>NW_027185340.1:9095352-9695352 GCF_022577435.1 Embiotoca jacksoni
CTCTTTGCATCTACAGGACATCTTTGTCTTCGGTCCTTAAAAGGCCGGAGAGTTAACGGAGACGAGGAGAGAGCAAAACACGTGATATTCTGTGAAGAGTTAACAGGCAGCGGATGTTTGCTGCAGGTTTTTGAAGAGGCAATAATATCTGTAAACATCCAGGCAGATTCAACGCCGCATCTCTGAGACGCACCCCGTTTCTAAAACCCTCCTCCACTCCGCTGACTCATCATATTCCTGTTCCCTTCGGTCCGGGTTCGCGCTCTAATTCAAATGTCAAATTCTCTGACTGAAAAGTTGAATTTAATGACCTCTAATGATGAACCTTTGTGCCGATCAGAGAAAATGCAGCCACGTGATTTTATTCCCAGCAGTTTGTGAGCTTTACTTCCTAGTTCACGCATATTTTGAATTGCTTAAACAACAAACTGACCATAATGTTTCTCCGTAAATGGGACCGTTTCTGTCCTCAGTGGACGACACAAGTTTTTAAAACAATTACAGTCAGCTGAAAGGTATAATAGGTGAAGGTGAATATCGGGCTTTTCGGACTCACGTGCGCACATTTGAAATATAAAAGAACGATCAGATTTGAAGCAGCAGGTGTCGAGATATTCTGTAGTACGGGTGAAAAACTATACCAAGGCCTACACTTCCCACAATGCAACTGGATAGTTGTTTTTAAAATTTGTATGACATCCTTCCTGCCAACTTCCCCCCTCCCTCCAAAAAAACCCTCTCAAATCCTGAGTTTGTAACACAGTTAAACCCACCTCGATGACATCGCTATGACATCATTGGGATTATTCTCAATGATTCCTCAATTATAATTAAAGGGTTGAATGAATGAATGAATTCGTTGATGTCGCTCCAGATTGTCGGAAAACATTATAATCCTATAATATATAATAATCACGACAAATATACTGGACTTCACAGACTATTCTACTCTTATTCTGAAAGGGTTGGGTTTACATCTGATGTCTTCCTGTCCGCGCTGTAATCACCTGCATTGACGATCACAGTGGTGATCACACAGACTTGCCGCTGTGTAAAATTGATGGAATCTGCCCCCGTCACACACACACACACACACACACACACACCCTCATCCCCCCTCCCCCCCTAGCGACAGCTCAATGTCTGCAGTTTGAGATCAGTAAACTGGGAGCAAAGAGGTGAAGACGAACCGAGGAGACGAGACACCAGGAACAGAATTTTAACATCATCCTGCAAGTTTTCACCAGCGGGAAACTTTTCTTGCAGGTATTTTACTCCTCAACTCTTTCACTCTTTCACTCTTTCACTCCTTCACTCCTCCACTCCTCCACTCTTTCACTCTTTCACTCCTTCACTCCTTCACTCCTTCACTCTTCTCCGTCTCTCCGGGACCTCTACAGGCTTTAACACACGGATTAACCCTTTATTCACCTCATCCTGATCCGCGGCTCTGCTTTTGTTTGTGTTTTTGGATGACATGAGATCATCTGGGATCAACGCCTCTTCATCCTCCTCCTCCCGTTAAATCCATTTGTATACCCCCCATCCCACCCACCCACCCACCCACCCACCCACACACACACACACACACACACACACACACACACACACACACACACACACACACACACACACACACCCCGGTCTTCCTGTCTTTCACCTCCCGTGTCCTCGGCTGACCCTTTTTCCCTCAGAGGGCACCTCGTCGGTGAGATGTTAAACATACACGTCAGATAACTGCCTAAAATTTGAAGGAATTCATTCATCATTGTGTGTCTCAATCTACAGAGAAGCATCTTCTGGTGATGTCATCCTGAAGTCATGTGACAGGAAGTAGCTGGTTGCAGGATCAATATCTCCTCAACTCTGCAGGACTTTCAGAGAAATTTGTGTTCGAATGTGAGAGATATTTGTGTGTGTGTGTGTGTGTGTGTGTGTGTGTGTGTGTGTGTGTGTGTGTGTGTGTGTGTGTGTGTGTCCACCTCCATGTATAAACTCAGAGAGAGATGTGTGTGGCAGATTTTATGTTTGCATCTGTACATGTTTATGTCTGAGAGACTGAAACTGTGTGTTTCAGTGTGTGTTTCAGTGTGTGTGTGTGTGTGCGTGTGTGTGTGTGTATGGTTCTGATCCAGCCTTTTCCTCAGGGCCTGCCTGGCATTGTGCTGCTTCCTGCCCCGGCAGACATTATCAGTGTGGGATCAGCGAAGGGACAAAAGGCCTCGCAAACACACACACACACACACACACACACACACACACACACACACACACACACACACACACACACACACACACACACATGCTCGCTCACTTTTTCCCAGGCCTCTTGGAGCCACCAATGGTTTCCTGTCTGTCTGTAAAAATCTATCAATCTATTAATCTATTAATCTATTGATCTATCGATCTATCTATCTATCTATCTATCAGCATTACGCAATAATTCCCCCCCGCCCCCCTCTCCATTATCCAGTCCAGGTTTCCTCCTCCTATTTACTTAAGTACTTGTACATCGCAGGTGAATTCACAGAAGTCAGACTAACAGTTTTCATGTTTCAGATGTCTTAATGAACTTTGAATTTGATTTAAATGTAAACTGTGAAACTAACCGACAGTTTTCAGTGAGGAGCATCCTCTCCATTTTATTTCCCCTTATTCCTCTCTTCCCTGCCGTGACTCACCCTTTTGTCTCTTCTTCTCTGCGTCTCTTTGGGGGTCCGAGAGGCTTTAACAGTTGGTTTAACCCTTTATTCCTCCTCGGTTCTCCTCATCATCCCTCTTCCACCTGGTTTGTAGTTTTATCGTCTAAAAAGAAAAGGACATGAAGATAATCTGGGATCAGCGCGGTGATTTACAGATTCACTATGTTGAGCTTAAACCTCATTATTCCACATGAAATCACAATTCCTCTTCTTATACTGGATATATTACAGACTATTATTCCTGAGTTTTGAGGTACTTTTACTTTATTTTACTTTCTCCTTCCACTTCACTACATTCATCTGACAGCTTTAGTTCCTTTTAAAATAAATATTTAGCTTTGAAACACCAAACAACGACTTTTCCCCTCGAAGCTTCTCACATCGTTTCATATCAATAAATGTTGAACTGTAGAGATATCTCAGCAAGGTCAAAGGTCATTTTCAAATCAGGTGCAGTTGGGTTAAAAAAAAGATTGCTTTATTTAAATGTCATTTTCTCTGGTTACAGCTCACAAACACAGAATGAGATTTTCAAAGTCTGTCCTTTGCATGCTTATATATATTCATATTTTATAAAAAAAATTTTTTTGTCTGCAGTGGAAAATAACTAAGAACATTTACTTAAGTAATGTATTTAAATACAAGTTTAAGGTATCGAGTGTGTGTACTTAGAGAAAAATATTGTACTTTGTACTCCGCTACTTTTATCTGACAGCTTTAGTTACTTTTAAGATGAATATTTAACACAGTGGACAATAAAACAAGCAGTTAAAATACATTTTGTTCAACAGCTCCATCAAACAGGGATTTTTTTTTTATCCTCTAAACTTCTCACAGAGTTTCATTTCAATGAAATGTTCAAACGATCCGAATATCTCAAAGATGAGAGAAAAAGATCCAGAAGCTGAAAACAGATTTGTGGATCAGAACTTCTGTTTTTTCTCCCACTAATCGTCTCATATTAAATTTATGGAAACATCACATCACAGAACCCATTTTAGTTTTAACTTAACCACAAATGCAGCAGGAGTCCAATTCAACACCTTAATGAACCTCCTCCTCCTTCTCCTCTTCCTCCTCATCCTCCTCATCCTCCTCCGTTTCTGCCCCTGTCGCTTTTATTTTCTCCATCAAATACGATCTCTGTATCGGTGATTGTTATCTTCATCTGTAACTACCCTTAGAGCTGGCCCCTTCCTCCTCCTCCTCACATGAGTGCTTCAGGCCTTGGGGCGAGGAGATGCGGTGGGGGGGGTGGAGAGGTCTCACAAAGAGGAGGAGGCCAAGAAAAATAAGGTCCTCCTGTTATTGCAATTAAATGCGTCAGGTTTGCAGTGGGGGGGATGGGAGAAGGACGGGGGGAGGGGGGCACCCTGTGAGAAAACTCTCCCATGGGTTTAAATTACAGGAGCAAGAAGGAGCGTAAAAAAATTAAATTAATGCCAATGAATGTCGTGCGAGAGGCCCGAAACTGTAAATGAATTGTCCGACTTCCTGTTTTGAGTCCCGGATAAAGAAACCGTTCTGATTTTCAAAAAAACACAGCGCGGTGGAGCGTCGCGCGGCTCCGAGCCCTCCGACCGACATGTTTGTGTCCGTCGATGAGGTCACAAAAGAAGTCGACATTGTGTTTTGGCGGCTGCGTAAACGTCTTCGGGGACAACCGGGCAGCTGGCGAGATGAGACGGAGATAAGACGCTTCGTTCAGAGTGTTCAGTTATGCAAACATCAATATAAAATATAAAATACAACTTACAGCAGGATTTTTTATCAATGTTTGGCGCTGACGAATCAATCTGAGCTTGCTATCAGAGTTTGATGAATGATTTTAAGAATTGAAACTTTCCTATGTTTGCAGGTGGAAACAGAAGCCGAAAGTTTCATGAGGTCCAATTAAAATATAACGAGCGCATCTTGTTGATGTAAATAACATTTTCCTGTATTTTTATTGAAAAACGTACATTTTTAATGTCCATATTTTATGCGCATATTTAATGCACAGGTAGAACTCCAGAAACGTTCCTGTTGCATTGTGGGTAACGCAGACTTTGACTGTGACTTCTTTAAATAACAACGCACACATTTTATCTGTAACTTTGTCCATCAATCTACAGAGCTGCCCCCATTCTCCTCTTCCTCTTCATCTTCATCACCCCCATCATCACCCCCTATTAGTGCCGACCGTGCACAAATAGGGAAGGACAGCAGCTTAACACACATACACACACACACACACACATCCGGTGTGTTTGTGCTGTTGTTGCGGTCTTATCAGGCAGCGATAAGGGCAGCAGAGCGGATTCTCTCAGGACCTCGGCTCAACCTCTGAACCTGCGGGCTGCTGTCGTGACCTCTGACCTCCGACACATGTACGCACGCACACACACACACACAGATAACACACTCCTGCTGGTCACTTTTGTTTGGTTTCTGAGCACTCAGTCAACACTCACTCTCACACACGCACACACACACACACACACACACACACACACACACACACACCTGAACCAACAGGCCCTCACACACGTTACTTTTCATTTGAAATTTGTGTGCACGTGTCACATTATGGCTTTTTGTGTGTGTGCAGAAGTGTTTTTAGAGAGCCTGTGCGTGCATGCATGAATGTGTGTGTGTGTGTGTGTGTGTGTGTGTGTGTGTGTGTGTGTGTGTGTGTGTGTGTGTGTGTGTTATAGGTTAATCTGTCCCCGAAGGCGAGCTGTAGAGGAAAGGGAGTGGTGGTCAAATGAAAAGTGTTTCTGTTTTGGCCTTAGAAAGCTATGCGCACGCACGCACGCACACACACACACACACACACACACACACACACACACACACACACACACACACACACACACAGAGCCTTTGTTATGCAGAGTGCTCCTCTGCCTACTCGGGGGCAGTTTTCAACCGTTAGCAGGTAAAAAACAGCCGTGGATGAAGCACCTGATCAAACAGGCTCCGCCTCCCGTCTCCTCGCCTCACGTCCGACTCCACCGACGGACCGGCTCTAAATAAAACTGATATCTACACGCGGCCTGTCTTGTCTGCCTTTGTTCGGCGGTAACACCTGGGCAGGTCGGAGGGCCGCAGACCACAGCTACCCCGCTTCATCGCCAACACTTTTCCACCGTCAGAGCGCCCAAAAGCTCCCGCTGAACCAAACATTTCTCATCTCCGATCCTGAGACAGGAAAAGAGTCTTTGATCAAAAGGCTGCCGCGGAGAAAACATTACAGACGACGGAGAGAGAGAGGCTCTTCAGGAACACTGAAGATGTCGGCGCATGTAAAGGAATCAGACGAAGAGTTGTGAGGGGAGATGAGGACGGGGGGGGCGGAGGGGGGGGGGGGCTTCAGGTGATAGTGAGAAGCAGATGAGGGAGTTAACGTTGTTTTATCGGAGACAATATTGGACAATAGTTCCAAAAAGTGTTTGTTGTCCAGACTGATGCTGAAATATTGTTTTTATGGAGCAGTTTTAAATGATGAAGTGATGTGGTTTCAACAAAGACCGTTGAAACGCTTCAGAAAGTCTACGGTGGTGAAGCGACGCGCCGGGCGAGGTGTTTCTGAGTGACGTTCAACGTTTCAAGAGGGAGCGGAGCTTCACTGTCCGAGACCGAAGAAGAAGGCGCGTCGGGTTCAGGAGACACCAGGTGGGTTTTCTTTGTGTCACCGTGAATCCGTCCCCCAGAGTCAGACTGTGAACACCGACACCGAGGTCAAGCTGACCAACAACAGTTTCCCCATCAGGCAGGTTGGTGCTTTTAACTTTCAATTTTGACAGTTTAAAAACTATTTTCAATACCGTAAATACTGACATGCCGACCAGGTGCATAATACAGCTGAACGCTTCCCAATTATTTTGCGATGTATAATCAGATTAAACGTGAAATAGGTCAGTAGCCCACAATAAACAGCTTCCATTTACCTCCATGCAGTTAAGACATTATGGAGGTCCACTGTCAATGCACGACTATAAATCAACATTAACTTCAAGTTTTCGTTAAAAAAAAAAAAAAAAAAAAAGGTGTCTAAATATTGACTGTTAGTTTACTGCTTCCTTGTCTGTGTTTTAGTTTTTAGATTTTTCTGGATTTCTTTCCGGGTGTAAAATGGTGTTTTTGGGAGAGTTCGTCTGAATTTAAAGGTCAATCGAATCTGTCGGCGGTCTCGCCCGCAGCTCGCTCGTCGGACCGTGACGGTTCCTCTCCTACAACTGTTCCAAAACGCTTTTGTTATCTTCCGAGAAGACCGACTGTCTGCGGCTTTTGTCCGTAAGCCTGCCGCAGCTCCTCTGTGTGTTTTGTCAGACTGACTAATATAGCAGCAGCGCCACGACGGGACTAGACTTCATCATCCTCATCCTCATCCTCATTCCTCTCATTCCTGCAATTAGCGACGCGAAGCCTCCGGAGGCCTTAAAAGAAGCGACATAACGCTCTTCCTCTTCCAGCGCTTTGTTCTTTCTCATGCTGCGACAACTGGACACGACTGTGCGGACGAGGACGGCGGGGGGGGGGTCCAGACACCTCCTGCTCAATTCCTCCCCCCCCCCTTCCACCTCCACCTCCTCCGCATTCCTGAGGCCGGAGCATCGACTGGGAGCGACTGGAGGAGGAGACATTCCTGGGACCTTTGTTGGTCTAGGGGATGCTCCTCCGGTGAGAAAATGAAGGGAGGAGCGGGAATGATGGGAGACGTTTGGCTTTTCTTTTTCTTGTCCTTTTTTTTTAAACGGAGACCCGGAGGTGGTGACGGGTTCTTTTTCACTCGCTGGTGGCAAAGTGGACAAAAAAAAAACGTGCAAATGTTAGAGGTGATAAGATGCTGCTGAAGGGAAAATCTTAATTCAAAGTTTTCATTTATTTCATCTTGATGTTCTTGTACGGCCTTTAAATTCTCCAGAGTAGGACACCTCGTCTCTAAAATAGTATATTTTACTACTAAATTGCGTAAGGTGACATTTTTAAATCAACGTAAAAAGCAATTTCCGTTTCATCCTCAAATGACCAGAATAACAACTCCAAAGAGTTTTTTGGTTTTTTTTACCAAAAGTCGCTATTTGTCTGCTCCGTCCGGGCTAGCCTCTGTTCCGTTAACTTCAGTAACCCGATGAAAATTAATTAAAAAAAATGTAACGTGCTCGTGGGAATTGCTTTCCAGATTCTCATATAAAAGTTGTCACGAGTTTTAGTCCGCCGACATCCAGAGTTTACAGAGTAAGTGTTCGTTAAGTAAAACGAAAAAAAAACAACTCCGACTTATTTAAACGTATGAGGTGGCGAACAAGTCAAAAATGTTCACTTATTAACGTAATTGCAAAACGTGGTTTTTTTTGTGTTTTTTTTTTTGTTACTTCTGCAACTTTTTTCTATGGCAGTGTTGTGTTTGCAGCTGGTTGCACCGCCCCCAAGTGGCCAAAACAACGAATTAACACGGCTTTTAAAACATCTTCGTGATCTCAAAGACGACTAAGCTTTCCCTTCGTCAGAGCGGATCACTGAAAGGTCTTCATCCCAAAAAGTGGATGCAAAAAATTCAACGCGCGGTAAATCCACGGGATTACGAACACTTCAGGCGTCTCCGAGAGCATCGGTCACTCGGACTCCGCCGGCTCGATTTAGACACATTCTGCATTGTTCAGCTCCATTAATCTGAGCTGCCAGCTCCTTTTGTCCTCGCACTTCACCCCATTTTCTATTGTTCTGCTTTCCTCCTTGATTGGCGTCCACCGTGCATGAACATTCCTCAGACACACTGAAGTACACGCACGCACACACACACGCGCGCACGCGCACGTGTAACGAGTGCCAGCCTAGTCAGCAAATGTAAAGATAAACACAGACGATAGAACACGATTGTGTAAACGTTCAACTGCTGCTGCGGTCGGATGTGGTGTTAGTCTGCGATAAAAGCGTCCAGTCTGGTTCTCAGGCGGGACGGTCCGACACACACACACACACACACACACACACACACACACACACACACTGAACAGACAGACTACTAATACAACTCCCACAGGTGCAAAAAGAGCCCGATGATTTCTCTGAAACTCAGCTTTTGAATTTGCTCTTTGCAGACCGTTCCGACCGTTTTGCAGATTGTCGCGTTCGACATAACTTTATATAAAACTTATCCTCCGGCTTCCTTTCATTTGTCTCGTTTTGACTTGTGTAAAAACGTCCGTTCGCTTCACAAGAGCCTCTCAAGGTCCACTTAACTCGCTCGTTTCTGAGCGTTTCCGAGCACCTGAAAGCGCTTCTTATCGACGGTAATTAACTTAATAGTTTAGAGCCTGACGGTTCATGAATGGAAACGACCGCTGACGAACAATCGCCACAGTTTGATCTGATGTCAGTTTTCAAATGTGATTATAATCTGGATAATGTTTTTTTTTCCCCCGAGAGAGAGAGCGTTTCGGCGCGTACCGGTCGGTTAAAGATGCCCCGATAGTTTCAAAATGAACCGGAGGATGCAACGACTGCCTGCGATTCCCAACGGAGCGTCCAGATATTCAAACAGTGAATTGGGGTCCACCGAGCTCCGGAAATGCTGACCAGACGCACCGCAGGAGGTCCATTCCTGCCTTCAGAACATCTGATGTTCACACGACGAGCCGACAGAAAGACCGGCGTTATATCAAGTTTAGTTTTTTTTTTAGGTTTTTAAGGATTTGCACACTTTCACAACTTGACTTTTTTTTTCAACGACGGTATTTATCGGGTACTGTATCGTTGAGTGTATTTATGATCTCGTTTTCTTCTTGAATTCGTTGTTCTTTTCCATCCTCGCGTCTGGTGAGCGACTGCAGCGTCACACTCTCCCCGTGTGACGATTAATAAAGCATTTCCGACTGTGATCTCTAAAAATCGTACCAGGTCTGGGGAAAACGTCGGGATCCAAAAAGGAGGAGCTGATAAAACGTTGCCGCGTCGGGTTAAATCGCTCAATCGGCCGCCATCGCGATCTGACCGCGAAATAGAAAATAAAAAGGGCGGGGGCGCCTTATTGTCACCTCAGACCTGAACCGACGGGACTTCCTGCTCTGGAGGTGTGAAACTAACTAATGTGAAGCTGTCGGCGCGTTAATGAAGCTCACGTGCGGCCGGAGGATTAATGAACTCTCGATGTTCAACTCTGATGGATTTCACGACTCGAGCAACTTTCAGAGTCTGAAAGCCGGCGACCGACCGATTGCCCCCCCCCGAGGAGGGAAATGACATCAAACATCAAGTGTGCATTTAAAAAAAAACAAAAAAAAAACGTGTACATGCATCAAGTACGTGTGATTTGCAGTTAAGTGCTGATACGGATCTACACGGGTACGTAGACATAATGAATCAACCCTGAAACCTTCACACGCACACACACCTCTGCAGCGCACCACCGTGGGGGGGGGGGGTGAGGTGGGATTCGGGGGGACAGCTTCGTCCTTATCGTCTCGGCAGTGAAGGAGGTGAGAAACTGCCGTGTTTTCCTTTTTCTCTCCCTCAAATTCAAACACACAAAAGGTCTCTCACAATATCCTGTTTCCGAGTGCTGCCTCTTTAACCGCGGGATCCCCCCCCACCCCCACCCCACCCCCAGGCGGGGATGTGAGAGACGACCTGGGAGGGTTCACAGGCACCGGTCCCTCCACGATTTTTGCAAAAAAGTTTTAATATAATTTTTCTGCCATAAAAGTGCAGGAAATGGGCAAAACGTGAGGTACAATTTTATTTATATTTGTTAAATTACGACCTAATAAAGAATCATATGTAATCACTTCCTGTGACAATAAACATGCTGCTCCTCACAGGAATAGCTGGAAATGTGTCATTCTTAAAGAACCGCGGGGTTTAAACAGTACAAAAAAAAAAAAGGATCGTCTCTGTGACTGCAATATAAAATACATACAAATGGTTTTTAAATAATAATAATTCAACACATACTGTATGCATAAAAAACAAAAAAAACAAAGAGCAAGCTGTCACTTAATTTAACGCAAAATTCTCATTAGACCACATTACCCATAAACCCCCTCACTTCCTGCTTTGCCGTTTTCTTCCGGTCAAACGTTTGGTGGTTTGTTTTGATGATGAGGACGAGGATGAAGAGGCTTTCTGACTTTACATGAGGAGTTTATTCGTGTTGATAAAGTAAGTTTAGTTTGGAAAGTCCTTTTATTCCAGAGAAATTGCGGTAATTCTTTAAAAGTTTCTAGCTTCAGATTGACTGAATTTGTAATGCAAATTATTGCAATTGTGATCTCCTAAAGGGAAGCGTGCACCATTAATTAGAGCTAATAGTTGTGTTTAGTAATTAAACATTGACCTGAATATTGATGAATCTGTTTGGCTTTAAATATTTGGTGTAATTGTTAATGCTTTTATTTTGAAGGTGCTGGACAGGTGCTGGACACATCTACATGTGGGTCTGCAGGTTCAGCGCACAGGCAAGCAGGGTTTCCGTTTTTGTTGTACCAGGGCTAGGCGCCATCGTTTTGTTTGTTTGTTTACAGAAATTGTGAAATAAACATGATGAAACTTTATGCTTGGCTGAGTTTGGTTTATTGTTGCTACGGCACCTGTTTAACACCGAGAGTGGTGCTGAAATGCACCAGGAAACGCAGATAAAGCCAATATTGAAGAGTATTATTTTGCTTAAAACGCTCATCCCTTGTAAATACACACACACACACACACACACACACACACACAAAACCAACAACATGTAATCAATACGTTTGGTTTCGGTCGCCACTTCACGTTAGTTTGGTTTGCAGTTCCAGATGTGCGACGGCGTTCGTCCTGATGAGTCACAGCTGGGCTGAACGGTCGCCGCCGTGTCTTCTGGAGTTCATTCAGAATCTCTGCACTGTGACGGCGGCGACGTCTCGCATCCCCGAATATTAATGCAGAATTTCCCCCCGGAGTTCTCTCACCTGCGTCCACGTCAGACGGCCGGGAAACGATACGTACTAACTTCAAATAAAAGATCAGTGAAAGCTGTTAGATTACATTAAATCCAACGAAACACACACACACACACGCTGACAGGGCGTTTTCTAGAAGTCCTTGACATTTTCTGAGAGGCTGAATAAATATTTGAGGTGATGGATGATCAATTGTGCGCCTCACAATGCTATCTCTGTCCTGTATGTGTCTCGTGCCAACACGGCATTGTGTTCCCGTTTTTTTTTTCCTTCTGGCCTCGGAGGATCAATCTCAGCGGCCGCCGCGCAAACAACCCGACCGGGCGTTTTATTTTGAAGATCTGAAACGCTTCGCTCGCCTTCCACAGTCCTTTTTTTTTTTTCTTCTTCTTCTTCTTCTTCTTTCTCCGAACCTGACGGAGAGACGAAAAGAAACCGGAGAGTTTCCCGCTGCCGGTTTTGGTTCACCTCCAACCGTCGCACCTGTTTTTCAGCTGCATCGTCCTCTTCCCATGGAGATTACTGCTCCTGCCGCCTCCCTGATTTATCGTTTCGCTGCGAGATTGTGGGAGCAGCTCGATAATCAGAAGAAATGAGGAGGAGGAGGAGAGGATTTCATGGTCACACACAGAGTTCACCACACAATGCTTCCTCACGTCTGGTATTTACTACTTCCTGGGTCCAACGAGAGCAGCACTAAAAGACACGTTTATTGATCGTTTTGTGTGTGTGTGTGTGTGTGTGTGTGTGTGTGTGTGTGTGTGTGTGCGTGTGTGTGTGCGTGCGTGCACATTCAAGGCTTTCCTGCATCATTGGGACGACTTCTACAAGCAGTCAGCTTCCTCCTGAGTGGAGATCCTTCTCCAGCAGCAGAGATTCTTCTGCAGCGTAACGTCCAGAATCGCAATTAATAAACTAACAGGTTAGGTAACATCAGTGATATAATCAGAAAGTATCTGTCTACAGGATGCTTTCAGAAAGGACAGTTTTCTATTTGAGCCGTTTTAATAATCCACATCTTCGGTGGAAATGAGGTATATTTTTTTGGGGGGGAGGCAGGATTCGTTGCTGCTGCTGTTAAAGGGACGAAAAATGTAACGCAAAAGATCCTTCAGACTTTTCAGAGCGACAACTTTTCCTGCGGACGACAAAATGTGTCGGAGCAAAGTAAAGAGATCAGAGGTGACGTTTACGCGGCGACTTCATTTTGTTCCAGCTACTTTCCGCGCCTCGCTGTAAAAGCCTCTCCCGGACGTGATGGAGCAGGTTCACTGGAACGCATCGCGTCTCGTTGGTAGCGACGACTGTTTGTGCGAAAGCTCGTTGAGGCGTCCATTACGGTTTTAGTGGCTGAAACGCCCCGTGGATGCTGTAAAAGTCCACTAGTGCTGCTGCTTTATGGCCGAGCCCGGGGAGCTCCGGCTCTGTTAAGTGGCTACTGTTCTCACACAAACACACACACACACACACACACACACACACACACACACACACACACACACACAAAGCGGCACACTAACACGTAATTAGGGCCAAACTTCAGTCCACAAGAAGAGTCTCAGTGGAAGGAATAAAAAAAAAAAACTCGGCAGTAAGAGTTATAAATAACTCGCACATTAGGAGAGAGGCATTGTGGGTAACGTGGAGGTGACCAGAGGTCCTTGTTGCAGGAAGCAGGGAGAACAACGTTAGCTGCAGCTGTAAATGTGTCGGGATAAAAACACGAGTTTTTCTGCTGAACGCTTTTTCCAAATGTTGCGTTCGCTGCCGCAGAGAACGCGAGGCGTTTAGGGAACATCGGTAAATTGTGTAAAAGTTACATTTCAATGCCTCATTATTACGGTTTTGTATTCGTCTGTAATGTTAATTATGACATTCTCGCTCGGCACCAGAACTTAAACTGTTTTCTGATGCCTCAAAAAATTAAAAATAAACGTGCAACAACGAGTCGACTGTTAACGCGAAATAACGACTCAACACAAAAACACACCTGTTTTCTACAGAAACAAACCAGAGGCACAAACAGAAACACACACACACAGAGCTGCATTTACATGTTCTCACGCGCACACACACACACACACACACACACACACACACACACACACAAAGAGAAGTTCACAGTTATCACACCTGGTCAGGTGAGACACACCTGGCGGCTCTCCTCCCCTTCCACGGCCGTTCACCCCGACTGCTACACAAGACTATACTTTCTACGACCTTTTGATCTCAGGACTGTCAACAACACACACACGGACACACGGACACACGGACACACGGACGCACGGACACAAACACACTCCTTCTCATGTATATGATTGTAAAAACATGCATTATAAAACCAGTTACACAAAAAACACACTCACAAGCATTTATAGCATTCTTTAGGAACAATAAAATGTCTGTTCTCTCACACACACACACACACACACACACACACACACACACACACACACACACACACACACACAGACTTCCCACTCACATAGATGCTCTGCCAGCAGCCAGTAAACTGCGCTGCAGAATCTTTTTTGTTATTCATGGACTCAGATGCAGCAAACACTGAGCTGTTTGGACAGATGTGCTGCCCGTGTCCTTCCAGCAGACACACACACACACACACACACACACACACACACACACACACACACACACACACACACACACACACACACACACACACCCTGACCTCCAGACCGTCACCTCTCCGACCCTCCGTGACGTCCTCGTTGCCTTTTCAGACCAACGCAGGGAGAAACGTGACTAAATAAAGGTTGTAGCAGAACTTCTGTTTCAGTATTTTTTGCTTCCTGCTGAATCGACATTATCAACTGATTCAGGACTTAAAACGTCTCCAAGATAGATATCTGGTGAACTGAGATATCTGGTGAACTGAGATATCTGATGAACAAAGATATCTGGTGAACTAAGATATCTGGTGAACTAAGATATCTGATGAACAAAGATATCTGGTGAACTAAGATATCTGGTGAACTAAGATATCTGGTGAACTAAGACATCTGGTGAACTAAGATATCTGATGAACAAAGATATCTGGTGAACTAAGATATCTGGTGAACTAAGATATCTGGTGAACTAAGATATCTGGTGAACTAAGATATCTGGTGAACTGAGATATCTGGTGAACTAAGATATCTGATGAACAAAGATATCTGGTGAACTAAGATATCTGGTGAACTAAGATATCTGATGAACAAAGATATCTGGTGAACTAAGATATCTGATGAACAAAGATATCTGGTGAACTAAGATATCTGGTGAACTAAGATATCTGATGAACTAAGATATCTGGTGAACTAAGATATCTGGTGAACTAAGATATCTGATGAACAAAGATATCTGATGAACAAAGATATCTGATGAACAAAGATTACTGATGAACAAAGATATCTGGTGAACTAAGATATCTGGTGAACTAAGATATCTGATGACGTAACTAAGGATTGTAAGCGCGCGACTATCCGTGGTGTTACGGTACGGGTGCTCGGAGCGACCAAAAAGGACCAAACGAGACCCGATTTCACAAAATGGGTCATTTAATAGACCTATAACAAGTAGAAACTACATTATATTGCACATTATATGAAATTCTATTCTAATTCTATATTCCCATTGAGGAGGCGGAGTGGTATTTCCAGTGATGATGTCATGATGATTTGTTCCACATGTTCAGTCGACCAATCGGATCTCTGGGTTGGAGCTACTTGTCGTATACATTAAATTAAAGAACACATTGGAAAGTCTTTTTATTGCAGAGAGTTGTGATGTGAAGATGTGATAGCTGTCTCAGCAGACTGTTAGCTTAGCTTAGCATAAAGACTGGGAACAGAGGGAAGTAGCTAGCCTGTAACAGCCCATACTTGTTTAATTTTCTCTCCGGATGCAAGTTTCATCTTTCAATATGTGTTTTGTTTTATTTCTTCGATTCAACTACGTAATTTCAGTTCTTGTATTTCTGTTTTAAAAACTTACCTTGAAATCCACGTGGAGAATCGGGTGCATTCAAAATCCATGAAGCAGAAAACAACCGTACAAAAACAACAAGCCTGCAGAATGAACAGTTTAAAATGTATTTAATGTCAAATTATTTATTAGTTATTTCATAAAAAGAAACAAATAACTCACAGCAGCACATCAATAGATATATTAGCAGAACCTGGCCGTAGATTTAATAACAGACCTTTATTTTACTCTCACTACAAATTTAAATGGTCATAAAACCAGAACACAGAAAATATTAGTGAATAATAAAAATAAAATACACACAGGACAAACGTTTGGAACAAATAAAAAGCTCACATTTAACTTGTAATTTTCTACAACACAAAACGTTTGTTTAAGCCTCGTTCAGAGAAATAAACTCACTCACCGGAGGAAAAAAAAGGAGTCAGATTCTGGTTCCTCTGAGAGCTTCTGTTGAAAAATAAAATCCCGAAACACAAACGACTCCATGTGGAACAACGTAAACCGGACTTTTTCTTCCTCATTTATTTTTATTTGGACCTGCAGAGTGCGCACGCAGTCTGCCGGTCGCCCCCTGCTGGACACCCCGGAAACTGCAGAATTAATCCTGCAAACGACTTGACAGTTTTCTGATCAATTTATGGGTTTAGATGAAGTTTAAATCGGGTTGAGGAGAATTTAATCTATTAGGATGAAGGCAGATTCCATTTAGAATCAATGACTTAACTTTTAATTGTTTACAAAGCTTTATTTATCGGGTTTTTTGTTTTTGTTTTTACTATATATTGGACACTTTAATTACCTTTAAAAAGTAATTTTCAACTTTTAATGAAATTACAAGTATGTGGTATATAAATCAATTGTGACAGATGTTTTTCAAAATTAAATACTCAGTAGTTCAGTGCTAAAGTTTTGAAATTAATATTTATCGTTTCATTTAATTGGTTTAAAAACCTCCAGTGTTATTTTATTTTCCTGGGACCAATAGATTTGTCACTTCCAAAGACTTTCACTACATTAAATCTGCAGCAACCACTTCAGTTGTTTCATTACCGTCAGCTCCTGGTGTAACAAAGAACCCTCCGACTGTGTTATTGCCTCAGTTTCCAACCTGTAAACATGAGTTTCTGCCCACGTTTCCTTTCTGTTCTCAGCTTCCTCTTCCTTTCTCTCTGCAGGGATCAGGTGGGAACGAAGCCTCGGCCAGCTCCCCAGCTCATCGCCACGGCGACGCGGTGATGGGAACGGGCGACGGATAGCTGTAAACACACGGGAGAGGCTGAGAAGTCCTTCTGGATTTTTTGAGTCACTGTGGTGGAACTGTGAAGGCGAGTCTGAAGTTTTCAGACCCCCACTGAGGCAGGGGAAGTCATATAAATATGTTATATACTGAAATACGATTTGTACGTGAGCTTCAAAATACTCATGAAAAGAGACAATATGGTGAATTGTGCACAAAGTTAAATTAATTACCTTCATTACAATTAGGTCCCAAAAAACATTCATTGACTTTTTTTTTTTCTTTTTTTTTTTTTACACATATGGTTGCAGAGCTGATCATTGTTGGCAGACGTTTATCGTTACGTTTCATATCTGAAGGGTCAAAGGTCAACATCCCTGTGACATCATAAAGTTTCTGTCTCATTACTCAGCACCATAACTGAGGAGCAGAAATGTAAACATATTTCACAATAATCTTGATGAAACTTCTTCCAATTCTGATAAACTGATTCGGTTTTGGGGGTCAAAGGTCAGAGGTTACCTCACGGCCCCCCATCATCATCGTGAACGCGTCACACCTCGAGAACGCCTCGAAGCAATGTCTGCAAAATTGGCACAAACGTTCGCTTGGACTCACAGATGAACTGATTCGATTTTGGAGGTCAAAGGTCACTGTGTCCTCACGTCCCTCCCATTCTTGACTGTGACCATCTTCCACCTGCGGTCACATCCCGAATGCGGGACTCGGATCTGAACTGTGGTGACTGTTTCGGTTGTTAGGCTGTTGAACGCGCGTGTGAAACATCGTCTGTCAACAACTTTTTGTTCCATATCAGAATCCGATTTGTTGGACAAATTCCTTCAAATTCTTCGCCGCATGTATGATATGAGTCTGGACACGATCAACAGACTGACGTCTGCAAGTTTAAACGCTAAAGGGCCGATTTAGTACCTGATTACATCTTAAACCAGCAGGTTCTCGTCCTCTTTTCAGTCCTGTGACTTCAGGATCGGAGAGTTTCTCACAGCTACTCCACCTCCTTTTCGGTCCCACGTTGGGCTCCTTTTTATTTTACGATGAGGACGTCCTGCTCCTGGAGAGGCCGTCTCAACCGTCTCACTATCTCAGCCTCGCACTAAACCCTGGAGTGTGTGTGTGTGTGTGTGTGTGCGTGTGTGTGTGTGTGTGTGTGGGAGGGGGGTCAGCTTTGTTTGTACAGACTAAAAACACTCTCCGAATAAGGAGAAGAAAGTTTTTTTTCTCACTTTGTGGGGCCAGGGGGGGTGAAAGGTCACGTTCAAAAAGAAAAGGCCGGGTCAGAAGCATCGATTTGGCCTCGTGACACAGGGCCGAGTGGGGAAGAAGAAGAGGAGGAGGAGGAGGAGGAGGAGGAGGATGACCTCTTAAGTCACTGTTGCAGATTCTGCTCTGGGACTGAGGTGTTTACCCGAGGGGGAGGAGGAGAGCGGGGGGGGCGGGGGGGTATCAGCTTACCGGGAGCTAACCGGGCTTCCTATTCAGCCCGGCGCTGTCAGTCAATATCTTCCTCTATTCATGTAAAGGTCAGCGGTCTGCTGCTGCTCTGTAATCCACTGCAGAGAAGAAGTGTCTTTAACTCCTTTTTAATGGTTTAAAGCGAGAGGATCCATTTGATTTATTACGACCCGGTTCTGACCGACCGATGATGGACACAACAAAAAGAGATCGTCGAGACCCGAAACGAGAAGACAAGTCAGAAATGATTTTTTTTTTCTTTCTTTCTTTTCAGCATCACATGGCGAAGGACCCGCACAGCTGGCCACTCTTTGATGTAGAACACATGCGTTTTGCATTTAATCTGATTGCAGCGTCAGTGTGTGTGTGTGTGTGTGTGTGTGTGTGTGTGTGTGTGTGTGTGTGTGTGTGTGTGTGTGTGACCATGAATCAAAGGCAGAGGGCTCAGACTGGGACGTAGCGGGCGACCCTGGCAGTGTGAAACACAACTTGACAGGACAACTGGGAGGGTGAGTTATCACAAAGTCATCACAGTGTGTGTGTTAGTACATGTGTGTGTGTGTGTGTGTGTGTGTGTGTGTGTGTGTGTGTGTGTGTGCGTGTGCGTGTGTGTGACCACGACAACAACATGTCTGGTAACTGAGGAGCTCGTATCAGGAGTTTTAAGGCTGCTTCAAGCAGAGTGGGAAAGTAGGAGCGGAGGACTTCTCATCAGAGACACTGGTACTCCCCCCCTCCCCCCTCCCTCCACACACACACACACACACACACAAACACACACACACAGGAGGAGGAGCGGGAGGCGAGGGAGAGAGGTTAAGCTGGTGAATGCTGCCCTCCAGTGGACGAACATGTTAAAGACACCAGAGGAACAAAAAAAATAAAATAAAAGAGTAATGGCAAATAAAAAACGTTTTTGGGTTTTTTTGCATTTTAGGAAACAAAAGAATATTTTCTTTCTCACTGAAGGCCAAGTTTTACTTTCTGAAGTATTTGAAAACACCACGATCACCAAAGGTCTTCAGTCGACACCGACGAGCCGAGTTATAGGTGCCGGCTTGAATACTTTTTCATCCTCTTGCGTCAACAGGTTTTTTTTCTCAGATCAGATCTATAGGACACAAACCTCTTTGCCGTGGTAACGGCGTAGCTACGCCGGTGATGAGGCTTTTCTAACGGGAAAAAAGCAAAGCAGACGGTTTATTTTATGCGTCCGTCCACAGACACTAAACCCTGGTGACCGAATCACATACGATTCCTTTTTTACTTTCTACTGCTGCTCTCCTTTAAAAGTACCTACGTGCGTCTTGGACTTTGTCGTATCCGTCGCGATCTGACGTCTGAAGTAAACAGAAAAAAAGGATGCGATGTGCAAAGCTTCTTTTTAATGTCTCTTCTTCTTCTTCTTCTTCTTCTTCTTCTTCTTCTTCTTCTTCTTCTTCTTCTTCTTCTTCTTCTTTTTCTTCTATCTTTTGTGGGAGGAGCATCAGCACCACCAACTGTCTCGCCGGCTCAGTCGATGTGACGTATCTTCCGCCGCTGCAAAGGATTGTGGGTCAGAACCGCTAGAGCAGCATGGTGGCCTGCAGACTGCAAAATACGACCGGAGGTAGTAGAACAACCTGGTACTTTAGCATCCTACGTCTAACATACATCACTCTGAATGTAGTTCGGATCCAATTTGCAAAAAACTGAAGATCACATTTCAAGGTTTTTTGGGGGTTTTATGTCCAGACGGAAGTCAAGATACCCGAAACGAGAGCTTTCAAAACAAAAACAATACTGTCAATAAACAAAAAAATCAAAACCTCCTGTTTTATTATTTAATTTATCAATCTATGTTTGTTTTTTTAAATTTCTTTATTGTGAGCTCATCTTCCTGTCCTATTGGAGGTTTCCATGACAACTATGAGCTTGTCCTTCGTGAATCATTACATTACATTTCATTTAGCTGACGCTTTTATCCAAAGCGACTTACAATAAGTGCATTTCAACCACGAGGGTACAAATTCAGGACAACAACAATCAAGAAAGTACAATTTTCTTCAAGAAAGCCAAACTACAAAGTGCTATCAGTAAGTGCCATTTTAAGTGCTACTAAAGTTCTACTGTTCAAGGTGAAGTCTGAAGAGGTGTATTTTTAGTTTGCGGCGGAAGATGTACAGACTTCCCGCTGTCCTGATGTCGGTGGGGGAGCTCATTCCACCATTTAGGAGCCGGGACGGCAAACAGTCGTGATGTTGTAGAGTGTTTAGATCGCAGCGAGGGAGCGACGAGCCGATTGGTGGAAGCAGAGCGGAGGGAGCGGGCTGGGGTGTAAGGTTGGACCACGTCCTGGATGTAGACTGGACCCGATCTATTCGCAGCACGGTACGCAAGTACCAATGTTTTGAAATGGATGCGGGCGGCTACCGGTAACCAGTGAAGGGAGCGGAGGAGGAGGAAGAGGAGGAGGAGGAGGAGTGGGAGTGAATTTAGGAAGTTAAAGACCAGTCGAGCTGCTGCATTCTGGATGAGCTGCAGAGGTCGGATGGCGCTAACAGGTCGACCTGCCAGGAGGGAGTTACAGTAGTCCAGATGTGAGATGACCAGAGCCTGGACCAGAGCCTGGACCAGAGCCTGGACCAGAGCCTGGACCAGAGCCTGGACCAGAACCTGGACCAGAACCTGGACCAGAACCTGCGCCGCCTTCTGAGTGAGAAGAGGATGTATTCTCCTGATGTTGTGCAGCATGTATCTACAGGAACGCGTAGTTGCAGCGATGTTGGCAGAAAGAGAGAGTTGACTGTCGAGTGTCACACCGAGGTTCCTCGCAGTCAGGGTCGGGGATAACACAGATTTGTCCAAGGTAGTAGTCAGGTCGAGGGTGGGAGAGTCTTTCCCTGGAAGGAAGAGCAGTTCGATCTTGTCGAGGTTGATTTTCAGGTGGCAGACAGGCAGAGATTCATGCCGCTACCTGTGTTTCAGATCGGGGAAAAGAGAGGATCAGTTGGGTGTCATCATTGTAAAATTTTTATTCATATGTTGAAAACTGGATAAACTGCATAAATAATTAAAAAGTAGTAAATCATAATGGAATTTGTAGGACGGATAAAGATCTGTTTGCATATGCGTTTTCCACTTAAAACACTTCGCCGTCATCAGCATAGCTGTGGTAGAATCCTCGTCTAGAAGAAAAAAAGTAAGGTTTGAATTCCTTTTTAGTCTCTCGGAGAAAAAATGTCAGACGAACAAGTGAGATGCAAAAAATAAATTTAAAAAAAAAAACAGGAAGTTGTTGGTAGCGATTATGAAACCCACAGATTAGATATCCTCTGTCGACAAACAAACCACAAACCTCAGGCCACAGTTACACAACAGCTTCTCACCTCATCAAGAGTCAGCATTGGTTTGCACTTTTGAAGCAGGTCACTGAGGGTGTGTGTGTGTGTGTGTGTGTGTGCAAAAGACATAAAGATAAAGCTGTTGTTAGTTTTTGGAGCTCTGTGCATTCAATTTTTTTATGTTTAGAGAGATTGAGGAAGTAAACTTTGGTTTTCTTGTCAATAACAAGTCAAATGTAAAAATAATTAAAAAAAAAAAAAAAAAATCATAATCACAGGAAACACGAAAGCACTTTTTTTGTGCTTCTTTTTTGAGGATGTCTCAAACTGCACTGTAACTTTTATCCTATTCTTAGCTTGATTACTGTTTTAATCACTGTTTTTTAATGTTTTAATGGTTTAATGTGTTGTTGAAATGTGCTCTACAAAAAAAAAAACGTTGCCTTGCCTTCTGAAACATGTGACTGAAAACAGGAAGCTGTCTGTGTTTTTCTCCGACACCTCCACCGCTTCGCTCTGCATGAATCTATCAAACAGCATCCTCGTCTCCTGGCCCGTCTCAGTCCTGCCGGCTCGGTTTGTGGACCAACCAGCCCAGCTGCTGCTCCCCTGTGATCAAAGTGGGGCCGAGGCCCGGAGCCCCGTCGGTCCCCGAGTTCAGCAGCGCCATCCTGTTCGGGATTATCACACCTGCGGTTCAGGGATTAATCCCAGCGGAGACATGGGAACCAGGGACAAAGGGCCCGCTGTATAGGGAGGCAGGACCGAGTGCATCCTGGGGGTTTTTGGTCCCCCAGGGAGCCCTCGGTGCCGTCGGGACATGTTTGGGTCGACAGGTTTGGTGCGGAGGATTCTCAGTCACCGGTTCTGAGCTGCTAACAGACTGATCAGTTTTTTTTTTAATTCATGGTCCATTGATTTATTTAAAGTTTTAAAGGCGATTTAGTTGAGTTGGATTTGGACAGTCCAGGAAGGAGGAAACTCTGGGTTACCATAGTAACAGTTTCTCTAATAAATAAAGTTCACATTAACATCAAAGTTTCAATGGAATTTGACAATAAATGCTTTTTATTCTATTCTGCCGTTGATAGAAAAAGTCAGAGTATCGTAAAGTTATGAGGATTTATTCTCTGATATTATTATTATATTATTTCTACCACGGCAGCATCGGATACGAGCCACGGCATCATTACGAATAACAAAAAGAGAAAAAAAATATCTACAACTTCCAGCTGTCCGAATGACCTGAACGTGTTACTGACCGGCCACGTCGGGTCTTTAATAATTCGGGTATTTAGAATGTGACCTCCGACCTTCCAGCCAGGCGTCAGCAGTGTCATGTGTCCACGTAAGATCAGCTTTCCTTTCTCTTTCCAGGCCGAGCAGAAAATCCTCTCCTTGTTTGCTTTGCTAACTCGAGTGGCTTTTTTTTTTTTATCCCAGTCTGCCTCCTCTGAGCCGCTTTTTTCAAACAGCTTAATAACCCCCCCCTCCAGCGACAACTGTCCAGACCCCCAAAATACCACTTGTGCACCAGGACGGGTCGGACACCTTTATTCTTGCTGTGTTTCAGAAACACGGGCTTAACCCTGCAGACCTCCGGTGGACACACACAGACGGCATCTTAAAACTTCACTTTCACTGACTCACATATTTATCCTCAGCGACATAAAGGGGCTTCAGAGAGGCTCTTTACATCAAAAAAGGAGCCAGTCGAGGGGGATCCACAAACCTGACTGGAGCTCTCTGCCACCTCTAAGCCATGTTAGCCTGAATGCTAAAGTATTTAGGATTGTTTTCATTCATAATGTACAAAAAAAAAAAACAGCCGGATAAAACGAACAGAGATGTCAGATTTCTGTCACTGTTTGCACCATTTGAGGTTTTTTTTTTAACTTGTTTAATGACGCCATCTCAGTGCGTGCTCACAGACAGACAGACAGACAGACAGACAGACAGACAGACAGACAGACAGACAGATAGATAGATAGATAGATAGATAGATAGATAGATAGATAGATAGATAGATAGATAGATAGATTCAGTGGTCACAGCAGCATAGAAACAATCACAAATGCAATAGAAAATAAGATTGATAAAAATATATATTTGTTTTAAAGTAAGACCAATGAATAAACACACACACACACACACACACACACACACACACACACACACACACACACACACACACACACACACACTGTATAGACAAACATAAAGTGACACACAAGTGGAGAATTAGCGCCACCCGCTGTTTTTGTCTCGCGGGAGACAGAATATGCTGCGTTCAAACGGAGCTCCGTGAGCTCGTGGCTGCAACACGAGGAAGTTGTACCCGGAAAATACGACGATATTTGAACGCAGCATCAAAAGCCCTGCATGCAAAATGTACCATAAGACACATCTCTCGTCGTAGAAGAAGACATTAAGAAGTTAAAAGACGCGCATTCATGTCCTGCCTTTCTCATTTAAAGTCAGTCAGTAAATGTAAAAGAAAAACTCACATTTAACTGAAGTTTACACTGATTTACCGGTCAAACAAAAAAAAATATACACACAAAAAAACATACATACACACATGTCTATAATGAATCTGAATTGTACTGAATTGTAATGTTACAAACCTGCAAACAACTCTGCAGGGAATGAAGCTTTTCCATCCATGAATGTTGAGCCTTTGATTAAATATTTTCTCTCTTCATGTAAAAGGTATAAAATTTGTCCAGCAGGGGGCAGCAGCGCTGCATGTTTGAGTCCCATCTGACCTCACTGTTTTTTTCCCCCCTTCAGGCTGAACATAATCAGAAACAGGCGCTTGTATATATAAAGAGACCATAATGTGTCTTGAGAGTCTGTTAGTTTGTTAATAAAATGTTTGGAAAACACTGTACTGACTGGAAAAACGTGAATATTTCGATCTAATTGAGAGGAAAGTTATAGAGGAAGAATTGAGCTTTAAAAACATGATATCCTGTGAGGTTATGTAATATCTGAAGGAAACTGGGTTTAGCAAAAGAATGTAGTTGTGGTTTTAATATTATTATATTAAATTTGTTTGGCAGCAGGTGGCAGTAGAGTGCTGGATGAAAAAGAAGCTCTTACATGTGTTGTTCTTGTATTTTAACGGGGTTGTAGTGCTGTTTTCTCATCCTAAAATTTGCTTCCTCAGACGGAGCAGTTTGAAAATCCCTTACACCGGTCGTCCCTCTCTTTTATTATCATTTATTATTCCCTGAATAGGAAACAAAGATTTATATGTAGTGTGTGAAACAGAGAGACGGAGCTCAACACGACTTTTTTTTTATTTTTTAAAAAGCTTCTTTATTACTTCCATAAAACGATCCAAACGATATACAAATCAAAAACACTCAATTCGTCCGCGAGTCACACGAACACGTCGGACGCTCCCTGCTGTCGTACTTAAGGTGCAGAAAACAAAGATGGAAAACGTAGAAAAAAAAAAAAAAAAAAAAAAGTGGGGGGGAGTAGCGTTAGAGAAGTGACGTCGAACCCAAAGAAGCCGCTGATCTCACTTTTTCCCGTTTTATGGAGGAACGTTTCCAGACGTCTGAGAACCATCAGCAGGTTTTTGTGGAGGTGAGTAATCGCCAAGACGACCAGACGGGAAGGCAGAAAACTAAACGCTCTCTTCCACAGAGAAACCAAACTCATTGTTCTGGTCGTGTTCACTGAACCACTCGCAGCTCTGCAGAAATCAGCTGCAGCCTTGTTTGCAGCATGAAAATGTGTTTCCAGTTGGTGTGTTTTTTTTTTTTTTTAATGTTTGCGCCTGCCAGTCTCAGAGCAGGGAACACAAACATCCTTCAGACTGAAGATCCAACAGCTCCGTTCTTCATGTTTGTTGACGGACGGTGAAAAAGTTCAGGATGAACTCAACCTTAAAACTGTTTTTAAAAGATGAAGCCCACATATCCAGAAAGTGAAGCCAAGATATCTGCGTCGCCCCCTGCTGGCTGGCTGGTTGCACTACGGGTCATAAGCCCCGCCCCCTCCGTGACAGCAGGTGGTTAATGAACCAAACTAAAACGTATAGTTTCTATCAAACGAAGTCCTTCTTATCGTTGTCAATATTTGTGATTATTTTTCTGACCAGTGAGTTGTGATTGACAGCTGCTCTGAGCGAAAACGTCGTGGAGGCGGCTGCAGACGTCTGTTCACGAACTTTAAAGAACGTTGACAGACTGTTTCTTTAACGAACCGTGTGATTCGTCGTCTGTTTAAAACATTGAAACGAGTCGTTCTGCAGTGAATTGACTATCTGGGGGCGTCGCTGCAGCAAAGTTGACGCTAATGTTACAGCTAGCAAGCTAAGAGACAATCCAGTCTATTGGAACAAGTAGTTAGCATGTAGCTAGCTCGCTGGGCAGCTAGCATTACTCATTTTTATCTAGAAAATATTATCAGAGTACAGCGAGCGTCCACGACAGTCTGAGAGAGTCACGATGGCAGCAGGTGGGCTACGATAAGTTCAAGGGGCGTGGCCTTACATTTGGGCGGGGCAGGAGGCGGGGCATCAAAAACATTTCTATATTTTGGCTTCACTTTTGAACGTCAGCCTACGTACGTTTATATACAGTCTATAGTTCAGAGCACGACGGCTGGACAAACAAACTGTAATTCCACATATGACCACCAGATGGTGACAAACTGCCAGAAAACAATGACTCCATTGAAGTGAATGAGAAAACTCAGATAATCACACTATCAGTCCGATGTCACGTCTCTGGTGTTTATGTGACGTAGCGGATGTTAAAAAAAAAAGGAAAACATTTTCATGTTTAAAGCTGAAAACTTTTGTTCAACGTGATCATTTCTTGAGTTCGTACATAAACTTGCTGCAAAGTTTCCACACTGCGACTAATGCAGGAAATGAAGTCAGTTTCTTTTGGGTGTAGAGAAACTGAGCAGCAGAAGTTCTGCAAACATTCACTCTTTGTTTTTCTTCGTCTAAAAAAACCCCCAAAAAACAACATTTCCAAACTTTGACTGAAATGGTTTTAAAAAGTGATTCATACGTTGAGTTGTGCGTCGACGGTTCGACCTGCAGACGGAGGATGAAAGGACTCCGATTAAAAAGCTGCAGATGAGTTTACGTTGCTGAACGGTCCCGGAAGGAGGAAACGAGCGTCGGCCCGGATCGTGTTTGTGAGATGCAGCTTTCACAAAAGAGTCTCTGAGGATCTGAGCTGGAAGCAGGAAGACAGAAACACCGGTTCACGACCATCGAACAGTCTGCAGCTCTCGTCTGGTTCAAGAGACACCGGGAACATCCAGAAACAAAAACAACGTCTGCCGAGCAGCTGCGCCCCACAGTATGTCTCGTTTCCATGACGACGTCAACACGCAGCAGGTGGAACACCAGCCGGAGAAAATGTTCTCCGAACAGCAGATTATGTAAAAAACAAAAACAAAGGATGAACAGAACAGAACCGCTCATCACGTGGAGATCCTGCTGCGGACCGGACCTCGGCTCCCACCGGGCCTTCAAGAGGAGCACGTCAGTACACAAACGTAACCAGCAGGTCCTGCAAAGGCTCCGCAGCCGGATCGCCCGGGTCCACGGGGTCGGAGGTCAGCAGTGAAGGGGGCGGGGCCAGGTGGGGGAAGTGCTGGGAGAGGGTGGCAGCAGGTGGTCCCGCCACACTGTAAGCCTTCAGGGCAGAGAGCCCGTTGAGCAGCGCCACGTCCAGGTAGGTGACGTGGAGGGAGGAGGAGAGGTCCAAGGAGACGGGGGACGACACCGTGACCTCCTGGTCGGGGTACGGAGCTCCCGCTGCCGCGCTGTGGATCCGCAGGGTCCGCAGATCCAGCAGAACCAGGTACCGACCGTCCACGGGTCGGACTCCGCAGAAAGACAAACGCAGATGTCCCACCGCGCTGCCGTTCAGCAGCTCCTCCAGGACCCAGAGCTCCTTCACCCACACGCTGAGCGCGCCGGGCTGTCGGAGCCCAGCAGGGGGCAGCGAGGAGCGCAGGACGGTGTGGCATCTGCACCGCGAGTTGGCCAGAACCTCGTCACAGTCCCGCACGGCCTCAGAGCAGCTGCAGTTGCGCAGGTTGGAGCCGGCGGCGAACAGCAGCGTGGCGTTCACCGGCGGGGAGCTGTGGTAGGCCGGGGCGGAGCTCGTCGTCACGGCGGCCAGGGTCAGGAAGAGGAAGAGCAGACGCGGTGACCGTGACGACGGGGCGGAGGAGACGGCGTTAGGAGACATCTCCATGGAGACCAGACGGACTACATCTTCAGCGAGCGGACGAGCTGAATGTGGAGCGACGGAGGAAACTGCAAAGAGAAAGCAGAGAGGAGTGAAATCAGCATGAGCTCATCACCTTCCTGTCACACACACACACACACACACACACACACACACACACACACAGCGTTTCCACGGCGACATTGACTGAGCAGCAGCAGAGGTTCCCTGAACCTCAATGACTCTCCATCAGCACACAGAGGACGTGTCTCTCTCACTCAAACCCTTCAGGAAGCTGCTGCTGAATCTGGATTTTTACAGCAGACCACTGAATGCACGCACACACACACACACACACACACACACACACACACGCACACACACACACACACACACACACACACACAGTGGGCACAGGTCCTTCCAGGCAGCGGGCAGCCACATGAAGTGTTCAGGAGGGATCCAACACTGGCGGCTTTATTTCCTCCTGCAGGAAACATGAAGTGAAAAAGAAGCCGTCCTTCAGTCCAACTCAACTTTTCTCCTCTTTAGTTTCTCTGCGGACGAGACGGAGACTTTCTGGTCTGAAGACAACCAGCAGGACGCGTTCAGTCGTTTCACACGTGGCTCCTTGAAGCCAGCTGATAAACTTTAAACAGAAGCAGGAGGTTCAACTGAAGTCTCACACACACACACACACACACACACACACACACACACACACACACACACACACACACACTGCTCACATCAGTCACAGTGTTTCCAGATGTTCCCACACATCCCATCAGTCCCTCCGTCTCCGTCGTCGAAGCTGAAAACAATGTTCAGCTCTTCGGTGACGACTTGTTGGATCTTCTGTCCGTTTAGTTTGTTCAGTTGAGATCAAAGGAAGCAGCACACAGTGAAAACTTTCTGGTCCTCAACCTGTGTGTGCGTGCGTGTGTGTGTGTGTGTGTGTGTGTGTGTGTGTGTGTGTGTGTGTGTGTGTGAGTGAGTGTGTGAAGGAAAGATTCCACACACTCTCCGCTTGTTAAAGGAGAGGCTCAAGACATTCCTCTGACATCATGTTTCACCGCAGGCAGCCGCCCTCTTCATCCTCCTCCTCTTCATCCTCCTCTTCATCCTCCTCTTCCTCTCTTCCTCCCGTCGCACATCTCTTCGTCTCTCAGCAGCTACAGCTCCCAACACGTCTGATCACGTGTTAAACTCTCCGTGTGTGCGAGTGGTTTATAAAAGTATTTCAATAAACTCTAATCACAACCACGTTTCTAAAAGAAAGTTGGGACATTGTGTAAAAAGTAATTAAAAAACAGAATGCAATGATTTTCAAGTCACATAAACCCACATTTCTTTTAAAAATAGACCAAAGACAACATATCAAATGTGGTTTTATGAAAAATATCTGCTAATTTTGAATTTGATGGCAGCAACATGTCTCAAAAGGGTCGGGCAACAAAAGACTAGAAAAGTTGTGTAACATTTCACAACTGATCAGGTTACCATGGCAACAGATCAGTAACATGATTGGGTATAAAAAGATGATTTCAGAGTCTCAGCAGCGAAGATGGGGAGAGGTTCACCACTCTGTGAAAGACTGTGTGGGAAAATAGTGCAACAATCTAAGAACAATGTTCCTCAACGTAAAACTACAAAGAATTAGTGGATTTCATCATCTACGGTTCATAATATCATGAAAAGATTCAGAGAATCTGGAGAAATCTCTGAACACAAAGGGACAAGGCTGAAAACCCATGATGGATGGTGGTGATCTTCGGGCCCTCAGTCAGCACTGCATTAAAAACAGACACTCTTCTGGAGTGGAAATCACTGCATGGGCTCAGGAACACTTCTGAACACCATCGTCTGTGAACACAGTTCATCGCTGCATCCACAAATGAAGGTTAAAACTCTCCAAAAAGAAGAAACCAGATAGAAACATGATCCAGAAACACCGCCGCCTTCTCTGGACCCGAGATCAATGAAGATGGACTGATGTGAAGTGGAAAACTGTTCTGGGGTCTGACGAAGCAAAAAATGTGAATTCTTTTTGGAAATCATGGATGACACATCAAACGTTTCTCAATGAAAAAAATCCTCAGTTTCAACATTTGATCTGTTGTCTTTGGTCTATTTCCAGTCAAATATGAATTTACATGATTTACAAATCATCACCTTCTGTTTTTATTTACATCAAACACTATTTCTCTGTAAACGTGTTTGTATATTAATCTAAAGACAGACGTGTGCTGGTAACAGTTCTGCTTTTCACCGAAACACCGCTGAGACCGAAAGAGGTCAAAGAAAATCCAGCTTTTTCTTAACCGAGCGAACGAGACGGGTGTGGAGATCAACCGGTACGAGACTCTGGAGTTCAGTTTTTACAGCCTGATAACTTGTTTCTACTGAACGAGAGTGAATAAAAATAAAGTGCTGCCGTCTCAATGCCAGTAAAACGTATGGAGGGACGGTGGAGGCGTCTCCAGCAGCTGCTGCTGTTTGTTTCACTATTTACTCACATGTAACTTTTGCATGTTAAAAACATTTTTTATCCACTTTTGGAAGAGAGTCGGTAAAAAACAGCACGCGACTGATTGTCTTCCGGTTCTTAGTCATACCCCATGTGCTGCCATGGAAACGGAGATCGCACGAACAAAAAGTTGTATCTTTCGAGAGCGAATTGCCCCACAATATACGTTTTAATTCCATATTTTATTTAGTTGGTAACTTGCTGTATTAATCGCGATATTAAAACACCCACTGGTGTAATATTGCTTAGCTGAACGTGCTCGGTGAGTCAAGCTGAGTGAAATGTGTATAAAATAATTTAATCAATCAAAGAAGAATTGTCTGAGACGCTGGTGTTGTTTCTTACAAAATCAGATTCACGAGTTGAGTAAAACTCGCAGCTGTTCATTCATTCAAGTCATAATATATCAAAAACAGCTCAATTTATAGGTTATAAAGTCAAATTAAACCAAAAATATTCCACTGATCAACTACAAAAATGAGTTGATTGGACATGCAGGATATTTTATGAAGCGTTATTATATCTGTTTAAGTAACAGACTGAGAGCCTGGTGGTGATTAGCTTAGCTTATCATAAACACTGTGGGAAACAGCTGGTGTAGCAGATTTCAGAAGTTCACAGATGTTCAGTTCAATAATTAACATTTCATATCTCTTTGTTTACACCTGTAAAAACAGTGAAATGTAAAAGCAGCACTTTTCAGGTTTCAGGAGGAGTCGCACGCTATTTGTGACGAGGTTGAACCGACCCTTTAAATAATAAAAGCTCCGAGTGAAACGCTGCGTGTGGACGACGCTCTGCGGTTCCAGCAGCATCAACAGCTCTGCTGGTTTCCTCTCAGTCAGAGGACAGATGACGTCACCGTCAGCTGTCCGTCGCTGTTTTCTGGGATTTCAGCTGCCACATGTTTCTCATCATCCAATCACGTCCTCAAATCCTTTCACATACCAGAAATCTGGAGGATGAAGACGGCGTCCATTTATGGACCGAACATCAGAACTCTGTGTGTGTTTGCAGCAGAAGGATGACGTGTAACAAGCGTGTCAGCGTGTGTGTGTGTGTGTGTGTGTGCGTGCGTGCGTGAGTTTGGAGGACTCACCTGAACGACTCAGTGATGGTTAAGGTGGCTTTCTGCTGCTGACTCCCGGATGATCCATCCAGCATCTTCATGCAGCTGCTTCCACATCTGTCTGCAGGAAAACCTCATATCTCCAACTGGAAACGGAGAGAGAGAGAGGGAGAGAGGGTGAGGGCGGAGGGAGAGAGGGACGAAGAAACAAAAAAAAAGAAATAAAGTACGATAAAAGTGGAATACATGTAGAAAAAAAATAGAATAAAAGAAGAATACAAGTAGAAACAGGTCTCACTTCTTCCTGAAGTCTGGACGTAAACTTTCCTCCTCAGACGTGACAGCATGACAGACTCGGACTCTCTTCCCACCTTTTCTCTCAGTCTTTCACTCTTTTAGGCTGCGCCTCCTTTCCTCAAACACGAACTCCCCACAAGGAGGATTAAACATGAGTGGATGCTGCCATCTTGTGGCTGAACGGCCGTCTGAGTGAAGAAGGGACAGAAAGATTAAGATTGATTTTTATTAATTTCACAGTGGGGAAATTCGGTAACTGTATTGTGTGCACCACGTGACACTAGAAAATAATTCAACCTGAAATACCAACTAGTCTTTATAGAGGTTTTGTGGTCAGATGCAAAGGTAGTCGGAGTAAAGTTTACATTTTGTATCTAATAATAATAATAATAATAATAATAATAATAATAATAATAATCTTAACTTGTATTGCATGTTCCATACAAGAAATGGAGCTCAACGTGTTTTACAGCAAGAAAGTTGAGTGCAGTGTTTCACATAAAAAAAGATATAAAGGAACATTTCAAAATATAGAGAAGAATTAAAATACTTAAATTAAGCACATATACAGTTAAAATATAAAGAAGAAAGAAAGTCTGCCACTAAAATCCACTTAAATAGTTTTTATTTTCCCAACAGTAAGTCATCTTTACTTGAGGATTTAATGAGAATAAATGACAAAGAATTTTTGTGGAAATTTGTATCGAGAGTTTTTGAGTGAATGTCACTCAGACTTTATTTTAAGTGTAGGTATGACGCATACTTTTTTAAAACAGTTTGATTGTTTGTTGCGACTGGCTCAAAAGCGGCAACGGAAAGACGGAAATGACACAAAGTTGGATAAAAAAGAAAAGATGGCAATTCTTCTTTTTTTTTAGACAAGGTAAAAAAATTAAGTAAAAATCAGAAACAAAGTGAAGACTGAGGGGTCTGGCACCAGGAAGTTAGAGAGAGTGGACGGAGCAAGGAGACACTTATATAGGCCACGCCCACACATTCATGCAAAACATAGAAAGCACACACACACACACACACACACACACACACACACACACACACATTCACAGCAGGACGTAGAATGACAAGTCACAAGCTGACTAATAAATTCCCTCAGTGAAAACAGGCCCAGAAGAAACAGTGAAATCCAGTGGAAATAAAAGTCTCAGCGTGAAGCTGTTTTGTGTGTTTGCTCTGCTGATAAAGGACCCAACCAAAGTTGCCAAATATCTTCGTGCTGCGATCAATTTAATTTCCATCGTTACTTTGGAGTTGGAGATTTGAGCGACGATATATTACCCGTTTCGTTGACTTTTCATTTCTCCTTGTTGTTACTTTCGCAACTTCCAAATTACTAGACATTAGAAATTCTTCAGATTCTTAAAAGTCCTCACCTCTCTGCTCGGAAAATTCCTGCTTTGAAGTTTCTCCACTTTCTCTTTCACACAATAAAGTGGCGGGAATTCTTCGACGAGGAAAAAGGAAGGCGACCAGGTCCCTACAAACTAATGCTGTGTCCCAGATGTTGTACTTGTGTTCCAGAAGTTGTACTTGTGCACTAATACTCATTATATTCTGAGCACATCAGTGCGTTCTCACTTTTAAAGTACAGAAACATGCAGTGAACTACAAGTACCAGGATGATGCAGTCGGAACGCTTCTTTCTTTAACTTTTATTACGTAATGCAGCTCCGGTTAATAAGTATGTACTGTTGTGTAATACAGTTGGGACGTACTACTTCATCGTAAAAATGCCCCTTGACCTTTGACCCTCGCAGTCGTATCCGTCGGGACTTTTGAAGTAAACATGAAAAAGGATGCGAAGAAATGCCTCTTCTTCTTCTTCTTGTTCTTTTGTGGGCGGAGCATTAGTGCCACCAACTGTCAGTGTCCTTCATAGACAGTTGGTGTAACTCTTCAGCTTCAGCCAGTCTTCTCCATTTAAAACTAAACCTGCTGCTCAGTAAAGTGAAGGATTCAATTCTACTTTAGTAGCGTAGACCGTCGTCCTTCCTTCACACGTCCTGTAACTGAAGAGTTATTTTTTTAATAGGAGTTGTGATACAAAACACCTGCAGAGAGGTTATTTCTTCTAAGGAGGGCGATACAATATACTGATGTAAGAATATAACATCTATTGAAGTTGTTGTTGAATAAATGATCAAAAAAAATTTAAAAAAAGAAGCAATCTTTCAGCGTGCGTGTGTGTGTTTATATGACTGTTTAACATACCATGACTTTTGATTCTCTTTCCACCCCCATGAAATAATTTTGATTTAACCCTCGTGTTGTACTCGGGTCAAAATGACCCGCAGCTGTGTTCAACCAAGTTCTATTTTATTTCTGTATTTTTATATTTGTTGGGATCATTGGTCATCATTCTTCAAAGAAACCCTCACAGCCTCCTTGTCACCAATGATCCCCAAAAAATAGAACTTGGTTGAACATAGCTGCGGGTTATTTTGACCCAAGGACAACAGGAGGGTACGTGAGATTTGAAACAATAATAAAAATTAAAAAAAAAAAAAAAAAAAAAAAATCGACTTTTCTTGTTTTGCTTGCACAATAAAGACACAAGAATATCTTCATAAAAACCACCTGATCATTGCGGTGAAGTTCTTTGAACGTTTCGTTCCGTAAAAGGTGTGGCATTGGCAATGAAAGGAAGTCAGACGAAACTTCGCTCGGGTTTGCATACACGCCCAGGTTTGCCCTTATACGGCAGCTCCTCACCGCTTTACTCCGACTCACTCCTTCCAGAAGAGAAGCAAAGACAGGACAACTTTCGTTGAAGAGACTTTCATCCCCGAAGAACTCAAGAAACGAAGATTTTATTTGTTCAGGTAAGGTACTGGTTGTTTCATCATCCTCGATGTTTCACCGGAGACATCCAAAACACATAACGGAGTATTTGGGCCACGTTAAAAAAAAAAAAAAGGAAAAAAACATTATCATTATAAAAGGAAGAGGGTTTTTTTTTTTTTTGTATTTAATTCTGCTTTCGAGAAAAAAGTAAAGTCGAAGGTCGTGAATAAAGCTGCGATGATGTTCAACTTGATCGGTTGCGTCTTGTGATATGCAGCACTCCGGTGTTACGATGATTACCTTTACATCTGTATTTATAGCCTTTATCTATTTCGATCTGTGCGTGCATTGGTTTCCTCCTTCCGTGTGGTTTCTCCTGAGCATTCAATGGGGAATCATTCCCTGTGCCACTAAAACCGAAGTATTCTCAAGTACGAGTTCATCTACGTTTGGATTATTCATATAAAATTGGATTTTAATATTGAAATGTAGTTTTATTCTGGAAACATAATTTCACTTTATTTTCAAAAAGCAAAATAATAAAATAAATATCTTCTTCTTCTTTTTTTTTTTTTTAACTCTCCGGGTTATAAAGAAAAGTAGCAAAAGTAGTGTGTGGACTCTGATGAGGCAGCAGCAATAGAAAGGTTGTAAAGTAAGATTAATGAGGTTATTAATGACATCATAAATCACTCACTCGTTTTTGTTGTTAGTCACAAGAACAACTGTTGTACTTGCTTTTTCATTCACTAGAGCAAATTCTAATGTCAAAAATAAAACAATAGCAAACTCGTTTCTGCATCAGGGTCACACCTCATAAAATACAACAAAAGATATCTTTCAAGAAAACAAAATTATACGAATAAAGAAGCAATAATAAAAAAAATGGATTAAGTAACTGAAGTAGCTGAAAAGGGGCTGAATGAACTCATATTCAGGTCGAGGTGCAGCCTGTTTTAAAAACATGCAGCTCTTCACATCATGAAGGTCGGTGGGAGCTTAAGTTCGGTCCTCACAAAGCACTTGCTGTGAAACCTCGGCCTCCTTCCTGTATGTACGGAGAATACAAACACTTCCTCAGTCAGCCTCACTTATAACCTTTAAAGTGTATTAAATGTGGTTTATTTGGGATCTGATCACCCTTTAGAGACATTCATACCTGTGTGTGTATCTTTTGTGCAGCGATGATTTATTCTGGTAAGTATTGAGTCTTTCTTAAAAACTGAGGTTAGATATTATCTGATGTTTGTCATGTTAGATAATAGTTGCATGTTTGTTTGTTTGTTTTTTGCAGTTCAGACATGCAGCTGTCGAGATGGCTGGTTGTGGTCGGACTGCTCGGGGGTGAGATTTCACAGATTGAAACCTCCGTGTGTGTGTGTGTGTGTGTGTGTGTGTGTGTGTGTGTGTGTGTGTGTGTGTGTGTGTGTGTGTGTGTGTGTTTGTGTGTGCGTGTGTGTGTGTGTGTGTGTGTGTGTGTGTGTGTTTGTCTTGATGTCATTTCTGGGACGTGAAGTTGATTTCTGATGAAACACACACCAACTGTCATCAAAAACAAACAACCTCTTCCAGAAGTCAAATTCTTCATTGTTTTTTCTGTGTAATTTGAGCCTTCAGAGTCTCTCAGGTCTGAAATGTGGAAAACTGAAACGCGTGGAAAACTGGGATGTAGTATCGTCAGGTTTACAGGAAATGATTCCCCAATCAGATCAGTCAGATCCACCGTTGGCTCCTCCCCCCAGCTTGTCCAAATATGGTCACTTCCTGCTCCAAACCGCTCCGAACTAGCAAAGATGGTGACGGACAGAATCTGAACTCGAGGCTTCGTAACGGTCACAAACCTACGATGATGTCACTGCTGGTTGTTCAAAGCAAACTGTTGCTGAAGCCTCGTTTCATGAGGTATTTGAGCCCTTAATGCAGTGACGACTTTAGGATGTGGTTGAGCCAAAAATTTGACAGATGCATGATTTCCTCGCCATACATCCTCTGACTTCAACAACTGAAAAACACCGAGGCAAAGACCAGACACCTGTTCACACCTCCTTTCACCACCATCACGTCTCTGACGTCTTTTGTTCAGATTGTAAAACTCGACTTTCTGTTGCATCAGATTTTATGTTCAAAAACGTTCAATAACGTCAGTGTTTACTGACTCGTTTTAAAGCTGTTGTTTGCTCTCATTTCTGGTTTTCATCAGGCCGAAGACAAAGTTCCCCTCCAGCAGGGTGGGAACTTTCTGATACGCCTACGGTCAACATTGACCGGTAGTATCGTCAGGTTTCAACATTGACCGTAGGACATTTAATTGACCTTGATCAGGTTTGTTGAAGTACAGGTGTTATGAAAACAACTGGATAAAGGCTCAGCAGTATTTCATACAGCGTGTTTACTTTCTAGAAAGAAGAGCTGCACCATCCAAAGTGATCAGACAGGTTAAGAGTTGACGTGACCATGCAAAATGACCACTTTGTCCATAAACTCCGTTCACATCCAAGCAGAAGATTCGGGACTTAAAATTACAGACTGTGTATAAAAGTGTTCGTAGCTCCCGGGTCTGAAATATGGTCCGAACCGCTCTGAACTAGCAAAGACGGTGACGGACAGAATCTGAACTGGAGGCTTCACAACGTTCACAAAACAACGACGACGTCACTGCTGGTTGATTAAAACATGAAAAGTTACCAGAGAAGCAGAATTTAACTCAAAACTTTTGGCCGCAAAACTATTTTTCTGCTTGTTTCCAGTGTGTTCATGTTATTTTAGGTTTTCGGCTCATAAAGTCTCGCTTACTAGTATCTCTGTTTTTTTTAAAATTCCAGCACTCATCGTGTCTCAGGCAGCGGAGGTTCTTCAAGCCGTTGTTGGAAAATCTCTCCTGATGTCCTGCCAGCTGCCATCTAAACAGTCTCCCGAAGTGTTTTACTGGCAGGACAACAAAGATAAAGTCTTGGTTCAATGGCCTCACGATAGCACATCACCACCAGCCCCTGAATACAAGGACAGGGTCGAAGTTTCTGAAGAAATTAATTCTGGAAATATTTCGATCATACTTCACAATGTCACCGTTGCAGATGACCAGAAATGGTTCCTGGTTGTGGCCAGAGAGAAAGGTTCTCCTGGAACTAAAAAGTACTGCAATTGTATATTGCAGGTTTCAGGTAGGGGAGAGTAAATCAATATTAATGTCTCATATCCACGAGCAGCACATGTGTATAAACCATCCTGCCTTCATGTGCCGACTCCCAGCTCCCTACCAGGATCTACAGCTGACTTTCAACGTGACCTCAAACAACGTGACCTGCACAGCCCGAGGTGGGTTCCCCAAGTCCGAGGTCCGGTGGTCCGCTTTCAACACATCCAGCGACGAGGAGGTCGACCTGCCGGGCGCCGGGACGTCCCATCAGGAGGATCCGACCCTGAAAACCTTCAGCGTCAGCAGCTCCGTCGTCGCGCCGCTTCGGGAGCTGGAGAACGTCACCTGCCGCATCCGCAACCCTCTCACCGGAGACATGACCGAGATCACCGGGAAGGTCCCCGGGAAGGTCCCCGGTTCTGGTGAGTAGCGGCTCCGGAGTTAAAAGTCCACACAGGTTCACAAGCGTTTTGTGGTGCTGCTAATTTTTTTTCCTCTTTAATGCAGATGAAGGTCTGGGTCTGGCCGCAAAGATTGGCATCGGTGTAGCAGTACTAGCAGGACTAGCAGGACTAGTCATAGCAGCTTTTTACATCTGCAAAAAATGTAAGTAAAAGTTTTAATTTGGCCTCTAGTGCCATTTCTTTAGTGGACATAATTACACAGTGATGACAGTCGTTAAAATGAATGACCATATATGGAGAGACACAATCAACCCCGAGGCACCGACGGCTGGTTAAGAACGTACCGAGGGAGATTCATGCTCACCTTCTTCATGTGGTGCTACACATGAAACTAAAAGGAGGAAGCAGAAATGAAGCGTCTGGTGTTTAAAGCAGCGGCTGGACGTCACCAGCGTTCTGCAAGAATCCGCAGAATTTCCTGTTTGGGGTTTTTCATTTATCTGATGATGAATTAAAAACATACTGAGCATCTGGCCCTTTACATCAAATTCATATTTATATTCTGAGAGCCACGTTTGACCAGAAAATCCTATTTTATTCATATTTGTTAAAGTTGAGTGTTATTGTTTGTTGTCTGTAGAATATAAAACTTGGTTTAGCTTGCTGTTTACGTGGGTTTTTTGTCGTTTGGGTGGAGAAGTTAGCATCAGCAGGACTTTTGCTGCAGGTGATCCTGCAGAACATCTTATACGTGTTCGTTTACAAAAAGTTGTGTTTTTGGGATGGAGCAAAATTCCCGGCCTGAATTATTGATTCCAGTTCATCCCTGATCATCATGACTGAAACTCTTTCCTTGATGTGCCAGGTATTCGGAGAAGACTAAACCCATGTGTCTCAGCTTCAACAAATACAGTCTCATCTCCACCTGTTGAAGGAGATGCTCCTGCTTCCAACATGTCAGGTGGAAACTCATCTCAGTCTGTTGAAGGAGAAGCTCCTGCTTCCAACATGTCAGGTGGAAACTCATCTCAGTCTGTTGAAGGAGATGCTCCTGCTTCCAACATGTCAGGTGGAAACTCATCTCAGCCTGTTGAAGGAGATGCTCCTGCTTGTGAAGAGGAAACTACTTTGTTAAACAGCGACAAGAAAAACGCACAAGAAGCTGACAAACGTACGTAAGAGTCAGCTGGTTGCACAGCAGGTAAAGTCTCCTAACTTTGAATCATCACATCTTTCCTTTAGTTGCAGAGAACAACGAGACACCTTCTACCTCAGCAGGAGACCCGACTCAGGGACCGTCAGGAGGAAACCGGTCGGATGGAAATGTCAAACTAGGAAAGAAGAAAGTTAAGTATCACAAAGTTCCCACCGATGATGATGATGATGAAGCCCGACAGAAAGAAGAAATCTCTGCAGACAAAGTGACAGAATAAGAGTCCACAGTAGGAATGTAAACTGTGTAAAAGATGAGGATGAAGGAAGGAAGCAGGAATATTCAGACAAAGTACTCACGTGCAGTTACATATTTAGCTAAAGTCACTCCTTCTTATTAGTTTTATGGAGGTCCATCAGAAAATAATCCCTCATTCATTAGAAAATAAGATTAAAAAAGGCCTGTTTTTGGGGGGGGGGCGTGTCTGTTTGATTGATAGGTCTGTGGTGCAGTCAGGTTACAGCTATCGGTGGGCGGGACATAGTATCGTCAGGGTTCCAATCAGATCAGTCAGATCCACCGCTTGCTCCTCGCCCCCAGCTAGTCCAAATATGGTCACTTCCTGTTCCGAACGAGCAAAGATGGTGCCGGACAGAATCTGAACTGGAGGCTTCATAATGTTCACAAACCAACAGGTGACATCACTGCTGGTTCACACAGCAACCATCTCTGGTGGTGTGTGTGTGTGTGTGGGGGCTTGTTTTTCTATCCTAGTGGGGACTTTAATGTGACTGCACACCCATCCTCAGGGACTTGTGTCACTGTGAGGACAAAAGTTGAGGTCGAGGAAGGTTGGGACTTTTTAGGGTTTTAGGGTTATATCTGGATCAGCAATATTACAATCTGTCACCATGGTAACCATGCAAGATTAAACCAAAGTGCCATAAATTCTTGCCGTGGCTTTGTTGGGAGACGGGCAGCACTGCAAGCCCGACACGGACCAATCAACCTTCCTGACTGTGAAACACTCATGTGGCAGAAAAAAATAAAATAATTACAGGAAAAATAAAAATATCTGTGATGAATCTCGTAACTCGGCTGGACGGACGCTGCGGGACAATAATGCAACTGCAGCTGGTGAACTTTGAAGCTTGAACACAACACATCCCTCATTGGTGACTTCTTACTCAAACCTGTTGCCAACCGTTATAATCGCAGTAAAGTTGTATTGTTTATTTTTTTTTATGATCCTGAAGACATTCAAACTGTAACTTCTGTGCTCTCTACGATGTTGATGGATCGATATCGGTGCTAAAATGTGAAACAGACACTGATACAGGTCTCTGCTATTTTGATCCTGAACGGTCAGTGCTTTAAAAAGGTGCTCGGCTTTACGATGCTGCACTGACAGTCCGCTGCTTGTACCATGGACCGCAGTTTGGGAAACACTGTTGCAGAAGAATGCAAAGTAAATATTTCTGAAAACTCTGGAAAATGTCAGGTACAAACTTGTGTTGCTTCTTTGAACAATTATTTAAGCGTATAACCATTTCAGTGTCCGTCTCTCATTGGACTATCGGCTCACGGTGATCAGTGGGCGTGGCTAATAAAAACAGGTACAAGCAAATTATGAAATGTGAAATTTTAACAACTAATTAATTTATATTGTAATTTATAAGTCATATCTGCCTTGCAAAGGCAAACAAAGGGAAACAGAGTGTCATTTTGTATTTATATGTTGAATGTATAATAATAAAGGGCTCTTTGTATCTTCATGAGGTGTTTGTTTATTGTTAAACTTTTAACAATCAGTAAATCACATTTGTCTGCGTGACAATTAATCCTCCACTAAACTTGTTCCCGGTTGGAACGACGAGGTCGGGTCGGTTTCCATGGCGGCTCTCAGGTGCATCTTTAAAACCAGTCTGACGGAGACACATCACATTTGTCTGCGTGACAATTAATCCTCCACTAAACTTGTTCCCGGTTGGAACGACGAGGTCGGGTCGGTTTCCATGGCGACTCTCAGGTGCATCTTTAAAACCAGTCTGACGGAGACACATCAACCTCCTCAATAGGTTTTCAAAGTTTATCTATTGTTAAAAAAACAGACAGACCAGAGCTGCCCCACAGCTGATTTTTGTCAGGTGTTGGTTTATAAAGGGCTGTTTTGTGGAGGTCCATTTGACAATAATCCCTCATTCATTAGAAAATAAGCTTCAAAAAGATCTGTTTTTGCAGACTTGTCTGTTTGATTGACAGGCCTGTGGTGCAGTCAGGTTACAGCTATCGGTGGGCGGGACGTAGTATCGTCATGGTTTCCAATCAGATCGGTCAGATCAATATTCAATGAAACTGGATAATATAAATATAGGTGAGTAAAAAAAACAAAAACCATATATGTAATACAACTTTATTTGTATTGCACGTTTCATACAAACTTTCTGTTACTGTAATCGCAGCCAGACTTAGGGGTATCTGGACCGGCAACATGGGATACAAAAGGTAAACTGCACCTTGAATTATTCACCTTTGTGCGACAGTAAACTGAAGAGTTTTCAACATATTTTACAGTACCTGTACATCGATGAGGTAACGTCTTCACCTACTGACCTGGTGGAGTAAATCCACGATGCGTTCAAGTCCACTCGTCTAGCGTAGTTCTTCACAGTGGAACCCCAAAAAAATAAGTGGGGGTTCCGTTTCATAATAAATATTTTATTACAGCGTTTTCAACCTATTACATTACTAAAGAACGAGTCCTTAGCTGCTCAGAGTAAGTTGAAGTAGTGAAACAGGATTCAATCTGAACACACTGGAAAAGTTTCATCTGTGCTACACGATGACACGTTTGTACGGCGGAGAAACGTGAGACCAGTCAGACCGGACCGCCTGGTTTCAGGAGAGGCTCGTGGGGTTCATCTCCTCTATCGCCTTCATTTGCAGGTCCTCGAGGTCCTGAAGCAAAGACAGAGAAATCATTTTTAAAAAAAAGGGTGTTCAGTAACACAACGATGGAAAAGTATCATCTACGTCATGAATTATTATGTATGTTTGCAGGATGAAGACGGTTCGTCCAAACAGAACCACCTGCTGTCAGGAGAGGCCGTCCGTGTCCATCTCCTCCATCGTCTTCGTTTCCATCTCCTTCTTGTTCTAAAGCAAAAGCAGAGAAACAAAAACATGGAGAAGTGTCGGGTACATTATGTATTATGTATGTTTGTCAGCTAAAGACAACTCAGTTCAGTCAGACCGGACCACCTTCTTGGTTTTCATCTAAAGAGTAAAGAAGTCACAACATAATACCAGACTCTCCTATCATCTTAACCAAACTGTATGGGAGCAGCATTGGAGCCGGTGACACCAACAGACTTAACAAACTGGTTAAGAAGGCCGGCTCCATCATTGGCTGCAAACTGGACAGTCTGGAAAAGGTGGTGGAGAGGAGGTCGCTGGAGAAACTGTTATCCATATTGGATAATCCAGACCACCCTCTACACCACCTGCTGCAGGGACAGCGGAGCACTTTCTCCAAAAGACTCCTCCAACTCCGCTGTCACAAGGACAGATACAGGAGATCGTTCCTGCCCACTGCAATACGACTTTACAATTTATCACCTCTGGTCAAATCCATCACTGAACAATGATCGCGTGTTAAACTCTCCGTGTGTGCGAGTGGTTTATAAAAGTATTTCAATAAACTCTAATCACAACCACGTTTCTAAAAGAAAGTTGGGACATTGTGTAAAAAGTAATTAAAAAACAGAATGCAATGATTTTCAAGTCACATAAACCCACATTTCTTTTAAAAATAGACCAAAGACAACATATCAAATGTGGTTTAATGAACAATATCTGCTAATTTTGAATTTGATGGCAGCAACACGTCTCAAAAGGGTCGGGCAACAAAAGACTAGAAAAGTTGTGTAACATTTCACAACTAATCAGGTTACCATGGCAACAGATCAGTAACATGATTGGGTATAAAAAGATGATTTCAGAGTCTCAGCAGCGAAGATGGGGAGAGGTTCACCACTCTGTGAAAGACTGTGTGGGAAAATAGTGCAACAATCTAAGAATAATGTTCCTCAACGTAAAACTACAAAGAATTAGTGGATTTCATCAACTACAGTTCATAATATCATGAAAAGATTCAGAGAATCTGGAGAAATCTCTGAACACAAAGGGACAAGGCTGAAAACCCATGATGGATGGTGGTGATCTTCGGGCCCTCAGTCAGCACTGCATTAAAAACAGACACTCTTCTGGAGTGGAAATCACTGCATGGGCTCAGGAACACTTCTGAACACCATCGTCTGTGAACACAGTTCATCGCTGCGTCCACAAATGAAGGTTAAAACTCTCCAAAAAGAAGAAACCAGATAGAAACATGATCCAGAAACACCGCCGCCTTCTCTGGACCCGAGATCAATGAAGATGGACTGATGTGAAGTGGAAAACTGTTCTGGGGTCTGACGAAGCAAAAAATGTGAATTCTTTTTGGAAATCATGGATGACACATCAAACGTTTCTCAATGAAAAAAATCCTCAGTTTCAACATTTGATCTGTTGTCTTTGGTCTATTTCCAGTCAAATATGAATTTACATGATTTACAAATCATCACCTTCTGTTTTTATTTACATCAAACACTATTTCTCTGTAAACGTGTTTGTATATTAATCTAAAGACAGACGTGTGCTGGTAACAGTTCTGCTTTTCACCGAAACACCGCTGAGACCGAAAGAGGTCAAAGAAAATCCAGCTTTTTCTTAACCGAGCGAACGAGACGGGTGTGGAGATCAACCGGTACGAGACTCTGGAGTTCAGTTTTTACAGCCTGATAACTTGTTTCTACTGAACGAGAGTGAATAAAAATAAAGTGCTGCCGTCTCGATGCCAGTAAAACGTATGGAGGGATGGTGGAGGCGTCTCCAGCAGCTGCTGCTGTTTGTTTCACTATTTACTCACATGTAACTTTTGCATGTTAAAAACATATTTTATCCACTTTTGGAAGAGAGTCGGTAAAAAACAGCACGTGACTGATTGTCTTCCGGTTCTTAGTCATACCCCATGTGCTGCCATGGAAACGGAGATCGCACGAACAAAAAGTTGTATCTTTCGAGAGCGAATTGCCCCACAATATACGTTTTAATTTCATATTTTATTTAGTTGGTAACTTGCTGTATTAATCGCGATATTAAAACACCCACTGGTGTAATATTGCGTAGCTGAGCGTGCTCGGTGAGTCGAGCTCAGTGAAATGTGGATAAAATAATTTAATCAATCAAAGAAGAATTGTCTGAGACGCTGGTGTTGTTTCTTACAAAATCAGGTTCACGAGTTGAGTAAAACTCGGAGCTGTTCATTCATTCAACTCATAACATGTCAAAAACAGCTCAATTTATAGGTTATAAAGTCAAATTAAACCAAAAATATTCCACTGATCAACTACAAAAATGAGTTGATTGGACATGCAGGATATTTTATGAAGCGTTATTATATCTGTTTAAGTAACAGACTGAGAGCCTGGTGGTGATTAGCTTAGTTTATCATAAACACTGTGGGAAACAGCTGGTGTGGCAGATTTCAAAAGTTCACAGATGTTTAGTTCAATAATTAACATTTCATATCTCTTTGTTTACACCTGTAAAAACAGTGAAATGTAAAAGCAGCACTTTTCAGGTTTCAGGAGGAGTCGCACGCTATTTGTGACGAGGTTGAACCGACCCTTTAAATAATAAAAGCTCCGAGTGAAACGCTGCGTGTGGACGACGCTCTGCGGTTCCAGCAGCATCAACAGCTCTGCTGGTTTCCTCTCAGTCAGAGGACAGATGACGTCACCGTCACCTTTTCTCTCAGTCTTTCACTCTTTTAGGCTGCGCCTCCTTTCCTCAAACACGAACTCCCCACAAGGAGGATTAAACATGAGTGGATGCTGCCATCTTGTGGCTGAACGGCCGTCTGAGTGAAGAAGGGACAGAAAGATTAAGATTGATTTTTATTCATTTCACAGTGGGGAAATTCGGTAACTGTATTGTGTGCACCACGTGACACTAGAAAATAATTCAACCTGAAATACCAACTAGTTTTTATAGAGGTTTTGTGGTCAGATGCAAAGGTAGTCGGAGTAAAGTTTACATTTTGTATCTAATAATAACAATAATAATAATAATAATAATCTTAACTTGTATTGCATCTTTCATACAAGAAATGGAGCTCAACGTGTTTTACAGCAAGAAAGTTGAGTGCAGTGTTTCACATAAAAAAAGATATAAAGGAACATTTCAAAATATAGAGAAGAAATAAAATACTTCAAATTAAAGAGTTAATTTTAGAGTTAAAATATAAAGAAGAAAGAAAGTCTGCCACTAAAATCCACTTAAATAGTTTTTATTTTCCCAACAGTAAGTCATCTTTACTTGAGGATTTAATGAAAATAAATGACAAAGAATTTTTGTGGAAATTTCTACAGAGTTTTTGAGTGAATGTCACTGAGACTTTATTTTAAGTGTAGGTATGACGCATACTTTTTTAAAACAGTTTGATTGGTTGTTGCGACTGGCTTAAAAGCGGCAACGGAAAGACGGAAATGACACAAAGTTGGATAAAAAAGAAAAGATGGCAATTCTTTTTTTTTCTTTTTGGACAAGGTAAAAAAATTAAGTAAAAATCAGAAACAAAGTGAAGACTGAGGGGTCTGGCACCAGGAAGTTAGAGAGAGTGGGCGGAGCAAGGAGACACTTATATAGGCCACGCCCATACATTCATGCAAGACATAGAAAGCACACACACACACACACACACACACACACACACACACACACACACACACACACACACACACACACACATGCACACACACACACACACACACACACACATACACACACACATGCACAGCAGGACGTAGAATGACAAGTCACAGACTGACTAATAAATTCGCTTTGTGAAAACAGGCCCAGAAGAAACAGTGAAATCCAGTGGAAATAAAAGTCTCAGCATGAAGCTGTTTTGTGTGTTTGCTCTGCTGATAAAGGACCCAACCAAAGTTGCCAAATATCTTCGTGCTGCGATCAATTTAATTTCCATCGTTACTTTGAAGTTGGAGATTTGAGCGACGATATATTACCCGTTTCGTTGACTTTTCATTTCTCCTTGTTGTTACTTCCGCAACTTCCAAATTACTAGACATTAGAAATTCTTCAGATTCTTAAAAGTCCTCACCTCCCTGCTCGGAAAATTCCTGTTTTGAAGTTTCTCCACTTTCTCTTTCACACAATAAAGTGGCGGGAATACTTCGACGAGGAAAAAGGAAGGCGACCAGGTCCCTACAAACTAATGCTGTGTCCCAGATGTTGTACTTGTGTTCCAGAAGTTGTACGTGTGCACTAATACTCATTATATTCTGAGCACATCAGTGCGTTCTCACTTTTAAAGTACAGAAACATGCAGTGAACTACAAGTACCAGGATGATGCAGTCGGAACGCTTCTTTCTTTAACTTTTATTACGTAATGCAGCTCCGGTTAATAAGTATGTACTGTTGTGTAATACAGTTGGGACGTACTACTTCATCGTAAAAATGCCTCTTGACCTTTGACCCTCGCGGTCGTATCCGTCAGGACATTTGAAGTAAACATGAAAAAGGATGTGAAGGAATGCCTCTTCTTCTTCTTCTTCTTCTTCTTCTTCTTCTTCTTCTTCTTCTTCTTCTTCTTCTTCTTCTTCTTCTTTTGTGGGCAGAGCATTAGTGCCACCAACTGTCAGTGTCCTTCATAGACAGTTGGTGTAACTCTTCAGCTTCAGCCAGTCTTCTCCATTTAAAACTAAACCTGCTGCTCAGTAAAGTGAAGGATTCAATTCTACTTTCGTAGCGTAGACCGTCGTCCTTCCTTCACACGTCCTACAACTGAAGAGTTATTTTTTTAATAGAGGAGTTGTGATACAAAACACCTGCAGAGAGGTTATTTCTTCTAAGGAGGGCGATACAATATACTGATGTAAGAATACAACATCTATTGAAGTTGTTGTTGAATAAATGATAAAAAAAAAAAAAAAAAAAAAAAAAAAAAAAAAAACAGAGGAAGATTGCAATCTTTCAGCGTGTGTGCGTGTGTGTGTGTGTGTGTGTGTTCATATGACTGTTTAACATACCATGACTTTTGATTCTCTTTCCACCCTCATGAAATCATTTTGATTCAATCAGGTACGTGAGATTTGAAACAACAACAAAAAATATCGACGTTCCTTGTTTTGCTTGCACAACTGCTTGCTTGTAAAAGTTGTGGCATTGATAATGAAAGTAAGTCAGATGAAACTTCGCTCGGGTTTGCATACACGCACAGGTTTGCCGTTATATTCCAGCACGACAGCTCCTCACCGCTTTACTCCGACTCACTCCTTCCAGAAGAGAAGCAAAGACAGGACAACTTTCGTTGAGGAGACTTTTATCCCCGACGAACTCAAGAAACGAAGATTTTATTTGTTCAGGTAAGGTACTGGTTGTTTTATCATCCTCGATGTTTCACCGGAGACATCCAAAACACATAACGGAGTATTTGGGCCACGTTAAAAAAGGAAAAAAACTAAAAACATAATCATTATAAAAGGAAGAGGATTTTTTTTTAAATTTAATTCTGCTTTCGAGAAAAAAGTGAAGTCCAAGGTCGTGAATAAAGCTGCGATGATGTACAACTTGATCGGTTGCGTCTTGTGATATGCAGCACTCCGGTGTTACGATGACTACCTTTACATCTGTATTTATAGCCTTTATCTATTTCGATCTGTGCGTGCATTGGTTTCCTCCTTCCATGTGGTTTCTCCTGAGCATTCAATGGGGAATCATTCCCTGTGCCACTAAAACCGAAGTATTATCAAGTACGAGTTCATCTACGTTTGGATTATTCATATAAAATTGGATTTTAATATTGAAATGTAGTTTTATTCTGGAAACATAATTTCACTTTATTTTCAAAAAGCAAAATAACAAAATAAAAGTCTCCTCTTCTTATTCTTTTTTTTTTTTTCAACTCTCCGGGTTATAAAGAAAAGTAGCAAAAGTAGTGTGTGGACTCTGATGAGGCAGCAGCAATAGAAAGGTTGTAAAGTCAGATTAATGAGGTTATTAATGACATCATAAATCACTCACTCGTTTTTGTTGTTAGTCACAAGAACAACTGTTGTACTTGCTTTTTCATTCACTAGAGCAAATTCTAATGTCAAAAATAAAACAATAGCAAACTCGTTCCTGCATCAGGGTCACACCTCATAAAATACAACAAAAGATATCTTACATGAAAAAAAAATTATACGAATAAAGAAGCAATAATAAAAAAAATGGATTAAGTAACTGAAGTAGCTGAAAAGGGGCTAAATGAACTCATATTCAGGTCGAGGTGCAGCCTGTTTTAAAAACACGCAGCTCTTCACATCATGAAGGTCGGTTGTAGCTTAAGTTCGGTCCTCACAAAGCACTTGCTGTGAAACCTCGGCCTCCTTCCTGTATGTACGGAGAATACAAACCTTTCCTCAGTCAGCCTCACTTATAACCTTTAAAGTTTATTAAATGTGGTTTATTTGGGATCTGATCACCCTTTAGAGACATTCATACCTGTGTGTGTGTATCTTTTGTGCAACGATGATTTATTCTGGTAAGTATTGAGTCTTTCTCAAAAACTGAGGTTATATATTATCTGGTGTTTGTCACGTTAGATAATAGTTGCATGTTTGTTTGTTTGTTTTTTGCAGTTCAGACATGCAGCAGTCGAGATGGCTGGTTGTGATCGGACTGCTCGGGGGTGAGATTTCACAGATTGAAACCTCCGTGTGTGTGTGTGTGTGTGTGTGTGTGTGTGTGTGTGTGTGTGTGTGTGTTTGTCTTGATGTCATTTCTGGGACGTGAAGTTGATGTCTGATGAAACACACACCAACTGTCATCAAAAACAAACAACCTCTTCCAGAAGTCAAATTCTTCAGTGTTTTTTCTGTGTAATTTGAGCCTTCAGAGTCTCTCAGGTCTGAAATGTGGAAAACTGAAACGCGTGGAAAACTGGGACGTAGTATCGTCAGGTTTACAGGAAATGATTCCCCAATCAGATCAGTCAGATCCACCGTTGGCTCCTCCCCCCAGCTTGTCCAAATATGGTCACTTCCTGCTCCAAACCGCTCCGAACTAGCAAAGATGGTGACAGACAGAATCTGAACTAGAGGCTTCGTAACGGTCACAAACCTACGATGATGTCACTGCTGGTTGTTCAAAGCAAACCGTTGCTGAAGCCTCGTTTCATGAGGTACTTAATGCAGTGACGACTTTAGGACGTGGTTGAGCCAAAGATTTGACAGATGCATGATTTCCTCGCCAGACATCCTCTGACTTCAACAACTGAAAAACACCGAGGCAAAGTCCAGACACCTGTTCACACCTCCTTTCACCACCATCACGTCTCTGACGTCTTTTGTTCAGATTGTAAAACTCGACTTTCTGTTGCATCAGATTTTATGTTCAAAAATGTTCAATAATTTCAGTGTTTACTGACTCGTTTTAAGGCTGGTGTTTGCTCTCTCATTTTTGGTTTTCATCAGGCTGAAGACAAAGTTCCCCTCCAGCAGGGTGGGAACTTTCTGATACGCCTACGGTCAACATTGACCGGTAGTATCGTCAGGTTTCAACATTGACCGCAGGACATTTAATTGACGTCGATCAGGTTTGTTGAAGTACAGGTGTTATGAAAACAACTGGATAAAGGCTCAGCAGTATTTCATACAGCGTGTTTACTTTCTAGAAAGAAGAGCTGCTCCATCCAAAGTGATCAGACAGGTTAAGAGTTGACGTGACCATGCAAAATGACCACTTTCTCCATAATCTCCGTTCACATCCAAGCAGAAGATTCGGGACTTAAAATTACAGACTGTGTATAAAAGTGTTCGTAGCTCCCGGGTCTGAAATATGGTCCGAACCATTCCGAACTAGCAAAGACGGTGACGGACAGAATCTGAACTGGAGGCTTCACAAAAAAACATGAAAAGTTACCAGAGAAACAGAATTTAACTCAAAACTTTTGGCCGCAAAACTATTTTTCTGCTTGTTTCCAGTGTGTTCATGTTATTTTAGGTTTTCGGCTCGTAAAGTCTCGCTTACTAGTATCTCTGTTTTTTTTTTTTAATTCCAGCACTCACCGTGTCTCAGGCAGCGGAGCTTCTTAAAACCGTTGTTGGAAAATCTCTCCTGATGTCCTGCCAGCTGCCATCTAGACAGTCTCCCGAAGTGTTTTACTGGCAGGACAACAAAGATAAAGTCTTGGTTCAATGGCCTCACGATAGCACATCACCACCAGCCCCTGAATACAAGGACAGGGTCGGAGTTTCTGAAGGGATTAATTCTGGAAATATTTCGATCATACTTCACAATGTCACCATTGCAGATAACCAGAAATTGTTCCTGGTTGTGGCCAGAGAGAAAGGTTCTCATGGAACTAAAATGTACTGCAATTATATATTGCAGGTTTCAGGTAGGGGAGAGTAAATCAATATTAATGTCTCATATCCACGAGCAGCACATGTGTATAAACCATCCTACCTTCATGTGCCGACTCCCAGCTCCCTACCAGGATCTACAGCTGACTTTCAACGAGGCCTCAAACAATGTGACCTGCACAGCCCGAGGTGGGTTCCCCAAGTCCGAGGTCCGGTGGTCCGCTTTCAACACATCCAGCGACGAGGAGGTCGACCTGCCGGGCGCCGGGACGTCCCATCAGGAGGATCCGACCCTGAAAACCTTCTACGTCAGCAGCTCCGTCGTCGCGCCGCTTCGGGAGCTGGAGAACGTCACCTGCCGCATCCGCAACCCTCTCACCGGCAACACGACCGAGATCACCAGGAAAGTCCCCGGTTCTGGTGAGTAGCGGCTCCGGAGTTTAAAAGTCCACACAGGTTCACAAGCATGATGCGTTTTGTGGTGCTGCTAATTTTTGTTCCTCTTTAATGCAGATGAAGGTCTGGGTCTGGCCGCAAAGGGGGGCATCGGTGTAGCAGTACTAGCAGGACTAGCAGTCATAGCAGCTTTTTGCATCTACAAAAAATGTAAGTAAAAGTTTTAATTTGGCCTCTAGTGCCATTTCTTTGGTGGACATAATTACACAGTGATGACCATCGTTAAAATGAATGACCATATATGGAGAGACACAATCAACCCCGAGGCACCGATGGCTGGTTAAGAATGCACCGAGGGAGAGTCCTTCTCACCTTCATGTGGTGCTACACATGAAACTAAAAGGAGGAAGCGGAAATGAAGCGTCTGGTGTTTAAAGCAGCGGCTGGACGTCACCAGCATTCTGCAAGAATCCGCATAATTTCCTGTTTGTTTTTTTTTATTTATCTGATGATGAATTAAAAACATACTGAGCATCTGGACCTTCACATCAAATTCATATTTATATTCTGAGAGCCATGTTTGACCAGTAAATCCTATTTTATTCGTATTTGTTAAAGTTGAGTGTTATTGTTTGTTGTCTGCAGAATATAAAACTTGGTTTAGCTTGCTGTTTACGTGGGTTTTTTGTCGTTTGGGTTGAGAAGTTAGCATCAGCAGGACTTTTGCTGCAGGTGATCCTGCAGAACATCTTATACGTGTTCGTCTACAAAAAGTTGTGTTTTTGGGATGGAGCAAAATTCCCGGCCTGAATTATTGTTTCCAGTTTGTCCCTGATCATCATGACTGAAACTCTTTCCTTGAAGTTCCAGGTATTCGGGGAAGACTAAACCCATGTGTCTCAGCTTCAACAAATACAGTCTCATCTCAGTCTGTTGAAGGAGATGCTCCTGCTTCCAACATGTCAGGTGGAAACTCATCTCAGCCTGTTGAAGGAGATGCTCCTGCTTCCAACATGTCAGGTGGAAACTCATCTCAGCCTGTTGAAGGAGATCCTCTTGCTGGTGAAGATGAAACTACTTTGTTAAACAGCTCCAAGAAAAACACACAAGAAGTTGACAAACATACGTAAGAGTCAGCTGGTTGCACAGCAGGTAAAGTCTCCTAACTTTGAATCTTTCCTTTAGTTGCAGAGAACAACGAGACACCTTCTACCTCAGCAGGAGACCCGACTCAGAGACCGTCAGGAGGAAACCGGTCGGGTGGAAATGTCAAACTAGGAAAGACTGAAGTTCAGTATCACAAAGTTTGCACCGATGCTGATGATGCTTCTGATGATGCTGATGATGCTTCTGATGATGCTGATGATGCTGACGAAGCCCGACAGAAAGAAGAAATCCCTGAAAAGAAATAAAGTACAATAAAAGAAAAAAAGTAGAAAAATCATAAAATCATAAAAGTACTAGAAAAGTAGAAGAAAAGAAGGAAAAAAAAAGAAGAAGAAAAGCAGATAAAAGTAGAAAAAAATGAATAATAAAAGAAGAAAAGTAGAAACAGGTCTCACTTCTTCCTGAAGTCTGGACGTAAACTTTCCTCCTCAGAAGTGACAGCATGGCAGACTGGGACTCTCTTCACACCTTTTCTCTCAGTCTTTCACTCTCCTCCTCTTTTAGGCTGCGCCTCCTTTCCTCAAACACCAACTTCCAACATGGAGGATAAAACATGAGTGGATGCTGATGCTCCCATCTTGTGGCTGAACGGAGCAGGCGGCCGTCTGAGTGAAGAAGGGACAGCGACTGTAAGAAAATAATTAAACCTGAAATACCAACTAGTCTTTATGGAGGTTTTGCAGTAAGATGCAAAGGTAGTCGGAGTAAAGTTTACATTTTGTGTGTAATAATAATAATAATAATCTTAACTTGTATTGCACCTTTCATACAGGAAATGGAGCTCAAAGTGTTTTACAGCAATAAAGTTGCATGCAGTGTTCACATAAAAAAAAAAAACATATAAAGGAACATTTAAAAATATAGAGAAGAAATAAAATGCATCAAATTAAACGCAAATAGAGTTCAAATATAAAGAAGAAAGAATGTTTAACACTAAAATCCACTTAAATGGTTTTTTTTATCTAACTGTCACTGTGAGTTTAAACTCCCATGCATTCATTTACCCCCATTTTAGCCCCTTCCTGTCCAAGTTGAAATCGCATTTATTTAACACGAATCTTTAAACCGTGAATGAAATAACACTCAACATTTACTACCAAGCAAAGTGAGGATATCACACCTTTCAACTGTCATCATGACCCACAGAAAAGAAAAAAAAAATAACAATTTACACCGCGGATGTGGCAGCAGACTTCTCTTCCTGCGTGCTGCGGGCTCATTTTGTTTAGCCCCGCCGCTCGGCTGCGGAGAGGTTACAAACTAATGCTCTCTGCTTGTCCTGATTGGTCGGCAACACTGACCCTCACCAAGATACGTTCTGTAAAGGGAGGTTCGGTTTACAGAATTACCAAGAAACAACGTGTACCCCAAAATTATGAGAGTGGATTAAAGTTGTAGGACTGATTAAAGTGCTGAGTCAGGAGGAATTTTTGTTTATAGTCTTGCATCTGTCAGTATAACGTGGTATAGTACAGAACCAACAGTATAAGGCCCAGTTAATAAATTAGAGTCCAGTGTGACAGGATTATCCTTTCCTGACTGTCCCAAGAAAAAAAAAAAGAAGAAAAAAAAGATGTAAGATCTCACCATTTTTTTTTTTGTGTGTGTTTACAGGTTTGCTGTTTGTGCCTTAAAAAGTTATCAACTTTAGCCATATTGCTGAAATTGGTGAGTCCCATAATGAACAGCTGCAAATGTTTTGGTTGTATATTTAAATACGAATTTACAAATCCCCAAAAAAGACAAAAATACATTGAGTTGACGACAGAGATGCACGTTATAAATTGTCATAACCATTGGGACTTTTTTTTTTAATTTTTTTAAACTCGTATTCTTGACATCCTGTAAATCTTTCAGATGCGAGTCGCCTCCTCTCAATAGCAGAAAAAAAACATCCTGTCTGCTTCCGTTTATTGTAAATCGCTGTGGATAAAAGCGTCAGCTAAATGGAATCGTAATCCCCCAAGGGACCGTCAGGTTGCACCGCTGTCCTCCGACCAGCTCACTCCTCACCGCTTTACTCCGACTCACTCCTTCAGAAGCAAAGACAGGACAACTTTCGCTGAGGAGACTTTCATCCCTGAAGAACTCAAGAAACGAAGATTGTATTTGTTCAGGTAAGCTGCGCATGCTCACCTCTCCACGCAGCGGGTACCGGTTGTTTTATCATCCTCGATGTTCCACCGCAGACATCCAAAACGCATAACGGAGTATTTGGGCCACGTTAAAGAAAACTAAATGATGATAATAATGAGAGGAAGAGGATTTTTGTTTTAATTCTGCTTTCGAGGGGGAAAAAAAGTCGTAAAGTCGAAGTTTAGATTGTTCGTGAATAAAGTTGCGGTTGATCGGTTGCGTCTTGTGATACCAAACACACCCTTTTTTTTGTGTGTGTGTACTGCACTGCGGTGTTACGATAAATACCTTTACATCTGTCGATTTACAGCCTTTATCTATTTCGATTTGCGCGTGCAGCCCTTTGGAGGAAACGGTGTGGTTTCTCTTGAACCGACGCATTCAATAGGAAACCCTGTGCCTGAACTCAAGTACGAGTTCATCTACACGAGACATCCTGTATCACTGGCTGGAAAGCAGGTTTGGATTATTCTTATAAAATTGGATTTTAATATTGAAATGTAGTTTTATTCTGGAAATATAATTTCACTTTATTCTCGAAAGCAAACGAAAAAAAAGTCTCCTCTTCTTATTTTTCTTTTTTTAAGCTCTCCGGGTTAAAAAGAAAAATAGCAAAAGTAGTGTGTGGACTCTGATGAGGCAGCAGTAATAGAAAGGTTGTAAACTCAGATTAATGAAGTTGTTAATGACATCATAAATCATAGTTTCTCTTTTAAAGAACTTTATTTAGAACATAAAGGGGAAAAATAAAAAAGAAAACAACAGGAAACTCGTTTCTGCATCAGGGTCACACCTAAAATATAACAAAAGATATGTTAGAAGAAAAAAAAAATGATAGGAATAAACCGGCAGTAATACAAAAACACAGATTAAGGAATTGAAAGAGCTGAAAAGGGGCTAAATGAACTCATTTAGGCTGAGGTGCAGCTTCCTTGCATGTTTTTTTTATTTTTTTAAATTTCCTTTTATATACAGTGGTGTGAAAAGTGTTTGCCCAGAGGGAAGAACATCATTCAAGAATTTTGCCTCAGAGCAAAATCCACTAATTCAACAGTATCAGCTGTTGATCGTCGGTACACACACATACATACATACACACATACATACATACATAAATAGTGGAGAACAGAATAAAGGTCACGTTGTTGAACTCATCCTCCAGATGTCCTTCAAATGTCCTCCAAACCGGTGTGAACGTTGCATGGGCATTTTTTAAGAAAATCCCATTTTATTTTATTAAATATTGATATATTTTTTTTTTTTATTGATTTTTTTTTCTAACTCTTTGAACCTTGGATGGTGTGATTTCAGGTGAAACGCCGTCACGTGTCGTGCTGCAGACACGGTGACCCACTCTGGTGACGCTTTGAGTTTCACAGGAACTGACTCAGGATCAGCTGTCGGTCACACTGCTGCATGAATACAGTGAGATAACAGCACTGTAGTTTCATACTTTTGTTCAGAAGCCATCACAGCTTCAGTAGCCTTCATTAAATAAGCGTGTGTCATCAATGTTGAGACCTCCAAACATGTTAAAGGGGAACGGTTTTTTTAAATTATTATTTTATTTTTTTCATCTAAGAGTGGTACAGATCACGAGGAGGTTATTTTGACATGCAGGAGCCCCGAGATGTATAATGTATTTCTCTGTTGCAGGTCGGCGGTGAAATCACAAATGTTCACGTACCAGCGGGAACAAAAACATGTGGAACTCAGATACTGTTGTTGATCAAGAGACGACACTTGAAATACTTCCTCGTGAAGGTTGTTGCGGTCCGTTAGCACCACAGACTGTTTATAAAAGTATTCGTAGCTTCCAGGTCTGAAAAATGAAGCTGATGCAGAAGTGCCTTAAAATGTAATACCAACGAGTGCCACTAGAGGTCCATCATTAATTAGAAAATAAACTTCAAAAAGACCTTTTGTTTTTTTTGGTTTTTTTTAAATTTTTTGGGGTTGGGGGGGTCTGTTTGATTGACAGGCCTGTGGTGCAGTCATGTTACAGCTATCGGTGGGCGGGACGTAGTATGCAGGATGTTCAATAACGTCAGTGTTTACTGACTCGTTTTAAGTCTGTTGTTTGCGCTCTCATTTCTGGTTTTCATCAGGCCGAAGACAAAGTTCCCCTCCAGCACGGTGGGAACTTTCTGATATGCCTACGGTCAACATTGACCTTTTTAATTGATCTCTATCAGGTTTGATGAAGTGCAGGTGTGATAAAAACGACTGGATAAAGGCTCAGCAGTGTTTCATACAGCGTGTTTACTTCTTCATCCTCAGCGGATACAATATGAAACACAGGTTGAGTATTAATCAGATGATGTGACAACAGAAGAGGCACAGAGTACAGCTGAGGCTGCTGGGAGTGTTTTTAGTTTGGTTCGAATTAAACCGAATAATTGGACACGTTAAGATTTTGGCCGTCCACTTCTTATTGAGATCAGGTGATTTGATTTTGGAGGTCAAAGGTCACTGTGACCTCGCAAAACATGTTTGTGGTCATAACTCCAAAATCCATTGGCTAATTAGGACGAAATTCCACACAAGTGTCCAACTTGATAAAACGACAAAGTGATGACATTTTATATCCAAAAGGTCAAAGGTCAGCGTCACAGTGACATCGTAAGCAGAAGGGGAGACTGTGACCACATGTGATCCACTTCCTGAATGTGGGACTCTAAATCTAAAATGTGCTGATTGCACAGATCTTCTGTGTGTCGGGTTGAACATGTGTGTGAAACATCGTCTGTTGCCTTGGCAACCACCGTGTGTCCCATCTGAATCAGATTTATTCAGTCTTCACTAGATGAACTAGATAATATGAGTCTGGACAGACGTGGAGGGAAACTAGGTCTAGTTGTAGACCGGGTTTGGACAAACTGGTTTTGGGCCTGGTTTTAGACTAATTTCAAATGGTTTTGGACTGGGTTCCAGATTTGGACTTGGACTTGTTCTTCCACTTTGTTTGGGACTAGTTTAGGACTAGTTTTTGTCTTAGTTTAAACTCGTTTCAGTCTTGGCTTTGGACTTCTTTCGATCCCTGTTTTGTGCTACTTGTAGACAAACTTTGGACTCCATTATACACGCAACGGGCACACCCATCGACAAAAACAAATGATTTTAACAACTTTTAATCCCAAACATGTTAAGAGTGCACAGAAAAAATTTAAATTCGGTCCGACAATATCCCGAGGAGGAGTTTGTTAAAGTACAACATGTGCAAATCACCAAAAATGGTGACTAAATTCAAAATGGCGGACTACCTGTTGAGTTGAAGATGCTCAGGAGAGCAACAGGAGATGTTTGTGTTCCATCAGAATCATTGGGCAATTTCCTCTGCAGTCTTCACGACATATATAACGTGATTCTGGACAGACGTGTAGGGAAACTGACAGCTGCCTTGTTGGAGGCTGTAACTTCGGTTTGTCTGTGGATCCTCTGTTTTTTGTGGTTTCCTGTCACACGATGGATTTCTGCTGACCGTCTTTCTGGACGCCCTCTTGGTGCAGACGTTGTGTGGTGCAGAGGAAGCAGTGTGAAGATGAAGATTTACCGTTGGAAATGTTTGTGCATTATGTTGTTGTCCACATGTTGTCACGGCAACCGACAGTGACCAACGTTAGTTAGTGTAATCTCCGAATGTACCTTGTGTAGCAGGACGCTGAATTCGTTTCTCAATAAAAACCATTTAACTTCGCAGTGGACTTCATTAAAGTGAACGTCAAACATTTAAGGAACTGTATGCAGCTTGTGGTCTCATGTTCCCGCTCTCAACCTCCTCTGAAGGTAAAAGCAACATACAAATGAGAGATCACAACACATTCATGCAAATGCAGAGTGATTTGCCTCTCCAACGAAACCAGGGTGTTTTTCATCTGATAGCTGACATGGAATAACTACATGGAAAAATAGCTCTTCCCTGCACATCGCTGCTGTAAATGAACCACGTGTGGATTCATGTGTATTTCATCTGTTTATAAATGTTCCAAAGGAATAAGAGCTGAGGAGCAACAGTTGTTTGAAGTCTGTTCTCTGCACACCCTTCCTTCATGCTAGGAATAACTCATTGAGGAAGCTACAGCAGCATGAATGCTCACAGGCATTTCCTATTTATTTAATAGCTCCTGATGAAACCAGGATTACATCCACCCGGAGATATTTCTGGTGAGTTGTATGTTGTGGACATTTCAGTGTGAAATAGATGTGAAAGTCGGGAATGTTTTGTGTTTTTGTAATTAATACAAACTCTGCTCTTCCTGTCTCACCACATAGTTTCCATTTAAAGCGTGGTTGTGATGCTTCCTAATTTTTTTGGTCTGGGATTTATACTGACTGTTTGAGAGCCTGAGTCAGTCAGATCACCACCGCTCTGTCCGTCTCAAGACGTCTCTGAAGACGAATATATTTCAGGAGTTAACTGGACTTTTATCCCGGAGGACAACATGAACGGACAAAGCCTCCCAGCTCCCAGCTCCCAGGCTCACCTGTCAGGTAGGCTGTCTGCTCTCATTTCCAAAAACATCCAAAAACTATTGTTCCAGTTTATCTCTTGAAAATCTCTTGAAAAAGGAACTTTTACTATTATATATTTTAACGTAGTTTATTTTAGTGAAATGCTGATTAATGTGCCTTTAAGAGAAAATAAAAAGAAAGTTAATAATAAAATGATTTACATAACACAGTTATACAGTTTGTATGTAATTTCTTTGGTTCACAGTTACATCTAAAAGTATGATAATTTATTAATAATGATTTAAATGTCTTTTTTTTGTTATTTATTCGTTATAGCTGTTGAGGCGGAAATGACGTCGAATCACGTGGAACATTGCGGATGTAGTTGGTGGTGTAAAAAAAAGGGAGTAGCCATCTTCCGGTCTTTTTCCTCGAGACGGTCAGACGTTTTCATACCCGTCGCACCGCTAAATAGATATTTAGCTGTCTTCATATTCACCTATTTCCTGTTTGGTACGTGTGATTATCTCTGTTACTTGGTTTATTTCAGCCACCCGGTTCAAACCGGCTTTACTCAGTTTCTCTTTCTGCTACTGAACACGTGAAGCTATTCAATCGTACCACGTGGCGAGAGATCAGAGAAACCGTTGATTCTTTGTCGAATCAAACTCAATTAATGATAGTTTTCTCGACTGATTATACTGCTGATATTGTTTTGATAGTTGTTTTGGTGGTTATTTGTGTATTAATACATATATTCACACTGTAATTCTGGGCCCTCAGAGCATGAATGGACAGCATGTCGGAGAACAGTTCAATTTAATTCTGAATTTTTTTCAACTTTCCAGCTTTTTCATTTATTTTGATATATTTTTTTTTTTTTTTACAAAAAAACAGTTGTGTAATGTAACTTAAGAATGAACAGGCCTCATTGTTGTTGTTACTATTAATGATTTATAACAGAGCTCTAAAGCTTTGGGGCCTTTAACTTTATAAAAACGATGGATTCAGTTCACAGTTTATTGTAATTAATCACAAATACACCAAGCAAAGCAACAACAGGCTGCATATATTTTAATGTAAGCTTTCTGTTGGCAATGTTTTGTCCCGTTCCAGATCCTCATTTGGTCATGTTTTCTAGATTTGTTCTGTTTTTCTAAACGTTGTTAAATGGATTCTTTTTCGTCCGTTTTGTGTTTATTGTTGTCGTTTCCTACTTTGTGCTGCAGCCTGCAGACAAAATGAATACACCTGCTGTGTGTTAGTCATGAATTCTCCTGTTTATTGCGTAACTATTTCACATATCATGTCTGTAGCGGGAGGAGAACGCATTTCTTGTCCAAATTGAGACGGCCGGGTTCGACGGTGATGTAGTGAAGTTTCTTTCAACCTGGAGTTTGCAGATGGGTGTTTTATTTTAAAGATATTCCTGGAGTTTTGTTTTGTGTTCTCGACAAACTTCAGGTAGTGTAGTCGGGTTTCCAGTGTAGGTGGGTGAAGCATCGTGTCCTTAGTCAGGTTCTCAGTCAGATCAACCTCTCATGTCGCCCCCAGCTCGCCCAAATATGGTCACTGTGGTCACGAACCAACGGGTGATGTCACCGTCGGTTGGCTCTTGGGTACACCGAAGAATAAAATGTAGAAGTGACAGTAAAGTGTACCAGTGAGCACTTTGAGCACTGACTATGAGCCTCCATGAGGTTAGTTGATGTCCCTGCACCACTGTGGCAACCGTTGGTATAAAGCAGGCCTGGCCAACCCGCGGCTCCCGAGCCGCATGCGGCTCTTTGCCTGGTTTCATGCGGCTCTTACGTTCATATCGAAGTTTGTGTTTTTTTTTTTTTCTTCTTTTAAAATCTTATTTATTGATTTTGCAAATACTTTAGACAGAGAGGTAGGACAGGATTACCCCTCCAAAAAAATTGGTATATACAGAATAGTACATTCAGTTGTAAGTCTCTTGGAGGTAGTGTTTGTGTTTTCAGATCAATACGGTATTTTCGTCAAACGCGCATGTGTATCCCGAGCTCTCGGATCTCGAGTGGATTATGGATCTGGCCTTTTTGGTCGACATGTTGTGTCACTTGGACAGACTGAACCTGACCCTGCAGGGTAGGTTAAAAATGCTGCCTGACCTGGTGCAAAGTGTGTTTGCGTTTGTCAACAAACTGAAGCTGTTCAAGGCGCATATTCAAAAGGGAGATTTAGCGCATTTTCCCACTCTGCTAAAAGCCAGCGGGCAAGTCACCAGCGCCGCCCTGAATAAGCAAAGAGCCAGATATGCAACACTGATTGAAAACCTGCACGAAAGCTTTGTGACCCGGTTCCACGATCTACAACTGAAAAGGCCACAGATTACGTTCCTCGTCGACCCATTTAATGCGGAGACGGACTGTTTGAAAGCCCCGCTAGTCACAGATGAGGCCGTGGCTGAGTTGGAGATGATCAATCTTTGTGAGGAGGACCAACTGAAACCTGCTTTAAGGGAAGGGACCATTGAGTTCTGGAAAAGTGTGCCACTGGAAAAACATTTTTCTGAAATGCGGTGTTACTTTTACGCCACATGTAACGGGACACACACCTTCCAAAAAGTTCAACTTTTGTCTCGTCAGTCCACAGAGTATTTTCCCAAAAGTCTTGGGGATCATCAAGATGTTTTCTGGCAAAAATGAGACGAGTCTTAATGTTCTTTTTGCTCAGTGGTGGTTTTCGTCTTGGAACTCTGCCATGGAGGCCATTTTTGTCCAGTCTCTTTCTTATGGTGGAGTCATGAACACTGACCTTAACTGAGGCAAGTGAGGCCTGCAGTTCTTTGGATGTTGTTGTGGGGTCTTTTGTGACCTCTCGGATCAGTCGTCGCTGCGCTCTTGGGGAAATTTTGGTCGGCCGGCCACTCCTGGGAAGGTTCACCGCTGATCCATGTTTTCTCCATTTGTGGATAATGGCTCTCACTGTGGTTCGCTGGAGTCCCAAAGCTTTAGAAATGGCTTTATAACCTTTTCCAGACTGATAGATCTCAATTACTTTCTTTCTCATTTGTTCCTGAATTTCTTTGGATCTCAGCATGATGTCTATCTTTTGAGGATCTTTTGGTCTACTTCACTTTGTCAGGCAGGTCCTATTTAAGTGATTTCTTGATTGAGAACAGGTGTGGCAGTAATCAGGCCTGGGTGTGGCTGGAGAAATTGAACTCAGGTGTGATAAACCACAGTTAAGTTATGTTTTAACAGGAGGGGGCAAACACTTTTTCACTCAGGGCCATGTGGGTTTAGATTTTTTTTTCTCCCTTAATAATAAAAACCTTCATTTAAAAACTGCATTTTGTGTTTACTTGTGTTATTTTTGATTAATATTTAAATTTGTTTGATGATCTGAAACATTTAAGTGTGACAGACATGCAAAACAATTGGAAATCAGGAAGGGAGCAAACACCTTTTCACACCACTGTAAGTGTAGGAGAAACATTGCACACCAAACTGGAAGGGATGTAGCAAATACAACGAGGTTAGTCAGCGTGTTTCGGTGTCTCACATTCCCGTCTGTGAGTCGCCAGATGAAATATTGCCAGTTTTCAACAAAAGAATTATAACTCACAATTTAATCTGAAACCCAAAGATGATTAGCAGTTGTACCAGGAAGCTAAAAACATGAAGGTCGGTTGGAGCTTAAGTTCGGTCCTCACAAAGCACTTGCTGTGAAACCTCGGCCTCCTTCCTGTATGTACGGAGAATACAAACACTTCCTCAGTCAGCCTCACTTATAACCTTTAAAGTGTATTAAATGTGGTTTATTTGGGATCTGATCACCCTTTAGAGACATTCATACCTGTGTGTGTTTATCTTTTGTGCAGCGATGATTTATTCTGGTAAGTATTGAGTCTTTCTTAAAAACTGTGGTTATATATTATCTGATGTTTGTCACGTTAGATAATAGTTGCATGTTTGTTTCTTTGTTTTTTGCAGTTCGGACATGCTGCTGTCGAGATGGCTGGTTGTGGTCGGACTGCTCTGGGGTGAGATTTCACAGACTGAAACCTCCGTGTGTGTGCGTGTGTACGCGCGCGCGCGTGTGTGTGTGTGTGTGTGTGTGTGTGTGTGTGTGCTTGCGGGCGTGCGTGCGTGCGTGTCTTTGTCTTGATGTCATTTCTGGGTCGTGAAGTCGATTTCTGACGAAACACACACCAACTGTCATTAAAAACAAACAACCTCTTCCTGAAGTCAAATTCTTCGGTGTTTTTTCTGTGTTTTTGAGGCTTTAGAGTCTCTCAGGTCTGAAATGTGGAAAACTGAAAGAAAAAAAAGAAGAAAAATAAAAACGCTCAGAGCCAATCAGCAACCAGCAATGACGTCATCGTTGGTTTGTGAACGTTATGAAGCCTCCAGTTCAGATTCTGTCCGTTACCATCTTTGCTAGTTCAGAGCTGTTTGGAGCAGGAAGTGACCATATTTAGATGTGCTGGGGGAGGAGCCAGCGGTGGATCTGACCAATCTGATCTGAACTTATCTCCGAACTAGCAAAGACGGTGACGGACAGAATCTGAACTGGAGGCTTCACAACGTTCACAAAAAACAATACGATGACGTCACTGCTGGTTGATTAAAACATGAAAAGTTACCAGAGAAGCAGAATTTAACTCAAAACTTTTGACCGCAAAACTCTTTTTCTGCTTGTTTCCAGTGTGTTCATGTTATTTTAGGTTTTCGGCTCGTAAAGTCTCGCTTACTAGTATCTCTGTTGTTTTTTTTAATTCCAGCACTCATCGTGTCTCAGGCAGCGGAGCTTCTTAAAGCCGTTGTTGGAAAATCTCTCCTGATGTCCTGCCAGCTGCCATCTAGACAGTCTCCTGAAGTGTTTTACTGGCAGGACAACAAACATAAAGTCTTGGTTCAATGGCCTCATGATAGCACATCACCACCAGCCCCTGAATACAAGGACAGGGTCGAAGTTTCTGAAGAAATTAATTCTGGAAATATTTCCATCATACTTCACAATGTCACCGTTGCAGATGACCAGAAATGGTTCCTGGTTTTGGCCAGAGAGAAAGGTTCTCCTGGAACTAAAAAGTACTTAAATTACACATTGCAGGTTTCAGGTAGGGGAGAGTAAATCAATATTAATGTCTCATATCCACGAGCAGCACATGTGTATAAACCATCCTGCCTTCATGTGCTGACTCCCAGCTCCCTACCAGGATCTACAGCTGACTTTCAACGAGGCCTCAAACAATGTGACCTGCACAGCCCGAGGTGGGTTCCCCAAGTCCGAGGTCCGGTGGTCCGCTTTCAACACATCCAGCGACGAGGAGGTCGACCTGCCAGGCACCGGGACGTCCCATCAGGAGGATCCAACCCTGAAAACCTTCTACGTCAGCAGCTCCGTCGTCGCGCCGCTTCGGGAGCTGGAAAACGTCACCTGCCGCATCCGCAACCCTCTCACCGGCAACACGACCGGGAAGGTCGCCAGGAAGGTCCCCGGGAAGGTCCTCAGTTCTGGTGAGTAGCGGCTCCGGAGTTTAAAAGTCCACAGGTTCACAAGCATGATGCGTTTTGTGGTGCTGCTAATTTTTGTTCCTCTTTAATGCAGATGAAGGTCTGGGTCTGGCCGCAAAGTGGGGCATCGGTGTAGCAGTACTAGCAGGACTAGCAGGACTAGTCATAGCAGCTTTTTACATCTGCAAAAAATGTAAGTAAAAGTTTTAATTTGGCCTCTAGTGCCATTTCTTTAGTGGACATAATTACACAGTGATGACCATCGTTAAAATGAATGACCATATATGGAGAGACACAATCAACCCCGAGGCACCGACGGCTGGTTAAGAACGTACCGAGGGAGATTCATGCTCACCTTCTTCATGTGGTGCTACACATGAAACTAAAAGGAGGAAGCAGAAATGAAGCGTCTGGTGTTTAAAGCAGCGGCTGGACGTCACCAGCGTTCTGCAAGAATCCGCAGAATTTCCTGTTTGGGGTTTTTCATTTATCTGATGATGAATTAAAAACATACTGAGCATCTGGCCCTTTACATCAAATTCATATTTATATTCTGAGAGCCACGTTTGACCAGAAAATCCTATTTTATTCATATTTGTTAAAGTTGAGTGTTATTGTTTGTTGTCTGTAGAATATAAAACTTGGTTTCGCTTGCTGTTTACGTGGGTTTTTTGTTGTTTGGGTGGAGAAGTTAGCATCAGCAGGACTTTTCCTGCAGGTGATCCTGCAGAACATCTTATAAGTGTTCGTCTACAAAAAGTTGTGTTTTTGGGATGGAGCAAAATTCCCAGGCTAAATTATTGTTTCCAGTTTGTCCCTGATCATCATGACTGAAACTCTTTCCTTGAAGTTCCAGGTATTCGGGGAAGACTAAACCCATGTGTCTCAGCTTCAACAAATACAGTCTCATCTCCGCCTGTTGAAGGAGATGCTCCTGCTTCCAACATGTCAGGTGGAAACTCATCTCAGCCTGTTGAAGGAGATGCTCCTGCTTCCAACATGTCAGGTGGAAACTCATCTCAGCCTGTTGAAGGAGATCCTCCGGCTTCCAACATGTTAGGTGGAAACTCATCTCAGCCTGTTGAAGGAGATGCTCCTGCTTCCAACATGTCAGGTGGAAACTCATCTCCACCTGTTGAAGGAGATGCTCCTGCTTCCAACATGTCAGGTGGAAACTCATCTCAGCCTGTTGAAGGAGATGCTCCTGCTTCCAACATGTCAGGTGGAAACTCATCTCAGCCTATTGAAGGAGATGCTCCTGCTGGTGAAGATGAAACTACTTTGTTAAACAGCTACAAGAAAAACACACAAGAAGCTGACAAACGTACGTAAGAGTCAGCTGGTTGCACAGCAGGTAAAGTCTCCTAACTTTGAATCTTTCCTTTCGTTGCAGAGAACAACGAGACACCGTCGACCTCAGCAGGAGACCCGACTCAGGAGACCCGACTCTGAGACTATCAGGAGGAAACCGGTGGGGTGGAAATGTCAAACTAGGAAAGAATGAAGTTCAGTATCGCAATGTTCAGTATCACGAAGTTAGCACCAATTCTGATGCTTCTAATGATGATGAAGCTGATGATGCTTCTGATGATGATGATGAAGCCTCTACAGAAAGAAGAAATCCCTGCAGACAAAGTGACAGAATAAGAGTCCACAGTAGGAATTTAAACTGTGTAAAAGATGAGGATGAAGGAAGGAAGCAGGAATATTCAGACAAGGTACTCATGTGCAGTTACATATTTAGCTAAAGTCACTCCTTCTTATTAGTTTTATGGAGGTCCATCAGAAAATAATCCCTCATTCATTAGAAAATAGGATTCAAAAAGGCCTGTTTTGGGGGGGGGGGGGGGGGGGGGGGGGGGCGCGTGTCTGTTTGATTGACAGGCCTGTGGTGCAGGTGTCAGGTTACAGCTATCGGTGGGCGGGACATAGTATCATCAGGGTTCCAATCAGATCAGTCAGATCCACCGCTTGCTCCTCCCCCCAGCTCGTCCAAATATGGTCACTTCCTGTTCCGAAAGAGCAAAGATGGTGAAGGACAGAATCTGAACTGGAGGCTTCATAATGTTCACAAACCAACGGGCGACATCACTGCTGGTTCACACAGCAACCATCTCTGGAGGTGTGTGTGTGTGTGTGTGTGTGTGTGTGTGTGTGTGTGTGTGTGTGTGTGTGTGTGTGTGTGTGTGTGTGTGTGTGGGCTTGTTTTTCTATCCTAGTGGGGATTTTAATGTGACTGCACACCCACCCTCGGGGACTTGTGTCACTGTGAGGACAAAACTTGAGGTCGAGGAAGGTTGGGACTTTTTAGGGTTTTAGGATTATATCTGGATCAGACTCTGCAATATTACACTCTGTCACCATGGTAACCATGTAAGATTTAACCAAAGTGCCATAAATTCTTGCCGTGGCTTTGTTGGGAGACAGGCAGCACTACAAGACCGACACGGACCAATCAACCTTCCTGACAGTGAAACACTCATGTGGCAGAAAAAAACAAAATAATAAAACGAAAAGTAAAAATGTCTGTGATGAATCTCGTAACTCGGCGGGACGGACGCTAGAATGTGAGACAGACACTGATACAGGTCTCTGTTATTGTGATCCTGAACGGTCAGTGCTTTAAAAAGGTGCTCAGCTTTACGATGCTGCACTGACGGTCCACTCCTGGTACCACGGACCGCAGTTTGGGAAACACTGTTGCAGTAGAATGCAAAGTAAATATTTCTGAAAACTCTGGAAAATGTCAGGTACAAACTTGTGTTGCTTCTCTGAACTTTTATTTAAGCGTATAACCATTTCAGTGTCCGTCTCTCATTGGACTATCGGCTCACGGTGACCAGTGGGCGTGGCTAATAAAAACAGGTTCATGCAAATTATGAAATGTGAGATTTTAACAACTAATTGATTAATATTGTAATGTATAAGTCATATCTGCCTTGCAAAGGCAAACAAAGGGAAACAGAGTGTCATTTTGTATTTATATGTTGAATGTATAATAATAAAGGGCTCTTTTTATCTTCATGAGGTGTTTGTTTATTGTTAAACTTCTAACAATCAGTAAATCACATTTGTCTGTGTGACAATTAATCCTCCACTAAACTTGTTCTCGGTTGGAACGACGAGGTCGGGTCGGTTTCCATGGCGACTCTCAGGTGCATCTTTAAAACCAGTCTGACGGAGACGACCCTTCTGCTGCGCCTCATCTGGAGTCGCTGCTTTGTCATCAACAACATTGTTGTCGTTCCTTCGTTCCCATGTGAACAATAATGTCACAACTGCAAACAGAGTCCAAAAAAAAAAAGGCTGCATGGAAAAAACTTCTCCAAACGGTCCGCTGCCCATACAGACTGTAAATCTTAAATTTGAATGAGTCATTAACGTCTCGAATGTTAATTTCATTCAAACAATTTTTTTTTTTTGTAAAAAGTGACAGAGAGGACGAAAGGTTCGCTCCAAACTCACAGATCACGAAAATAAAATGCAAACAAACTCCTTAAATCAAAACAGGAGAAACAAAGCGTCTATAAAACAAAGCTGCTCAACATACAGAAATAAATGTTGCTATCTACATGTCTAAATGTAAGAGATGTTCTCCAAAACCACATCAACCTCCTCAATAGGTTTTCTAACTTTATCTATTGTTAAAAAACAGACAGACCAGAGCTGCCCCACAGCTGATTTCAGTCAGGTGTTGGTTTATAAAGGGCTGTTTTGTGGAGGTCCATTTGACAATAATCCCTCATTCACTAGAAAATAACCCTAACCCTCATCATCACAAACTCCTCCTCGGGATATTGTAGGACCGACTTGAAATTTTTTCTGTGCACTCTTAACACGTTTGGGATTAAAAGTTGTTAAAATCATTTGTTTTCGTCGATGGGTGTGCCCGTTGCGTGTATAATGGAGTCCAAAGTTTGTCTACAAGTAGCACAAAACAGGGATCGAAAGAAGTCCAAAGCCAAGACTGAAACGAGTTTAAACTAAGACAAAAACTAATCCGAAACTAGTCCCAAACAAAGTGGAAGAACAAGTCCAAGTCCAAATCTGGAACCCAGTCCAAAACCATTTGAAATTAGTCTAAAACCAGGCCCAAAACCAGTTTGTCCAAACCCGGTCTACAACTAGACCTAGTTTCCCCCCACGTCTGTCCAGACTCATATTATCTAGTTCATCTAGTGAAGACTGAATAAATCTGATTCAGATGGGACACACGGTGGTTGCCAAGACAACAGACGATGTTTCACACACATGTTCAACCCGACACAAAGAAGATCTGTGCAATCAGCACATTTTAGATTTAGAGTCCCACATTCAGGAAGTGGATCACATGTGGTCACAGTCTCCCCTTCTGCTTACGATGTCACTGTGATGCTGACCTTTGACCTTTTGGATGTAAAATGTCATCACTTTGTCGTTTTATCAAGTTGGACACTTGTGTGAAATTTTGTCCTAATTAGCCAATTGATTTTGGAGTTATGGCCACAAACATGTTTTGCAAGGTCACAGTGACCTTTGACCTCGAAAAATCAAATCACCTGATCTCAATAAAAAGTAAACACGCTGTATGAAACACTGCTGAGCCTTTATCCAGTCGTTTTTATCACACCTGCACTTCATCAAACCTGATAGAGGTCAATTAAAAAGGTCAATGTTGACCGTAGGCATATCAGAAAGTTCTCACCCTGCTGGAGGGGAACTTTGTCTTCAGCCTGATGAAAACCAGAAATGAGAGAGCAAATAACAGCCTTAAAACGAATCAGTAAACACTGAAGTTATTGAACGTCCTGCATACTACGTCCCGCCCACCGATAGCTGTAACATGACTGCACCACAGGCCTGTCAATCATACAGACACGCCCCCCCCCCAAAAAAAAAAAAAAAAAAAAAACAGGTCTTTTTGAAGTTTATTTTCTAATTAATGATGGACCTCTAGTGGCACTCGTTGGTATTACATTTTAAGGCACTTCTGCATCAGCTTCATTTTTCAGACCTGGAAGCTATGAACACTTTTATAAACAGTCTGTGGTGCAAACGGACCGCAACAACCTTCACGAGGAAGTATTTCAAATGTTGTCTCTTGATCAACAACAGTATCTGAGTTCCACATGTTTTTGTTCCCGCTGGTACGTGAACATTCGTGATTTCACCGCCGACCCGCAACAGAGAAATACATTTCCTGCATGTCAAAATAACCTCCTCATGATCTGTACCACTCTTAGATAAAAAACAAAACAAAAAAAAGTTCCCCTTTAACGTGTTTGGAGGTCTCAACATTGATGACACACCCTTATTTAATGAAGGCTACCGAAGCTGTGATGGCTTCTGAACGAAAGTATGAAACTACAGTGCTGTTATCTCACTGTATTCATGCAGCAGTGTGACCGACAGCTGATCCTGAGTCAGTTCCTGTGAAACTCAAAGCGTCACCAGAGTGGGTCACCGTGTCTGCAGCGCGACACGTGACGGCGTTTCACCTGAAATCACACCGTCGAAGGTTCAAAGAGTTAGAAAAAAAAAATCAATAAAAAAAAATATATATATCAATATTTAATAAAATAAAATGGGATTTTCTGAAAAAAATGCCCATGCAACATTCACACCGGTTTGGAGGACATTTGAAGGACATCTGGAGGATGAGTCCAACAACGTGACCTTTATTCTGTTCTCCACTATGTATGTATGTATGTATGTGTGTGTACCGACGATCAACAGCTGATACTGTTGAATTCGTGGATTTTGCTCCGAGTCAAAATTCTTGAATGATGTTCTTCCCTCTGGGCCGCGGAGGAGGTCGGCGCTGAGAGACGAAGGACTGGGCCTTCCTCTCCACCTCGGTGCAGTAGATCTCCGAGAGCCCCGTGTCCCTGCACAGCAACGAGCACACGTCAGACACACACACACACACACACACACACACACACACACACACACACACACACACACACACACACACACACACACACACAGAGTTTTGTTGGATGAACTCCTTTAAAGTTGATATGTGTAACGGTCCTGCAGTGTGCTCTCGTTACTGGATCCTCCGCTGTTTGTGCCACTGGTCCATCTTCTCCATCTTCTCCACGACCTGGCGGCGCTGCGTCTCCGTTATGCCGTCCAGCCGCCGCTCCTCCTCCTCCAGCTCGGCATGGATCTGCTTCTTCTCCTGCATCTGGGCATCGAGTTTCGCTTTACACCGAGCGCCCCTGATCAGCTGAGGAGAGCGCACACACACACACACACACACACACACACACACACACACGTAAACACACGTGTTGATGTCCACGAGCAGTAAATCACAAAGAAAAGTTCCCAGAAAAGTTGTGTGTGTGTGTGTGTGTGTGTGTGTGTGATTTCACCCCTAACCCGAAACAGAGAAATATCAGATTTGGGTCAAATTTTTGGGGAACATTAAGAAGTTGCAGGGAGCCGGTTAAAATCGTCCCCATTTTAGCTTTGACACGGTCACTCTGATTTGAGACTTTCTGTTTCCTGTTTATTGCCCTGTGTTACTCCTGACATCCACCAGAGGTCTTCAGTCTTCTTGCTTCCACGACCTCCTCACCTGCTTCCAATTCACAAATATGCCTCACCTGCAGCTTCTTTCTAATTAGTCTGTCAGGATTTATTCTCCCTGTCTTTCTGTGTTTATTTTCCAGAAGAAAAGTCATTGTTTTTGTTTATTTTGTTGAACCTGCTGTCCTTTCAGGAACATCAGGTACCTGAACTGAACACAGACCGAGGACCTTAAATTGAAGAATATTATGTGTGTGCTACCTGATTGCAAATGATGTTGGGGTCAAGCATTCAGTTTTTGTTTTTTATTTATCACGTACTTGTATTGAAGTGCTTTTTCAAAGTACTTTTGTAACCTTTGTTAAATAAAAAGTAATTGGCAAGATCAACTCCTGTGTCTGACATTTGTTTTTTTAAGTAAAGCTTACCTTCATGTTTAGTCATATTGATTCATTATTGATATCAAATTAAGAGTTTATAATACTCCCTTTTTTTTTTAAGTAATCAGTTGTATAATGTATTGAGAAATATTCAGTAGATTTGACCTTTTAGTGTGTCATAGCTGTTAAATGTAGGTACTTTTTACTCAAAACAAAGGGTGAAATCTACCCAAACAAATTGAGTGCAAATTGTTACCTTACTATTATGAAGTAGATTATTTAGGTGTCTTGTTGGTGAAGTAGAAAAAAGTAGAAAAGCAGACTAGAAGTCGAAAAACAGAATAAAAGAAGATTAAAAGTAGAAAAAACCCGCCTCCCATCCTCAAACACTTTCTCCCCACATGGAGGATAAAACATTAGTGCATGCTGCCACCAGATGGCAGCATGCACTAATGTTTTATGGAATTCAATTTCGAAATAATTGTATCACGCAGTCTCGATAAAACATTGTTGACTAAGTGTTCAGAATCGACATCCTTCAGAGCCCTTATCTGTTCACTGAAAGAAGATTACGTCGTTTTTTAAGACATTACGATGCCTGGTTGTTGTTCCGGAGTTCATCCGGATTGTTCAGTTCTGCATCACGTGACTCAGCTGAGTCCACAAACAGTCTCGTTAGCATGTAAAAGTTTGAAGTGTAACAGCTGAAGCTCACAGCGGGGCTTTATTATTTTTTATTTTATTTTGATGCCGTTTTTTGGTTTTGCATCTAAACAAACTGTACGTGTGACGCTAAATTAAAAAAGACTTTCCTGTCGCCCATTTTGTCGGCTGTGGTCTACATTTGCCGTGTTTCTCATTTACAGTTTTGAACGAGGTGCTCTTAGCTTTAGCCCGGCGAGCCCCTCCGCCACCTTCCACTTCCTCCTTTCAGCCTGAGCGTCATTGTTCCCATGGCAACGGAAAACAAGCAGTTTTTCAAAATGGCTGTCGCTTAACGCCACCGACGTCTTTCGGAAAGCGAGATACAAAAGTGGACATAAAACTGAGCTTCAGCGCGAGTTATTGGTCTTTAATACCAGTTAACAACCAAATAGTTGTGTTGTGTTTTTTTTTTACTAATTTATCCTAACGCTGGACTCCAGGAACCGAGAGCCATGGTCAGTTTCACAGTCATATATCTCTCTCATTACAATATATCTTAACCACATGATAACATAGTTAACCTCAGAGATTATTAATTATTATCATTATTATTATTATTATTATTATTATTATTATTATTATTATTATTATTATTATTATTGTTAGGGTTGGGTGACGATTTTTTTTTTTTTTTTTACCAAATACATCCATATCAATATTTGCATGTCTTTTGGTGCTTTAAGAACATTTTTACACATTGAGACTTTTGATAAATAATTAAAAAGCCAAATAAGTTCAGAAACTGACACCACTTTACTGAAATGAAGCCTTTAAATCCAGAAATCGACAACGCTTATGCTGCATTAAGATATTATGATATCTAAAATTTAAAAATGACATCTATTCTTACATCATAATATGATAAAATATAAGATATATGGCCCATGCCTTGTTTAAAAAAAAAAAAATTTATGTGTTCACACTTGTGGTAACGTTTTGTGTCGATGGCTGCAGAAACTGGCATCTGGCAGACATTTTCCCGGCCCTCGGGTGGACAAGACCCTGTTTGAGAGCCCCAAACCGGTGAGTTCGGTTCACACAGCGGCCCGAGCACGGACGACCAACTGTCACACTTTTACCACCCAACAAGACAGTAGACTTGGGTGAAGAGAATAAAAGTCAATAACACCTGTCCTAACACCTGTCCTAACATCTGTCCTAACATCTGTCCCAACATCTGTTTCAACATCTGTCCCGGCAGAACAATCAGGAGACAGTTGAGATCATCACCAAAGACCTCGTCCGCACTCTCAGGTGGGCACAACAAGTCTGTTAGTGTATTCAAATGTATATTCTAATAGATAAAACTACATTTATTAAAAAATAAATTATAAATATAGTACATTTGAAAAGTTTCTACTATGCATAGAAAGTGATATATAAACTTATTTGATAATCAGTTCCTGTAAATTTTGAAGTACAGAATGTGGTAGAGATAATAAATCAGTGTCGTGATGTCAGGATCCCTCGGAGCGATCCGTCCGGACAGTCCGCCATTCTCACTCGAGATGAGTTTGAACGGATCTCCGCGGCGTCCCGGTTTGCCGGACTCCTGAAGGAGGACAGAGAGGAAATGCAGAGGGCTCATCACACGAAGAGAGAAGAGAGAGTTGTAAGAAAAACATCCCGTAAAAACGGTCATGTGACTCCGCAGATTAATAACAACGCTCCTCTCTTTTTTTCTCTTTTCTTTTTTTTTTTCATATACTTCTAATTCAGAAAGCTGCAGAGGAAATGAAGCAGCGAATCTTTGAGATCGACCGGGCCCGCAAGGAGAAGCAGGAACCGACGGACCCGGAGCGATGGGCCCGGGACCGAACAAAGCCCCTGGTGGAGCGGAGCGACAATCTGAGGATGGAGCGGGAGGTGGAGATCAAAGAGCTCAACCAGGTGGGAAACACGAGAACAAGAGGATCACGAAAGCTTTCAGACCTTATGGTGGTGATCTTCGGGCCCCTCAGGCAGCACTGCATTAAAAACACTATTCTGGAGTGGAAATCACTGGAAATCATCCTCGGGGATGATTGTGTCTCTCCATATATGGTCATTCATTTTAACGATGGTCATCACTGTGTAATTATGTCCACTAAAGAAATGGCACAAGAGGCCAAATTAAAACTTTTACTTACGTTTTTGGTTGATGTAAAAAGCTGCTATGACTAGTCCTGCTAGTCCTGCTGGTATTGCTACACCGATGCCCCACTTTGCGGCCAGACCCAGACCTTCATCTGCATTAAAGAGGAACAAAAATTAGCAACACCACAAAACGCATCATGCTTGTCAACCTGTGGACTTTTAAACTCCGGAGCCGCTACTCACCAGAACCGGGGACCTTCCCGGGGACCTTCCCGGTGATCTCGGTCGTGTTGCCGGTGAGAGGGTTGCGGATGCGGCAGGTGACGTTCTCCAGCTCCCGAAGCGGCGCGACGACGGAGCTGCTGACGTTGAAGGTTTTCAGGGTCGGATCCTCCTGATGGGACGTCCCGGCGCCCGGCAGGTCGACCTCCTCGTCGCTGGATGTGTTGAAAGCGGACCACCGGACCTCGGACTTGGGGAACCCACCTCGGGCTGTGCAGGTCACATTGTTTGAGGTCACGTTGAAAGTCAGCTGTAGATCCTGGTAGGGAGCTGGGAGTCGGCACATGAAGGTAGGATGGTTTATACACACGTGCTGCTCGTGGATATGAGACATTAATATTGATTTACTCTCCCCTACCTGAAACCTGCAATATATAATTGCAGTACATTTTAATTCCATGAGAACTTTTCTCTCCGGCCAAAACCAGGAACCATTTCTGGTCATCTGCAACGATGACATTGTGAAGTATGATGGAAATATTTCCAGAATTAATTTCTTCAGAAACTTCGACCCTGTCCTTGTATTCAGGGGCTGGTGGTGATGTGCTATCGTGAGGCCATTGAACCAAGACTTTATCTTTGTTGTCCTGCCAGTAAAACCAGTCGGGAGACTGTCTAGATGGCAGCTGGCAGGACATCAGGAGAGATTTTCCAACAACGGCTTGAAGAAGCTCCGCTGCCTGAGACACGATGAGTGCTGGAATTAAAAAAAACAAACAGAGATACTAGTAAGCGAGACTTTATGAGCCGAAAACCTAAAATAACATGAACACACTGGAAACAAGCAGAAAAATAGTTTTGCGGTCGAAAGTTTTGAGTTAAATTCTGCTTCTCTGGTAACTTTTCATGTTTTAATCAACCAGCAGTGACGTCATCGTATTTTTTTTGTTAACGTTGTGAAGCCTCCAGTTCAGATTCTGTCCGTCACCGTCTTTGCTAGTTCGGAGATAAGTTCAGATCAGATTGGTCAGATCCACCGCTGGCTCCTCCCCCAGCACGTCTAAATATGGTCACTTCCTGCTCCAAACCGCTCCGAACTAGCAAAGATGGTAACGGACAGAATCTGAACTGGAGGCTTCGTAACGTTCACAAACCAACGATGACGTCATTGCTGGTTGCTGATTGGGTCTGAGCGGGGTTTTTTTTTCGTTTTTTTTTTCTTTCAGTTTTCCACATTTCAGACCTGAGAGACTCTAAAGCCTCAAAAACACAGAAAGAACACCGAAGAATTTGACTTCAGGAAGAGGTTGTTTGTTTTTGATGACAGTTGGTGTGTGTTTTGTCAGAAATTGACTTCACGACCCAGAAATGACATCAAGACAAAGACACACACACACACACACACACACACACACACACACACACACACACACACACACACACACGGACATTTCAGTCTGTGAAATCTCACCCCAGAGCAGTCCGATAACAACCAGCCATCTCGACGGCTGCATGTCTGAACTGCAAAAAACAAACAAACATGCAACTATTATCTAACGTGACAAACATCAGATAATATCTAACCTCAGTTTTTAAGAAAGACTCAGAATAAATCATCGCTGCACAAAAGATAAACACACACAGGTATGAATGTCTCTAAAGGGTGATCAGATCCCAAATAAACCACATTTAATACACTTTAAAGGTTATAAGTGAGGCTGACTGAGGAAGTGTTTGTATTTTCCGTACATACAGGAAGGAGGCCGAGGTTTCACAGCAAGTGCTTTGTGAGGACCGAACTTAAGCTCCAACCGACCTTCATGTTTTTAGCTTCCTGGTACAACTGCTAATCATCTTTGGGTTTCAGATTAAATTGTGAGTTATAATTCTTTTGTTGAAAACTGGTAATATTTCATCTGGCGACGCACAGACGGGAATGTTAGACACCGAAACACGCTGACTAACCTCGTTGTATTTGCTACATCCCTTCCAGTTTGGTGTGCAATGTTTCTCCTACACTTACAGTGGTGTGAAAAGGTGTTTGCTCCCTTCCTGATTTCCAATTGTTTTGCATGTCTGTCACACTTAAATGTTTCAGATCATCAAACAAATTTAAATATTAATCAAAAATAACACAACTAAACACAAAATGCAGTTTTTAAATGAAGGTTTTTATTATTAAGGGAGAAAAAAAAATCCAAACCCACATGGCCCTGTGTGAAAAAGTGTTTGCCCCCTCCTGTTAAAACATAACTTAACTGTGGTTTATCACACCTGAGTTCAATTTCTCTAGCCACACCCAGGCCTGATTACTGCCACACCTGTTCTCAATCAAGAAATCACTTAAATAGGACCTGCCTGACAAAGTGAAGTTGGAGTGACCTAGTCAAAGTCCTGACCTGATCCTCAAAAGATAGACATCATGCTGAGATCCAAAGAAATTCAGGAACAAATGAGAAAGAAAGTAATTGAGATCTATCAGTCTGGAAAAGGTTATAAAGCCATTTCTAAAGCTTTGGGACTCCAGCGAACCACAGTGAGAGCCATTATCCACAAATGGAGAAAACATGGCTCAGCGGTGAACCTTCCCAGGAGTGGCCGGCCGACCAAAATTACCCCGAGAGCGCAGCGACGACTCATCCGAGAGGTCACAAAAGACCCCATGACAACATCCAAAGAACTGCAGGCCTCACTTGCCTCAGTAAAAGTCAATGTTCATGACTCCACCATAAGAAAGAGACTGGGAAAAAATGGCCCGCATGGCAGAGTTCCAGGACGAAAACCACCGCTGAGCAAAAAGAACATTAAGACTCGTCTCATTTTTGCCAGAAAACATCTTGATGATCCCCAAGACTTTTGGGAAAATACTCTGTGGACTGACGAGACAAAAGTTGAACTTTTTGGAAGGTGTGTGTCCCATTACATCTGGCGTAAAAGTAACACCGCATTTCAGAAAAAGAACATCATACCAACAGTAAAATATGGTGGTGGTAGTGTGATGGTCTGGGGCTGTTTTGCTGCTTCAGGACCTGGAAGACTTGCTGTGATAAATGGAACCATGAATTCTACTGTCTACCAACAAATCCTGAAGGAGAATGTCCGGCCATCTGTTCGTGACCTCAAGCTGAAGCCAACTTGAGTTCTGCAGCAGGACAATGATCCAAAACACACCAGCAAGTCCACCTCTGAATGGCTGAAGAAAAACAAAATGAAGACTTTGGAGTGGCCTAGTCAAAGTCCTGACCTGAATCCTATTGAGATGCTGTGGCGTGACCTTAAAAAGGCGGTTCGTGCTGGAAAACCCTCCAATGTGGCTGAATTACAACAACTCTACAAAGATGAGTGGGCCAGAATTCCTCCACAGCTGTAAAAGACTCATTGCAAGTTATCGCAAACGCTTGATTGCAGTTGTTGCTGCTAAGGGTGGCCCAACCAGTTATTAGGTTTAGGGGCAAACACTTTTTCACACAGGGCTGTGTGGGTTTGGATTTTTTTTTTCTCCCTTAATAATAAAAACCTTCATTTAAAAACTATTTAATATTTAAATTTGTTTGATGATCTGAAACATTAAAGTGACAGACATGCAAAAAAATAAGAAATCAGGAAGGGGGCAAACACTTTTTCACACCACTGCATATATAAGGAAATTTAAAAAAAAACAACATGCAAGGAAGCTGCACCTTGCCCTGAATATGAGTTCATTTAGCCCAGGGGTGGCCAACCAGTCAGAGACTAAGAGCCACATTTTTTACTGTGTTACCGCAAAGAGCCACATCATACACATGGGCACACATGACCATCACCCCATCCCTTCCTCACACACACACACAGACCACTGCTCAGCCAGATTTACGTTCTCCTCCTGCTACAGACATGGTATGTGAAATAGTTACGCAGTAAACAGGAGAATTCATGACTAACACACAGCAGGTGTATTCATTTTGTCTGCAGGCTGCAGCACAAAGTAGGAAACGACAACAATAAACACAAAACGGATGAAAAATAATCCGTTTAACAACGTTTAGAAAAACAGAACAAATCTAGAAAACATGACCAAATGAGGATCTGGAACGGGACAAAACATTGCCAACAGAAAGCTTACATTAAAATATATGCAGCCTGTTGTTGTTTTGTTTGGTGTATTTGTGATTAATTATAATAAACTACGAACTGAATCCATCGTTTTTATAAAGTTAAAGGCCCCAAAGCTTTAGAATTTAATTTAATTCAGAATTAAATTGAACTGTTCTCCGACATGCTGTCCATTCATGCTCTGAGGGCCCAGAATTACAGTGTGAATATATGTATTAATACACAAATAACCACCAAAACAACTATCAAAACAATATCAGCAGAATAATCAGTCGAGAAAACTATCATTGAGTTTGATTCGACAAAGAATCAAGTTTCTCTGATCTCTTGCCACGTGGAACGATTGAATAGCGCCACTTGTTTTTGGTCGCAGAAAGACAAACTGCGTAAAGCCGGTTTGAACCGGGTGGCTGAAATAAACAAAGTAACAGAGATAATCACACTTACCAAGAAGGAAATAGGTGAATATGAAGACAGCTAAATATCTATTTAGCGGTATTTAGCAGGAGCTACGGGTATGAAAACGTCTGACCGTTTTGAGGAAAAAGACCGAAAGAGAGCCAATCGGGTTTTTTATACCCCCAACTACGTCCGCAATGATGTCACTCAACGTTATTTCCGCCTCAACATCTATAACGAATAAATAACAAAAAATAGACTTTCAAATCTTTATCAATAAATTATCATACTTTTAGATGTATCTGTGAACCAAAGAAATTAAATACTGTATAACTGTGTTATGTAAATCATTTTATCATTAACTTTCTTTTTATTTTCTCTTAAAGGCACATTAGTCAACATTTCACTAAAATAAACTGCATTAAAATATATAATAGTAAAAGTTCCTTTTTCAAGAGATTTTCAAGAGATAAACTGGAACAATAGTTTTTGGATGTTTTTGGAAATGAGAGCAGACAGCCTACCTGACAGGTGAGCCTGGGAGCTGGGAGCTGGGAGGCTTTGTCCGTTCATGTTGTCCTCCGGGATAAAAGTCCAGTTAACTCCTGAAATATATTCGTCTTCAGAGACGTCTTGAGACGGACAGAGCGGTGGTGATCTGACTGACTCAGGCTCTCAAACAGTCAGTATAAATCCCAGACCAAAAAAATTAGGAAGCATCACAACCACGCTTTAAATGGAAACTATGTGGTGAGACAGGAAGAGCAGAGTTTGTATTAATTACAAAAACACAAAACATTCCCGACTTTCACATCTATTTCACACTGAAATGTCCACAACATACAACTCACCAGAAATATCTCCAGGTGGATGTAATCCTGGTTTCATCAGGAGCTATTAAATAAATAGCAAATGCCTGTGTGCATTCACGCTGCTGTAGCTTCCTCAGTGAGTTCTTCCTAGCATGAAGGATGGGTGTGCAGAGAACAGACTTCAAACAACTGTTGCTCCTCAGCTCTTATTCCTTAGGAACATTTATAAACAGATGAAATACGCATGAATCCACAAGTGGTTCATTTACAGCAGCGATGTGCAGGGAAGAGCTATTTTTCCATGTAGTTATTCCATGTCAGCTATCAGATGAAAAACGCCCTGGTTTCGTTGGAGAGGCAAATCACTCTGCATTTGCATGAATGTGTTGTGATCTCTCATTTGTATGTTGCTTTTACCTTCAGAGGAGGTGATGAAGTCTGGTCGGTTTCCATGGCGACTCTCAGGTGTGTCTTTAAAACCAGTCTGACGGACACACATCACATTTGTCTGCGTGACAATTAATCCTCCACTAAATTTGTTCCCGGTTAGAATGACGAGGTCGGGTCAGTTTCCATGGCGACTCTCAGGTGTGTCTTTAAAACCAGTCTGACGGAGACACATCAACCTCCTCAATAGGTTTTCTAAGTTTCTCTATTGTTAAAAAAACAGACAGACCAGAGCTGCCCCACAGCTGATTTCAGTCAGGTGTTGGTTTATAAAGGGCTGTTTTGTGGAGGTCCATTTGACAATAATCCCTCATTCACTAGAAAATAACCCTAACCCTCATCATCACAAACTCCTCCTCGGGATATTGTCGGACCGACTTGAAATTTTTTCTGTGCACTCTTAACATGTTTGGGATTAAAAGTTGTTAAAATCATTTGTTTTCATCGATGGGTGTGCCCGTTGCGTGTATAATGGAGTCCAAAGTTTGTCTACAAGTAGCACAAAACTGGGATCGAAAGAAGTCCAAAGCCAAGACTGAAACTGGTTTAAACTAAGACAAAAACTTGTCCCAAACTAGTCCCAAACAAAGTGGAAGAACAAGTCCAAGTCCAAATCTGGAACCCAGTCCAAAACCATTTGAAATTAGTCTAAAACCAGGCCCAAAACCAGTTTGTCCAAACCCGGTCTACAACTAGACCTAGTTTCCCTCCACGTCTGTCCAGACTCATATTATCTAGTTCATCTAGTGAAGACTGAATAAATCTGATTCAGATGGGACACACGGTGGTTGCCAAGGCAACAGATGATGTTTCACACACATGTTCAACCCGACACACAGAAGATCTGTGCAATCAGCACATTTTAGATTTAGAGTCCCACATTCAGGAAGTGGATCACATGTGGTCACAGTCTCCCCTTCTGCTTACGATGTCACTGTGATGCTGACCTTTGACCTTTTGGATATAAAATGTCATCACTTTGTCGTTTTATCAAGTTGGACACTTGTGTGGAATTTCGTCCTAATTAGCCAATGGATTTTGGAGTTATGGCCACAAACGTGTTTTGCGAGGTCACAGTGACCTTTGACCTCCAAAATCAAATCACCTGATCTCAATAAGAAGTGGACGGCCAAAATCTTAACGTGTCCAATTATTCGGTTTAATTCGAACCAAACTAAAAACACTCCCAGCAGCCTCAGCTGTACTCTGTGCCTCTTCTGTTGTCACATCATCTGATTAATACTCAACCTGTGTTTCATATTGTATCCGCTGAGGATGAAGAAGTAAACACGCTGTATGAAACACTGCTGAGCCTTTATCCAGTCGTTTTTATCACACCTGCACTTCATCAAACCTGATAGAGATCAATTAAAAAGGTCAATGTTGACCGTAGGCATATCAGAAAGTTCCCACCCTGCTGGAGGGGAACTTTGTCTTCGGCCTGATGAAAACCAGAAATGAGAGAGCAAACAACAGCCTTAAAACGAGTCAGTAAACACTGAAGTTATTGAACGTCCTGCATACTACGTCCCGCCCACCGATAGCTGTAACATGACTGCACCACAGGCCTGTCAATCAAACAGACACGCCCCCCGCCCCAAAAAAACAACAACGGGTCTTTTTGAAGTTTATTTTCTAATTAATGATGGACCTCTAGTGGCACTCGTTGGTATTACATTTTAAGGCACTTCTGCATCAGCTAAATTTTTCAGACCTGGAAGCTACGAACACTTTTATAAACAGTCTGTGGTGCAAACGGACCGCAACAACCTTCACGAGGAAGTATTTCAAGTGTTGTCTCTTGATCAACAACAGTATCTGAGTTCCACGCGTTTTTGTTCCCGCTGGTACGTGAACATTTGTGATTTCACCACCGACCTGCAACAGAGAAATACATTTCCTGCATGTCAAAATAACCTCCTCGTGATCTGTACCACTCTTAGATAAAAAACAAAACAAAAAAAAGTTCCCCTTTAACATGTTTGGAGGTCTCAACATTGATGACACACGCTTATTTAATGAAGGCTACCGAAGCTGTGATGGCTTCTGAACAAAAGTATGAAACTACAGTGCTGTTATCTCACTGTATTCATGCAGCAGTGTGACCGACAGCTGATCCTGAGTCAGTTCCTGTGAAACTCAAAGCGTCACCAGAGTGGGTCACCGTGTCTGCAGCGCGACACGTGACGGCGTTTCACCTGAAATCACACCGTCGAAGGTTCAAAGAGTTAGAAAAAAAAAAAAAAATCAATATTTAACAAAATTAAATGGGATTTTCTTAAAAAATGCCCATGCAACGTTCACACCGGTTTGGAGGACATTTGAAGGACATCTGGAGGATGAGTTCAACAACGTGACCTTTATTCTGTTCTCCACTATGTATGTATGTATGTATGTATGTATGTGTGTGTACCGACGATCAACAGCTGATACTGTTGAATTAGTGGATTTTGCTCCGAGTCAAAATTCTTGAATGATGTTCTTCCCTCTGGGCAGCGCAGGAGGTCGGCGCTGAGAGACGAAGGACTGGGCCTTCCTCTCCACCTCGGCGCAGTAGATGTCTGAGAGCCCCGTGTCCCTGCACGGCAACGAGCACACGTCAGACACACACACACACACACACACACACACATACACACACACACACACACACACACACACACACACACACACACACACACACACACACACACACACACACACAGAGTTTTGTTGGATGAACTCCATTAAAGTTGATATGTGTAACGGTCCTGCGGTGTGCTCTCGTTACTGGATCCTCCGCTGTTTGTGCCGCTGGTCCATCTTCTCCATCTTCTCCACGGCCTGGCGGCGCTGCGTCTCCATTATGCCGTCCAGCCGCCGCTCCTCCTCCTCCAGCTCGGCATGGATCTGCTTCTTCTCCTGCATCTGGGCATCGAGTGTCGCTTTACACCGAGCGCCCCCAATCAGCTGAGGAGAGCACACACACACACACACACACACACACACACACACACACACACACACACACACACACACACACGTAAACACACGTGTTGATGTTCACGTGCAGTAAATCACAAAGAAAAGTTCCCAGAAAAGTTGGGACGCTGTGTAAAATGTAAATAAAAACAGACGGTGATGATTTTTAAATTATGTAAACTCATATTGAACTGAAGATACACCAAAGATGTTGAAACGCAGAGATTTTTATTGAGAAACCGTGGACGCCTCATCCACGATTCCCAAAAAGAATCTCAGATTGTGATCCATCAGACCACAGGACAGTTTTCCACTTCACCTCAGTCCATCTTCAATGATCTCGGGTCCAGAGAAGGCGGCGGTGTTTCTGGATCATGTTTCTATCTGGTTTCTTCTTTGGAGAGTTTTAACCTTCATTTGCGGACGCAGCGATGAACTGTGTTCACAGACGATGGTGTTCACAAGTTTTCCTGAGCCCATGCAGTGATTTCCACTCCAGAATAGTGTTTTTAATGCAGTGCTGCCTGAGGGGCCCGAAGATCACCACCATAAGGTCTGAAAGCTTTCGTGATCCTCTTGTTCTCGTGTTTCCCACCTGGTTGAGCTCTTTGATCTCCACCTCCCGCTCCATCCTCAGATTGTCGCTCTGCTCCACCAGGCGCTTTGTTCGGTCCCGGGCCCGTAACTCCGGCTCTGTCGGTTCTTGCTTCTCCTTGCGGGCCCGGTCGATCTCAAAGATTCGCTGCTTCATTTCCTCTGCAGCTTTCTGAATTAGAAGTATATGAAAAAAACAAAAAGAAAAGAGAAAAAAAGAGAGGAGCGTTGTTATTAATCTGCGGAGTCACATGACCGTTTTTACGGGATGTTTTTCTTACAACTCTCTCTTCTCTCTTCCTGTGATGAGCCCTCTGCATTTCCTCTCTGTCCTCCTTCAGGAGTCCGGCAAACCGGGACGCCGCGGTGATCCGTTCAAACTCATCTCGATGGAGAATGGCAGACTGTCCGGACGGATCGCTCCGAGGGATCCTGACATCACGACACTGATTTATTATCTCTACCACATTCTGTACTTCAAACTTTACAGGAACTGATTATCAAATAAGTGTGCACAATGTGTGTGTGTGTGTGTGTGTGTGTGTGTGTGTGTGTGTGTGTGTGTGATTTCACCCCCAACCCGAAACAGAGAAATATCAGATTTGGGTCAAATTTTTGGGGAACATTAAGAAGTTGCAGGGAGCCGGTTAAAATCGTCCCCATTTTAGCTTTGACACGGTCACTCTGATTTGAGACTTTCTGTTTCCTGTTTATTGCCCTGTGTTACTCCTGACATCGACCAGAGGTCTTCAGTCTTCTTGCTTCCACGACCTCCTCACCTGCTTCCAATTCACAAATATGCCTCACCTGCAGCTTCTTTCTAATTAGTCTGTCAGGATTTATTCTCCCTGTCTTTCTGTGTTTATTTTCCAGAAGAAAAGTCATTGTTTTTGTTTATTTTGTTGAACCTGCTGTCCTTTCAGGAACATCAGGTACCTGAACTGAACACAGACCGAGGACCTTAAATTGAAGAATATTATGTGTGTGCTACCTGATTGCAAATGATGTTGGGGTCAAGCATTCAGTTTTTGTTTTTTATTTATCACGTACTTGTATTGAAGTGCTTTTTCAAAGTACTTTTGTAACCTTTGTTAAATAAAAAGTAATTGGCAAGATCAACTCCTGTGTCTGACATTTGTTTTTTTAAGTAAAGCTTACCTTCATGTTTAGTCATATTGATTCATTATTGATATCAAATTAAGAGTTTATAATACTCCCTTTTTTTTTAAGTAATCAGTTGTATAATGTATTGAGAAATATTAAGTAGATTTGACCTTTTAGTGTGTCATAGCTGTTAAATGTAGGTACTTTTTACTCAAAACAAAGGGTGAAATCTACCCAACCAAATTGAGTGCAAATTGTTACCTTACTATTATGAAGTAGATTATTTAGGTGTCTTGTTGGTGAAGTAGAAAAAAGTAGAAAAGCAGACTAGAAGTCGAAAAACAGAATAAAAGAAGATTAAAAGTAGAAAAAACCCGCCTCCCATCCTCAAACACTTTCTCCCCACATGGAGGATAAAACATTAGTGCATGCTGCCACCAGATGGCAGCATGCACTAATGTTTTATGGAATTCAATTTCGAAATAATTGTATCACGCAGTCTCGATAAAACATTGTTGACTAAGTGTTCAGAATCGACATCCTTCAGAGCCCTTATCTGTTCACTGAAAGAAGATTACGTCGTTTTTTAAGACATTACGATGCCTGGTTGTTGTTCCGGAGTTCATCCGGGTTGTTCAGTTCTGCATCACGTGACTCAGCTGAGTCCACAAACAGTCTCGTTAGCATGTAAAAGTTTGAAGTGTAACAGCTGAAGCTCACAGCGGGGCTTTATTATTTTTTATTTTATTTTGATGCCGTTTTTTGGTTTTGCATCTAAACAAACTGTACGTGTGACGCTAAATTAAAAAAGACTTTCCTGTCGCCCATTTTGTCGGCTGTGGTCTAAATTTGCCGCGTTTCTCATTTACAGTTTTGAACGAGGTGCTCTTAGCTTTAGCCCGGCTAGCCCCTCCTCGACCTCCTACTTCCTCCTTTCAGCCTGAGCGTCATTGTTCCCATGGCAACGGAAAACAAGCAGTTTTTTAAAATGGCTGTCGCTTAACGCCACCGACGTCTTTCGGAAAGCGAGATACAAAAGTGGACATAAAACTGAGCTTCAGCGCGAGTTATTGGTCTTTAATACCAGTTAACAACCAAATAGTTGTGTTGTGGGTTTTTTGACTAATTTATCCTAACGCTGGACTCCAGGAACCGAGAGCCATGGTCAGTTTCACAGTCATATATCTCTCTCATTACAATATATCTTAACCACATGATAACATAGTTAACCTCAGAGATTATTAATTATTATCATTATTATTGTTAGGGTTGGGTGACGATTTTTTTTATTTTATTTATTTATTTTAAACCAAATACATCCATATCAATATTTGCATGTCTTTTGGTGCTTTAAGGACATTTTTACACATTGAGACTTTTGATAAATAATTAAAAAGCCAAATAAGTTCAGAAACTGACACCAGTTTACTGAAATGAAGCCTTTAAATCCAGAAATCGACAACCCTTATGCTGCATTAAGATATTATGATATCTAAAATTTAAAGATGACATCTATTCTTACATCATAATATGATAAAATATAAGATATATGTCCCATGCCTTGTTTTTTAAATTTTTTTTTATGTGTTCACACCTGTGGTAACGTTTTGTGTCGATGGCTGCAGAAACTGGCATCTGGCAGACATTTTCCCGGCCCTCGGGTGGACAAGACCCTGTTTGAGAGCCCCAAACCGGTGAGCTCGGTTCACACAGCGGCCCGAGCACGGACGACCAAATGTCACACTTTTACCACCCAACAAGACAGTAGACTTGGGTGAAGAGAATAAAAGTCAATAACACCTGTCCTAACACCTGTCCTAACATCTGTCCTAACATCTGTCCCAACATCTGTTTCAACATCTGTCCCGGCAGAACAATCAGGAGACAGTTGAGATCATCACCAAAGACCTCGTCCGCACTCTCAGGTGGGCACAACAAGTCTGTTAGTGTATTCAAATGTATATTCTAATAGATAAAACTACATTTATTAAAAAATAAATTATCAATATAGTACATTTGAAAAGTTTCTACTATGCATAGAAAGTGATATATAAACTTATTTGATAATCAGTTCCTGTAAATTTTGAAGTACAGAATGTGGTAGAGATAATAAATCAGTGTCGTGATGTCAGGATCCCTCGGAGCGATCCGTCCGGACAGTCCGCCATTCTCACTCGAGATGAGTTTGAACGGATCACCGCGGCGTCCCGGTTTGCCGGACTCCTGAAGGAGGACAGAGAGGAAATGCAGAGGGCTCATCACACGAAGAGAGAAGAGAGAGTTGTAAGAAAAACATCCCGTAAAAACGGTCATGTGACTCCGCAGATTAATAACAACGCTCCTCTCTTTTTTTCTCTTTTCTTTTTGTTTTTTTCATATACTTCTAATTCAGAAAGCTGCAGAGGAAATGAAGCAGCGAATCTTTGAGATCGACCGGGCCCGCAAGGAGAAGCAGGAACCGACGGAGCCGGAGCGACGGGCCCGGGACCGAACAAAGCGCCTGGTGGAGCGGAGCGACAATCTGAGGATGGAGCGGGAGGTGGAGATCAAAGAGCTCAACCAGGTGGGAAACACGAGAACAAGAGGATCACGAAAGCTTTCAGACCTTATGGTGGTGATCTTCGGGCCCCTCAGGCAGCACTGCATTAAAAACACTATTCTGGAGTGGAAATCACTGCACGGGCTCAGGAAAACTTGTGAACACCATCGTCTGTGAACACAGTTCATCGCTGCATCCACAAATGAAGGTTAAAACTCTCCAAAGAAGAAACCAGATAGAAACATGATCCAGAAACACCGCCGCCTTCTCTGGACCCGAGATCAATGAAGATGGACTGAGGTGAAGTGGAAAACTGTCCTGTGGTCTGATGGATCACAATCTGAGATTCTTTTTGGGAATCGTGGATGAGGCGTCCACGGTTTCTCAATAAAAATCTCTGCGTTTCAACATCTTTGGTGTATCTTCAGTTAAATATGAGTTTACATAATTTAAAAATCATCACCGTCTGTTTTATTTACATTTTACACAGCGTCCCAACTTTTCTGGGAACTTTTCTTTGTGATTTACTGCACGTGGACATCAACACGTGTGTTTACGTGTGTGTGTGTGTGTGTGTGTGTGTGTGTGTGTGTGTGTGTGTGTGTGTGTGTGTGCGTGTGTGTGTGTGTGTGTGCGCTCTCCTCAGCTGATCAGGGGCGCTCGGTGTAAAGCGACACTCGATGCCCAGATGCAGGAGAAGAAGCAGATCCATGCCGAGCTGGAGGAGGAGGAGCGGCGGCTGGACGGCATAACGGAGACGCAGCGCCGCCAGGCCGTGGAGAAGATGGAGAAGATGGACCAGCGGCACAAACAGCGGAGGATCCAGTAACGAGAGCACACCGCAGGACCGTTACACATATCAACTTTAATGGAGTTCATCCAACAAAACTCTGTGTGTGTGTGTGTGTGTGTGTGTGTGTGTGTGTGTGTGTGTGTGTTTGTGTTTGTGTTGTGTTTCAGAGGCAGGCAGCACATCTGCGAGCAGATCCAGCAGCGTCTGGAGGAGAGGCAGGTGCAGGAAGAGATGAGAGAGCAGGAGAGACAGCATGTCCGAGAGAAACAGCAGAGGATGAACCGCGAGGACCTCGAGGTGCACGGAACACACACACACACACACACACACACACACACACACACACACACACACACATACACATACATAAATACACACACACACATACACACACACACACACACACACACACACACACACACACACACACACACACAGTCTTCTCTGACCCGTCGTCTTCCTCCAGGCGCTGGAGAACAAGAAGGAGGAGCGGCGGCAGCTGAATGAGGAGATCATGCGCATCAACGCCGAAACGATGCGGGCGAAGGAGCAGAGGATGGAGGCGGAGAAGCAGGCCGACGCCAAACAGATGGAGTACGTCAAGAACAAGCAGGTCAGACGGATAGAAAGCTTTCTTTCTCTTCTTTTTTTATTTTATTTTTTTTTACATCGGTTCCACCATAAAGATACCGATTTCTTATGGTTTCTTCTTTTATTCTACTTTTATTGTTCTTTTCTTGTTTTTCATTCTTTTTTATTCTTGGACACACGTTTTTATTTTATTCTTTTATTGGTTCCACCATTAATAAACCGATCTCTTCCTCCGCAGGAGCGTGAGGCCGAATTCGAAGCCGAGCAGGGACGCGTGAAGAAGGAGAAGGAGCTGGAGATCACCAGGCTGAGGGCCCAGCAGGAGAAAGCACGGGACTACAAGGCGGAGCAGGTCGGTACCAGGCTCGGCTCGGTCTCCGTGACAGACCTAAAGCGCCGTTCAAATATCCTGAAGCGTCCTCGTGTCTGTGGAAGGATGAGCTCCGTGCTCGGAGGAACCGGGAGAGCACCGACAGGGAGTGGAGGAAGAAGGAGAGCGAGCTGGCCAGGAGGAAGGCGCGGGATGGCGCCATGCTGAGGGCGGCCCGCCTGGAGCAGATCCGGTCCAAAGAGCGCTGCGCGTCGATGGAGGCCGTCCGCGAGAGGGCCGATTTCGAGAGGGTGTTCAAGTAAGACGGTTTCGCTTCATCTGAAAACTCATCTGCACATAATGATGACCGCTGCGGAGGTCAAAGGCGACTGACCTCTAATGAACGACAAACACACGTTATTTTATTCACATCGATCTGACAGCTCACAGCACGAAACCTTTCACGGTTTAAAGCCTGCCGCGCAGTTACGATCACACACGGCACGAGGCCTGGGCAAAAAAATACTAACTTAATGAAAGTAAATTAATCAAAAATGGGAACAGTAAGAATTCAACGTGTTTCTCATTGTTGCCGTGGCATCAAAAGACTCCATCTCCCGTATTTAATAGATCTTTAGTAGTTTTACAAACGTTTCTGTCGTCTGTTTTTACCACTCAGTCTTTGAATGCATCATTTTGAATTCGACATTCTGCTGCACGTCGTGCTTCCTCAGCAGTTACAAGGAGAGGCTCATCTTTACTGAAGTGTTTGTGACTCGTCGACGAACAGGAAAGAGGATAAAAAAAATTACAGGCAGGACGCCACAAACGGGAAATCAAAAAACAAAACACACTCCATGGAAAAAATATATTTTAGTTTAACACATCCAAAATAAATTCCCTGATATTTTCAGGACTTTTGTCCAAAGAACGATCAAATCTTTCTGACTTTTTTTTTTTTTTTACTCGGTGGGAAAACCTGACGAAATCCAAACGTTGTGTCCGCCCAGAGCGCAGCAGGAGGCGGCGGTGAGGCGGCGGGAGCAGGAGGAGAGGCAGAATCAGCGGGCGCAGCGTCACGCGCGGGCCATCCGCCAGCAGATGAAGGAGCAGGAGATGGCGGCCGCCGCCAAGCGCAGGGAGGCCTTGAAGGAGGTGGAGCAGCTGATGGAGGCGGACCAGCTGAGGAGGGAGCGCCTGGAGGAGATCAAGGACAGGAAGCTGCAGGAGCTCAGGTGGGTGCGGGAGCAGGTGATTGGACGGTTTTTTTATCCACCGTGTGTGTGTGTGTGTGTGTGTGTGTGTTTGTGTGTGTGTGTGTGTGTGTGTGTGTGTGTCTGACGTGTGCTCGTTGCCGTGCAGGGACACGGGGCTCTCGGAGATCTACTGCACCGAGGTGGAGAGGAAGGCCCAGTCCTTCATCTCTCAGCGCCGACCTCCTCCGCGGCCCAGAGGGAAGAACATCATTCAAGAATTTTGACTCGGAGCAAAATCCACGAATTCAACAGTATCAGCTGTTGATCGTCGGTGCACACACACACATACATACATACATAAATAGTGGAGAACAGAATAAAGGTCACGTTGTTGAACTCATCCTCCAGATGTCCTTCAAATGTCCTCCAAACCGGTGTGAACGTTGCATGGGGCATTTTTTAAGAAAATCCCATTTTATTTTGTTAAATATTGATTTTTTTTTTGTTGTTTTTTTATTGATTTTTTTTTTCTAACTCTTTGAACCTTCGACGGTGTGATTTCAGGTGAAACGCCGTCACGTGTCGTGCTGCAGACACGGTGACCCACTCTGGTGACGCTTTGAGTTTCACAGGAACTGACTCAGGATCAGCTGTCGGTCACACTGCTGCATGAATACAGTGAGATAACAGCACTGTAGTTTCATACTTTTGTTCAGAAGCCATCACAGCTTCGGTAGCCTTCATTAAATAAGCGTGTGTCATCAATGTTGAGACCTCTAAACACGTTAAAGGGGAACTTTTTTTTTTTGTTTTTTTTTTCATCTAAGAGTGGTACAGATCACGAGGAGGTTATTTTGACATTTTGACTCAGCGGAGACAATATGAAACACAGGTTGAGTATTAATCAGATGATGTGACAACAGAAGAGGCACAGAGTACAGCTGAGGCTGCTGGGAGTGTTTTTAGTTTGGTTCGAATTAAACCGAATAATTGGACACGTTAAGATTTTGGCCGTCCACTTCTTATTGAGATCAGGTGATTTGATTTTGGAGGTCAAAGGTCACTGTGACCTCGCAAAACACGTTTGTGGCCATAACTCCAAAATCCATTGGCTAATTAGGACAAAATTCCACACAAGTGTCCAACTTGATAAAACGACAAAGTGATGACATTTTATATCCAAAAGGTCAAAGGTCAGCGTCACGGTGACATCGTAAGCAGAAGGGGAGACTGTGACCACATGTGATCCACTTCCTGAATGTGGGACTCTAAATCTAAAATGTGCTGATTGCACAGATCTTCTGTGTGTCGGGTTGAACATGTGTGTGAAACATCGTCTGTTGTCTTGGCAACCACCGTGTGTCCCATCTGAATCAGATTTATTCAGTCTTCACTAGATGAACTAGATAATATGAGTCTGGACAGACGTGGAGGGAAACTAGGTCTAGTTGTAGACCGGGTTTGGACAAACTGGTTTTGGGCCTGGTTTTAGACTAATTTCAAATGGTTTTGGACTGGGTTCCAGATTTGGACTTGGACTTGTTCTTCCACTTTGTTTGGGACTAGTTTAGGACTAGTTTTTGTCTTAGTTTAAACTCGTTTCAGTCTTGGCTTTGGACTTCTTTCGATCCCAGTTTTGTGCTACTTGTAGACAAACTTTGGACTCCATTATACACGCAACGGGCACACCCATCGACGAAAACAAATGATTTTAACAACTTTTAATCCCAAACATGTTAAGAGTGCACAGAAAAAATTTCAAGTCGGTCCGACAATATCCCAAGGAGGAGTTTGTGATGATGAGGGTTAGGGTTATTTTTTAATGAATGAGGGATTATTGTCAAATGGACCTCCACAAAACAGTCCTTTATAAACCAACACCTGACTGAAATCAGCTGTGGGGCAGCTCTGGTCTGTCTGTTTTTTTAACAATAGAGAAACTTAGAAAACCTATTGAGGAGGTTGATGTGTCTCCGTCAGACTGGTTTTAAAGACACACCTGAGAGTCGCCATGGAAACCGACCCGACCTCATCACCTCCTCTGAAGGTAAAAGCAACATACAAATGAGAGATCACAACACATTCATGCAAATGCAGAGTGATTTGCCTCTCCAACGAAACCAGGGTGTTTTTCATCTGATAGCTGACATGGAATAACTACATGGAAAAATAGCTCTTCCCTGCACATCGCTGCTGTAAATGAACCATGTGTGGATTCATGTGTATTTCATCTGTTTATAAATGTTCCTAAGGAATAAGAGCTGAGGAGCAACAGTTGTTTGAATCAACAGGAAGTCTGTTCTCTGCACACCCTTCCTTCATGTTAGGAATAACTCATTGAGGAAGCTACAGCAGCGTGAATGCTCACAGGCATTTCCTATTTATTTAATAGCTCCTGATGAAACGAGGATTACATCCACCCGGAGATATTTCTGGTGAGTTGTATGTTGTGGACATGTCAGTGTGAAATAGATGTGAAAGTCTGGAATGTTTTGTGTGTTTGTAATTAATACAAACTCTGCTCTTCCTGTCTTACCACATAGTTTCCATTTAAGGCGTGGTTGTGATGCTTCCTAATTTTTTTGGTCTGCGATTTATACTGACTGTTTGAGAGCCTGAGTCAGTCAGATCACCACCGCTCTGTCCGTCTCAAGACGTCTCTGAAGACGAATATATTTCAGGAGTTAACTGGACTTTTATCCCGGAGGACAACATGAACGGACAAAGCCTCCCAGCTCCCAGCTCCCAGGCTCACCTGTCAGGTAGGCTGTCTGCTCTCATTTCCAAAAACATCCAAAAACTATTGTTCCAGTTTATCTCTTGAAAATCTCTTGAAAAAGGAACTTTTACTATTATATATTTTAATGCAGTTTATTTTAGTGAAATGCTGACTAATGTGCCTTTAAGAGAAAATAAAAAGAAAGTTAATAATAAAATGATTTACATAACGCAGTTATACAGTTTGTATTTAATTTCTTTGGTTCACAGTTACATCTAAAAGTATGATAATTTATTGATAATGATTTAAAAGTCTATATTTTGTTATTTATTCGTTATAGCTGTTGAGGCGGAAATAACGTCGAGTGACGTGGAACATTGCGGAAGTAGTTAAAAAAAACCGAGTGGCTGTCTTCCGGTCTTTTTCCTCGAGTCGGTCAGACGTTTTCATACCCGTCACACCGCTAATTAGATATTTAGCTGTCTTCATATTCACCTATTTCCTGCTTGGTACGTGTGATTATCTCTGTTACTTTGTTTATTTCAGCCACCCGGTTCAAACCGGCTTTACTCAGTTTCTCTTTCTGCTACTGAACACGTGAAGCTATTCAATCGTACCACGTGGTGAGAGATCAGAGAAACCGTTGATTCTTTGTCGAATCTAACTCAATTAATGATAGTTTTCTCGACTGATTATACTGCTGATATTGTTTTGATAGTTGTTTTGGTGGTTATTTGTGTATTAATACATATATTCACACTGTAATTCTGGGCCCTCAGAGCAAGAATGGACAGCATGTCGGAGAACAGTTCAATTTAATTCTGAATTTTTTTCAACTTTCCTGCTTTTTCATTTATTTTGATTTTTTTTTTTTTTTTTTTTACAAAAAAACAGTTGTGTAATGTAACTTAAGAATGAACAGGCCTCATTGTTGTTGTTACTATTAATGATTTATAACAGCGCTCTAAACCTTTCGGGCCTTTGACTTTATAAAAACGATGGATTCAGTTCATAGTTTATTGTAATTAATCACAAATACACCAAACAAAACAACAACAGGCTGCATATATTTTAATGTAAGCTTTCTGTTGGCAATGTTTTGTCCCGTTCCAGATCCTCATTTGGTCATGTTTTCTAGATTTGTTCTGTTTTTCTAAACGTTGTTAAATGGATTCTTTTTCGTCCGTTTTGTGTTTATTGTTGTCGTTTCCTACTTTGTGCTGCAGCCTGCAGACAAAATGAATACACCTGCTGTATTTTAGTCATGAATTCTCCTCTTTATTGCGTAACTATTTCACATACCATGTCTGTAGCGGGAGGAGAACGCATTTCTTGTCCAAATTGAGACGGCCGTGTTGGACGGTGATGTAGTGAAGTTTCTTTCAACCTGGAGTTTGCAGATGGGTGTTTTATTTTAAAGATATTCCCGGAGTTTTGTTTTGTGTTCTCGACAAACTTCAGGTAGTGTAGTCGGGTTTCCAGTGTAGGTGGGTGAAGCATCGTGTCCTTAGTCAGGTTCTCAGTCAGATCAACCTCTCACGTCGCCCCCAGCTCGCCCAAATATGGTCACTATTGTCACGAACCAACGGGTGATGTCACCGTCGGTTGCCTCTTGGGTACACCGAAGAATAAAATGTAGAAGTGACAGTAAAGTGTACCAGTGAGCACTTTGAGCACTGACTATGAGCCTCCATGAGGTTAGTTGTTGTCCCTGCACCACTGTGGCAACCATTGGTATAAAGCATGCAAATGATATATTAATGTCTATTAGTCCTTTAATTACAGCTTGTTTGGATTTTACAGAATTGGAAGCTGATCCAGGTCCTCTCTCGTTCTTTCACTTCGGGGTGCGATGAAACGATTTTTGTTGTTCTACCTGCTCGGTAAGTTTGTCGCCCACCCAGTTCATCCCAGTGTCATTAAAAGGCATTGATTTGTGAGATAATGATGACTCAGCTGTTTTTGAAACATTTAAGATGGCAGCTCCTCCGAGCGTAATCAACTTTCATAACGTAACACATATATATCCATTCTTTATTTGTATTATTTTTTTCAGCTATTACACCAAATATTTATGCGAAATTCCTCCCAATAGCTCAAATGTTTACTTGGTCCCAAGGATCCAGTTTTGGTGGTCAAAGGTTGAAGTTCACCGTGAACTCCTAAAACACATCCGTGGACACAACTCAAGAATTCATTCACTGATTATGACTTATCACAAAAATCTCCCACAAATGTCGAATAGGATCAAATTATTACTTGTTATATTCCCAAAAGGTCAAACAAAGGTCAACTTCACCGTGACATCAAAATGTCCTGCAAAAACGATTCAATGTTCGCCGATTCATGAATCATCGCTTTGAGCATCGTATTTTCATGCTTTTACGTGCTTCTCTTATTCGCTGTAACTCAAACCAAGCAGTTACTTTTTTTCTTTGGTTCAACTGAATCTTTTGGTCTCGTTATTTGCAGCTTTCCTGCTGACACTGACGGTGTTTTCACCCGTAAACGTCACCATCGATGTGATCAGAGGAACCCCGTGGCTCTGGCAGTGCCACTACAATGGATCCATCGATCCGGACAGAAGCCTCATTTACTGGCAGGGAATAAACAACAACAACCTTGTCGCACAAACTTACATCAGAGGGAAAGAAGAGGATTACATGAGTGAGTCCCTGAAGAACAGGACACAGATCTTCCCGAGTCAGATACCTGGAGGAAACCTCTCCCTCCTCTTCGAGCCGCTGAAGCTAGAAGATAACCAAAAATCTTTTGAAGTTGTTTTAAATCAAGAAGGCAAAGACACAGAGAAGCTCTGCCAGATAACGCTGAACGTTTCAGGTCGGTGTACTTTTCTGTTTATTCTTCTGCCAACTCAAAAGCTAATGAAAGTTCCTGTTGTAATAACATCTGGTAGAAATAAACTCTAATCTTGGGGGGTTTTCTTGTGTTTTTCTTTTTAAAGGTGGAGATGGAAGCAACACTCCTGCTACGGTGGCTCCAGATGGACCAAAGGAACGTTCAGGTACAATTTAAGAACCCAAAATTTAACATGGAGGCTCTGTTTCTAGATGGATGTGTGCTTTATTCATGAGGTCTTTATTTGTGCATCTAAGGTTTCCAATTTAGTTTTTTTTTTAATTACTTTTACTTTACTGAAGTCATTTGCAAATGTTACAAAACAGAAATCAAACTGTAATTTCCAATAACCTGGTCATGTGTCAAATGGCCAATGTTAATATTGCAACTCTGTTTATCCTCAGTTTAAAGTCAAACTAATAATGACAGCTCTTGTATTGTTTTTAAAGTTGGCATGGTCATTGGTGTCGTCATTGGTGTCGTCATCCTCGTTGTCCTCATCATCGTGTGCTATTGTCTCTACAAAAGTAAGTGGTGCTTTTCATTTTCATTTCATGTTTTAAACAATCCCAAGATTATGTCACTGTTTGATATAAAGAACGTTAATAGGAAAGACAAAGTGACAGTAAATCGTCAGCGTTGGATTTTATTTTAGGAGTTTGGAGGCTTTCTAAAGGTTTTATTCAAAACCATAACATTTGATGTCAAATATTGGAATAGAAAAGTGAGTCTCAGTGAACGTGACCCCGGGTCACATGAGGGTATCTGGGTCGCAGTGATCTCAGATTTGTAGCTTTTTAAGCCCAGTTAAGTTACAGCAACATGAACCGGCCCGTCTCAGTTGGACTCGAACCAGCTGACGATGTCGCTGCGACTCTATCGCCGGTAGTTTTAGAACATCCGTAGTTTGTGTTTTTTTCTGCTTATTCGAGGACTCCTCTAAACAACGCTGCTGCTCCGGGAAAAATTTTTAGAAACCCGCTACTACAGAAAAGATTTCCTGTCTCAAGTTCGGAGCATGAATTTGTGGTCAGTTGAAGCACAACGTCGCAGACTGGAAAATTGTGAGCAGTTTCAGGTTTGAAATTATCATTGCGGATACTTGGTCTGAATTGGCCCCCTAAATGTCAACATGGCGTTAAGATGATTGACAGACAGTTTCTAGAAGTTAAAAAGCTTTTGATTCCTTCGGGCTTCCATTTACTTCCTTTGTGGTGTTACTGCGAATTTTTGTTTTGTTTTTATGCTTTTCTTCAGAATGCCGAGGAAATGGAAATGAAGGCCGTGGAGGAGATGTAGAGCTAAAAGGTGACTGAACTGTCAAACATATAGAGATGAAGGCGATGGAGACTGCAGGTGGTCCCGTCTGGATGAACTGAGTTGTCTTCAGCTTTCCCACAATTTAGATGATACCTTTCCATTGGTGTGTTTCTGAAAACCTTTTTTTTTTTTCTGGTTTTGATTCAGGACTGCAAGCAAATGGAAATATAGGCAATGGAGTGAATGCACATCCAGCTCCTCCACAGATTGCAGGTAGTCGTGTCCGACTGAACTCAGTTGTTTGGGCTTAAAGACATACATGGACATACAGTCTGGTTAAGATGATTGGAGAGCTTTGTATTAAATGTTTAAAAAGCATTTTATTTCCCGATTTTATTGGATACTTCTCCATTGTAGTGTTACTGAAAATCTTTTTGTTTCTCTGCTTTTGCTTTAGAACGCCCAGGAAATGGAAACGTTGGCGACGGAGGAGGTGAAAACCAAGAAGGTGCTCCTGAGTCGTATTCATCTTTCAAACATACATAGAGATAGATAGATAGAGAGATAAAGACTTTATTAATCCCACAAGGGGACATTTTTTTTCGTAACAGTAGCATTATAGACACAGGTAAAGAAATAAAAATAACTGAGTACAAAATATTAAATATGAAAATGCACAATATATACAATAAAATAGAATAATATTAAATTAAACTAACTAAACAATAGTGCAAAGATTTAAGCAGCAACATACAACCAACGGCATTGTTGTTCAGTGATGGATTTGACCAGAGGTGATAAATTGTAAAGTCTTATTGCAGTGGGCAGGAATGATCTCCTGTATCTGTCCTTGTGACAGCGGAGCTGGAGGAGTCTTTTGGAGAAAGTGCTCCGCTGTCCCTGCAGCAGGTGGTGGAGAGGCTGGTCTGGATTATCCAATATGGATAACAGTTTCCTCAGCGTCCTCCTCTCCACCACCTTTTCCAGACTGTCCAGTTTGCAGCCAATGATGGAGCCGGCCTTCTTAACCAGTTTGTTAAGTCTGTTGGTGTCGCCGGCTCCAATGCTGCTCCCATACAGTCTGGTTAAGATGATAGGAGAGTCTGGTATTATGTTGTGACTTCTTTACTCTTTAGATGAAAACCAAGAAGGTGGTCCGGTCTGACTGAACTGAGTTGTCTTTAGCTGACAAACATACATAATACATAATGTACCGGACACTTCTCCATCTTTTCGTGTCTCTGCTTTTGCTTTAGAACAAGAAGGAGATGGAAACGAAGACGATGGAGGAGGTGAACTCGGATGGCCTCTCCTGAGAGCAGGTGGTTCTGTTTGGACGAACCGTCTTCATCTTGCAAACATACATAATAATTCAAAACGTAGATGATACTTTTCCATCATTGTGTTACTGAAAACCTTTTTTTTCTCTCTGGCTTTGCTTCAGGACCTCAAGGAAAAGGAAATGAAGGCGACGGAGAGGAACCCCAACAGCATCCACAGATTGCAGGTGGTTGCGTCCGACTGAACTCAGTTGTTTTGGGCTTAAAGACATACATAGAGATACAGTCTGGTTAAGATGGTTGGAGAGCTTTGTATTAGATGTTTAAAAAGCATTTTATTTCCCCACTTTACTGGATACTTCTCCATTGTAGTGTGACTGAAAATATTTTTGTTTCTTTACTTTTGCTTTAGAACAAGAAGGAGATGGAGACGTTGGCGACGGAGAAGGTGAAAACCAAGAAGGTGGTCCTGAGTCGTATTCATCTTTCAAACATACGTAGAAATACAGTCTGGTTAAGATGATAGGAGAGCCTGATATTACGTTGTCACTTCTTTACTCTGTTATTAAAAACCTGTGTTTTGTTTCTCTGCTTTTGCTTTAGAACTCCAAGGAAATGGAAACGGTGGTGACGGAGGAGGTGAAAACCAAGGAGGTGGTCCTGAGTTTTCTTCATCTTGCCAACATACATACAAAATTCATAATGTAGATGGGAGGTATCCATTGGTGTGTTATTGATTATCTTTGTTTCATTTTTCAGCTTTTGCTTCAGGACCTCAAGGAAAAGGAAATGAAGGCGACGGAGAGGAACCCCAACAGCATCCACAGATTGCAGGTGGTCGTGTCCGACTGAACTGAGTCGTTTTGGCTTGGTGCTGGCGTTTTGTAGTGTGACTGAAAATATGTTTGTTTCTTTATTTTTGCTTTAGAACAAGAAGGAAATGGAGACGTTGGCGACAGAGGAGGTGAAAATCAAGAAGGTGGTCCTGAGTCGTATTCATCTTTCAAACATACATAGATAGATAGATAGATAGATAGATAGATAGATAGATAGATAGATAGATAGATAGATAGATAGATAGATAGATAGATAGATAGACAGACAGACAGACAGACAGACAGACAGACAGACAGACAGACAGATAGATAGATAGATAGAATAGATAAATAGTTACTTTATTAATCCCACAAGGGGAAATTTTTTCGTAACAGTAGCTTTATAGACACAGGTAAAGAAATAAAAATAACAGACTTAAAGAATATTAAATATGAAAATGCACAATATATACAATAAAATAGAATAATATTAAATTAAACTAACTGAACAATAGTGCAACGATTTAAGCAGCAACATACAACCAACGGTATTATGGTTCCGTAATGGATTTGACCAGAGGTGATAAATTGTAAAGTCTTATTGCAGTGGGCAGGAATGATCTCCTGTATCTGTCCTTGTGACAGCGGAGCTGGAGGAGTCTTTTGGAGAAAGTGCTCCGCTGTCCCTGCAGCAGGTGGTGGAGGGTGGTCTGGATTATCCAATATGGATAACAGTTTCCTCAGCGTCCTCCTCTCCACCACCTTTTCCAGGCTGTCCAGTTTGCAGCCAATGATGGAGCCGGCCTTCTTAACCAGTTTGTTAAGTCTGTTGGTGTCACCGGCTCCAATGCTGCTCCCATACAGTTTGGTTAAGATGATAGGAGAGTCTGGTATTATGTTGTGACTTCTTTACTCTTTAGATGAAAACCAAGAAGGTGGTCCTGTCTGACTGAACTGAGTTGTCTTTAGCTGACAAACATACATAATACATAATGTACCGGACACTTCTCCATCGGTGTGTTACTGAACATCTTTTTGTTTCTCTGATTTTGCTTTAGAACAAGAAGGAGAAGGAAACGAAGACGATGGAGGAGATGGACACGGACGGCCTCTCCTGACAGCAGGTGGTTCTGTTTGGACGAACCGTCTTCATCCTGCAAACATACATAATAATTCATAACGTAGATGATACTTTTCCATCGTTGTGTTACTGAACACCCTTTTTTTTTATTTCTCTGTCTTTGCTTCAGGACCTCGAGGACCTACAAATGAAGGCGATAGAGGAGATGAACCCCACGAGCCTCTCCTGAAACCAGGCGGTCCGGTCTGACTGATCTCACGTTTCTCCGCCGTACAAACGTGTCATCGTGTAGCACAGATGAAACTTTTCCAGTGTGTTCAGAATGAATCCTGTTTCGCTACTTCAACTTACTCTGAGCAGCTAAGGACTCGTTCTTTAGTAATGTAATAGGTTGAAAACGCTGTAATAAAATATTTATTATGAAATGGAACCCCCACTTATTTCTTGGGGGTTCCACTGTGAAGAACTACGCGAGACGAGTGGACTTGAACGCATCGTGGATTTACTCCACCAGGTCAGTAGGTGAAGACGTTACCTCATCGATCTACAGGTACTGTAAAATATGTTGAAAACTCTTCAGTTTACTGTCGCACAAAGGTGAATAATTCACCGTGCTGTTTACCTTTTGTATCCCATGTTGCCGGTCCAGATACCCCTAAGTCTGGCTGCGGTTACAGTAACAGAAAGTTTGTATGAAACGTGCAATACAAATAAAGTTGTATTACATGTATGTTTTTTGTTTTTTTTACTCACCTATATTTATATTATCCAGTTTCATTGAATATTGATCTGACCGATCTGATTGGAAACCATGACGATACTACGTCCCGCCCACCGATAGCTGTAACCTGACTGCACCACAGGCCTGTCAATCAAACAGACAAGTCTGCAAAAACAGATCTTTTTGAAGCTTATTTTCTAATGAATGAGGGATTATTGTCAAATGGACCTCTACAAAACAGCCCTTTATAAACCAACACCTGACTGAAATCAGCTGTGGGGCAGCTCTGGTCTGTCTGTTTTTTTAACAATAGATAAACTTAGAAAACCTATTGAGGAGGTTGATGTGTCTCCGTCAGACTGGTTTTAAAGATGCACCTGAGAGTCGCCATGGAAACCGACCCGACCTCGTCGTTCCAACCGAGAACAAGTTTAGTGGAGGATTAATTGTCACGCAGACAAATGTGGTTTACTGATTGTTAAAAGTTTAACAATAAACAAACACCTCATGAAGATACAAAGAGCCCTTTATTATTATACATTCAACATATAAATACAAAATGACACTCTGTTTCCCTTTGTTTGCCTTTGCAAGGCACATATGACTTATACATTACAATATAAATTAATTAGTTGTTAAAATTTCACATTTCATAATTTGCTTGTACCTGTTTTTATTAGCCACGCCCACTGATCACCGTGAGCCGATAGTCCAATGAGAGACGGACACTGAAATGGTTATACGCTTAAATAATAGTTCAAAGAAGCAACACAAGTTTGTACCTGACGTTTTCCAGAGTTTTCAGAAATATTTACTTTGCATTCTTCTGCAACAGTGTTTCCCAAACTGCGGTCCATGGTACCAGCAGCGGACCGTCAGTGCAGCATCGTAAAGCCGAGCACCTTTTTAAAGCACTGACCGTTCAGGATCACAATAACAGAGACCTGTATCAATGTCTGTTTCACATATTAGCACCGATATCGATCCATCAACATCGTAGAGAGCACAGAAGTTACAGTTTGAATGTCTTCAGGATCATAAAAAAAAAAGAACAATACAACTTTACTGCGATTATAACGGTTGGCAACAGGTTTGAGTAAGAAGTCACCAATGAGGGATGCGTTGTGTTCAAGCTTCAAAGTTCACCAGCTGCAGTTGGATTATTGTGCCGCAGCATCCGTCCAGCCGAGTTACGAGATTCATCACAGATATTTTTACTTTTCCTGTAATTATTTTATTTTTTTCTGCCACATGAGTGTTTCACAGTCAGGAAGGCTGATTGGTCCGTGTCGGGCTTGTAGTGCTGCCCGTCTCCCAACAAAGCCACGGCAAGAATTTATGGCACTTTGGTTTAATCTTGCATGGTTACCATGGTGACAGATTGTAATATTGCTGATCCAGATATAACCCTAAAACCCTAAAAAGTCCCAACCTTCCTCGACCTCAACTTTTGTCCTCACAGTGACACAAGTCCCCAAGGATGGGTGTGCAGTCACATTAAAGTCCCCACTAGGATAGAAAAACAAGCCCCCACACACACACACACACACACACACACACACACACACCTCCAGAGATGGTTGCTGTGTGAACCAGCAGTGACGTCACCCGTTGGTTTGTGAATGTTATGAAGCCTCCAGTTCAGATTCTGTCCAGCACCATCTTTGCTCTTTCGGAGCGGTTTGGAGCAGGAAGTGACCATATTTGGACGAGCTGGGGGAGGAGTCAGCAGTGGATCTGACTGATCTGATTGGAACCCTGACGATACCATGTCCCGCCCACCGATAGCTGTAACCTGACTGCACCACAGGCCTGTCAATCAAACAGACACGCCCCCAAAAACAGGCCTTTTTGAATCTTATTTTCTAATGAATGAGGGATTATTTTCTGATGGACCTCCATAAAACTAATAAGAAGGAGTGACTTTAGCTAAATATGTAACTGCACATGAGTACTTTGTCTGAATATTCCTGCTTCCTTCCTTCAGCCTCATCTTTTACCCAGTTTAAATTCCTACTGTGGACTCTAATTCTGTCACTTTGTCTGCAGAGATTTCTTCTTTCTGTCGGGCTTCATCATCATCAGCATTGGTGCAAACTTTGTGATACAGAGCTCCAGTCTTTCCTAGTTTGACATTTCCATCCGACCGGTTTCCTCCTGACGGTCCCTGAGTCAGGTCTCCTGCTGAGGTAGAAGGTGTCTCGTTGTTCTCTGCAACTAAAGGAAAGATGTGATGATTCAAAGTTAGGAGACTTTACCTGCTGTGCAACCAGCTGACTCTTACGTACGTTTGTCAGCTTCTTGTGTGTTTTTCTTGTCGCTGTTTAACAAAGCAGTTTCATCTTCACCAGCAGGAGCATCTCCTTCAACAGGCGGAGATGAGTTTCCACCTGACATGTTGGAAGCAGGAGCATCTCCTTCAACAGGCGGAGATGAGACTGTATTTGTTGAAGCTGAGACACATGGGTTTATTAGTCTTCTCCGAATACCTGGAACTTCAAGGAAAGAGTTTCAGTCATGATGATCAGGGATAAACTGGAAACAATAATTCAGGCCGGGAATTTTGCTCCATCCCAAAAACACGACTTTTTGTAGACGAATGCTTATAAGATGTTCTGCAGGATCACCTGCAGCAAAAGTCCTGCTGATGCTAACTTCTCAACCCAAACGACAAAAAACCCACGTAAACAGCAAGCTAAACCAAGTTTTATATTCTACAGACAACAAACAATAACACTCAACTTTAACAAATACGAATAAAATAGGATTTTCTGGTCAAACATGGCTCTCAGAATATAAATATGAATTTGATGTAAAGGGCCAGATGCTCAGTATGTTTTTAATTCATCATCAGATAAATGAAAAAAACAAACAGGAAATTCTGTGGATTCTTGCAGAACGCTGGTGACGTCCAGCCGCTGCTTTAAACACCAGACGCTTCATTTCTGAAGACGGTGAGAGACCGCAAGGACTCTCCCTCAGTACGTTCTTAACCAGCCGTCGGTGCCTCGGGGTTGATTGTGTCTCTCCATATATGGTCATTCATTTTAACGACTGTCATCACTGTGTAATTATGTCCACTAAAGAAATGACACTAGAGGCCAAATTAAAACTTTTACTTACATTTTTTGTAGAAGTAAAAAGCTGCTATGATTGCTAGTCTTGTTAGTCCTGCTAGTACTGCTACAACGATGACCCACTTTGTGTCCAGACCCAGACCTTCATCTGCATTAAAGAGGAACAAAAATTAGCAGCACCACAAAACGCATCATGCTTGTGAACCTGTGTGGACTTTTAAACTCCGGAGCCGCTACTCACCAGAACCGGGGACCTTCCCGGTGATCTCGGTCGTGTCGCCGGTGAGAGGGTTGCGGATGCGGCAGGTGACGTTCTCCAGCTCCCGAAGCGGCGCGACGACGGAGCTGCTGACGTTGAAGGTTTTCAGGGTCGGATCTTCCTGATGGGACGTCCCGGCGCCCGGCAGGTCGACCTCCTCGTCGCTGGATGTGTTGAAAGCGGACCACCGGACCTCGGACTTGGGGAACCCACCTCGGGCTGTGCAGGTCACATTGTTTGAGGCCTCGTTGAAAGTCAGTTGTAGATCCTGGTAGGGAGCTGGGAGTCGGCACATGAAGGCAGGATGGTTTATACACATGTGCTGCTCGTGGATATGAGACATTAATATTGATTTACTCTCCCCTACCTGAAACCTGCAATATACAATTGCAGTACATTTTAGTTACATGAGAAACGTTCTCACTGGCAAAACCCAGGAACAATTTCTGGTCATCTGCAACGGTGACATTGTGAAGTATGATGGAAATATTTCCAGAATTAATTTCTTTAGAAACTTCGACCCTGTCCTTGAATTCAGGGGCTGGTGGTGATGTGCTATCATGAGGCCATTGAACCAAGACTTTATCTTTGTTGTCCTGCCAGTAAAACACTTCGGGAGACTGACCAGGTGGCAGCTGGCAGGACATCAGGAGAGACTTTCCAACAACGGCTTTAAGAAGCTCCGCTGCCTGAGACATGATGAGTGCGGGAATTTAAAAAAAAACAGAGATACTAGTAAGCGAGACTTTACGAGCCGAAAACCTAAAATAACATGAACACACTGGAAACAAGCAGTATCATTTATTCAACAACAACTTCAATAGATGTTATATTCTTACATTAGTATATTGTATCCCCCTCCTTAGAAGAAATAACCTCTCTGCAGGTGTTTTGTATCACAACTCCTCCATTAAAAAAAATAACTCTTCAGTTACAGGACGTGTGAAGGAAGGACGACGGTCTACGCTACTAAAGTAGAATTGAATCCTTCACTTTACTGAGCAGCAGGTTTAGTTTTAAATGGAGAAGACTGGCTGAAGCTGAAGAGTTACACCAACTGTCTATGAAGGACACTGACAGTTGGTGGCACTAATGCTCCGCCCACAAAAGAAGAAGAAGAAGAAGAAGAAGAAGAAGAAGAAGAAGAAGAAGAAGAAGAAGAAGAAGAAGAAGAAGAAGAAGAAGAAGAAGAAGAAGAAGAAGAAGAAGAGGCATTTCTTCGCATCCTTTTTCATGTTTACTTCAAATGTCCCGACGGATACGACTGCAAGTGTCAAAGGTCAAGAGGCATTTTTACGATGAAGTAGTACGTCCCAACTGTATTACACAACAGTACATACTTATTAACCGGAGCTGCATTACGTAATAAAAGTTAAAGAAAGAAGCGTTCCGACTGCATCATCCTGGTACTTGTAGTTCACTGCATGTTTCTGTACTTTAAAAGTGAGAACGCACTGATGTGCTCAGAATATAATGAGTATTAGTGCACAAGTACAACTTCTGGAACACAAGTACAACATCTGGGACACAGCATTAGTTTGTAGGGACCTGGTCGCCTTCCTTTTTCCTCGTCGAAGTATTCCCGCCACTTTATTGTGTGAAAGAGAAAGTGGAGAAACTTCAAAGCAGGAATTTTCCGAGCAGGGAGGTGAGGACTTTTAAGAATCTGAAGAATTTCTAATGTCTAGTAATTTGGAAGTTGCGGAAGTAACAACAAGGAGAAATGAAAAGTCAACGAAACGGGTAATATATCGTCGCTCAAATCTCCAACTCCAAAGTAACGATGGAAATTAAATTGATCGTAGCACGAAGATATTTGGCAACTTTGGTTGGGTCCTTTATCAGCAGAGCAAACACACAAAACAGCTTCACGCTGAGACTTTTATTTCCACTGGATTTCACTGTTTCTTCTGGGCCTGTTTTCACTGAGGGAATTTATTAGTCAGTCTGTGACTTGTCATTCTACGTCCTGCTGTGCATGTGTGTGTGTGTGTGTGTGTGTGTGTGTGTGTGTGTGTGTGTGTGTGTGTGTGTGTGTGTGAGCAAAAATTAGCAGCACCACAAAATGCATCATGCTTGTGAACCTGTGGACTTTTAAACTCCGGAGCCGCTACTCACCAGAACCGGGGACCTTCCCGGGGACCTTCCTGGTGATCTCGGTCATGTCTTCGGTGAGAGGGTTGCGGATGCGGCAGGTGACGTTCTCCAGCTCCCGAAGCGGCGCGACGACGGAGCTGCTGACGTTGAAGGTTTTCAGGGTCGGATCCTCCTGATGGGACGTCCCGGCGCCCGGCAGGTCGACCTCCTCATCGCTGGATGTGTTGAAAGCGGACCACCGGACCTTGGACTTGGGGAACCCACCTCGGGCTGTGCAGGTCACATTGTTTGAGGTCACGTTGAAAGTCAGCTGTAGATCCTGGTAGGGAGCTGGGAGTCGGCACATGAAGGTAGGATGGTTTATACACATGTGCTGCTCGTGGATATGAGACATTAATATTGATTTACTCTCCCCTACCTGAAACCTGTAATGTGGAATTGCAGTACTTTTTAGTTGCATGAGAACCTTTCTCACTGGCCAAACCCAGGAACCATTTCTGGTCATCTGCAACGGTGACATTGTGAAGTATGATGGAAATATTTACAGGATTAATTTCTTCATAAACTTCGACCCTGTCCTTGTATTCAGGGGCTGGTGGTGATGTGCTATCGTGAGGCCAATGAACCAAGACTTTATCTTTGTTGTCCTGCCAGTAAAACCAGTCGGGAGACTGTCTAGATGGCAGCTGGCAGGACATCAGGAGAGATTTTCCAACAACGGCTTTAAGAAGCTCCGCTGCCTGAGACACGATGAGTGCTGGAATTAAAAAAACAACAGAGATACTAGTAAGCAAGACTTTACGAGCCGAAAACCTAAAATAACATGAACCCACTGGAAGCAAGCAGAAAAAGAGTTTTGCGGCCGAAAGTTTTGAGTTAAATTCTGCTTCTCTGGTAACTTTTCATGTTTTAATCAACCAGCAGTGATGTCATCGTTGTTTTGTGAACGTTGTGAAGCCTCCAGTTCAGATTCTGTCCGTCACCGTCTTTGCTAGTTCGGAATGGTTCGGACCATATTTCAGACCCGGGAGCTACGAACACTTTTATACACAGTCTGTAATTTTAAGTCCCGAACCTTCTGCTTGGATGTGAACGGAGTTTATGGACAAAGTGGTCATTTTGCACGGTCACGTCAACTCTTGACCTGTCTGATCACTTTGGATGGTGCAGCTCTTCTTTCTAGAAAGTAACCATGCTGTATGTATGAAATACTGCTGAGCCTTTATCCAGTTGTTTTCATAACACCTGTACTTCAACAAACCTGATCAAGGTCAATTAAATGTCCTACGGTCAATGTTGAAACCTGACGATACTACCGGTCAATGTTGACCGTAGGCGTATCAGAAAGTTCCCACCCTGCTGGAGGGGAACTTTGTCTTCAGCCTGATGAAAACCAGAAATGAGAGAGCAAACACCAGCCTTAAAACGAGTCAGTAAACACTGAAGTTATTGAACGTTTTTGAACATAAAAGCTGATGCAACAGAAAGTCGAGTTTTACAATCTGAACAAAAGACGTCAGAGACGTGATGGTGGTGAAAGGAGGTGTGAACAGGTGTCTGGTCTTTGCCTCGGTGTGTTTCAGTTGTTGAAGTCAGAGGATGTCTGGCGAGGAAATCATGCATCTGTCAAATCTTTGGCTCAACCACGTCCTAAAGTCGTCACTGCATTAAGTACCTCATGAAACGAGGCTTCAGCAACGGTTTGCTTTGAACAACCAGCAGTGACATCATCGTTGGTTTGTGACCGTTACGAAGCCTCTAGTTCAGATTCTGTCTGTCACCATCTTTGCTAGTTCGGAGCAGTTTGGAGCAGGAAGTGACCATATTTGGACAAGCTGGGGGGAGGAGCCAACGGTGGATCTGACCAATCTGATTGGGGAATCATTTCCTGTAAACCTGACGATACTACATCCCAGTTTTCCACGCGTTTCAGTTTTCCACATTTCAGACCTGAGAGACTCTGAAGGCTCAAATTACACAGAAAAAACACTGAAGAATTTGACTTCTGGAAGAGGTTGTTTGTTTTTGATGACAGTTGGTGTGTGTTTCATCAGAAATCAACTTCACGTCCCAGAAATGACATCAAGACAAACACACACACACACACATGCACACACACACACACATACACACACACACACACACACACACACACGGAGGTTTCAATCTGTGAAATCTCACCCCAGAGCAGTCCGATCACAACCAGCCATCTCGACAGCTGCATGTCTGAACTGCAAAAAACAAACAAACAAACATGCAACTATTATCTAACGTGACAAACACCAGATAATATCTAACCTCAGTTTTTAAGAAAGACTCAACACTCACCAGAATAAATCATCGCTGCACAAAAAATGAACACACACAGGTATGAATGTCTCTAAAGGGTGATCAGATCCCAAATAAACCACAATTATTAAACTTTAAAGGTTATAAGTGAGGCTGACTGAGGAAAGGTTTGTATTCTCCGTACATACAGGAAGGAGGCCGAGGTTTCACAGCAAGTGCTTTGTGAGGACCGAACTTAAGCTCCCACCGACCTTCATGATGTGAAGAGCTGCGTGTTTTTAAAACAGGCTGCACCTCGACCTGAATATGAGTTCATTTAGCCCCTTTTCAGCTACTTCAGTTACTTAATCCATTTTTTTTATTATTGCTTATTCATTCGTATAATTTTGTTTTCTTGAAAGATATCTTTTGTTGTATTTTATGAGGTGTGACCCTGATGCAGGAACGAGTTTGCTATTGTTTTATTTTTGACATTAGAATTTGCTCTAGTGAATGAAAAAGCAAGTACAACAGTTGTTCTTATGACTAACAACAAAAACGAGTGAGTGATTTATGATGTCATTAATAACCTCATTAATCTGACTTTACAACCTTTCTATTACTGCTGCCTCATCAGAGTTCACACACTACTTTTGCTACTTTTCTTTATAACCCAGAGAATTAAAAAAAAAGAAAAAGAAGAGGAGACTTTTATTTTATTTTATTATTTTGCTTTCGAGAATAAAGTGAAATTATGTTTCCAGAATAAAACTACATTTCAATATTAAAATCCAATTTTATATGAATAATCCAAACGTAAATGAATACGTACTTGAGAATACTTCGGTTTTAGTGGCACAGGGAATGATTCCCCATTGAATGCTCAGGAGAAACCACACGGAAGGAGGAAACCAATGCACGCACAGATCGAAATCGATAAAGGCTATAAATACAGATGTAAAGGTAATCATCGTAACACCGGAGTGCTGCATATGATAAGACGCAACCGATCAAGTTGAACATCATCGCAGCTTTATTCACGACCTTGGACTTTACTTTTTTCTCGAAAGCAGAATTAATTTTTTTTTTTAAATCCTCTTCCTTTTAAAATGATTATGTTTTTTTCCTTTTTTTAACGTGGCCCAAATACTCCGTTATGTGTTTTGGATGTCTCCGGTGAAACGTCGAGGATGATAAAACAACCAGTACCTTACCTGAACAAATAAAATCTTTGTTTCTTGAGTTCTTCGGGGATAAAAGTCTCCTCAACGAAAGTTGTCCTGTCTTTGCTTCTCTTCTGGAAGGAGTGAGTCGGAGTAAAGCGGTGATGAGCTGTCGTGCTGGAATATAACGGCAAACCTGTGCGTGTATGCAAACCCGAGCGAAGTTTCATCTGACTTACTTTCATTATCAATGCCACAACTTTTACAAGCAAGCAGTTGTGCAAGCAAAACAAGGAACGTCGATATTTTTTGTTGTTGTTTCAAATCTCACGTACCTGATTAAATCAAAATGATTTCATGAGGGTGGAAAGAGAATCAAAAGTCATGGTATGTTAAACAGTCATATGAACACACACACACACACGCACACAAGCTGAAAGATTGCATCTTCCTCTGTTTTTTTTTTTTTTTTTTTTTTTTTTTTTTTTTTATCATTTATTCAACAACAACTTCAATAGATGTTATATTCTTACATCAGTATATTGTATCGCCCTCCTTAGAAGAAATAACCTCTCTGCAGGTGTTTTGTATCACAACTCCTATTAAAAAAACAACTCTTTAGTTACAGGACGTGTGAAGGAAGGACGACGGTCTACGCTACTAAAGTAGAATTGAATCCTTCACTTTACTGAGCAGCAGGTTTAGTTTTAAATGGAGAAGACTGGCTGAAGCTGAAGAGTTACACCAACTGTCTATGAAGGACACTGACAGTTGGTGGCACTAATGCTCCGCCCACAAAAGAAGAAGAAGAAGAAGAAGAAGAAGAAGAAGAAGAAGAAGAAGAAGAAGAAGAAGAAGAAGAGGCATTTCTTCACATCCTTTTTCATGTTTACTTCAAATGTCCCGACGGATACGACTGCAAGTGTCAAAGGTCAAGAGGCATGTCTCAGTGACATTTACTCAAAAATTCTGTAGAAATTTCCACAAAAATTCTTTGTCATTTATTCTCATTAAATCCTCAAGTAAAGTTGACTCACATTTCAGAAAATAAAAACTATTTAAGTGGATTTTAGTGGCAGACTTTCTTTCTTCTTTATATTTTAACTCTAAAATTAACTCTTTAATTTGAAGTATTTTATTTCTTCTCTATATTTTGAAACGTTCCTTTATATCTTTATTTATGTGAAACACTGCACTCAACTTTCTTGCTGTAAAACACGTTGAGCTCCATTTCTTGTATGAAAGATGCAATACAAGTTAAGATTATTATTATTATTGTTGTTATTATTATTATTATTATTATTATTATTATTATTATTATTATATACAAAATGTAAACTTTACTCCGACTACCTTTGCATCTGACCACAAAACTAGTTGGTATTTCAGGTTGAATTATTTTCTGGTGTCACGTGGTGCACACAATACAGTTACCGAATTTCCCCACTGAGATGAATAAAAATCAATCTTAATCTTTCTGTCCCTTCTTCACTCAGACGGCCGTTCAGCCACAAGATGGCAGCATCCACTCATGTTTAATCCTCCTTGTGGGGAGTTAGTGTTTGAGGAAAGGAGGCGCAGCCTAAAAGAGTGAAAGACTGAGAGAAAAGGTGGGAAGAGAGTCCGAGTCTGTCATGCTGTCACGTCTGAGGAGGAACGTTTACGTCCAGACTTCAGGAAGAAGTGAGACCTGTTTCTACTTGTATTCTTCTTTTATTCTATTTTTTTCTACATGTATTCTACTTTTATCGTACTTTATTTCTTTTTTTTGTTTATTTCTTCGTCCCTCTCTCCCTCCGCCCTCACCCTCTCTCCCTCTCTCTCTCTCCGTTTCCAGTTGGAGATATGAGGTTTTCCTGCCGACAGATGTGGAAGCAGCTGCATGAAGATGCTGGATGGATCATCCGGGAGTCAGCAGCAGAAAGCCACCTTAACCATCACTGAGTCGTTCAGGTGAGTCCTCCAAACTCACGCACGCACACACACACACACACACACGCTGACACGCTTGTTACACGTCATCCTTCTGCTGCAAACACACACAGAGTTCTGATGTTCGGTCCATAAATGGACGCCGTCTTCATCCTCCAGATTTCTGGTATGTGAAAGGATTTGAGGACGTGATTGGATGATGAGAAACATGTGGCAGCTGAAATCCCAGAAAACAGCGACGGACAGCTGACGGTGACGTCATCTGTCCTCTGACTGAGAGGAAACCAGCAGAGCTGTTGATGCTGCTGGAACCGCAGAGCGTCCTCCACACGCAGCGTTTCACTCGGAGCTTTTATTATTTAAAGGGTCGGTTCAACCTCGTCACAAATAGCGTGCGACTCCTCCTGAAACCTGAAAAGTGCTGCTTTTACATTTCACTGTTTTTACAGGTGTAAACAAAGAGATATGAAATGTTAATTATTGAACTGAACATCTGTGAACTTTTGAAATCTGCCACACCAGCTGTTTCCCACAGTGTTTATGATAAACTAAGCTAATCACCACCAGGCTCTCAGTCTGTTACTTAAACAGATATAATAACGCTTCATAAAATATCCTGCATGTCCAATCAACTCATTTTTGTAGTTGATCAGTGGAATATTTTTGGTTTAATTTGACTTTATAACCTATAAATTGAGCTGTTTTTGACATGTTATGAGTTGAATGAATGAACAGCTTTGAGTTTTACTCAACTCATGAATCTGATTTTGTAAGAAACAACACCAGCGTCTCAGACAATTCTTCTTTGATTGATTAAATTATTTTATCCACATTTCACTGAGCTCGACTCACCGAGCACGCTCAGCGAAGCAATATTACACCAGTGGGTGTTTTAATATCGCAATTAATACAGCAAGTTACCAACTAAATAAAATATGGAATTAAAACGTATATTGTGGGGCAATTCGCTCTCGAAAGATACAACTTTTTGTTCGTGCGATCTCCGTTTCCATGGCAGCACATGGGGTATGACTAAGAACCGGAAGACAATCAGTCGCGTGCTGTTTTTTACCGACTCTCTTCCAAAAGTGGATAAAAAATGTTTTTAACATGCAAAAGTTACATGTGAGTAAATAGTGAAACAAACAGCAGCAGCTGCTGGAGACGCCTCCACCATCCCTCCATACGTTTTACTGGCATCGAGACGGCAGCACTTTATTTTTATTCACTCTCCTTCAGTAGAAACAAGTTATCAGGCTGTAAAAACTGAACTCCAGAGTCTCGTACCGGTTGATCTCCACACCCGTCTCGTTCGCTCGGTTTGGATGGAAGGAAAAGAAAAGGCTGGATTTTCTTTGACCTCTTTCGGTCTCAGCGGTGTTTCGGTGAAAAGCAGAACTGTTACCAGCACACGTCTGTCTTTAGATTAATATACAAACACGTTTACAGAGAAATAGTGTTTGATGTAAATAAAAACAGAAGGTGATGATTTGTAAGTCATGTAAATTCGTATTTAACTGGAAATAGACCAAAGACAACAGATCAAATGTTGAAACTGAGAATTTTTTTCATTGAGAAACGTTTGATGTGTCATCCATGATTTCCAAAAAGAATTCACATTTTTTGCCTCGTCAGACCCCAGAACAGTTTTCCAATTCACATCAGTCCATCTTCATTGATCTCAGGTCCAGAGAAGGCGGCGGTGTTTCTGGATCATGTTTCTATCTGGTTTCTTCTTCTTTGGAGAGTTTTAACCTTCATTTGTGGACGCAGCGATGAACTGTGTTCACAGACGATGGTGTTCAGAAGTGTTCCTGAGCCCATGCAGTGATTTCCACTCCAGAAGAGTGTCTGTTTTTAATGCAGTGCTGCCTGAGGGCCCGAAGATCACCACCATCCATCATGGGTTTTCAGCCTTGTCCCTTCGTGTTCAGAGATTTCTCCAGATTCTCTGAATCTTTCAATGATATTATGAACTGTAGATGATGAAATCCACTAATTCTTTGTAGTTTTACGTTGAGGAACATTATTCTTAGATTGTTGCACTATTTTCCCACACAGTCTTTCACAGAGTGGCGAACCTCTCCCCATCTTCCCTGCTGAGACTCTGAATTCATCTTTTTATACCCAATCATGTTACTGATCTGTTGCCATGGTAACCTGATTAGTTGTGAAATGTTACACAACTTTTCTAGTCTTTTGTTGCCCGACCCTTTTGAGACGTGTTGCTGCCATCAAATTCAAAATTAGCAGATATTGTTCATAAAACCACATTTGATATGTTGTCTTTGGTCTATTTTTAAAAGAAATGTGGGTTTATGTGACTTGAAAATCATTGCATTCTGTTTTTTAATTACTTTTTACACAATGTCCCAACTTTCTTTTAGAAACGTGGTTGTGATTAGAGTTTATTGAAATACTTTTATAAACCACTCGCACACACGGAGAGTTTAACACGTGATCAGACGTGTTGGGAGCTGCAGCTGCTGAGAGACGAAGAGATGTGCGACGGGAGGAAGAGAGGAAGAGGAGGATGAAGAGGAGGATGAAGAGGAGGAGGATGAAGAGGGCGGCTGCCTGCGGTGAAACATGATGTCAGAGGAATGTCTTGAGCCTCTCCTTTAACAAGCGGAGAGTGTGTGGAATCTTTCCTTCACACACTCACTCACACACTCACACACACACACACACACACACACACACACACACACACACACACACACACACACACACACACACACACACGCACACACACACACACAGGTTGAGGACCAGAAAGTTTTCACTGTGTGCTGCTTCCTTTGATCTCAACTGAACAAACTAAACGGACAGAAGATCCAACAAGTCGTCACCGAAGAGCTGAACATTGTTTTCAGCTTCAACGACGGAGACGGAGGGACTGATGGGATGTGTGGGAACATCTGGAAACACTGTGACTGATGTGAGCAGTGTGTGTGTGTGTGTGTGTGTGTGTGTGTGCGTGTGTGTGTGTGTGTGTGTGTGTGTGTGTGTGTGTGTGTGTGTGTGTGTGACTTCAGTTGAACCTCCTGCTTCTGTTTCCACCCGAAGAACCTTTTTAAAGTTTATCAGCTGGCTTCAAGGAGCCACGTGTGAAACTACTGAACGCGTCCTGCTGGTTGTCTTCAGACCAGAAAGTCTCCGTCTCGTCCGCAGAGAAACTAAAGAGGAGAAAAGTTGAGTTGGACTGAAGGACGGCTTCTTTTTCACTTCATGTTTCCTGCAGGAGGAAATAAAGCCGCCAGTGTTGGATCCCTCCTGAACACTTCATGTGGCTGCCCGCTGCCTGGAAGGACCTGTGCCCACTGTGTGTGTGTGTGTGTGTGTGTGTGTGTGTGTGTGTGTGTGTGTGTGTGTGTGTGTGTGTGCGTGCATTCAGTGGTCTGCTGTAAAAATCCAGATTCAGCAGCAGCTTCCTGAAGGGTTTGAGTGAGAGAGACACGTCCTCTGTGTGCTGATGGAGAGTCATTGAGGTTCAGGGAACCTCTGCTGCTGGTCAGTCAGTGTCGCCGTGGAAACGCTGTGTGTGTGTGTGTGTGTGTGTGTGAGACAGGAAGGTGATGAGCTCATGCTGATTTCACTCCTCTCTGCTTTCTCTTTGCAGTTTCCTCCGTCGCTCCACATTCAGCTCGTCCGCTCGCTGAAGATGTAGTCCGTCTGGTCTCCATGGAGATGTCTCCTAACGCCGTCTCCTCCGCCCCGTCGTCACGGTCACCGCGTCTGCTCTTCCTCTTCCTGACCCTGGCCGCCGTGACGACGAGCTCCGCCCCGGCCTACCACAGCTCCCCGCCGGTGAACGCCACGCTGCTGTTCGCCGCCGGCTCCAACCTGCGCAACTGCAGCTGCTCTGAGGCCGTGCGGGACTGTGACGAGGTTCTGGCCAACTCGCGGTGCAGATGCCACACCGTCCTGCGCTCCTCGCTGCCCCCTGCTGGGCTCCGACAGCCCGGCGCGCTCAGCGTGTGGGTGAAGGAGCTCTGGGTCCTGGAGGAGCTTCTGAACGGCAGCGCGGTGGGACATCTGCGTTTGTCTTTCTGCGGAGTCCGACCCGTGGACGGTCAGTACCTGGTTCTGCTGGGTCTGCGGACCCTGCGGATCCACAGCGCGGCAGAGGGAACTCCGTACCCCGACCAGGAGGTCACGGTGTCGTCCCCCGTCTCCTTGGACCTCTCCTCCTCCCTCCACGTCACCTACCTGGACGTGGCGCTGCTCAACGGGCTCTCTGCCCTGAAGGCTTACAGTGTGGCGGGACCACCTGCTGCCGCCCTCTCCCAGCACTTCCCCCACCTGGCCCCGCCCCCTTCACTGCTGACCTCCGACCCCGTGGACCCGGGCGATCCGGCTGCGGAGCCTCTGCAGGACCTGCTGGTTACGTTTGTGTACTGACGTGCTCCTCTTGAAGGCCCGGTGGGAGCCGAGGTCCGGTCCGCAGCAGGATCTCCACGTGATGAGCGGTTCTGTTCTGTTCATCCTTTGTTTTTGTTTTTTACATAATCTGCTGTTCGGAGAACATTTTCTCAGGCTGGTGTTCCACCTGCTGCGTGTTGACGTCGTCATGGAAACGAGACGTACTGTGACAGCTGACTGCAGTGAACAGAGAGTCAGAGGTCAGAGGTGTCTGGGAGGAAGCTCTGAGTCTTTTTTTGTATTTTTTTTTTTTAAGTGAGTGAAAGATAAGAAGAACACAGAAAAGAGCGTAAATCGGATCCTCTCAGCAGCTGACACGTCTCGCTCCGTCTGGACCAGAACCACCACTCAGACTGCTGAGAGATTTACCCACAATCCTGCTGGGGGGAGTGGGAGGAGGGGGTTCAGCCTCTCTGCAGCTGCTCGGCAGACGTTGTTTTTGTTTCTGGATGTTCCCGGTGTCTCTTGAACCAGACGAGAGCTGCAGACTGTTCGATGGTCGTGAACCGGTGTTTCTGTCTTCCTGCTTCCAGCTCAGATCCTCAGAGACTCTTTTGTGAAAGCTGCATCTCACAAACAGGATCCGGGCCGACGCTCGTTTCCTCCTTCCGGGACCGTTCAGCAACGTAAACTCATCTGCAGCTTTTTAATCGGAGTCCTTTCATCCTCCATCTGCAGGTCGAACCGTCGACGCACAACTCAACGTATGAATCACTTTTTAAAACCGTTTCAGTCAAAGTTTGGAAATGCTGTTTTTTGGGGGGTTTTTTAGACGAAGAAAAACAAAGAGTGAATGTTTGCAGAACTTCTGCTGCTCAGTTTCTCTACACCCAAAAGAAACTGACTTCATTTCCTGCATTAGTCGCAGTGTGGAAACTTTGCAGCAAGTTTATGTACGAACTCAAGAAATGATCACGTTGAACAAAAGTTTTCAGCTTTAAACATGAAAATGTTTTCCTTTTTTTTTTAACATCCGCTACGTCACATAAACACCAGAGACGTGACATCGGACTGATAGTGTGATTATCTGAGTTTTCTCATTCACTTCAATGGAGTCATTGTTTTCTAGCAGTTTGTCACCATCTGGTGGTCATATGTGGAATTACAGTTTGTTTGTTTGATCTCAGTCCAGCCGTCGTGCTCTGAACTATAGACTGTATATAAACATACGTAGGCTGACTTTAAAAAGTGAAGCCAAAATATGGAAAAAAAATTGATGCCCCGCCTCCTGCTCCGCCGCAAATGTGAGGCCACGCCCCTTGAACTTATCTTAGCCCACCTGCTGCTGCCATCGTGACTCAGACTGTCGTGGACGCTCGCTGTACTCTGAATATTTTCTAGATAAAAATGAGTAATGCTAGCTGCCCAGCGAGCTAGCTACATGCTAACTACTTGTTCCAATAGACTGGATTGTCTCTTAGCTTGCTAGTTGTAACATTAGCGTCAACTTTGCTAATTACGTTAACCTTTAAAACAGAAACCTAACTGACCTGAAACAATGCAGCGACGCCCCCAGATAGTCAATTCACTGCAGAACGACTCATTTCAATGTTTTAAACAGACGACGAATCACACGGTTCGTTAAAGAAACAGTCCGTCAACGTTCTTTAAAGTTCGTGAACAGACGTCTGCAGCCGCCTCCACGACGTTTTCGCTCAGAGCAGCTGTCAATCACAACGAACTGATCAGAAAAATAATCACAAATATTGACACAATAAGAAGGACTTCATTTGATAGAAACTATACGTTTTAGTTTGGTTCATTAACCACCTGCTGTCACGGAGGGGGCGGGGCTTATGACCCGTAGTGCAACCAGCCAGCCAGCAGGGGGCGACGCAGATATCTTGGCTTCACTTTCTGGATATGTCGGCTTCATCTTTTAAAAACAGTTTTAAGGTTGAGTTCATCCTGAACTTTTTCACAGTCCGTCAACAAACATGAAGAACGGAGCTGTTGGATCTTCAGTCTGAAGGATGTTTGTGTTCCCTGCTCTGAGACTGGCAGGCGCAAACATTAAAAAAAAAAAAAAACACACCAACTGGAAACACATTTTCATGCTGCAAACAAGGCTGCAGCTGATTTCTGCAGAGCTGCGAGTGACATCTGGTTCAGTGAACACGACCAGAACAATGAGTTTGGTTTCTCTGTGGAAGAGAGCGTTTAGTTTTCTGCCTTTCCGTCTGGTCGTCTTGGCGATTACTCACCTCCACAAAAACCTGCTGATGGTTCTCAGACGTCTGGAAACGTTCCTCCATAAAACGGGAAAAAGTGAGATCAGCGGCTTCTTTGGGTTCGACGTCACTTCTCTTGTGTTACCCCCCCCCTTTTTTTTTCTCTCTCTCTCTCTGTGTTCTCGTCTCCATCTTTGTTTTGTGCACCTTAAGTACAACGGCAGGGAGCGTCCGACGTGTTCGTGTGACTCGCGGATGAATCAAGTGTTTTTGATTTGTATATCATTTGGATCTTATCATGAAGAGACTCTGTGGACCGTTCGTCTGCTCCACCAACTTTGGTCCTTTTTGTTAGTTTGAAGTAATAAAGAAGCTTTTTTAAAAATAAAAAAAAAAGTCGTGTTGAGCTCCGTCTCTCTGTTTCACACACACTGAATATAAATAATAATACTAGTCCAGTTTTTGTAGAAAACACTAAATTTAGCACCGGAGATGTTCCCATGAATTAAAAATCTGAAAACAAACAGAAACTCCAGACTGCAGCTTTAATCTGGGTTCAGACGTTTCACACGTGGACGGTTAATATTCACCTTCTTAACAGTCAGATTTACTGTTTGAGTCCACCAGGGTCATATAAATATAAAAACAGGATCAAAGTTAGGGGGAGGATTTAAAGTGGAGAGTAAAGTCACCTGATTAAATGTGCTGTTAATGGAACTTATTTAAATTTTTAAGACTTATTTTGAAGTCAAAAAAAGTGTTTGTAGCCTCAATAATTGTATTATTGTTCACTCATAAGTCATAAATAAGTTTGTTTTTGTTGTAATAAGTGGCAGAGCAGGAGTGTTTCAGGGACATTTCTTTGGTTTCACGTGCCTCTGAGTCATTCAACAAACTGTTTTTTACATAATGAAGCCGCCTCCATCCTTCTCCTCTCCGTCAGCGCCCCCTGCCGGCCAGAAGAACCTACCAGTGGAAACTACCGAGTGACGTTTGGTAACTATCGTAACCTTTCGCGACGTCACAGGAAGTTTGAGGACTTCAAAATAAGAGGAAAAGGTGACTCGCATGAATATTTTAACTGTTCCATTTAATTGCACTCCTTTTTTGTGTTGTCATATTTTTTTCAGGTTTTTCAGGTTTGACAAGCAAAAATTAATAGAATTTTATAGCTATTTACTTTTTTATATATATATTTTTATTTTATTCATGGTTTTTATTGTATTATGAACAAAGGAAGAAAGTATCAACAATTTTATCAAAATCTAATTTTAAAATCTGCAATTTACCATATATGTATTGATTTATTGTTTATTTTATATCTTGTTAGTCATCAGTGCTCCAACATTACTAAACAATTGTCATTATACCGACCAAGTTTTGGAAACTAGTCAAACCTGTCAAAGATAGGTGACACATCATAAAATGTTTCTATTTCTAAAACATTTACACAATAAACAACTTAATTTGACATCACTGTAATGTGATCTGTGTGTAATGACTGTTGTCTGTGACAACATGACATTGATTTACTTTTCTTTTTCCTTGTTTTTTTCTTGGGGCCAGTTGAAATCAAATTGTCACCCTTTTCAGTGGGGCTCTTGCGTACCACCGGGGGGCGCCATTTAGAGAAGAACTAAATAAAAGCTTCATATTTAAAAGCCAAATCCGCTTAAATTGACATTTTTTTTAAGCGTTTTAAACAAAAAAATCTGACACTTATAAAGTGCAGCTCTGACTTTTACTTTGAAGGGAGGCAGGAAGTAGCGTCATATGAGCGCTGTTGCGGATAACTAACTGCGGACTGACCGCAGTTTTTATCAGCCGCAGTGAAACTCTCGCAGCCAGTCGCTACTTCTCTGTTCCTCGCTGAGACACGCAAGCAGGACCGGTCCGGGCGGTGAGTTCATATCGTCGAAGGGCTGGGTTTGTTCGGGCGTTATCCGTCTGCCAACCGAGTTAAATTCAAATAAGTCTGTAATTTATCGTCAGTTGTGTGTAAAAGTGGTCTGAATGAGCTGTAGGTTGCTGTTAGGATGAAAAACTAGCAGATAAGTGCGTTAATAAACATGTAAACTCTGTAGTTAATGTCGGTTTAACGCTGTAAGCTCTTTTACATTTATGTAAAAAAGAAGCGAGCTGTTTGTTGAGTCGATCAACGCCGGTTTTGAAAAATGGGTCAAGTCCAATCAGGATATCGATAATTTTGTACTTTTAGTTTACGAGGTGAAAACTTGGCATAACAACAACAACAACAAAAATTATATTAAACTTATGTCTTTAACTCCATTAAACATTAGAGAGACTGTAGTAGACTAAAAAAAAGTGTTTAAAGCTCATTATGTCCACATACATTATAAAACAAATTATTATAAAAGAAATTTCCCCTCGGGGATTAATAAAGTGAAATAAAATAAAATAAAAAAAACAAAAAAAACAGGAGGCTCATGTTGTTGTAATATAATCCTTTTTTAAGGTTATTACCTGGTTAACTGGGAACTTTTAGTTTCTGGTTGACATTTCTTTAATTCAAATTTTATTCATTTATTCATTTTATCTGTTTTTATTTTTAGTATTTATAATAGTTTGTATTTATTTACTTTTATTTTCGGTATTTTTTTTTTTTATTTATAATTATATTTATTTATTGATTTAATTTTATTTGTGTTGATTTATTCATTTTATTTGTATTTGATTTCTTAGTTTTTTATTTATTTATTTATAGTTATACATTAATATTTATTTATTTTCAATATATTTTTAAAATATTGTTGTTTACAGACGGTGATGATGCTGCGTGTGGGGGGGAGGAGGGGGTTGCTGACCTGCTGAGTATAGAAGGATGAACTTTCTGCCTCTTTATCTGATCTTACTGCTCGAGTCTGGTAAGTACACCAACTTCAGTTGTAATGAATTCAATCGAAGTACATTTACTTCAGCACAAATTGAACTTTATTTGAGTTTTTCCCCATTTTCTGCATCTTTATACTTTGAAAACCTCAGAAGGTAAATGCACTTTTTTTTTACTCCACTACGTTCGTCTGAAAATGACGTCCCTCCAAATCTGGTGATTTTGTTTTGTTTCACTTTTTCTGAAGTGTCACATGTTCCTTTACGGGGCCGAGAAAATTCTCCCACTTTTTGAGTTAAATGAACTGTTTTATAAAGTCCTCTTGAATTTTGTTTGTCAACTCTTTAGAGAAACAAACACGTGATAATCTGACAGAATATGATGTCTCGCTGTAGATTAAATTAACCAGCAGGACATGAAGCAGTTAAAACAGTGTATTTGACCTCTGAATACTTCGCCTACCGATGGTTGAGCACTTGTAAACCTCTCCTCTCCGCGCACACACGCGCGCACACACACACACACACACACACACCCACTGCTTATCAGTGCTTATCACTGCTGACGGCTCACCTGTGGGCCCTCCTCCCTCTTCCCCCGCCCCTGTCGGTTGTGTCCTCTGGACCTTTGTGCCCTCATCCAATGTGTTCACCTGTTGTTTACATAGCGCTCGCTTTACTTCCTGCGCCGGTCAACGTCACCGTGGAGTCGGTGAACTTCCACCACAAACTCCGCTGGGACCCGGGGCCCGGCACCCCGCCGGGGACGCGCTATCAGATCTGGAAGAGGTAAAATCCGCCGCCGCCCTGTTTGCTACGTCCGCTCTCATTTCCTGCCGCCGATAGATCTCGCATTATCCCGACCTGAACGTCTGAAATGTGTCTTCAATAACAAATGGTGTCGTTTTCTGCTCAAAATCAAATCTTCCGAACAAACTGGCGTGAAACGTTTTAGTCTGATTTGGACTTGGTTTTTCTTTTGGTCTTCATTGTAATTTTCTGATTTATCAGAGCAGGATACAGATTACATTAAAAAAAATGATTCCACTACGATCTGCTTCTTCAGTAGAAGCTGAGACCCTTTAGAGCAGAGCAAAGTCCCTTTTAGGTGAATTTACCACATGATAAAATGATGAAATGCAGAACAAAGTGCTGATTCAGTGAAATAATTCATTTTTGGCCTTACTTTATTTATATTATGATATCTCATTTAATGATTTAATTTGATTTGGACATTAAAGGACATCGTTTTTTGGATTCCAGGATGTTTATGATCGATGTTTTTCATCATATTTCTGACATTTGATTTACCAAATGATCAATAAACTGTGAAAATAAAAATCCTCTCGTCGAAGTGACATTGCCGCCGAAGAAGGAGGAAGTTAATCTTGCTGAATCTTTCAATCCTCGCAGATTTCCTCATTGCTCAAGTGTCTTGTTGGATTTTTTTTGAAAACAGGAAACATGTGATGAGAGTCCACACTTTGTTTTTTGTTTTTTTTAAAGTCTTGAGTCCACCGGGTCTCATCAGGTCACAAACAGCAGGGGGACAGGCAGATGTTTTATCATAAAATATTGAGGAAATAAAAGAAAAAACAATGAAGCAGCGGGAAAAAATCATGTTGCAAATTTTTTTTTTATTCTGATTATAAAACGCTCCTTTTGGAAAATAGCAGTCGATTAGTCACCGTGGAAACGGCAGCTGGCTCGCGTTCGATTTCGTGCATTTCATCGTGCTGATGAAGCCCATGTGATGCGGCTGAGAGCTGCGTGATAAGCGGAAGGCCGGAGGAGAGTTTTATATTTTTTTGTAAACCGAAGTAACGAAAGGATTCGGAGCGTGAAGATGTTCCGAGTGGCGAGTTTTGTGCTTTTATTTTGGAGTTAACAGGAAGTGAGTTTGGGGAACGTCGTGGTCGGCGGTTTGCACTTCAACTTTTATCCTCGCAGAGAAGCATGATGGGTAAATTTCAAGCAGATAATTTTAAAAGCTTAACATGAAATGGAAATCTTGTAGGAAATGTCAGATATTTGGATTTTGTATTGATTTTCTTTCTTTCATATTCACTAGGGGAAATAGCCGGTATGAATTAATGATCTTTTTGAGCCTGGGGGTTGTTGATATATTTGATCTCCATCAGTGTTTCGTGAGACATTAACCTTTAATCTGGTCACATCTTCAGTCTGTCTGACGGTGTGTGACGGTGGCCGAGCCGCCTTCTCCCTCAGAGCGGTTTGTTTTTCCACCGACGAGGCGTTGGGCGTTTCGATGCAGCTGCGACCACAAAGCGGCCGGACGATGCTGCTTTATTTAATTTTTTCAGAGGAACCGGAGATTTGAGCGTGTGTGCACGTTTGTTTCAGTTTCAGATGATCTCGTCTTTTTGCTTCGACAGTCATTGTGAAAGTTCACTTTTCATTTAAATGGACGTATTTTTTTTTTTTTACTTAGACACGCAAAACAAACATATTGTGTTCAGCACCTGACAATAGAGACGAAACTAGACCGTCTTGCTGCTTTATGGATGAATCCGCCTCTGAATAGAAGAAATTAATGCACAAGGTCTTGCTGTTTAAGGTCTGCTGCCCCTTTTTTCTTTTCTTTTTTATGAAACTATATTTTCCAGTCCGGTTTGTGTCCACCTGATAAATATGAGTCCAATATTCCTGATGCTTTTAGCTTAACAGCTGGCGTGGAAAAAATGAATCAGAACCGAGTGGCCCGATCTGGAGCCCGCGGGCCAAATTTGGGCCGCACCTTCTTTGATTTTCTTTCCCCCACCGCGGTATTTGACTATTTCGTGCTTATTCCTTTTATTCTTAAGTGCTGTAAAATCTCTTGTATTATCTTTTCTTAAAAAAAAAAAAACAGATGAAATCAACCAACTCTCCGTCTTCTTTGTATCGAGCGCTACGATCGGCTCATTAAAGAAAAAAAAAAAAAAATGACGGAAAACAGGATCAGCTGGGGGAGGCTGTTTTTTGTTTTTCTTTTATCTAGGAAGGGCGTCAGAGGAGAAGTTCCTTTGTACCGAGAGCGCCGAACTAAAACCGCTCCGTTTGTTTTGTCCGTGTTCAGGTTTAAAGGGAAGAAATGGAAACGCGGTGGCAACTCGACGTCAACGTCCATCAAGCTGAAGCTGCAGACGAAGGAGATGTACGAGCTGAAGGTTCAGGCGTGCCTCAACCAAAGCCGGTCCGCCGAGTCCCGCATTCTCTCCTTCACCCCGTTCATCCACAGTACGTGACAGGAGTCTTTAGACTCGGGTTTAAACTCAACATTAGGTTTTATAATTTGGGAAGGTCCAGGGGGAAATCCAAACAACATTAAAAGTGTAGGTTAGTTAAAGAAAAGTATATTATTTATTTATCTGTTGTTTTAAAGTCTTTTTTTGTCAGATAGAAACTTGAAGCGAACTGGTTCGAAATCAAGTGCGTCTAGGATGTCGCTGAGGGTTTTTCCCCCATTTTTTTTTTTTTTTTTTTTTTTTTTTTCAGTAAAATTGCAGTAATTGGCAAGAATTGCAAGTCGAACGTATCATAGAAATAGCTTGAAATATTTTAATTCTGATCTTTTTTTTTCTGAGCTTTACAAAAAAAAACATCGTGGCGCCCAAAGTTACAAAAAACATTCCTGATTTATAAAGTGACATATCTTTATAATATAGAATACAGAGAAAAGATTGATTTTGATGCTTTTTTAAATCAAATAAATTCAACAGATTCTGTGTGAAAACAAAAACAAACTGAAATCTCTTACATGTTGAATAAACTCCTGTAATTGAACCTAATTCTCATGATAAAACGACATTTCCCATGAGCCCCTGTCACTTCCTGTTGTGTTGTTTTTCCCAGTCAGCTGCCATGTGGTTTATTTTGCTGACTTTGAGTTATTTGTATTTTTGTTGATAAAAGCGAGGTTTTGTTTTGAATAGACTTCTATTGAGAAACTTTTAATGCAGAAAAAGTCTGTTTTATATCGTACAAATTGCTTTTGCGTTGCAAAAGCTCATTAAAAAGAAATGTTTTCTTCCTTGTGACAAAGCCTTCATAGATCCTCCGCGGTTCTCCCTGGTTGGATGTGGGAGCTGCATCCAGGTCAACATGTCGCTGCCTAAAGCTGACAAATACTCAGACATCGAAGACATCCAGAAATTCTACACCTCCGATTTCAGTGTCTCTTGGAAGAAAGGAAAAGAAGCAAAAGTGGTGGTAAGAAATAATTTTATTTTCTGCGTCAAATCTCTCTCCTTGTGATTTTCCAGCTGGATTATGTACGATGAAGAGTTTATTTTGTTTATCTGAGCCTGTTATATGTATTTTTTTTTTAAACCAGATACTTTCCTGTTCGGTTCAATTAAACCGAAATGGTCAGGGGCGACTTCCAGCTTTCCTCCCTGATCAGCTGTATGATTATCGCCTCATCTAAGTATTCTGGTTTAACTCCTGAAATCCTTCCTCCAGAGACAAAAAGTTTAGCACATCTAAAATGTCCAGTTTCCTCTTCGCAGTGGAAGTTGTGACAGTCGGTAACTGTGTGAATAACAAAAAATACAACCACGTTAACGTGACCGCTTGTAAGGTGAACATTTGTGATTTCACCGTGGACCTGAAACTGGACCAGAGAAACATCAAATTTTTGGGGAACAGAAAATCTTCAACTCACTCCACTTGCAGCCGAGTGTTTCTGAGCCCATGCAGTGATTTCCACAACAGAATCATGGCTGTTTTTTGAGCAGCGTCGCCTGAAGACCAAGAGAAACATCAGATTTTGGGGTCAAACTTTGTAAATGGTCAACAGAGACCCTTGAAATGCTTCAGAAAGTCTACGGCGATGAAGTGATGAGCCGGGTGAGGTGTTCTGATGACATCATGTTTCAAGAGGGGCGGAGCTTCTCTGTCCAAGACCGAAGAAGAAGGCGCATCAGGTCAGGAGACACCAGGTGGGTTTTCTTTGTGTCACCGTGAATTTGTCCCCCAGAGTCAGATTGTCAACACCGAGTTCTACTGGAAACGGTTCTGTAGCGGAAATCACTGCATGGGCTCAGGAACGCTCGGCTGTAAGCGGGCGTGTTGAAGAATTTTTTTTTTTGTTCCCTAAAATTGGATGTTTTTCTGCTCCAGTTTTCAAGTCCGTAGTGAAATCACAAATGTTCACAAAGAAACTCGTGGAACTGATTTTTGATCAAGAGTCTACACTTTGACTACTTTCTCCTGGAGGTTGTTGCTTCCTCCCGCTCTGTGGCACGTCACGGTCCTGCGCTCTGTTCGTACGAAACAGGAAGTCTCGGGAGGATAAAATGATTCCCCCTCGGCGTAAATGTAACTCTAACCAGATTATGTCTTTCTATTTGACCAGCAGCTGACCACAAGTGAAAAGAACTACACGATCAATAACTTGGAGAGAGGCGTGGAGTACTGCGTTCAGGTGCAAATGATGATAAATCTGAACAAGAACACGGCGCCGTCGGCCTGGAACTGCATTTACACCAGCCACATCGAGCCGAGCAGAAGTGAGCTGATGTTTATCTTGTTATTGTTGTTGTTGGTGTTGGTTTTCATGCCTAAGGAAACCTATGCCTGCATGTGTTTGTGTCCTGAAGGAAAGGCAAAGGTGGCGATTTACATGTTGGCCCATTTGTTTGTGTTGAAATCAGTGTTTCTCACGCTCACACTTCCAGACTTGAAGGAGTTGAATAATGTGTGTTTGTACTTCTTCAGTACCGGCTGTCATATTTTCCGTGGCCGCTCTTCTGATTCTGGTTCTTGTCGTCCTGACGATCGGCATGTTCGGCCTCTACTACACCGGATTCCTCTGCAAACTGAAGGCTGTGCCCAAAGTACTAAGAGTAAGAAATCAATCCATTTATCTATATATATACATCCATCTATTTACATCACACTGGATATAAAAGTGTTCGTAGCTTCCAGGTCTGAAAAATGGGGCTGATGCAGAAGTGTCTTAAACTGCAATACCACCGAGTGCCACTAGAGGTCGGCTCCAAAAAGCCTCCGGCTTCATAGACTCCCATTCAACTTCTCTCATCAAATACAAAGTCAATAAAATGTCTCCAGCAGTTATCTGTGTTGTTAGCTAAAGTCACTCCTTATTAGTTTTCTGGAAGTCCATCTGAAAAGAATCCCTCATTCATTAGAAAATAGGCTTCAAAAAGACCTGTTTTTGGGGGCATGTCTGTTTGATTGACAGGCCTGTGGTGCAGTCATGGTTACAGCTAACTGTGGGTGGGATGTAGTATCATCGGGTGTCCAATCAGATCAGTCAGATCCACCGCTGGCCCCTCCCCCCAGCTCGTCCAAATATGGTCACATTACATCGATCCATCCGTCAACATTCAGTCTGTTGTGATAACACAGCGATAGATTTTTGAAACACGCACTGATGAATGTGTTGAACGTTTGTGGCCTTTAGACGACCGTAGAAACACCGATAACGAAAGGTGACGCAACCTTTAGTCCAGTCGGTAAATTTCCCAGGTCATAATTTTTTTTGGCGACGACATGGCACAAACTTACAAGCATAACGACTGTAGTTGCAGGTTTAAAAAAAAAAAAAAAACATTTCAGGTGTATCATGATGCAGGGGATTCTGAGAGGTAAAAAAAAAAAAATCACATCATTATTCTTCAGATATTCCTCCGACGTGTTCTGACGACACTTTCCTGTTCATTTCAAGCATAAAGCTAACAAAATACTGTTTCACCGTCTTTGGCGGGGAGTAGTTCCAAAATAAAAGTGAATTTCTTTATCAGCACTCTGCACACTGAAGTTAGGGAAGGAAGTTACTATAGTAACCTCAGCTGTGAGGGAGCAGATACGTTCTCTTCTTCACCTCCCCTTCTTCTGCTCCCGTAGACGGCGCTGAGGCACGGCTACATCCTGACCCCGGAGAGGACTGACCCGGACCCCGTCTCCGTCAGCTCGGGGGGACACGGGGAGCGCCACAGTCCCACGGCTGCCGACGACGACGACCACGAAGACGGCGACCACGGAGACGACGGGATGGACGTCTACGTGGACAGAGACGCGGGGCTTTCCTCGGGGGAAAGTTCCCGCCAGGACTCCGGGAGGGCTCCGGGAGAGGCGGAGGCACCGAACACCGAGTTTGACCCTCCTTGTGCATCAAAGGAACCTCCGCTCCTTCATATCTTGCCTTGTATTCGTCAAAGTGGGGTCCGGGGACACGTCGCAGGTCAGGAGGAAGAGGAGGAGGTGATGGAAGAGGAGGAGGAGGAGGAGAAGAAGGTGGTGCAGGACATCTCCGGCAATGTCAATCTGTTTTCGGTCACGCTCGCCTCTCTGGCTGCCGGCAACGAAGAGCAGGAGGAAGAGGAAGATTCTCTCATCGACTTTTTAAAAGCGTCCAGTCCGGAGCGTTCGCAAACGAAACGGGCTGAATCGGACGAAGAGGCGCCAACGCTCAACGAATTTACCACGGACGATCTGTCGCAGCACAGAGCGACCGGAGAGGAGGAAGAAGAAGAAGAAGAGGAGGAGGAGGAGGAGGAGGAAGAAGAGGAGGAAGAGGAGGAGGATTTCAACGGGTATTTAAGAAACCGATGATTCACACGTTCCTCTGACGGCAACTTTATCCCTTTTTATAAAAGGAGAAATCAAACTATAATATTTAAATATAGTCTGGAAAAATATAAATAATTGTATTTTGTTACAAGTTTTTTTTTTAAAAATGTAAGAAAAAAAATATCTGAAGTCTCAAGAAACAACATGTAGAAAGTAAATAAGTGCTTTATTTTTTATTTTTTTTATTATTGTTAGCGTTTCTCTGCACATTATATATTTTTTATATTTATGGACCTTCTGACATGTGATGGAGGGAAAATAAACAACAGCAGTGACGCGAGGACTGTGATCGTTTACCAAGCCAGCATTCTTTTTCTGACTGGTAATAACATCTGCCAAAGTCCATGCAAAGAAAGTCAAATTTAACGATCGTAATGGCTTGAATGTTCGGCCTCTTTCACAGCCTCTTTCTTAAAGATATCGTCGTGACACTTGAAACTGAAGCAGCTTCAGTTCTGTTAAAAAAAATATGTTCGAGTGTTCACAGTCAGAATATGCATTGTTTGTGATGTGCCGGGACACCGGACACACCTTCAGAGAAACCGGAGTCATAACTCGGAGGTGGTTTTAAATGTAACGTGTCTCAGAAAAGTGACTTGATATTCATACTAATACTTTATCTTTTTTTTTTTTTTTTTTCCCCCAGTGGGAGTTTGTGCACATGTTGATGAGAGATCTTTGCATATAAACACTGTAATAAATGCTGGCGACGGTAATCTTCCAAAACAAGCTGTGACGTGCGGGTTCGCGTGACTGTCATCAGATTTACATGTCACGTGATCGTTTATTTTCGTCAGTGATTGAATGATTTTAAAACAAGATTATTTTTTTTTTCTTCTCTGTTGTATAAACACGCCGATATCTGCTGGGACCCCTCCTCCACCCCCCCCCCTTGCAATAAAGGCATGCTCTTTGCGCTTTGCTAGGTCACGTGATTTCCTATCAACCAATTCCTCCGATGGTGCCTTCAGGAACCGTCTGAGGAATCTCTCCACCAGGCAACGTGAAGGGACGGTAAAAAAAAATGAACACGAGTGCTGTCTGTTAAATTGTTATTTTCACGTTTTTAACTCAAATTTTTACATTTCTGATGCACAGAATTTGAAAATATATATTTTTTTCCAAACTATAATTTTTTTAATCTCATGTTTCATGTGTCAAATCGACATGTTTAAAAAGGATTTTTCTGGCGAGAATAATTCTATCGTTAATTTATGAGTCCTCAAAAAATAATACGTTTGAGGAGAGGGGGCGGGGGGTCTGTTTGATTGACAGGCCTCTGGTGCAGTCAGGATTCTCCTTATAGGTGGGTGCCCTTATAAAATATAATAATATTATAGCGTCCTTGCTCAAGGAAGCCGCCAGGCGGTAACCGGTTTTCTTGAACTGTTTTTTATTTATTTTTTCGGAAAGAGTTTTCCAAATATATATTCAGTCTATAACATTTCATTTGATAGAATTTATAAGTGCAAAATCTTTATCTAAAGTATTTCTAAGTGAAATGTTATAATATACACGAAACTATTAAACGCTCTACAAACTCCTAAAGAATTTCTTTTTTTTCTGGAGGTCCGTGAAGGCAGCAGCAGTTTGTGTGTGTGTGTGTGTGTGTGTGTGTGTGTGTGTACGTGTACGTGTCCGCCGTTTTGTGTGAGGATCTGTGATTATCCGCCTCTGCTCGGCTTCACGTCTTGAACAGACCGGTAGCTGCTCCGTTACCGGACAGTGTTTTTGTTTTTGTTTTTGTTTTTGTTTACAGCCGCTGAACCCCTCGTCACTCGTCGGCTGTCGGCTAAGCAGGTTTTATCGGTCGGTGCTAATCCGTTATAACTCGCTGCAGCGACGGATAACGTTTCCGGCGTGTTGCTAAAAGACGCCAATCTCGTTATTTATTTTTATTTATTTTTTTCTAGTGAAGCCAGGCTGAGTTTATGAAGATAACTGAGCTGGTCGGTGAACTTGAAGACGTCTGTGACTGATAAAACTGGAAAACAGGTTAAAAAAAAAAAAAAAAAACCCGACTAAACTTTAATGTTAAGCGCGAAGTCATTCCCAGGATTATTATTCATCATATGTCAGTGATTCATTTATTACTTTCAAGATGTTTTTGTGACGGTGGTCATAGAGAAAGTGAAAGGACTACGAGCAGGGAGGGGGGATGGGATGGCGGTGCAGCGGGGATGGAGTGTCCCTCAGTGATGACGACGGCTGTCGTATGGACGCTCACGTGGCTGCCTCTGGTCCTGCCAGGTGAGTTAACATGGTTACCTGAAGAAAATAAAAACAGACAACACACTCACCCGGAAGTTGATCTGTTTTTTCTTTTCTTTTTTTTCTTTTTTTAAGGGCACAAGTTTAAATATGTTGTGCAATAAAGTGACAGTTTTGCCATAAAACAACAAAAAAAACTTCATTGTAGGTGAATACAATTAATCCACAATATATTTATCACTGAATCATAGGTGTCCATAAACTTTTTTTTATTTATGTGGTTTTAATCAAGAAGAAAGAATCATATGAGCCAAATCTTTTTTTTTAAGTTTTTAAGTCGCTTTACATTAAAAAAAAAATAGTCACCGCTTCTATTAGATAGTTAAAATTAAAACAACAATATTAATACAACCAAAGGTTCCTTATCTTCTTTTTTTCAAAGCCTGGTGCCTACATTACCCACAATGCCAGAGAGCAGTTTCAGGGAGGCAAAATCCATCCGTCCTCGTGTTGTTGACGCCTCCTGTGTTCACATTTAGCATCCTGTTTGTTTGTTTGTTTGTTTGTTTGTTTGTTTTGCAGCTATGAGTGAACTCCCAATGCCTGTGAATGTCAGAGTGTCTCCGAGTCACTACAATCACACATTGACATGGGAGGCGGGGCCAGGAACACCTGCAGGAGTTTCTTACAGCGTCACCGTCATAACCGAGAGGTGCGTTTCACCTGTGTGTGGTTAATGTTTGTTTATGTACCGACGACCAATCGGGGAGTTAGTTGTAAACTTGTTTATTTCTGTTGTAGACGTGTGTTTTTTTTCCGACTGTAAACATGTTTATTTCTGTTGCAGACGTGTGGTTTTTTTCCGACTTTAAACATGTTTATTTCTGTTGTAGACGTGGTTTTTTTTCCGGCTGTGAACATGTTTATTCAGCTGATTTGAATGTTTACTGTCTGAACTGTGCGTGTCCGTCCTTTAAGGAGTTCCTCCCAGATCCCGGTGGTCGGCTGCGAGCGCGTCCAGCAGCCGCTGGTCTGCGACCTGACGGCGGCGTTCTCCGACCCGGTGGAGGTCTACATCGCCGCGGTTACCGCTGTGCTGGACAAACGGAAGTCAGAGCAAGTCTACGCACAAAGAATTAAACCCATCAGTAAGTTTTCAGTCGTGCATCTTTGACGATGACGAAAAATGTTAATTTTAGACCGATGGGATGACGGTGAACTGTCGAGTCGTCGTTTTCTGTCACGTGACTAAAGTTTTGTCGCCGTCTCGAAGGCTAAAAAATATATTAAACATTTTTAGTAGAAGCAAGGAATCTGAAATTTAAAACTCATTTTCTTATTAAACACTTCAATTTTGAATTTTTTATAGTATAATACAAGTGATCAACAAAAAGACATTCGAACCAAAACGAGATAAAACGGGGAGGGTGGGGGTCAAACGAACCGAGACATTAGTTACAATAAAAATTAAAAAAATAAAGTAGGTGAATGTTAATTTTAGACCCATGGGATGGCGGTGAAATGTCGAGTCGTCGTTTTTTGTCACAAAAAAAAAGTGATACAACAATTTTTTTTTTAGTTAGAAGCAAAGAATCTGAAATTTAAAACTATTTTTCTCCCAGCTCACTTCGGCCTGCCGCTGCTGAGCGTCGCGACCTGCGGCGCCAATCTGTGCATCGACCTTCAGCCTCCGACCGAGCGACACCGGGGGAGCTACGACATCCTGAGCTACCAGCTGAGGATCGACAGCGACGGCGGAGACAAAGCACAGGTACACGCACGCACACACACACACACACACACACACACACACACACAGATAGGGAGCCAGTCTTTGATCCGATATCTCCAACATAACCTGCTCCGGACCAGGTTAGGTTTGCGGCATCAGTTACCATGGTGATCTAGCCAGCGTCATACGCCCAACGTCAACATACCTCACTAACCCGCTGAACAAAAAAACTTGTTGGTGCAGGAGTCACGTCTGAGTCACGCATCCACGAGTTAGAAAGGTGTGACCAGACATCAAGCGGTCACCCCGCCAAAATAAAAGTACCTTTTACGATCCCCTTTCAGAATCGGGTGCTTTGAAACGAACCTGTAAACTGTGTTGATTTTTTATTTATTTTTTTAAATGTCAGAAAGTCTTAATGAAATCATGAACTGTTAAATCTTGAACGTCCGTCCTGTATCCAGTTCCTGAGGGACACGAGGTCTCTGAGGACGGTGGTTCTGGACCGCCTGGGGGTCGGCCGACGGTACTGCGTCTCAATCCGCTTCTCCGACAGCCTCGAGGACAAGGAGTCCAACTTCAGCCGACCTGTGTGCACTCCCACTGCCTCCGTCTTCTCCGAAGGTGTGTCCGTGTTTACATGTGAGTGTTTTTTTTAAATTTGATTTCCTCCCTTCTTGTATCCGGACGCCTCCGCATTTTAAAGTTCAGAAACTGTTCCTGTTGAACGCAGCAGCAGGAGGAAGCAACGAGCTCCATGAGGAAGTGACGCTCCGATAACCATCTAACAATGCTAACAAACAAATAATTTTCGCTGAAAACCACACGCAGGTTAACAAACGGCTGACCTTCAGCTAATAACACTAACGGCCACGTTCGCTTACAACGCTGACAAACAGCTAATTTAGCTATAAAAAAAAAAAAGCAATTAAACTCAAGTTAAACAGCTAACAAGTTAACAAACAACTAATTTTACAAAAAAAAAAAAAACGACTAAACCCAAATCAACAAATGGATAACAACGCTAACAGCTGATTTCACTCGAAAACAACGTTTACAGCCGAAGTTCGGACTTTATTTACTGACACGTCAGTCGTGATGATGATGATGATGATGATGATGATGAAGATGTACGTGTGAGGTAATTGTTTCCTCCCTGCAGACTTGGTGATCTCCACCGTGTTCATCCCGATGGTGATTATCGGGCTGGTGATCGTGGCTCTGTTCCGTTCTGGCTTCATCTGTCTGAAGAGGACGTCGCTGCCGTCGGTTCTGGTGAGTCACGAGTTCACGTCAGTGAATGCAGCTGCTGTAATTTCACTTCAGGTCTTCGTGAAACGTGTGAAAGTCTCACTGTGGAGATAAAAAAAAAAAAAAAAAAAACGCAATGAGGTGGACGTAGACAGAATATCTACTCTTATGATGTTATTCAACAACGATCTCTGCAGCATCAGAAATCATAAAATCCCTGTTTTTTTGGGGGGGGGGGGGGGTTTCTTCATTATTTCTACTTCTTAAGAAATGCAAGTGCATCAAATTCCCCAAAAAATGCATGTGACAAAGTATTGCGTGAGTTTGGAGTTTTTGCGGTTTTAGAATCTGTCTACTAGAATAATAATAATAATAATAATAATAATAATAATAATAGTAGTAATCTGTAGTCTGAAACAGAAAAAAAATAAATGAGGAAAAACTAAAAAGTAAAAAAAAAATTAAAATCTAAAGAGAGATTGATCATGACTGAAAGTACAACAAATGTTCTGTTGTCATTTGTGGTTTTGGCAGCGAGCAGCATGGCATAAACATTTTCTGAGTAAATTAACAGGAAAGAACAGCAGGCGGAAACATGCACACACGCACACTCAACACATAGCTGGAAGTGAACTCTGCCATGGTGCTCTGGTTGAGCTGTGGTGCAACAAGAGAAAAGAAAAACGCCAGCTGCAGGAGAGTTCTTCTTCCTTTTCGTTGTCTTTTTCTTCTTCTTCGTCTTGTTCTTTTTCGTTGGTGTTGTGTAGATGAGGTTGAGGTGGAGTCGAGGTTAGAGGATCAGAAAGATGAGAAGAGCTCAGAGAAAATGGCTTTTCAAAGTTCCTTAACAGTGTGTGTGTGTATGTATATATATATGTATATATGTGTATATATCTATATAAAAAAAAAAGTCCTGTAAACCAACAGCAGCAGCTAACGAGCCCGAAGATGGAGGAAAACAAAATCAGAGCTAAAAGCATCAGGAATATTGATATATATATACTTCACTGGAAAAACACTGTCGGCACAATGCGGCTAATTAACGCAAAACTCCCATAAAATGTTTTGAATTAAATGCTCATTATCAAAGGAATATTAAATTAGTTTTATCCACACGTCTAGTTGTCAGAGACGTCTCTTTGTTTGTGTGCATCCAGCAGGTCTATGTGTTGAATGAACATGAATTAAACAGCATCTAAAGCTCTTATTTTGACAGCTGATGGAGTCGTTGTTTCTATATTACAGCCACAGACTTTCTGTTCTGGAAAGAGACGTGGCTTTTAGGAGCTTTTAGGAACTTTTATCTCCGCGGTTCTTTAAGTCCAATAAATACATATAGAAAGATTATAACGAAAATATTTTACACAGGAATCAATTACAGATTTATTTCTTTATCAGGTAGTGCTTTAAAAAAACAAAAATCACACTTTTCATTCTGGGTTTGTGATTTTGTTTTGCTCATTCACGCAATTTTTACGTAACTCTTTTTTTTTCTTTATCAAAATGTATGAAGACTTAAATACGCAGATATAAAATAGAAAATTCATCTCATTTGTTACAAGTCATTTTCACACAGTCCTTCTTGGAAGAATCGGATTAATAATAAATCCGCTGCGATGAGGGGACTTACTGTGACATTAAAAGCTCTTGTCACTGATAGTTTGTGAAACGTTCCATTAATACCAGTATTTTCCTTGTTTCGCGATGGCGTGCCAGGATAGAAGAACCGTTGGGGACGTGGGTGCCGTTACGGTTAACCTTTTATTATTGGCTGCATCTGAGGGGGGATTCGAACACGCTTTGTATGAAGCAGCGTGCAGTTTCAGGTTCCATTATTAAGGGCCACAAATCAACCGGAGTGACAGCGAGATATATAGACAGAGGGGGTTTCCCCTCATACGAGGCAGGTTTGTGGCCGATGAATTCAAATTCGTAGAAAACGCTTGTCGCATTTTGTCGAAGCTTAACTTCCTCTGAAGTGATTCGGCAGCTTCTTTTTCACCCGGGGGGGGGGGGGGGGTTTGAGGTCGTTTTCCGTATGAGGTAAATGAGACAAATAAACCTATTATACATTGAAGTTTTAGTTTTAAACTTCTTCCTTACATATGAAATGCTCTTCATATCTGATGGTTGTAGATTTGATTATTTGTACAAAACTTGTGATTTGTCTGAATGTTTGCCTCTTCACAGATTTTATTTTTATAAGACGCAGCAGTCCTTTTAGTTTGAAGTTTCACACAGGAAACCTAGTGACTGTAGGACTGTTTACTCTGGTAGCGCCGGAACCCCCCCCGCCCCCCAACCACTGTGATTAAAACATTAAAAACAGTGACTGAAACATTAAGAACAGCCATTAAACATTAAAAAACAGTCATTCAAACATTAAAAACTGATTCAAACATTAAAAACAGTCATTCAAATATTACAGTCATTTAAACATTAAAAACTGATTCAAACATTAAAAATAGCCATTCAAACATTTAAAACTGATTCAAACATTGAAAACAGTCATTCAAACATTACAGTCATTTAAACATTAAAAACTGATTCAAACATTAAAAATAGTCATTCAAACATTTAAAACTGATTCAAACATTAAAAATAGTCATTCAAACATTAAAGACTGAAACGTTAAAAACACTGATTAAAATATTAAGAACAGCCATTAAACATTAAGAACAGTCATTCAAACATTAAAAACTGATTCAAACATTACAAACAGTCATTCAAACATTAAAAACTGATGCAAACATTAAAAACAGTCATTCAAACATTAAAAACTGATTCAAACATTAAAAATAGTCATTCAAACATTTAAAACTGATTGAAACATTACAAACAGTCATTTAAACATTAAAAACTGATTCAAACATTAAAAACAGTCATTCAAACATTAAAAACTGATGCAAACATTAAAAACAGTCATTCAAACATTAAAAACTGATTCAAACATTAAAAATAGTCATTCAAACATTTAAAACTGATTGAAACATTACAAACAGTCATTTAAACATTAAAAACTGATTCAAACATTAAAAATAGTCATTCAAACATTTAAAACTGATTGAAACATTAAAAACAGTCATTCAAACAGTCATTTAAACATTTAAAACTGATTCAAACATTAAAAATAGTCATTCAAACGTTAAAGACTGAAACATTAAAAACACTGATTAAAACATTAAGAACAGCCATTAAACATTAAAAACAGTCGTTCAAACATTAAAAACAGTCGTTCAAACATTAAAAACTGTGATTCAAACTTTAAAAACAGTCATTAAAACAGCAGATTATTATTTAATTCTTTTATTTATGTTTTAAATAATGACACGCAGAACATCAGAACAAAGTTTCCTCACAAAACACAAGCTGGAAATTTTTTGGGTTTTTTTGTTTTTGGTTTTGTTTTGTTTTGTTATAAGACATCATAATGAATAAAGTGTTTTCTTCATCAGATGTGTCTGTTCTCTGTCTCAGGAGACCGTCCATCACATCGAGGAGGTGCTGGTCATGACGCCCCGCCGCTCCTCCTCGTCCTCCTCCCTCCTCAATGTTTTGCAGATGGCGCCCTCTGCTGGTGAGAAGCGGAGCGGGCGGTCGTCGTCAGACGAGAGCGACGGAGAGAGCGAGCCGACGGAGGGAACCGGCGAGAGCACAGGGGGAGATTACAAACTGAAGATAGGCGCCAACCTCCTCTCTTCCTCCTCCTCCTCCTCTTCATCATCGCTGTCCGCCACTCCTCAACACCCGGCCGGCGTCCCCTCGGAGCGGCCGTCAGACTTCAACCTGCAGGTCAGAGGTCAGAGTTCAGACGGTGTGACCGGAGGAAGAAGAGACGAGGAGGAGGAGAAAGAGGAGGAGGAGGAGGAGGTGGTGGTGGGAGGAGGAGGAAGGGACAGCCACAGTGTGAACCTCCTCACGTTAACCTTCAGCAGGCTTGAAGAGGAGGAGGAGGAGGAGGAGGAGGAAGAGGAGGCGAAATCCCATCCTGACATAGAGTCTCTCTCTCCTCCTGTCCCGCCCTCACAAACATGTGGCGCCGAGGGAGTCGCCATGGAAACCGTCTCCCTGTTTGAGGAGGAGGAGGAGGAGGAGGAGGAGGAGGATGTAGACGAGCTCTGTGGATATATGAGGCGTTAGTGCCGGGCAGGACGTTGGCTGGTTTTGAAGGCTGCTTCACAGGAAGTGATGTCATCATCAGACAGACATTCCACATTCCCGATGATGACTGATCAAGAATCTCTTTTCTTAAATATTGCGAAGCGCCAAAAACTCATCAGAAATAATCCTGGTACTTGATTTTATGTGTCGGACAGCTAGAAGGTTCTTTTTTTTTTGCATAGGACGAAAACCACTGTGGAGGCGCACCAATCAAAAAAAGAAATGAGTACATCTCCCTCCGAAATGACTCTGAGCCGCTGATGGAAAAACTGGTCCACCGACCGGACCGAACCTCAGGACGAGACACGGCTTTCCCACTTTTATTTTTATTTTTTTTTTTTTTAAGGCAAACAAATCTGCCTTCAAACAGGATTAAACTGCTGCTAATCAAGTTTCCGGAATCTAAACTCTGAAATATGAAATAATACTCGGACGTAGTACAGATGAAATGAAAAGGCGGACTTCTCTCGACCTCTTTATTTCTTTTGAGCATCGCTGTCATGACAACGCCGACAGCAAAGCTGACGCTCGCATCGTTTCGTACTTCAAAATAAAAGCGCAGCAGCAGAAGTTCTGTAGACTTTAAAATTTAACGGTTCGTCTTTTCGTCCACACTCCAGGGGGGAAAAAATGGGCCCTAAAAGTGTGCCGGGACCCACCAGTTGAGAACCACCTCCTGATCCCCCTTTGAATCTTTTTTTTAAGCCGTTTGTTTGGTGAAGAACGATCTTTGAACTGTAAAAGTTTATTTAACAAAAGAAATGTCAGCTGTTTTATTGGAACAAAATCAAAAACTTGATATTGAATAATAATGATGAACTCTTGATAATGAAATATTGATATGAAACTCTTCAGGCGAGGAGAAGGAAAAGTTTCTAAAGTATCCTGTGTTTGCACCTCTTTGATGAGCAGCTAGAGGGCGAATGGAGGAGGTTTTATTGTTTGCAGAGACCAAACAAACACATTTGATCAAACATGACATCCTGACTTCATTGTTTTTATAATAATCTGAACAAAGAGCAGCATTTTCAAAGTGTCTTCAGATGTTTGTTTGTTTGTTTTTTTTACCTGAAACTGTAGAAACAGAAAAACTCAAGAGAATTGTAACTGAAAAATAAGGTTTTTAAGGGAATTAACTGTCAGCTCTGAACGCAGAACCGTTAATCAACTGACAGAAAATGGATTTTATTCTGAATCCTTCGTTCGTTTTGTCTCTCGGGAACCGTCAACAGAAACGACGGCACGTAAGTGACGAACCTTTTTCAACTGTTTAAGAACATTTATTTTTTATAATCGATAAGAAATAATTTAGTCTTTAAAACCATGATGTTTTCATGTTGTTACATCACTTACCTTCCGATAAAGTTGAATGTTTACTGCAGTGAAAGTTTAATATTGCACAGCCTGCTGTCATTTGTGCCATTATGTGTGTTTTTTTTTTTAATTATTATTAAATTCTGCCAGATTTCATGTTTAGAACAATATAATCCAACATATTTTGGTCCACTTTAATGTATTTATACCGACCAACGTGTATCAACTCAGTGTTACTCAGCCAACAATATGTTATAACTCATACATGTTCCATGTTACACCTACTGTCCTGTTTTTTTTTTTTATTTTTATTTGACTCTTCAATGTCAAACTTACTTTACACAAATAAAACCTCACAAACATGTGAAACCAGTGTGTGTGTGAGAGCTGCATGATCTGAGGTTCAGGGAGGGACTTCACGGGAAACAGAAACTCAGCAGCTGTGTGTGATAGCTGTGTTTGTTTCCCTCCCTCTGCGTTCTGCCAAGAGCTTCCAGCTTTATAATAAAACCCCCGGCAGCCTCCTCAGCGAGCCACAACACAGTCCATGGAGGGACGATGGAGCTGTGGACGCTTCTCCTGCTCCTCCACCTGGGTAAAACTAAAATGCTCCGCTCCCCGCCCTCCGAACGCCACGACTCGTCGCTGCATTTCTTTTTTTTTTTTTCTTTTTTTTTAACACCTTTTACAATCAGATTTGTGCATTTTGGTGTTGTAAATCTGCAGGAAGTCTCCCTTTTTAATTTGCAGGTTTAGTTGCAGATTTTATAACGGGAAGTTGTGATTGTTCTGCAGCGCCGTGCGTCTCCCTCCCGGCGCCCTCCAACGCCTCCATCTCCTCCTTCAACATGGAGCACACGCTGAGCTTCCTGCCGGGACCCCGGACGCCCTCCGACGCCCGCTTCGCGGTGGAGGTCCTCCGCTCCAGGTACCGGATCCTCGGAGGTTTTTCTCTCTCTGGCCTTACAGGAAGCTCCTTGCTGAGATCTTGGATCGTTGAGGTTTGGTTTCATCCTCAATGTCTTCGATTTGGCTCTCGGTTCATGTGTCGACTCACGGGTTTGGTTCAATTGTTACATTTTCCACCTAAAAAGCTCAGCCAGCACGTGGTTTGTTTTGCACATTGTAAATGAGGAGGTTTTTGTTGTTGATGAAGCTGTTTTTTGTTTTGCAAAGAGCTTCTGTTGACTTTTAGCAAAATTGAAAATTCGCGCAAATATGGCAATATGGAATATGCATTAATATTTTGATATTTCTTTAGTTTAGTTTTGTTTTACAGCTGTGTTCTCAGTTTTGTTTAGTTTTGTCTTGAAAACAGCAACTGGCTGCGACCTCAAAGGTCAGCACTGCCCAGGTCAAAGTTCATCCACACCACATGCTCATGTTAATGTTTTGGGTCTGAGGCTGATGGGATTGTCGTTAGTTCTGCAGTTCTCTCACTGAAAATCAACCTGTTGGTGGCGCTGATAGGACGGACAGGTCGCTATGGATACCTGTGGCAAATTTTAAATCGTAATTTACCGTCAATCCAAGCCGACAGCCAATAATCAATCATCAGGATTTGGATCAACATCCTTGATGTCACTGAATTGCATGACGATCCAATCAAAAGAGTCGTTGGAGATGTTTCGGTCCCAAAGTTGTTGACAGCTAGTTCATAAGTTTCATGTTTCATTTTGGTCCCTGAAGTGTCTCTGAGTCAGCACTTCCCTTTCTGAGTAATAGAGCACTTGAAACCATCTTCATAATCAATGTAAGTTTCCTTTTTACTCGGCTGTAAATGATTTATTGTTATTGACATGTGACTCTTGCCTGCGTTTGGTTGGTTGTTTTTTTTTCAATTTGGAGGAGGAGCTCGTGGAGGCCGGTTGTGTCGTGTTCGGAGCTGACGGCCGGACAGACGTGTAACCTCACCAAGGCCTTCAAGGACCCGTTCGACCACTACCAAGCCCGCGTCCAGGCCGCCGTGCCGGGCCAGAAGTCTGGTTGGACCGTAACCGGGCTGTTCCAGCCGCTGTCCGACAGTGAGACGCCGGCTTTACTCACATGACTCAAAAGTTTCAAATGTTCCTCACAGAGGGGTCAATTATTTATTATTAAATCCCATTTTTCAGTACTCGCCGGTCGTGTATAACAATAATTTATAATAATGTATGGAAGGATTAATCCAGTGATTCATGTTTTTGTTTTTTTCCCCACAGGTCCCAAAGTGCTATTTTTATTTGATTTTTAGCCGGAGGGTTTTTTAACAACAATACATGAAGTAATCATTTTAAAATATCATTTTTTGTTATTTGGTCAGTTTGTGTTCTTACGATTTTATTTTTATTCCGATGAAAAAAGTTTCAGCTATTTATCTATTTAGCAAACAATTTTGAACCGTTTTCCATCAACTATAGCTGCTTCTATCATTTAACCTTCACTTCAGCTGATTTTTTTTTTTTAGATGACAATTTAATCTGTTACTTTCATCTATTTATTACTTTTACTTAATTCAACCAAATCCATTCCATTAACTTTCATTCTCGCATCTTTGCTTCATTGATTTATTCTGAAACTAATCTCTTCCCACGTTGACTTGAGATTTGATTTGTTCCCACAGCCGTGTTGGGACCTCCCGACGTGTCCGTGTCCGGCTGCGGGAACTGTTTGGTCCTGACGCTCCGACTTCCTGCCGTCAAGACGTTCCAGCAGAACCCGCAGCTGAAAGACCTCTACAGAGAATTAATCTTCAACGTGCGGAGAACCAGGGACGGAGCGCAAGTACGTGTCCGGCTGAAAGATCGAGAACTGTTTGGGGATTTTGGTTTTGGTTTTGCAGTCCAGTAAAAACTCTTTCATTCACGGTATTTCCTGCAGGGAGCTGAAACATACCTCATAATAAATCATTTCACGATGGATTTTTAGACAAAAAGGTGACATTAAAAAAGGGTAAAACATAAATAATTGCACTAAACCAGTGCAGCGTTGATATCATGTGATATTAACAGCAGACGGACGCAGCGGAGCATTTAGTTGGCGGAGACCAAAAACAGAGCAAAAAGTAGCGGGAATATTGAAGTTAATTCGTGTGGTGGACGTAACAGGCTTCATATTAATATAGTCTTTTTGAAGCTTGTTTTTTAATGAATGTTTTATTATTTCCAGATGGACCTCCAGAAAACGAATAAGAAGGAGTGACTTTAGCTAACAACACCGAGATAACTGCTGGAGACATTTTATTAGGGCCCGAGCACCGATGGTGTGAAATCCCTATTGTTATCCAAGGAATTATTATTCTTTTCGTTCCTTATTTTTCTCCGCAAAGAACTGCATTTTTGGAGGCTTTATCATATTCAAGAACTCATGAAAGTTGGTACACGAATGTCTCCCGGCAACGGGTTTTTTTATTTTAGTGGCCCCGACCCGCCGGCTCCCCAATGTGCACCGTGCAAGGGCCTGCATATCACTACTTGCAGTTTTAATTGACTTTGTATTTGGTGAGAGATGTTGAATGATAGTCTATGGAGCCGGAGGCTTTTTGGAGCCAACGTCTAGTGGCACTCAGTGGTATTGCAGCTTAAGACACTTCTGCTTCGGCTTCCTTTTGAGATACAAGTCTCGCTTTTATTCTCCACACCATAAAATATGAGTTTTGTTTTCCACAGAGGCCTTTTGCAGCAAACAGGGACACGTAGCGGTCTGCCTTGAAGATTACAAGAGTTTTGACAGTAATAGGGTCCGTGTTCTGTGTTTCTACTGTTTTTTTTAAAACTGAAAAACCACAGCGGTGCAGTAATCTGAGCTGTTTATCCTCCCTACGATAGGTTAACCTGATAAGATATCGTGAAACCACATCTGCATGTTTTATCTGAAGTCGTGTGCGTTTAGATGATCTGAAACAGCAGCGTGGAATACGGAGAAATCACAGCACGGCCTGCAACTCTCAGAGGAATTCACATTGTTGAGCAGAACACACGAGCTGAGAGGCGTTCGAGTTCCCTCAGGCAGCTGGTGTTTTTTTTCTCTGACTGTGGTTTTAGTCTTCCTGTCTGCGACTTGTCTTCAAGGAAACACTCGGCCTCGATGAGAAAAACAAAAACAAAAACCTAAACTCTGTTTTTTTTTTACATCAGAACCGACAGTCGATGCTAAACTTCTGATATTTAAACGTCAAGCTGTCAGAGTTTACTCCCTGTTTCCTGTTCGTGTTCAAAACTTTATTTTCTTCAGCATGTTTTACTAAACTAAAACTAGAAATCTGAAGAGTTAACCCGACAGACATCAGTGATTCGTGTTCATTTCCTGTTTTGATGACCTGCCTGTCGGCAGCCCTTTATGGGAAAAACAACACTGAACCAGGAAAATAACGAGCATCACTATGTTTTTTTCTACTGAAACAGTTTCTCTGGAATTACAAGGAATGTAATTAAAGCAAATGGTGAGCTGGAGTCAGACAGAAAAGAGCGCCACATTTTGAGTGTAAAGACCAAATAACATTTGCGACTTTCATCTTGAAATGTCGACTTTTGTTTCTCAAACTTTCCATTTTAATCTGAAAATTCTAAACAGAAAAAGTTCTTTCTCTTACTTTGTGGCCGAAAGAAAACGAACAGCAGCATTTTTACAAATTGTATTTTTCATTTACATGTCATAAAAAGTGTATTAAAACGAGTACCGAGAACTTCTGGCGGAGGCTGTTGTTGTTTCTGTATTCTGAGAAAACTGGTTTTGCTTTTACGGTTACGTTTTTTTTTTTAAGACAGACACTTTCTCTCTCCGCAACATCCTGAACGCGCAAACCCGACCTCGTCTCGGGTCACGTGTGGGAGGTGTTTACCTGGAAATAAAAAACCGTCGCTTGGTATCTCTGCCTGTGTTTTCAGTTCTCGCTGAGTCTGCCTTACAAGGAGGAGACGGTGATCACGTACCTGCAGTCCGGCGTGGAGTACTGCGTGACCGTCTCCGTCAAGTCGCTCTTCAGCTCCAAAGCCGTCTCCAGTGCGCCCCGCTGCGCCCTCACCAGCCCTCCTCCGGCCCAAAGCTCGCGTACGTCACTGCCGTTTGCACCGTCACAGCATCCCACCGCGCCGAATACAAAATAGTTATGTTGTTGGTTAATATTCACAGTGCACGTGGTCTTCGGCCTGATAGGCGCCTTCTCCGTGCTGGCGCTGCTCTTCACGGTGCTGGTCGTCCACGGCGGTCAGCTGAGCTTCGACTCGCTCCGGCGGCGCTTTCCCGGATCTCTGGTAACACATCCGGCTGCTGCGCCCTGAAAAATTGACTGTTCATCATCAGCTGTAAAGTTTTCTCCAAAAAAAAAAAAAAAGAAATACTTCACCTGCTCGTAGTGTCTCCGATGCCTTTGCTGCTTGTTTTCGTAGAGATTATTCCTGTTAATTCTTGTTAAAAAAAAGGAGTTTTTGCTGTCGAAGGTTTTTATCCTTTTAAAAGCTTTTTTTTTTTTTTTTTTTTTTTTTTTTGTACTTGTTAAAAAGACATTTTTTCCTTCCCGCTGTCGGACATATCTTCATTTTTAAAGCGATTTTGTCCTTCCAGCTGTCATCCGTTTTATTCCTTTTAAAAGAGAGTTTTTCACTCTAGCTGCTGGAGCTTTTATTCCTGTTAAAAAGGGAAATGTCCTTTCCTGCTGGTTTTATTAATGCTAAAAGGGAGTTTTTCCTTCCAGCTGTCCGATGTTTTAATCCTGTTTAAAGCTAGTTTTTCTTTTTCATTCCCATCATTTCTGTTAAAACCAGCTGTTGAAGGTTTTTATTCCTTTTAAATGGAAGTTTTTCCTTCCAGCTGTTGAAGGTTTTTATTCCTGTTAAAAGGGAGTTTTTCCTTCCAGCTCTAAATTGAATTGACTCGTATCCACCGCCCTGCTTGCCTGAAATACTCACCAGATATAAATGTGCTAAAATTAGTCCCTGACACATGAACTGTTTTCTCCGATTAGAGTAAAAACTCTTATTGTAGGAACTTTTCTGTCTGATCCTTTGCAGTTATCGGAGGCTCCTAAACAGCCCTAATGAGACTTGAAGACGAGTTACTATTATCGGCGAGCTTGTTTGAGTCTGGCTCTCTTATCTGCAGTCGTACTTCCTCCTCCGAGGCCTGAACTGTGGGAGTGCGCCGCCCGACCTCTCGGGTTACGGCTCGGCCTCTCAGCTGCTTGACAACGACTCCTCCAACTGTCTGAGAGGAAGCTCAGACGGACCGGACGGAGGCCGGACGACCGCAGGAGCTTGTTTGGATGCGTCTGATTCGACCGACGGGTTCTGAGAGTTCTCGTCGAAACTTGGCATTTACGAGGAGAAAAATATGACCTTTGACCCCACTGAACACCAAGATATCACAGCACCTGATTATGTGTTCCCATTGTTATAAAACTGGAAAGCTTTTCACAATTATTTTCTTAATAAAAAAAACAGAATAAATTAACAGACATCTTGGAGATTTATTATCATGAATAGATCATCATTTCTTATTCAAATTTACTTTATTTAAATATTTTCACTACATTTATTTAATCTCAGATTGAGATTTTACAAACATCAGTTATTACATATTTGAAGCATTGTTACAGTTTTAAAGGCGCAAATCTGTACGATTTTGAGCACCGTCTTGCAATACCACTTTGTACGTTAGGGGGCGGTAGTGAGTCCCTCGCGTCCAGTATAGCGTTTCAGCAGTTGTTAGATTTTGCATACTCTTGCCTGCCAATATTTACCAGTTGTCTTTTTTATGTTCTAATAAATGATTTCAAAGTTAAATTGAATCGACTCAAGTTGTTGTTTGACTAAAAAAAAAAAAAAAAAGTGGCAGTTACATTACAGCTGTTTCGGTTTGGAATTGTCCAAACAAATGTCCAATATGTAATTAATGACGAGATTATTTATATTATTACAGAGCAGATCCACCATAGGTCTGTCCTCCTGTATGGTTAATTTCTAGTAGCGAAAACGAACCACAGACAGTTAAACAAAAAAAAAGCCAAAACAAAACGGGGGCGCACACACACACACACACACACACAAACACACACAGACACATAAATCAATGATGGAATTAATTTACCCGTATAATATGAGTGTAGGTGTGATTGTTGGACATTTAAAGGCAGACTGCGACTCTTGGATTCCTTGAAACGCGCACGTTCTTCTGCGCAAGAGAAGTTTCGTTTCCGCGTACTTCCCCGCCTTCTGTCACTGAACGCTACCAGGAAACAAACACACACACACACTCTCACACACTCTGCCGGACTACATGACAGTGAACGGATAACATGCCCGCTGCTGTTTGTGTCTTTGTCCTCGTGTTTTCATCTCTGTGCGGGTCCACAGGTAAAAAAAAAAAAAAAAAAAAGAGGAGAAGAAAAAAGTCGCTTTTTTCTGTTTGTTTTTTAATCGATCCGCTGATTTACAGCGTGTGTGTGTGTGTGTGTGTGCGTGCGCGGATCATTAACTGTCCTACCTGGATAAAACACTGCAGGCGAGAACTTCAGGCCGCTGTTAGTTTAATAATATTTACAAGTAGATGAATTGAAGGATATTTCAACACCTTTCAACTGAATTTATTTTATGTGAATTTAAAAACAGGTGTTTTTGTGGCTTGAAAGGTGATCAGCTGACTAAATATGCATCCGGGGAACCAGAAGCTTTTCTTTTAATCAAAAGGAATAAGAGGTGTGAACTTTGAACCCCCTGGACTGAGGTAGTAAAAACAACAACGGCAGTAGTAGTTATGTAAACTGACTGTGTACTTTGGATCTGTGCAGCGGTGTCGGGACTCCTCAGCGGACCCTCCAATGTCCGCCTGACCTCCTACAACATGAACCTGGTGCTGAGGTGGGACCGACCCGAGGGGGGGGGGCGACGGCCTGACCTACACCACCGAGTACAGGTGAGTCCATGCGGTTTATTCGTCAATAGAATCATAAGTTAGACTAAAAAAATGTCAGAAAAGTAATGAAAAATGACAACACAAACCAACAGATTATTCACATTTAAAGAGCTGGAAACAGATGGTTAAGAAACAAAGGATTTGATTGATAAAAAAAAAAAAAAAAAAAAAAAAAAAAAAAATTCCAGTTAATTGCTGGTTTCCAGCCAGCAGTGCCGGTTATTTATTTAAAAAATCTCCCAGTGTTTCACGTTTGAAGTTGTCTGACCTCACTCAGAGATTCACTCGGTCCTTTCCAGCTGGTTTAACGCTGCTTTGCGTATGAATAGGTGATAATGTGCTTCATTATTTGTGTGGTTCCGCTTCTCCGGTAAAGAACATTTTACTTCCTGTTAAAATAAATGATTAGAGAGCAGAGCTTTGGGTTTCTGTTAATCAGATGCCGCCGTGACATTCGAGACTTTTCTTGTTATGAATCTTCTCTTGTGACATAAAAAACGTGACTGAGTCATGATAAAAGACAAACAAAAGGTTGGTCTACTTCTGCAGGAATGTAGAAGGTGTTGTTCGTTGTGACCTACTTATAGAGAACTATCATCTATCTTAGGTTTTTCATCCTATGTTGGATTGTTTTGGTTTTTGCTGGACAGTGTTGTTTTTGAGGTCGTTCTTTCTCGGGACAAATCTCCAAGGACGCAATCGAGGGAATTCCTTCACAATTGGCGGAAACGCTTAGACGTACTGACTAGATTTTGGGGGTCAAAGGTCAAAGTCATCGTGACCTTTCGACCCCTTTCGTCCAATCGCGTTAGAGGAAATTCAAATTTGACACGAGGGTTCTTTCGGACTCGAGGAAGATGTGATTGGTTGACCGCACCTCCGTCTATATACTTGCACTTAGTTGCGTTTTGCGTGACTTTAAACGGAGTTGTGTCGTCTCAAATCACCGTTAACGCCAACACATCTGCAGCTTTGTTTGGTTATTTTACCCCCAAAAATGTACAGTGGTACTTAGTGAAACATTTTGAACAGTTTGAAAATACTTTACTGTCTGCTACGTGGCCACGATGGCGACTGTTGGAAAAACCAAAACAGCAAAATATAAAAAAAAAATTAAAAAAAGGAGTCTAAAAGTCCCCCGCCCAAAAAAACAGTAAATGAAGATGAATGCTAATGCTGCTCTGCTGGAAGTTTAAATAGTTTGATAACATATGAGCCATAAAAAAACAGTATGAGTATAATAATGTGTTAAGGTGGTCGTAACATGTTTTCAATGCATATTCACAAAAAATAGACCAAATGTCAGAGGATAATTTGGATTAATTAAAAAGTAATTTAAAAAAAAGAGTATTGACACACGGAAACACACTTTAAAACACACACACTGTCTCTCTTGGTGTTTCTCCCCACAGTCGAACTATCGAGGGTTTTTTTCTTCTTTTTTTTTTGTGTGTATTTTGTTGTCCCAAACACTTAAAACTGAAGATGTGTGATGTCAGAAGTGCGTGTTTGTTGTCTCAGGAGTTCAGTCACGGAGTACCGACCCGGCTGCGTGAACACCTCCGGCCTCCAGTGTGACTTCACCTCCTTCAACGTCACCGTGTACGGGAGGTATTCGGGCCGAGTTCGGGCGCAGCTCGGAGCCAAGAGCTCCTCCTGGGTGCAGAGCAACGAGATCACCTTGGACAAAGACAGTGAGTGAAAACAAAAAAAAAACTCTTCGTATTCAGTCTGAAACTCGGCACACGTGTCGTTTTTTTATTACCGGGGAAAAAAAACATTTGAATACATTGTTTAATGGATGGATTTAGAATATTTTGTGGAAGTTATTCTGATGAACTTTTGCTCTATTAAAAGTTAATGCAAAAACAACAACAAAAGTTCATAGTACACGATCTGATTAGCACCCAGCTAACAGATATTTACAGATTCAATAATATATATATATATATATATATATAAAATATAACTCTGGATTTACAGAAGTCCTCACGGAGCCGTGCAATTTCCATAATTAAACTCTGAGCTCTACTTTCCTACTTTCCTTTGCTGCTTTATCTACAAGCGGTTTGTCAGCTTTTACCTCCCGTTTCATGCGTATATGTTCTTCTCTCCTCGTCTTCCTCCTCAGGCGTCATCGGTCCGCCCGGCGTGTCTCTCCTCTCCAACAAGGCGACTCTGGAAGTGAGCATTATAGATCCGCAGTTCATGATCTCGCCGCTGAGGCACATGTACAGCGTGGCCACCTACAACATCACGTACTGGAAGGACGACCAGAGAGAAAAGGTCGGTCCCCCCCCCCCTGCGGACGTCTGTGGGAGGATTGTGGGAGTTGGAGTTTGTTGGACCAACTTCTTTTCTCTGCTGCTTTCCTTGCAGACCAGAAGCATCGGCAACCTCCAACAGAACCGGGTGGTCCTGAACGACCTGGAGCCCTGGAGCAAGTACTGCATCCAGGTCATAATCCTCACGGACAGGAACGTCAACCCCAGCGAGCCCAGTGCCATCGTCTGTGAGAGCACCACCAATGGTAGGCATCTTTACCGGCGAGTCAGCAAATCCTGAATCCGCCTAAAAGGATTTGATGTGCCAGTGCCGAAAATCAGTCATCGGTCAGCCATCCAAAATTATGTCAGAATATAAAAGATTAATTGTACTGCCAGCAAACCTCACTCACTCCTCAGAGACAGTTTGATCATGGAGTTTTAATGGTTTCTGAAGAAACTTTCTGGAACTGACCTTCATGTCTCAGAGCCAGTTCAGATCGTAGACTGAATATAAAAGTGTTCGTAGCTTCCGGGTCTGAAAAATGGTTCTGATGCAGAAGTTTCTTAAACTGCAATGTCACCGAGTGCTACTAGAGGTCGGCTCCAAAAAGCCTCCGGTTCCATAGACTCCTATTCAACTTCTCTCTTCAAATACAAGGTCAATAAAATGTCTCCAGCAGTTATCTCGGTGTTGTTAGTTAAAGTCACTCCTTCTTATTAGTTTTCTGGAGGTCCATATAAAAATAATCCCTCATTCATTAGAAAATAGGATTCAAAAAGACCTGTTTTTGGGGGTGTGTCTGTTTGATTGACAGGCCTGTGGTGCAGTCATGTTACAGCTATCGGTGGGGGGGATGTAGTATCGTCAGGTTTCCAATCAGATCAGTCAGATCCACCGCTGGCTCCTCCCCCCACATTATCCAAATATGGTTAATTCCTGCTCCAAACTGCTCCGAACTATCAAAGATGGTGACGGCTGAAATACTGAACTGAACTTGACGTGTAATGTCACTCTCGCTTTAGATTTGTGACGAGATGATTTAATTCCCGAGTCTACAACATCCTGAAAGCTGCCAGTTTTTTTTGTAAAAAACCACAGCAGCGACTACAATATATAGAAAATATTCATTTTTGTGTAACAAAAATAATCATAATAATACTAATCATAAATTGTTATTTTTATATAGCGCTTTTCAAGATACTCAAAGACACCTTACAGGTTAAATTGATCAAAACAACACAATAAAAAGTATAAATCACTCAAAAAAAATCACGTCAAAATCCGCTAATAACAGTAAAAACCATATGAGTCAGACATTAACTGTATTAACTGTAATATCAGCTTGTGTTTGTTTATATTCCATTTTTGTGGTCATATTTGCCTGTTGCTGCCTGCAGCTTCGATGTTGTCTGTGTACGAAGCTGGACAAAAATATTTACAGGATTTCACGTGTGAGTTTGACGGCGAGTCACACAGGATTTAAAGCCGTTGTCTATCTGGTTGTTTTGCAGAAGAAGAAGCTCCGTGGGTGGCGGCCGTGGTGGCGTTCGTCGTCATGGTGACGGCGCTGGTCGTGGTGGTGCTCGCCGTGGTGTACTGGAGGAAAATCTACCAGTTTCTCTGTCCCAAAGATACGCTGCCGGAGTACCTCAAAGATGTGTGTGTTGTTGTTGTTGTGTTTTTTATTTATGTGTCTGCACTGATTTTAGTGCACGAGGTTGTTTGTAATGACTGATTCACCCCCCCTCCCCCTCCCACTCCCACGCCCCCTCCCACTCCCCCCACCTCCACAGACGATGCTGGTGCCACTCAACTCGACCATTTACCTGGCCATGCGGGACTCGCACCCAGTCGAGGAGGTCTACCACCCTGTCAGCATCGTTGCTGTGGAGGAAAGGCTCCCTCTGGAGGCAGCAGGGAGCAGCTGCAGCGAGTAGCCCGAAGTCACGGTGGAGGAGAGGTGGAAGGTGGAGGAGGAAAAGGGCTGCAGGCTGCAGTCAGGTGGGACTCGTTAGAGATCACCGGCTGGGGCAACTTTTAAAGACTCTGACGTGGTCAGTTCTCGCTTGACCTTTGAGTTTTAAGGCGACGAATCCCACATTATTCCTGGAGGCAGGTGTGGAGCTGCAGAGACGAGCCGGTAGAGGATGGAGGCCTCATCCAGGTGGCGTATTTATGAGCTCTACGGTCGCAGCAGAAGACTGTAATTAACTGAAGGAGCACGGCACGGCGCACCGCGCCGCTCGCCGCCCACTCTGATAGTGATACTGTGAAAATACGGCTGCGGACCTGTGTGCGATCGGTGCATTGTGAGAAGCAGACATGGATTAACGTGCCCCCGTTGTGGCATTTTGAAGGTTTTTCTCAATGAAAGTAAATGGAGGAATCGGTAGTGATAGAAGCTCAGACTGGACGTGTGTCAGTCAGCAAACAAACACGAAGTATTTATGTTTTTACTCAGTCAAGCTTAAATAAAGTTTTGCTATGAGTTGGTGTGTTCATGTTGGGTTCATTTGGTTTTACTGTGTCACACTTTCATGTAAATAATGAGGAAGTTTGAAGGATTTTGGAAAACATTTAAAAATGTTCTGACGCGTAAACCGGAGAAGAAATATTCCAGAGTTGATCAATCGAACTGCAGCTGATCAGACGTATTGATCGTGTTTCCTCCTCTGTAGGAAAGGTTTGATTTCCTTGAGTTTCATCTTCCCGTTGAAGCAGCGTTCAGATTAAACTCTCTCAACAGGATGCATAAAGTAAAAAAATTATAAATAATAACCCTACAAACAGCAGGTTCCCGCTATTTCCTGGAATTTCTGGAATATCCTGGAGTTATAAAACATCTCTTCCAGGCATTAAAATCAGGGGGTTGGATCATTTTTTTCCCTGGAAAAACATGGTGTTTAGTTTAAATGTGATCACACTGTTATATTCTCCCTGCAGTATTTTTCTATCTGGTGTTATCGAACTTGTTTACAAAAATCATTTCAGTCAGCAACGAAGGCAAACATGCAGGAAAATCAACATTTCAAGCGCTTCGGCTCAAAAACGACGCTGTGTTTTGGCAGAGAAACGCCCGTCAACTAGTAAATAAAGCTCACAAACTGCTGGGAATAAAATAATGTGGCTGCATTTTGTCTGATTAACACAAAGATAACTGTTTTTCCTTCATTATAGGTCATGGAAATTCATTTTTAGTCAGTGACAGTCAGGGAATTTGACATTTGACTTTCCACAAAAATATATTTTTTTCCTGTAAGATGTGCTGTACACCTGGTTCACTGGTCATTTACTGAGTTTTAACCTGCATTTGTGGATGAGACTTTAAACATCAAACAAAAAGTGTGGAAATGTTCCTGAGCTCATGCAGTGATTTCCACTGTAAATCCGTGTCTGTTTTTATGCAGTGCCAAGGTAAAAAAAAAATGAAATAAAATAACTAAAAAAAAAACCTATTAAAGTTATTTCCAACACTACTTTATTCAATCTGTCAATTTACTACATACCTTTGAAATCCCCAATGAGGAAATATGATCAGAAACATGGAAGTGTTTGGGCCTTTATTTTCTTGAAAAATCGGTCGGTTAGAGTGAAGACAGCCAAAGGCAACTCTCCAACTCTCCTTGCCTCAACCTTCATCAAGCTGCAGATGTACCACTGGAAAAAACATTACTGTGAATATTTTGTGATTCTTGGTTATCTAGTCACAAATATTCTGTGTCAAAGACAAATACTGTAAAGCAGAGGAGACCATTTTGGGGCCCCGTGGGGAACATTTGGCTCCTTCTTTGTTTTGGCCAACCAATGCATTTAACAAACTCAGTGCTTGTTCTCCTTTTTCTTAAGTGCTGTGATATCCTAACAGTAATCACGGAAAAACTGTGTCTACCTGTGTCCCTATATAAACCTGTACTACTGTACTGTATTTACAGTAACTGTGTTCTCATATAAGCCTAACCATATCTAACGAGCACATTTTTGTTCCTCTTGCATGCGAGGGAGTTGACTGTATCCCCCCGCAGCTTGTTATCAGACCAGCACAGGGCCGATCTGAGCAAGGTGCGGTCAACCCTCCCGTTGTCCTTTGGTCAAAATGACCCACAGCTGTGTTCAACCAAGTTCTATTTCATTTTCATATTTATGGGGATCATTGGTGACAAGGAGGCTGTGAGGGTTTCTTTAAAGAATGATCACCAATGATCCCAAAAAATATAAAAATATTTCTATATTTTTATATTTTTATAAAATAGAACTTGGTTGAACACAGCTGCGGGTCATTTTGACCCGAGGACAACGGGATCGTTAACTCTATAAAAATGACACACACACTGCGCTCTGAGTCAGACTTTCACAGATTCTCTGTACTCTGTATTGTCTGAACCTTTCTGCAGAAAGCTTTGACTAAAGAACCGTAAAGACAAATCTCGACTCAGACTCATCATTTCCAGATTTCCACCACATTACTAACTGGAAATTTTGGGGAAACTGGCAAGATGACGATACAATTTCTGACAATCATTTCTGCAGAATACTAAAATTGCGCAATTTTGTATTTATTTTATTTTAGATTTGGTTGTTTAATTTAATTGAATTTAATTCTATTTTATTTGTATATACTGTACTTTTTTATACTTTTACTAGGTAGGTAGGTAGGTAGGTAGTTACTTTATTAATCCCCAAGGGGAAATTTTTTTTCGCTACAGCAGCATACAGGAAGCAATAAGATAATAATAGAATAATAAAAAGCAATAAAATAGCAGTAAAAAAAAAAAATTAAATATAAAATGCACAGTATATACAGTACAGTATATATCTATATATATTATATATATATTATATACAATATATATTTACTACCTCTATTTGTATTCTGTGCCCTCCTTGCTGTCTCTGAGCAGCTTCACACCGCTAGAGCAGCCTCTTTCTCCTCTGTCCTGATCCTTTTTGACCTTTCTGCTGCATTTGACACGGTGAACCTTCATGGAAAAATAATTTGACGTCTTTTATTTTGAAGCCCCACCGGAAGAGCGCATCCAGGCAGCAAGTCGGAGAAGAGGGGCGGGGCGAGCCGAGTCCGTCCGAGCGAGCGAGCGAGCTGGTGTCTGGCCGAAGTGCACGCGTCGAGCCCTCGGTGGGAGCTTAGCTGTCAGTCTCCGGCTAAATATCGACGATGGCCGTCGTGTTTTCCTTCGCTCTTCTGCTTCTGAGCCTCCGCAGCTCCGCCGGTGAGTTCCCCCCCCGCTGCTCCGTTTGTTCCACCGGAGCCACCGACTGTTAAATACTAGCACGGAGGCCTGATATTAGCTGTTAGCTTCTCCGCATATTTAGGGGAGGTCTTCACCCAAGCAGGGTTGAATTTATCGATATACATATATGTGTTTTTGTTTTTGTTTTTTTAAAGAGCCTCCTGTGTCGTAGTCAAGCAGCTATCAGTCTGTTGTCGTCGCGTTTCCAAGTCATTTACATCTGCTGGCGGCTTACAACGCGTAGTTACGACACTTTATTGTCTTTGTAGACGTGCAAAACGTGAAGTTTGGTGGGTTGTCAGCAGCAAGCGATGGATAAAATTGAATCAAAAACTTGATTAAGAAAACAAGGCGTAAGAAGGAAAACCACATGAGCTGCATTGTAATAAATAGACAAACTAAAACTGGCTCATGGAAATGAACATTATCGTCCATATACATGTTTTTGTAATTCTACGTACGTGCAGGTTGTGCAGTTAAAAAGGTGACATCTGGTTTTAAAGGTGCTCAATAACCCACAAATAGGTTTTCCTAATAACAGCTTTATTAGTGTAATGCAGTTACTCTAATGCAATGGACTAAATGCACCACTGGGATTTATTTTTATTTTTTATTCTTTATACCAGGATAAGGTTTGGGAGTAGACCCTATGATGCCAAATTAAATAAAAATCACCAAAAGGTTTTGTCATTAAGCTCTTTGGATGTTGTTTATTTCTTACTTTCTCCAGCTTTTTTTTTTTTTTTCAATTCTTTTGGAATATCGTACACAGATATGGTGACCGACGAAGGTGAAACGTAATGTGAAATTGCATAATTTTTAAGCACATTTTGGGGAAAACGCTGGGTATTTTTCTGATTGTTTGTTTTGGCGGTTTGCTGATTGCAGATATCTCATTTTTATCTTCTTCTGCAAACCAAAAATACAGCATTTATGCTTTTTAAAATCAAATTGGCCACATTAAAAACATAAAAGTCGTCAACATTAAGAGCCCGTTCCACCCCTTTACTATCTATTGAAGCAATCTCCAGTCGGCCAGTGTTTATTCGTTCTAAAACCAGCTGTGACCCATATCGTCTTGCAAAGGTGATTTAAATGTTGGTTTGCATGCTGAATTGTTTTCCTTACCTTTTATAACACTTAAGCGCAGCACCAACGTGTTTATTCTCTGCACCTAAACCCACAATATCTTCACTGCAAGCTTAATTATTTCTGTGCTTGGTGATTATGCAGCACAGACAGTACATTTTTAAACAGTCATTGTCATGATAATAGTCCAAAATTATGTAGAAATGCAGAGTTTATAGTTCCAGTAAAACCTGACTTCTCTTCATGAGAAAAATGTGGCTTGAAAAGTCCAAATTAAACCGTGTGTTTTTGGGAGATGTTTCCAGTTCCTCTATCGAGCGCCTGTGAACACTGCGCTGACTAGAACTTTTCTCTTGTTTGAAAAAAAAAATGGGGAGTTTCAGTCCCGGTTGGTCTCTTCCTGTTCATGGGATATAAATAAAACAACAGCGTGTGTGTTTGAAGAGCAGGGAGGAGCTGGCTAAAGTTGATCTTACTTTTTAAAAGACAAAAAAAAAAGAAACAATTTTAATCGTTATATAGACAGAAAAAACATACTAGGTCTTATTTTATGTTGGATTTTAAACTGAAGAGTTTGCTTCCATCATGTAGCGTGTGGTCTCTGTCTTCTAGAGGGATCGTTGCACCCACAGACTGGATATAAAAGTGTTCGTAGCTTCCGGGTCTGAAAAATGAGGACGATGCGGAAGTGTCTTAAGCTGCAATACCACCGAGTGCCACTAGAGGTCGGCTCCAAAAAAAGCCTCCGGCTCCGTAGACTCCCATTCAACTTCTCATTAAATTTGAAGTCAATACATTTCAGTTTAACTAAAGTCTCTCCTTCTTATTATTTTCTGGCGGTCTGTCACTGAAGGCTTTATTTGCATGTTTTAGTTTTTTACAGAAGCGTCTAATCTCACACGTTTTTACCAGTTCTTCGTTTTAATGCCGTCTTCTTCTGCGTAGTTTTTGGTACATTGCCGCCACCTTCTGGTGACAGTACCGCGCCACTACCACCAGGCGGTAGTAAAAATCAGGGAAAAAGACGGGACGATAGTCGCATTAACTAGTCACTTATTTGTAATTTCATAACTATTCAAGCGTTCGAACATCACGATCTTCCTCTTTTAGTCCGTTTATAGTGAGACATTTAGACTCGATTTGGATAATATAATTATTTGGTCGTAATCATTAAAGTTGACAGCGATTAGTTTCCATAATTGTCATCTGAATAAAAATAGAAAAGTCACATTTCCATCAATAATTCGACATCGTTTTAAGGTTTGACTCTTTTGATGACAACATCTTTTTACTTCTTCTGTGGTTTAATGGCACACGAGTGGTGAATTGGCTTCCCACAGCTGTTTATCTCAAATCTTTTAACTTGTAATATTTTACATTTCAATGAGATTCTTCTGACATTCACTTCCTGCTGTTTCAAAAACGATAAAGGAGCCCGAAGACTTGAACGAATGTTTTCCAACATTCAGAGCCAATAAATGACTCACTCTCCTTTACGATATGTTGACAATACAAACATTAACGGTTGTAGAAAATCATGCAGACCTTCCTGCAGCAGCTTGACAGACTCTGGTCTGGTATTTTTTTTCTTAATGTTTTGCTCTGCTGTAAAACTTGAGATGAAACGATAAATCAAAATTCATAAATCAACTTTTCTCTCATGCCGAGTCTTCGTTTGGTTTCAGTTTGACGGTTTCTGTGTGTGACTCAGAGGCTTTTTCTATTGAAGGTTGTAAAGGTGCCCCACCTTTATAACCTTTATATCCTCAGTGCTATGAAAGCTACGTGTTTATGGAAAAAGGAAGCTCTTTATCTGCCCTGACTTAAAAAAAAAAAAAAAAAAAAAGATGCCATGACTGCGGCGTTTTTTTTTTTTCTTCCTTCTTGCATTACACGTTAACAGGACTTTGGTTTTAGGTCAAAGTGGAGATTTAAAAGAAGCTATTAATAGTGTAAGATGGGTGTGTTGAAGGTGACACACCATTGGTGTATTTAGAGTTGTGAAACACCATCACAGTGGGAGGACAGTTTTCTGGACTCACCCCAGTAAAACTTTTATTAAACTTTTAACTTATCACAGCAGTAATCTTTGATTTGAGGGATTTTTAGAGTTGCGAAAAATCAGTTCTGTGTTGTTCAGAAAGTCGCAAACTTGCAGTTGCAACAATGAATAAAAAATGTAAGCAATCTGCGTGATAGTTATTGCAAAATGTCCTCTATTTTCTAGAGAATGTTGACAACAGAGGTGTTACAGCACAAATTAAGCCTTTCAAAATGAAACTTGTGACATCAACAAAAATAACTTCTCGTAAACTGCATCGATTTTATGAATTTTAATGGTTAATTTTTTTTTTTTTAATTCTCTTAGCTAATTTTGGCAATTTTATCGCAAAAATAAAATCCCGTAATACTGCAAATTACATCACTATTAAAAAAAAAAAAAGAAGCCTTTTTGTAACTCTTATTTGTGTTGATTTTGATGAATTAATCAAACTTGAGAGGACTTCCTCACGAAGGTTGCGACTTCTCGGCACCCCGCGCTCGTTGCGATGCAGCTCACTGTTCACGCGCAACAGGAACCGACTCGAGACTTTCTGATCTACCGTCCATAAAAAAAAATTTTTTGTTGTTTTTTTTTTAAATAAAATACGTACAAATGGTCCTGTTCTAAAACCCTTTGGAGACTTTAGGTATCATACTCGGAGGATTTAAAGTGGTTGGTCTCATGTTTTTCGGAGGTACGTTGTTCACAACAAACTTCATTCGTAACGCAGAATACTGCTTTGTTTCAGTAGTTGATTGTAGGAGATGATTGTGATTTTTCTTTTTGGGTATTTGTGCGGCGGCGGCTGGGAAACCGTCATGAGACGGACAGACGATAAAAGATTGAGAAGAACTGAGTCGGTGAGGAAAAATAGCTTTCAACCATTTCGTCCAAAAACGATTCCACAGAGACCGAGACTCTGCATAATATCGCGGTCCACCGCTCAGACATTTCCTGCTTTTGTCATGTGAGTCATGACGGGGATCGAAACTTCTTTCATGCACTTTTTTTTTTGTAACACTCTTTCCCCTTCTTTTTTTGGAAGCAGCAGGTGGTGGTGTATTGTTAGAGTTCACCATGTTCCTTCGTGTCTCATCTAAACACAGGTGTTGGAAACAGACAGAATTATCCGGTGATTACTTCCTCTTTTTGCAGGTCTCGGTCTCAAGTTTAGATTTTTCTTCTTCACATAATTAATATTTATGTTCTTATTTCTTTTCTTTTTCATAATGAGTTTTCTAAATGCAACTTCCTCTGGTTTACCGAGAGGCAGTTCAAAACTACACGAAATGTCTTCAGTACTCTATAAAAACGTCATATTTTGATACACATTTTTGGAAACCTTTCTGCTTCTCGGGCGGCAGGGGACATTTCTGCATTCTCACTTCCAGTGCTGTCGCAGTAGTTTCTGTTCCACACCAATGCTGCACTCACGGCATTTGTTGTGAAACCTTTTCTAAATGCTTCTGCTTGATGTTCTGCATTCGTCTCGGTGTCGGCCGGGTTCACGTGCAGAGCCGAAGCAACGCTGAATGAGTCCCACCAACAAGTCCTGTGTGGAGGCTGCTGTTGTGTGGTAGAGGGAGGAGAAACTGGAGCAGAGGAACATCAGATTTTAGGGAACAATAATCTTCAACATCAAGAGCAAAGTGTTCCTGAGCCCATGCGGTGATTTCCACCACAGAGTCATGGCTGTTTTAAAGCAGCGCCATATGGTCCCTTGCGTCAGATTTTCGGTCCATTCTCTTGCCTCTTCGCAGGCAGAGAACCCTGGAGAACCCTGTTGCCGTGGCGCCACAGCTCAGGTAGTTTCCAGGTGAATGTTTTCTCCCTCAGGGTCCTGAGGGCAGAGACTGAGATACTGACTCGCACACGATGTTCGGATTTGTTCAGCCAGAGAAACACTGCAGCTTCCTCCAGACCTCATGTCCTCATGTAAGTCTCTCTCTCTCTCTCTCTCTCTCTCTCTTTCTCGCCCCCACCCCCCTTCGTCTTTTTTCCTTTTTCAGCTGGAACGGAGCTGCCTCCGCCGCGGGACGTCACTATGGTTACCCTGAACACAAATTACACCGTGACCTGGGACTGGGACGACGAGGGCGCCCCGGAGCCCGAGGCCGTCACCTTCACCACGCAGTTCGTCGGGTAGGCGACACGCTGCTATGTTCGGCCGAATCTGTGGTTTCCCCGTCGACGTTAATCTCTCCACTTTGCGATCGGATCGACCGTTACGTCGAGCGGCCAACATCCTCTCAGACACGTTTGTTCGCTCCGTTCCGGCGAGGAGACACAAAAACATCTGTCCGAGGTCCGCTGCCGTGGGCTGAGGCGGCGAGAGCGCCCCCGCCGGACCTCCAGAGTGTGTAACCCAACACAATGAGAGGAAACGGCGTCGGGAACTCAAAAGCCAGGAAGTTTGTCACACTTGAAGGAGCTGAGGAGTAATTCGAGATTATACATCGCACAGTGAAAACTAGCGCCGATATGAGAGCCAAGATAACAAAGAAGAAAATATGATTCAATTTCTTCACGCGGACTTGAGTCCCGGTGCTTCTCACCGTCGGGAAGGTTCCTCGGTGATTCTCGGTTCCACCGAATCCGTCGCTCCAGGGTCTTTGTGTGCGTGTGTGTGTGTGTGTGTGCGTGCGTGCGTGTGTGTTTGTTGCGATTTAAAATAAACCCCAAAAATACTTGTTTTTTCAGCCGCTTTCCTTTATAATTTATAATGTGATCGTTGCAGGGAGGAAACGTATGAAGTAACGAATGCCTCTCGTGCTCTCCGGTCTCCTTCAGGAAGTACCAGCTGAAGCGGGAGACTGCGAAGTGGAAGCCGAAGCCTCCGAAGTGGATCACGCCGTGCGACGGGGCCGCGGGCCGCTCGTGTGACCTCACGCCATCGAACCTGCACTACCTGAGCATCTACGCGATCCGAGTGCGAGCCAGCGCCAACGGGCGTCACTCGACGTGGGTGATGAAGTTGTTCTGTCCCGACAAAGACGGTGAGACATAAACCTGTTGTTTTTTTTTATTATTATTTAAACCAGGCGTTCACGTTGACGACTGCACCTGCCTCCGCGCAGGAGGGGATCTTGGTAGAAGAAGAACATCTGGATTTTCCCGATGTAAACGATTAGCAGGGCGGGGGGGGGGGGGACGACAAAACAACACAACAAACGCTCAACAAACCAAAGACTTTTGAGGCGGCCGTCAAACGTGTAGTTTACAGCGGAGTTTTTAATCTCGCCTTAAATGTTCAGGCGGGCGGATACTTAGAGAGTCTACAGGTGTTCACACCAGCCTGCTGCAGCACGCGATCTCAGGGTGGTTCACCACAAACCATCAAAACAGGGACAGTCTGCTCTTAACGTGCAAGAGGCGCAAACAGAAGAGCGAAACCAGTCTCGCGGGGTAAGAGCAAACACCATCAGGAAGTGGAAACACGAGTTTCACAAACGGAGAAAAAAAAAAAAAAAAGGAATCTCACAGCTCACAATTGTTTAACCGTTTTGATTCCTTGGTTTAAACTTCAGTATTTATTTATTGTTTTGGGACGACATTGCGGACAGAACAGGAACCTCGCGCGGTCGCCGACCTGACCTCTGACCTCTCACTAACGCTCCGCCCCCTCCTCTCTCTCCTCCAGCTGCGGTGGGCCCGCCGTCCCGAGTGGTCCTCACTCCGGCCGGAAGCGACCTGGACGTCGTCATCTCGGACCCTCTGAGCAGCGCCAACACCTCCATGAAGGAGCACATCCCCGAACTGAACTACCTCATCATGTACTGGGAACGCTCGGCGCAGGTAAGAGGGGAACGCCTCCTCTACGAAACACCAACCGCCCCGTTGTGTCACGCTTCACCGATTCCTTTTCCCCTCTCCCGGAATGCACCTGCCGAACCCTCTGAAGCCGCGCTGTCAAACCCAGCGGCGTCCGTACGAGCGACATACCGGCGGGCCAGTTATGAAAGACGCACGATATTTGTTCACGGGGCGGATGTCGTCGCCACTCTTTACACGCCCGCTCTGAAGGCTGCAGCAGTCGCACGGCGAAGAGCACCTGCTCTGTTGTCGCACGTCTGCAGCAGGGTGGAGTGTGTGTGTGTGTGTGTGTGTGTGTGTGTGTGTGTTTTTTTCTTTTGTGGTTTGTTTTGTTTGCATTCGCACTCGTTTCCTTTCTCCGTTGCATGGCAGGTTTTAATGACACGGGTCGCCATGAGAAAACCGGTTTTGACGAGAGTGAATGCGGCTCATTGCAGCACGTCCTAAAATAAGGAGCGAGGCGGGAGACTGAGACGAACTCGCGTCCCTCCTCCTCCCTCGCGAAAGCACAAGGAAAACAAAATGAGGCTGCAGGGAGATCGATCCGCCCGACTCTCTGAGTGTTGCAGCTGTCGCGCAGATAAGAAGCCGACAATAAGACATCCGAAGTGTAAACGGTGAACGCACGCGATTAAAAAAAAAAAACAACACAAAAACTTTATAAAAGAAGGCGTCAATGAGACGGAAAAGAAGGTTTAAAATGTGAACGCAGTATGCAAATCGAGAGTCGGGCTGCAGAGGCGGGTTTTAAAAGGTGTGACGCAGCATTAAAAAAAAAACAAAAAAAACTACAAATATTCACGACAGCGTGTCAGAATTGGACCGTTGCATTAAAAGTACTTTAGAAATGAATGCATTTTTTATATTAAATATCGATCATAATGTTCCTTTTTTAAACTTAGAATTTTCCCTGTTTAAAAAAAAAAAAAAAAAAAAAATCTGGATACTTTGTTATTTCATTTAATTCAACAAATATACAACTTATTTTTTTCAATAATGCCTATTTCCTCAGATAGAAAGCTGTGATGTCCTGCAGGCAGTCTTCATCTGAAACGCCTCTATTTGCCCGTCTGCTTTGCTTTTAAATTCTTCACTTGTTTCGTACACTGCAGCTCTGAAAACACTGTCTCGCTGGTCGTCACACTAATGCACCGAGGTCACAGAGGACTGTCTGGACCCTTTTTAAGTAGATTCTTTATGGGAGGCAAATAAATGATGTAATGGTTGAATGCGCAGCAATATGCTGATCAACATTCATGAATCCTGATCAACAGTTAACTTTGTGGTAGAACTACATCCTTCCTTATTTACTTACATACTTACTTAATTGCCCTCCCCCCCCCCCTCCCACCCCACCCTCTTGCCTTCCCCTCAACGTGCTCACAGATCCAGACTCTGACTGTAACTGTACCGTGAAGTTTAAACCGTCTCTGTCCCATGATCCTTCAGGGCCCGACGACCCAGACTCTGATCAGCAAAGTCAACATGGTGACTCTGCCCAGCCTGAAGTCCTGGACCTGGTACTGTGTGAGCGTTCAGACCCACTGCGACTACTACAACAGGACCAGCGGCTTCACGGTGCCGCACTGCATGCAGACGGAAGGTAACGCCACAACAACACGTTTACATCCGACTGGAAAGAGTGGACAGACCAGCATTCACTGTGAAGACTGAACGCAGCCGTGGCAGACTGATGATCTGCTCGCTCCACCTGCACCTCATCTTCTTTTATTTTGAAGGAGTTCCACTCAGAGCTTCCTGTTGACGTCTTTGCATGTTCAGTAAATAAACATCTGGTCTTCAACTGTCGACTGCACATATATAACTGTGTGTATGTGTTTCCTCACAGGTGCGATCCCCTGGTGGCAGATCTTCCGCTACTTCCTGGCATCTCTGGTGGTCTGCTTCCTGATCATGCTGATCTCGCTCTCCGGCTCCTTTTGGTGCTGCAAGACCCTGAAGGCGACGTTTTATCCGACCAACCAGCTGCCCCACCACTTCAAGGAGGTACAGCACAGTGTCACCACGTGTCACTACGTGCATGCAGCCAGTAAAAACGAGGTGATTAAAATAAAAGACGTCTCCTCTCTCTCTCTCGTGTCCGTCCCACCTGCAGTACCTCTACGGCCCCCCGGGCTCCGAAGCTCCTCGCCTCCTCAGCCCTCAGCCCTCGGAGTCCGAGCTGGTGTATGATCACGTGATCGTCTGCACTGAGCCGGCCGTCCTGGAAATCCACAACCTTCCTCCGGAGACCCTGCCGGCGCCCCCCTCAGGCCTGGAGCTCGACAGCAGGTCACTTTTAAATCTCTGCCGTCTGCTGCTTCACGTGTTCACGAAGAACCACGTCCTGGTATCGAAACGTTCATCGTCCTTCTTTTTTTTTTGCTCTCCAGTGGCCGACACAGCCGTCAGAACAGCAGCAGCAGCGGAGACTCGGGGGTTTACTCCGCGGGGGGGAGCTCCAACTCGCGGCAGCCCGACAGCAGGCAGAGCCTGGCCGACGGCCCGAAGGGCCCGTCGGACCCGGAGCAAGTGAAGCTGCGGGAGATGGACCCGCGGCCGAAGACTCGTCCCCCGATCGTGGACGAGGGCGTCGTCGTCGACGTGTGCGTCTGAGGCGGGAAAAGGAAAAAAGACGTTTGGTAAGAAGGAAAAAAAACACGAAAGACGGTCTGTGCAGCGGTGCCTTTATTTCCAGCCGTCACTGTGAAATCAGGAGAGGAGAAGCTGCCTGGCATTAAAAAAAAATATATATATATATGTATATATATTACGAAGCTGATGAGAAACAGAACTAAACCACCTCAGTGCTGACTCGGCTCTCTTCACACACATGTTTGAAGATCCTTGTTTGGACCCTACAGGAAGTCCTGCTGGTGCTGATTTGAAATGTTTTCGTTCCCCACCCCTCGTCTCCTGCAGCCGCCGTCTTCACGCTGACGGAGGAATAAATCACTGTCTCGTTGCTCTAATCAGTGGACGTAATCAATCAACATTAACGGAGATGAAGTTACAGCGAGGGGGAGGAGCCTCCTGCGGGTGTTTCCATCTGCTCCTTCGTGAAGGTTTTAATGTTTCAGTTCATGTAGAAACATGTCTACTTCAGGTCTGGTTGTAGGCCCCTCCCCCTCTGAGGCCAAAAAAGGTTTGGACGCAATCAGAAAACAAAGACAAAAACAGCGTCTCTAACGAGAGAAACGTAATCTGAAGAGTCTCATTCACATTTCATTCGAGTATTTCTCCGACCTCGCCCTACGAAATTCTTAAACTTAGAAAACGTCACCGTTTTTCGTAGGATTTTCGTCACCGGGAGGAACTTTTTTGTCGGAGGAATCTTTTGCCTCAAGAGTTTCACCAAAAGAAAAGAATGTGAGGACGAGAAGAGCAGAAACAAAACGACCACTTTCTCCCGCATGTCGTTTCAACTCATTATTTGATGTCGATAAACAGTGAAAAGATTTCTGTTGACTTCCATCTAAAAATCAGCCGAAACCATTTCCGCCTGCTGAAATACTTTGTGAGGTGTTTGTGTCTGAAAGCGAGGAAAGGAAAGGGTTAAAAAAAAAAAAAAAAAAAAAAAAAGAAATCTTTGTAGAAATATAAAAACGTGGCTGTTCACCTTTATCAATGTAAAAGTCTTCTTTCTTTCTTTTTTTTTTTTTTTCCCCGCATTTTCATTCTTCCATTTATGATTCTTATAGAATCTCGGTGCTGTGTTTGTTGTCGTGTTTTTTTTTTTTTTTTTCCCCCCACACTTATCCTCGACATTTTGAGGCGGCGGGTCAGACTGATCCGAAAACTGTCGGCAAAACAAACCAGATGTTAGAGAAAATGGAAATGTGTTTCAAAAGAGGCTGAAAACATTCATTGTGCTGCGTCGCCTCAACGTGTCGTCCGCCGCTGCTGTTCAAACTGTAAATAAGCGTATTGTGTAACAGGTGAAATGAGCGTCGCTCGAAGGCGTGCTGACGTCCATGAACACGTTCATGGACCGATCAGAATAATAAAAATAAAAAAAATCAATAAATGTCCTGTGATAAGAAACCATTTGTGGATTTTCATATCGTCATTGATGAACCTTTTCAGTATTTCCTTGATTAATCAATAAATCTTTTCTCTCAGAAAATGTTCAAGAATTAAAAAAAAAACAACAATAAACATCACAGCAGTGTTCTGATAAACAAGTTTATTTATAGGTCAGTTTTTTACAGTTTCAGGAAAATGACAAGAAAATGTTCAAATGCTGAATTAATTACGACTTCATTGGTTAATTTCTACCTGATTCTTCTTCAATGTAAACAAAACAGAATCATGTTTGATGGCTTAAATGGAAGAAAATTCTTGTACCATTAAATGTCTAAACACATAAACGAGTGAATTTATTTATCTCCGTTGAAATATAGGATGGTACGTTATAAAGTGGGGTTTATAAAACTCTTTACATTTGACATATTCTGCCTCCTGTAGCTCTTTATAATCGTTCCAAATTTCAGACTGATCTGTTGAAGTCATCTTTTTTCTTTAAAGTTGAAATCGTTGTCCCCCTAATCAAACTGAAATCTCTAAAACAGCAACTAGGACCAAAAAAAAAAAAAGAAGAAGTGTGAATCGTTCTTTTTAAAGTCTGGAAGAAACCCTTCAAGAAAAGATCGCTCTTTTCATATTAAAAAAAAAAAAAAAAAAATCACACGTTTTTTACAGAAGGATTCCTTCCACTGAGAGGTTTCCAGATGTCTGACTGCACCTGAACACAACAGCTTCCTGTTTCTTCCAGAATATGTGTCGCAGACATGGCTTTGTGCGCTGCTCTATTCAAAACTCCCTTTCCTGTCACGCCTTTGTTTTTGCAGCATGTGACATGAGATCTACGGAAAAGACCTGCTGGGTTGGTTGCAATCGAGGCAGAAACTGGGACGAGTAAAACCAGAACTACTGACTAAAACAGGAAAGTTATCGGGGGAAATGTGACTTACTGATTATGTTTTTGTGTTGTTTTGATGTGTTCTCAGGCCTCAAGACTGTTATTTTGTATGAAGTGAGCAGCGGGTCCACACAAACACAAACACACACACACAAACACAAACACAAACACACACACACAAGCACACCCACAGAGAGAGAGAGAGAGAAGGACAGACAAGAGTCCTGGAGTTGTTTCACAGGTTCAGGTTCCTGGTTTTTCCCGTCTGCTGCCGGCTCGTCTCTCGTCAGAAGGAAAGTGAAAGGAATCATTACCGAGGATGATGACGGGAAAGTTAAATGAGGCAGAGCAGGTTGAAACCTGTCCCCCTTTCATGGAACAAACGGACGCCTCGAAATGTGACACCACTGAGGGCTCCGATAGACTCCCATTCAAAAAGCATCAACTTCTCTCCTGAAGTCAGTAAATGTTTTTTCCGTGAGTCATTATTGTGTCTTAACAGGAGAGAGAGCGTCAACACGACGGAATCCTTCTGATAAATGTCGCCCTCTGCTGGAGTGAATTACATGCTTGGTTTTATTTTAATTCACTGAAGCTCTATCCGGGAGTTAAAATGTTGGATAAAACACTTATCCAAGTGTTTTGTTTTTTTTGTTATGTTTTTTTTAGCCCCATTCGGTCAAACTTTTACAAAAATTATCAGGAGTATTAATCTGATCAGACACAGATAATTATAATTTTCACCATAATGAAAGCGTGTTCCCTTCTGATGAATCAAAAGTGAGAAAAAATATAACCGCGAGCAGCAATGATAGGGGTTCAAGTATCAAGGTGTTTCTGTCTTTATTATGCAAGCAAAAAAAAATATGAAACGAGAATAAAATAACTTGCGTTAAACAAATTTGCTCTTACAGTTTTGGTCACAGAATTAAGAATTTTGCTTATGAAACTAGACTTTTTGGCTGCAAATTGAAACTCTATTGTACTTTATGGAAATGAATTTGCAATGCAATAATTCTATTCTCAGTTTATATGTTTTTGCTGACAAACTTGATTTTTGATTGCAGTGCAAGAAATTTGCTTTTGAAACAGTTTTTTTTTGTTTTTTTTTTGCTTGCATAATAAAGACAGAAATACCTTCATACCAAGCAAATTGCAAGCAGTAGAAGAGAAGTAGCAAACCACTTTCACATAATGCAGAATTATTGGTGAGGTGTACTCGTCCAGAGGCGGATCCGAACCAGCAACCTTTCGGATCCGAACCAGCATCCTTTCGGATCCGAACCAGTAAAGGTGACCTACAGATTGTAACACCAGATAAACCTGCATTTGAATAATGAGCATACAAAGGTATTATTTTTTTTTTTTTAAAAAAACGTTTTACAAATAGTTATAGTGTTTGTATGTATTTTGACTTTTAACATAAAGTGCGCCGACTTTTTTTTTAAGAAAAAAAAGGGCTCTGTTTAAAAAGAAAAAAGATTAACATTATTCCGCTAACAAACTTTAAAAAAAAAAGAAAATGCTTTATTGTTATTATTATTATTATTATTATTATTATTATTATTATTATTATTATTCGGACGTTACCTTTAAGGGGCGTTTCAGGAAATGTCGACAATTAAGGAGAAGTGACTCCAACGCGGAACCTTCCCAGATTCCCTCGCCGTCCTCCTACGCTGGAAGTCGGAGCAGCGGGATGTCCGCATGAGGCCACAGACCCGTCGACCTCTGGGAAATGAGGCCGCCACGATGTTTGTCCGCCTGGCGTGTTTTCTGATAGTCGTCCGAGGTAAACTACTCGCCATTAGACGGGGTTTCCGGTTAGCCGTTCGTGCTAGTGGCGCACTGCGTGTGCGTGCGTGTGTGTGTGTGTGTGTGTGTGGTTTAGCGCAGCCTGTCACTACGTTCTATTTTATTCAGGAAAAAAACAGCGCGCCAGACTCGGTCGTAAACTCAACCTTTTTTTAACGTTTTGTTTCAGTTCGGCACGCGAACACCAGTTTTCTTGGTCTAAATGCTTTTGATTTATCTAATATAAAGTGTTGTGGTAAATTCGGCATAACGTTATTCCACCAATTCATGTCAATATAATATATTTGGTCACTCTGATGCTGAAATATGTTGCTGAAAACTACACCAAAACTTTTAGTATTTGATTTCAAATCCAAAAATACATTCTTTATTTAGTTTTTTTTTTGGCCTCATAAATGCAAAAACAAAACCATACAAAACAAAAATGGTGCCACTTGGAGGGTTGAATGTCATTTGAAATGAATGAAGTGGATTTCGAAAAGCCAAACCTTTTTAAGCAGCACGTACATAAGGATCCTTGAGCAACAGGAAATTACAGAAGATTAATGGAATGGGTCTTTTATTGTTACTGCCGTTCAGCCTTCAGTCTAAAGAGACGACGGCGACCGGCGAGATAATCAGCAGCTGTCTTTGTGTGTCTGTAGATGTGTAAAATTTCTGTTAAATTTCAAAACCTGAAAACACAAAAAGTCCCGTCCCGAAGAAACTCAGTCAAAAGATCTTTCTCTGCTTCGTCCTCCTCGTTTATCAGACTTGATGATTCAAATCAACCGGGTCTTTTTTTTCAATTTTTTAAAATCAGTTTCTGTTTAAAATCAAAATTATTTATTGCGAAGTGTAGTGAGGAAGAGAAACATGCTGCATAAACCTTCTGTGCAAATGAAATACAACATTTTAAATGTATTGACTCATCAGAAGAAGAAACGGTCCCGTCTGAATGACTGAATGATTTATCACACAACCAGTTTGTTGATTATCTGAAAGGCTTTTCAGATACTGTTCAGAAGAAAGTAGATCCCCAAAAAGAAAAGTAAACGTTCCCTCTTCTCCGTGTTCTTCCCCGTCTGTCCCAGCGCTGCCTGAGCCGCCGCCGCCGCCGCTGCCGCTGGACGTCCATGTTGAAAAGGGGCAGCTGAGGTGGACTCCTGCCACCGACGAGCCGGACGTCACCTTCAAGGTCCAGTACCGCAGGTGACCACTCAACACGGGCAGAATTTCAAACCAAACACACACTTTGAAAGAAATACGTTTAAAAGCTGTTAAATCGTTGAAGGATTGTTGTTGTTGTTGTTGTTGTTTTTTTTTTAAGTGAAATTCGGTCGTTTTCAGCTTCTCGCGTGAAGATTCGGTCGTTTTCTTTGTCATAGCAAACTGAATAACTTTGGACTGTTTTTGACAAACCTGAAAAGAAAATTCAGAGTTTTCCTGCAGATTAAATCACGAATGAAAATAAGTGTTAGTTGTGTTTTATAGTTCAGATAAAAGTTATTATCACGTGTCCCTGCTTTATTTATTTTCTGTCAGGCACATATTTTTTTCAAATTGCTGAGTCATACAGTGTCCCACAAACATGGTTCAGATATTTCCAGATTCAAAACAATCTCCTCCACACAACTATACAAATATATTTTTACTGACAATATTTCATGGTGAGATACATGTAAAAACACAACTTCATTGGACGAAATCATCGATATTATCCCGTGATATAAAGACTGTAAAATATATTTTTTTAAATCTCCAGTTGTGTTTTATAGTTTAGATAAAAAAAAAAAAAAGTTTCTGTCGACAGGACGCAGATTACGGAGCTCGTGTGATTTTTTTTTGTTTTTGTTTGTCGTCCTCAGTTCCAACGTCAAAAAGTGGAGCGACGTGCCGGGGTGCGGCCGGACATCCAACACTTCCTGTGACTTCGCCGACGCCGCGGCGACGGCCGAGCACGGCTGCGTGATGCTGCGCGTGCGAGCGGTGCGGCGCGGCGTCGCCTCGGAGGAGGTTGCGGCCTGCAGCCGGCACGGTGAGGACGCATTCGAACACAAATCTCTCCCGGCATCGTCAGACGGCATCGTCAGTGCTGACATCATCTCCCCTCCTCCCCATCCTCCAGGCGACTCGTGCAGCCCCGAGTTCAGCCTGAAGGCGTGGCCCCCCGGCTCCCTCACCGTCCTACTGACCAGGAACCACAGTCTGCATCGGGACTACGCCGACCACACACAACACAGGGTTTACTACGGGAAGGAGGGAGAGAAGCCGCAGGTGAGGGCGCCCACGAAACCATCCTGACATTTGACCTTTTATTCATATGAGCCCGATTATAGTTTAACAAAACGCGCTTTTTTAAAAAAATGTTTTTATTGACATCAAACAGAAGACGAATTTTTGCGCTCCAAATACGATAAACGATCCTCCGAACGATCAGATTCCGCTTCTGCTTATTTTTCATACAAGGAACGCAGTGTTTCGCATAAAAACGGACACGAAGGAACATTTAAAAAAAAAATATGTATATATATAGAAAAGGATTCAATTCCGTAAGAACAGATGAAATTAAACGCAAACAGAAGTATATAATAAAGCAATTCAAGCAGTTCAGGTGACATCAGGTGGCACAACGTCTGCTGCTCTTCACCAGCTGTACGGAGATTACATTTCCCAAGCAATTATCAACGACCTGGAGGTGGGGCAGAGGTACTGCGTGGAGGTGGAGTTCGTCACCCACCGTCAGCCCGTCGGACTGTCCAGCTGCGCCCAGTGTGAGGTCGTCCTCAAGCCAGGTAAGAGACGCCCCCCCCCACCCGCCCCGCTCTGTGTTATGGTGCCTTCCAGACGCCGATTTTTAACGCAGTGTTCCTTTAAAGGTGCTTCAACATGCTGATGTGTGAAGTTGTGTTTTATTTAAAGCTCTTAAATCCTCTGAAGAATAAATGGACTCTGTGTGTGTGTGTGTGTGTGTGTGTGTGTGTGTGTGTGTGTGTGTGTGTGTGTGTGTGTGTGTCCTGCACCCTCTCTCCAGGAGACACCTCGCACGCGGGGACGATCACCGTGGTGGTGTTCGCCGTCGTCGTCCTGTTCGTCGGGGTGCCCACGATCGCCTACTTCATCATCTTCCATCACGGCAAACTCAAACAGTGCCTGCGACCGCCGTACCAGATCACAGACGTGAGCACCAAAACACTCTCGCAGGGCGCACGCTGACCTTAACGACCACTAGGTGGGGGCGTAAATGCTCTGTGTTGATGATTTGATTTGACGTCTCCCGCTGAGCTGTTGGCTGGGATTGAGAGGGGAGGTGATTCCACTTCTAGAGAAGGAGCAGCAGCACAAAGCTGTGTGATGAATGTACATGTGATCCGACAGGAAGAGCCTCCTGATGCGGATCTCGTGTTTTCCTCTCCAGTCAGTCTGAAAGTTTTAGCTTTTTTTTTTCTTTTCTTTTTTTTTTTGTCCGGATGTTTATTTCCGACTTTCTCGCTTCAACCCAAATCTCTACCAATCAGCACTGCCAATGAGCTCAGACCCCCGTGATGTGTACACAGGGTGGACCGGGTGGACCGGGTGTGAGATGTAGCGTCTCCTAGGTAACCGATGATGTTCTTCTCTCCTGCAGTTGATGGAGCGTCCTCCTGAGCGAGCCGTCCAGCTCCTCGACAGCCCGACCGAGAACTACGACGTCATTACCAGCATCGAGCCGAAGGACTGAAACCAGTCGTCCTCCCCCTTGTCCTCGTCCTCATCCTCGTCCTCGTCCTCATCATCGTCCTCGTGTGTTACTAAACGTTATCATGATTGGAAAAGGGGTGGCGCGCCCAGGATACCTTACTTCGCGCCTTACTTCTGTGAACTTTTTTTGTTTGTTTTATCAATCACAGCATTAAGTCAGTTTGTAAAACTATTGGCACACACACACACACACAATGTCCACCACCTCCGCCTTACTTCTGTGCATTTTTTGGGCCTGTTGTTGTTCATAAAATATGTTTTTTCTAAAAGTTTAAATGCATTTTTTGGAGGCTTTATCTCATGAAAGTGGACACACATATGTCTCCCGCCGAAAAATTTCGTATTCTAGTGGAGTCGCGAATGGGCGTGGCCAAATGGCTCGCTAGCGCCCCCTAAAGAGATTCCCCGGCAGCTACATTTACGTACACGCGCGAAATCCGGTGGACACGTGTATCACACCGAGACGCGCAAAAAAGTTATATTGCACCGTTACGTCAACTCAACAGAAAGTCCGCCATTTTGAATTTAGTCGCCATTTTTGGCGATTCGCACGTTGTACTTTAACGAACTCCTCCTCGGGGATTTTGTCGGACCGACTTGGACATTTTTTCCGTGCACTATGAAACATTTATTTTCATACTTTCAAATGCTACATCGAGCCGGTTGATCACATGAACCTAAAGTCGGGTCGCAATAACCTAAACATGCGGTCGATGATATATTGAGAATTTCGTTCGATTTGTTTCAAAGGGCGTCGCCGTGGCGATGCGGCAAAGTTTGACGTTTCACCGGGACACAGGAAGTTGATGTTTAAGGTGATGGGATGCTTGAAACCTCATGAAACGTGTCGCATACATCCGGCGTGGTGAGACGACACATCTGATATGCGTTTTGCGAGTGGGCGTGGCCAAACGGCTCGTCAGCGCCCCCTAAACTGCAGCCCCGGCACCCAGTTGCACATACATACACCAAATTTGTTGGGACAACTGTATCACACCGAGATGTAGTCATGCAGTGTCCCACAAACATGGCTCAGATATTTCCAAAATTATAGGCAATCTCCTCTACACAACCATTAAAAGATATCTCTACTGACAATATTTTATGGTGTACATGTCAAAACATAACATAAAATGTTTTCCCTTGATTTAAAGGCTAATCTAAAAAAAACAACCTCTAAGCCTCACCTCCTGCTGTCAGTATGTGGGGTAAAACTATGAACCCCAAGTTTCCCCCGATATCATCAGAGGACCTTTTTGTCATAATGTGGTCCAAGATGTCAAAGAAGTATAATATCTGGAAATTGACATAGGAGGTGATCAAACCACCAACCTTCTGATGACAAGGCAACCCCACTGTACAAGCTGAGCTACAGCCAGTATTTATTGTACACTTACCAAAATGTGAAAAAAGTCATACTATATGTCGTCATTCACGTCATCCGAAATGTCATAAAAAAGTCATAATATAGCATGTCATCTAAAATGTTGAAAAAAAAAGTCATTTTATAGCATGTCATCCGAAATGAGAAAAAGAAAGAAGAAAGTCATCAAAAATGGTATAAAAAAAAAAACTCGTCCGAAATATTACAAAAAGTCATGTTGTATCCAAAATTTGAAAAAAGTTATACTATAGCATGTCGTCTAAAATATCATAAAAAAGTCATACTGTAGCATGTCGTATAAAAAGTCATCCAAAATATGAAAAACAAATTCGTCCAAAATAGCGACATACCCATCGTACCATATCGCTGCGTTCAAAGCCACCAGATTAAACTGCAACTGGGAATCGGACAATTATGTTTTCCTTCACAACGGGAAATACATAGAAAATATACAGCAAATAACGAGAGACAGACGCGTTGATGTTCACAAAAGGAGAATTTATTTAACTTATTTTCTACTCTATATTGGGGGTGTGTGTTATGGTTAATGTGTGTGTGTGTGTGTGTGTGTGTGTGTGTGTGTGTGTGTGTGTGTGTCATCCATTGCCATTGTCGTTGCCGTTGACGATCTTATTGGAGATGGCCCCCGGCAGTGTGTAGAAGAGCAGAGCGAGGAAGAGGAAGGTGATGAGCAGCAGGAGGGCGATGATGATGTACTTCTTGTAGCTTTTCCACACGAGGTGGAAGAAACACTTGAAGGGGTTGATGAACCAGGAGAAAGACGTGTCCGGGCGGCTGGGGGACAAAAACGCCGTGTTTGTTTACGCGGTACGACAACACAAACAAACAACAACGACTGTTCTTTTCACGTCGGTTAGCTCCCTGAAGTTGAACTCTTACTTGGGTTTGGGCAGCGGCTCCGGCTCCTTTCGCGCTCGGCCAACGGGGTTTTTCTCGGCCTCCTCGACGCTCACAAGATGAAACTCCGCCTCCACTTTCCCCTGCAGCATTAAAGCACGACTGTCCATCGGTGCCTCACGTTGTTGTTTATGCTGTTGTGTACAGTGTGTGTGTGTGTGTGTGTGTGTGTGTGTGTGTGTGCGTGCGTACCGTCAGCTCTGCAGACTTGCAGAAGGGCCACCAGCCTCGCGCTCGCTTCTGTTGGAAGATGGAGATTCTCTCCGTCACGTCCGTCAACATGTCCGCCTTACAGGACTTGGAGGTTTTTGCTCCACGAGGAAATCCGTGGAGGTCCAATTCCAGTGTGCCTGCACACACACACACACACACACACACACACACACAGACATTAACCATAACACACACAACACACACACACACACACACACACACACACACATTAACCATAAGACACACACAAACACACACACACATTAACCTTAACACACACACAAACAAACACAGCGCGCGCACACACATGCACAACACACACACACACTGTGGTAGATTATGCTTAAATGTGGTAGCTTATGCTATGCCCATTTATATATATATATATATATATATATATATATATATATATATATATATATATATATGTTTGATCCAGTCTTTAATCAAATGCTATTATGATACTATATGTAACCCTGTCGACTCAGCATTAAGATGTGCTGCACACAGCTGTGTGCCCAAGGTCATGAGAACACGAAGTAAGTTTCGGTACGTGACAACTCACACGCGAGCTGAACTCAGATTCAGGAGGTCACGGTACCAACTCTCGATAAGGAGTTGGTACTCCTCTTGTGGAACATCCGAGACTAAAGTCCCCGCCCTACCTGTATAAAAATATGTAATATCGAGTGCTCAGATCAGACTCCAACAGAGAGACCTCTGGTTGATGTTGGGCTCTCCGTGATATCATGTATGCTGAAGTTGCTGAATAAATCAACTTGCTGATTGAATCTGCCTATTGGTGTCTCTGATCAAAACAACTCGGTGGAATCAATTGGTGAATTCCAACAACACATACAAACAAACAAACACACACACACACACACACACACACAGAGTCAGACGGACAGAAACAGGAGTGCCATTCGTTCACTCACCCAGGAAGTCGTCTGACGACAGCGTCTCAAAGTCCCAGACCTGCAGGATGAGGATGGCGGGAAGCTTCTGCTCCGTTTTATCCAGAGAGAAAATACTCTCCCTCTTCCTCACCACCACCACCTGCGGGGGGAGGGGGGGAGAGGAGGTTTACTGTTTCACCGCTTTCCTCCTGGGGATTACAGATCAGGTTTATCTGGTCCGGTCGGACCCGGCCTGTCGGTCGGTACCTTCTCGGCGGGCAGGTAGCTGAAGGGGAACACGAAGCGCCAGTTGAAGTTTCCTTCTCCGGTCAGAGAGTTGTAGTGCACGTCGGTCTCCTGCCGGTCGTCCTCCAAACCTTTCAGCCAGCTGCAGAAGGAGTCGTGTTTTACAGCCACACACACATGTTGTTCCTCCATCCTGTTCTCGTGAAAGCGATACCTCAAAAAAACTTCTCCATACCTCAAAGAAACGCCTCCATACCTCAAAAAAACATCTCCATACCTCAAAAAACGTCTCCATTCCTCAAAAAACGCCTCCATACCTAAAAAAAACCCCGTCTCTATACCTAAAAAAAACCCGCCTCCATACCTTAAAAAAACGCCTCCATACCTCAAAAAAACGTCTCCATACCTAAAAAAAAAACGCCTCCATACCTCAAAAAAATGTCTCCATACCTCAAAAAAACGCCTTCATACCTAAAAAAAACCCCGTCTATACCTCAAAAAAACGCCTCCATACCTCAAAAAAACGTTTCTATACCTCAAAAAAACGCCTCCATACCTCAAAAAAACGCCTCCATATCTAACAAAAATGTCTCCATACCTCAAAAAAAACATCTCCATACCTCAAAAAACGTCTCCATACCTCAAAAAACATCTCCATACCTCAAAAAACGTCTCCATTCCTCAAAAAACGCCTCCATACCTAAAAAAAAACCGTCTCTATACCTAAAAAAAAACCCGCCTCCATACCTTAAAAAAACGCCTCCATACCTCAAAAAACGCCTCCATACCTAACAAAAATGTCTCCATACCTCAAAAAAACATCTCCATACCTTAAAAAAACGCCTCCATACCTAACAAAAATGTCTCCATACCTCAAAAAAACGCCTCCATACCTCAAAAAAACGCCTCCATACCTAACAAAAATGTCTCCATACCTCAAAAAACGCCTTCATACCTAAAAAAAAAAACCCTCCATACCTCAAAAAAACGCCTCCATACCTAACAAAAATGTCTCCATACCTCAAAAAACGCCTGCATACCTAAAAAAAAAAAACGTCTCCATACCTCGAAAAAACGCCTCCATACCTCAAAAAAACATCTCCATACCTCAAAAAAACGCCTCCATACCTCAAAAAAACGCCTCCATACCTAAAAAAAACGTCTCTATACCTCAAAAAAACGCCTCCATACCTAAAAAAAAACGCCTCCATACCTAAAAAAAACCGTCTCTATACCTCAAAAAAACGCCTCCATACCTCAAAAAAACATCTCCATACCTCAAAAAAACGCCTCCATACCTCAAAAAAACGCCTCCATACCTAAAAAAACCCGTCTCTATACCTCAAAAAAACGCCTCCATACCTAAAAAAACGCCTCCATACCTAAAAAAAAAAACGTCTCTATACCTCAAAAAAACGCCTCCATACCTCAAAAAAAACGTTTCCATACCTCAAAAAAACGCCTCCATACCTCAAAAAACGCCTACATACTTCAAAAAAACGTCTCTATACCTCAAAAAACCGTCTCTATACTTAAAAAAAAAACGTCTCCATACCTCAAAATAAACGCCTCAATGGAATTTCTTCAAACTTGGCCTAAACCTTCACTTGGTCCCAGATTTTAACTGATTAGAATTTGAGGGTCAAAGGTCACCAATTCAACCCATTCTTACCAACATCATATCTCAAGGATTCATACATTAATTGTGACAAAATTTCAAACAAATATCTAATAGGATCGAATGACGAGGCAGGACATTTCATATCCAAAAGGTTAAAGGTCACCTTATAGAGAAACAATCCATCTAATGACTGACTAAAAGTCCCAGATGTGGAACAGATTATAACAAAATCTCATTAATTTGTAGCCTCTGATTTATGAACTTCATCCTAATTAAAAAAAAACAAAAAAAACTAAAAAGCAAACTGATTTGGATTAAATGTCTGCAGTCTGAACAGAAGGGAGGCTTTTAATTTTGAATCACCCCTTAATGTAGATATCACTGGACTGTTGACCGGTCAGGAAGTTGCTGTCCTCCAGAATCACATCCTCCGTGTTCCAGATGATGATCCGCAGCTCGTACCTGAACACGAACACGAACACACACACACACACACACACACACACACACACACACACACACACACCTGAGTGTCAGTTGGTCCTTTTCAAAAACAAAACTTTTTCTCGGGTCTCCAGCTGCTGCCGAGAGACACTCACTCACCCTTTTGGTTTTCGAGGTGAGATGTCCACTGAAGGTCCTGGATGTGGCAGGTCCATGGGAAAGATGTCCACCCACATCTGGACCTGTCCCTACACACACACACACACACACACACACACACACACACACACACACACACACACACACACAGTAACATGTCTTATACAACTTCATTTTGGCATTTGCTGCCTGAATGTTTATGTTTTGATCGTTGGTGTTGGTACCCGACCAACAGACTGGACTATTCCAGTCAGTTGGATCTTTGTTGGCTGCCAACAAACCTTTAGTTATGAAGACGGATTGACCAGGATACGAATTAGATCAGACCTGGAGTGAGGTCATGTAAAGAAAATACCTGGTCCATTCCAGGCCGAGCCTTGTTGAACAGGGTCCTGGTCTCGATGTGTTCAGGTACCAGTTTGCAGCCGACCGCCGGGATCTCGGCCCAGCGGTGCAGGATCTTCAGGGACAAGTGCTCGTAGGACTCCACCGGCTCGTCTGAGACGTAAACACATCTATTTGCCACATGTCGACAAGCTGCAGACGAACCGGTGAAACGGATGATTTCCACGTGTCTCTACCTTCATGCATGAACAGCGTCTTGCCAGCGAAGACTTTGCCGGCCACGACGATGCGTCCCGGGTTGAAGTGAGGACCGTCCACACCGTTCTCTCTGCACATCTTGGACAGCAGCTCTGACGGCTTCAGGCAGTCTCTCCAGGCGTTGTAACCCTCACTGACAGACAGACAGACGGACGGACGGACAGACAGCACGTCATTCCTTCAACTCTCCACCCAGTAAGAGTGCGGCGACGAGGTCGGACGCCTGGACTTACAGACTGTACTCGCTGGGCAGTCCGCAGGTGGCTCTGTGTCGGCTGAAGAAGCGGTTCTCCAGGTCGACGCGAGTCTCGCCGATCAGGTCGTCCCCTCCCACCAGGTCGTAGTCGTAGATGACCACCGACAGCAGGGACTCCTGAGGAAACCTCGCCTGCATCTCGAACGATCTGAAAAAGGAGGAGAGCGAGCTTCGGGAAACATGAAACCACCGGGACGGGTTCGACTCGAGCTCGGTCCGTTCATTTACCTTCCAAAAACAGGGTTCAGCTGTTTAGGAATGTAGTTGTCTCTGTCTTTGATTTCGTTTTTGCCAAGTCGGAGGACAATGTAAGGGTCCGCCTTCCCGTCCGGGTCGGCCGGGTGCAGGTTGGATGCCTGGCGAGGGGAGGGGGAGTTCATTCAGCAACGTCTGAGACAGTAATTTAGAAAGGAGGCTCGGAACAGAGCGGGACTCACAGAGACGATGTAAACCCGGATGAGGACTTGGGTCGGCCCGTTTGGGGGGATTCCTCTACTGACTCTGAGGCTCCCGGTGTCCGCGACTTCGTCCCAGTCCTCCGCCTCGTCCTCAGTCAGTTTGTAGAGGCAGAATTTGCCCTGAGGGAGCAGCACACGAGGAGATGCGTGAAGATCTGTTTCAGAGACACGGGGGACGTTCAACCTGCGCAGCTGTCTCACCTTAAACTTTCCGACGAACCTCTCCTCGCTCGCTCCTTCCTCCTCGTTGGCTTTTCCTCTGAACAGCTCGTACGTGTTCACCCAGTCGTCAAACGGCCCGAACTCTGCCTCCAGCTCCTTGTTGTACAGCTGCAGACAAACGCGGTGCAGTTCAAAGCGGGAGAGTCCAACACTCTACTAAACCACCAGATTTGTTCCAAAACTACAACCCGGATTCCCCAAAAGAGTTGAGACGCTGTGTAAAATGTAAATGAAAAAACTGAATGTGATGAAATCACGTAAACTCATTCAATTTAAAATAAACCAAAGACAACATATCAGATGTTATTGCTTTATGTCAAATAAATGCTTATTTTGATGACAGCAACACGTGTCTAAAAAGTTAAGTTGAAGTCTAAGTACAAGTTTGTAAAATTCAGGAGTTCTGCCTTTTATGAGTAATTTTTACAAACATTTTAAACACATCTGTGATATTTTGACAAACGCTGTTTGGATTTAAATCTTTCAAAATAGCCTCCAAAGCTATTCCCATAGAAATCGAACAGTGAAGTACCTGAAGTGTGGCTAGTTTAGTGCGTAGAGCAACGGTGGGCTCCAGGGTTGCCTTTCCTTTCTGCTTCTTCTTCTTGTCTCCGTCCGAGTGGCCGCTGACTGACGGAACAAACATGACATACGATCAGCAGGAAGCGCAGGAATGTATTTACAGCCAGGTGGAACCGTTATTTTAGCAAGCAGGAAACAAACTCCAGCAAACGTTTCACAGCAGGTACAATCGTTTGTTTCCATTCAGAGCTGTCTTGTCTGTCTTTTAGCAGTTTGTCGTAAACCTTTGCGTATATTATCTCTGATATTTACCAAAATGCCATGCAGATCATGCAGCGCCAGGACCCGACCCAGTACGTGAACAGTGCAACATCATAATCACAGGTCCCTACAGTTGGTCTGCAGGGTCGGACCACCGCAGCCGATACGTTCCCAGGGTTACCAGGAAGAACATTTCCTGAGTGTAACAGAGGCTTAGCGTGACCCTGCGTGTTTTGATCCTTACCCAAAGAGTCTATTCCATCGCTGAGCAAGCTCTGGTACGGCAAAGCTGCAACGCACAACAGTGTGTGTGTGGGTCAGAGGGCAGAAGACGGGGCGACAACCCTCCCTACGACCAGGTCGCTCACAAAATGTGTCCCAGAGGTACATTTACGGTTCCTGAACTCAACGCCGATCGGCGGTGAGACAGAGGTGCACTTTAAAGATGTTTTAGAACGGTTTCCTCACTGACATGAGGTGTGAGAAGTGAAAAAAAAACAAAAAAAAAAACAACAACAAAAAAACCCACTTTGTGTGTAGGTTTGTTTGTTGCTTTCGGTTTACGCAACATTTTAAAACCCGCAGTAACGGATATTCTGCCTCGCTGACATACGATCAACTTTAAAGCTGATACGCGCAACCAGTTAGTTTCCTATTTACACGTTTAGCAGTTGAACATCGGAATGAATTTGGAGTTGTTTTAAGTCCATTTACTTTCTTTTAGCTCTGTTTTTGGTCTCTACCACCTTGCTCGTCTGTAACCGACAATGACCTTCGACTCTTACCTTTCTGAAAGACCTGTGGTAACGGAGGGACGTCCTTCTGTTTGGCCTGAAACACACACAGTTTACACTTTACATCTTTAAAAACACGTGTTTTCCTTGTTGAGATGACGGCGAACCATCAGAGCCACCTGTTTCTCCACAGACGCGTAGTATTTGGACCACCAGTCGATGACGCTCTCGGCCGACTCGTCGGCGATGGTCCGCCTCCTTCTCTTGGTCGAGCGACTTCGCGTGCTCTTCGTCCTGTCGTCCTGGGTGTAAAACGTGGTGCACACGTGAGGAGTGTGTGGCTAGATGTGTGTGAGTGATCCACAAGAACACGTTGCTGCAGAAACCTTACCCTCTTCTTCCCGAACTTTTGGTGAAGAATGGGCGGGGCTGGAGGCGGGACTTCTTTCTCGACGGTGATTAGGAAATCCTGGTGGGCTACGACATTTGAACTGGTCTCTCCAGCGTCCTGCGACGGTCCTGCGGGACGACGGACATGCTGTAAGTCCTCGATCAAAAGTGGCAGTGAAAGGACCCGCGAGCTTCCAGCCACATCAGCACATCAGAGTTTGATGAAGATCAAATGTGACGGCACCCACCTGTCACTCAAAGCAGCCCCGCCCCTTAATTCTGCATAACTTTAATACTATTTAAAAAGTGAATTCTATAAAAGTTCGTACGGTTGTCGTGAACGGGAAAGTTAGCTACAAGGACCGAAACAGTTTGTTGTGCCAAGCTGTAAACATGTTTATTTCTACTATAAACATTTTTATTTCTGCTGTAAATATATTTATTTCTGTAAACATGTTTATTTCTGCTGTAAAGTTTTAACATGGAGGTCTGTGTCTCCACAGCCTCTCTGCTGGAGCCTCTAGTGGACATTTGAGGAACTGCATGTTTTTCATTGACGGTTGCTGCTTGAAAAAAATGCAACAATTTGTTTTAGTTTTTTGCCAATTTATGGTAATTTTTCAGTGCTTTTGTGCCCCTTTATAGACGTTTTTTTTTTATTTTTTATTTATGATCATTTTTCTTTTTCTTTATGAATGTTTCAGTGTCTACATTTGTTTTTTGTTTTTTTATACATAAGTTTGTGATCATTATCCTTCGTTTTTGGATCGTTTTAATCATCAGCAGTGCCTCTTGCCGCTCAGGTCAGTTTCTCTGTCTCTTAACCACCAGGTTTCTAATGATCAAAATGTGCTGTCTGTCGTATGGAGATGCAGCAGGTGTTTGATCATATTTATGGGCAGTAAAGTGTTTTTTTTCCAATAACACCAACACATAAAATCATTGTACCCCCCCCCCCCCCCCCCCCCCCCCCACACACACACACACACACAGGTTACCCTCAGCGCTGTGTGGCTCTGGTGTCGGATCTGGCGCAGGTGTGTGTGTGACCTCGGCTGGTTTGTGTGTGTGCGTGCGAGGCGGCGGCGGTGGAGGTGGGAGGTACTTGAAGGCCTTCAGGTTGTTGATGATGTGGTTTCCCACCAGCGTGCTGCGACCGAACGCCCGCCAGTCGACCACAGTGATGCTGAGAGGAGGATGGAGGTGTTCGTTCTCCGGTAACTCCTGCAGCACAGCGACAGGACAACGATAAACGCATCGAAGCTTCAGTCAGAGGACGCTGCATAACCGCAAAGCACGTGGACACCCGAACGCCACATCCGTACATTACCCCGCGGCTCGAACTAACCCCTCCTCATCAGCTCTTACTACCTTTGTTCACATGCTAGGGAAGTGTTGGTCTCACCAGCTCGATGGCGTCGACCAGCGTGCTGAAGTTGGGGTTGGACTTGTACTTCTGAATCACGGAGGAACGCAACGTTTTACCCGCACACTCTATGAAGACCTGCGGACAGAGAGGGAACCGATCCAGGACACATGAGGACGCATCAGGGGGACAGTGAGTTTCTACTGTGTTTTACTGCCGCGGTCAGACTGCACACACAGAATCAGGCGTAAACCGGTTGAAGCAGATGTTCAAACAGGTTCAAACAGGTGTATACAGGTTTGTAAACAGGAGAAAACAGGTGTACAGACAGGTGTACTCTCATCAGAGTTGCTCTCTGAGACGGTGTGTCTGACAGTTTGTGTGTTTGCACCTGAGGCCGATCAACTGACAGGAACTGAACCTTCTTCAGCTCCCTCAGACCCCAGAATAACACCTGGAGGAGAGACAGACACACAGACACACAGACACACACACACACACACACACACACACACACACTACAGTGTCAGAAGTGTGCCAGTGTGATTGATGACTAATTCTCACACACACTCGAGCAGCCGAACCTCGAGCCTGTAGGTGCTGAGAACCGGCCGGATGTTGGCAGGAACTGAGTAGACGCCTCCTTCCTGCTCCTCTAACTCGGGCAGACGCTGCTCTCCCGACTCCGGGATCTGCAGACACGAGACACTTATCAGCACCTCAAACCCCGCTTTAATCTGACGGGCTTCACGACCGACCGGCCGACCGACCTGCAGCAGCTCGAAGGCGGCCAGCAGTTCTCCTCCCTCCTGGCTGCCGCAGTGCAGAGGGCTGTACTGCAGAATCGGAGGAGTGTAGGGGTCAGAGGTCAGGCGGACTTCAGGCACCGCCACCGTGGCTCCCAGATACTCAGCCTTTCCCTGCCGGGGCGGTTCAGAGAGAGAGAGAGAGAGAGAGAGAAGGAAAGAAAAAGAAAAAGCCGTCACCATCTGCAGCAACAGGTGTGAAGCGGCGATGTGTCCGGACGGAGCGTTACCAGGGCGTCGTCGTCGTACACCTCGACGAGGACGCGCGGCGGCTCCTCCCGGATGTGCTGCAGGTCTCCGCTCAGCAGCAGCCGGCTCATCGGCAGACACTGATTCCAGGTGGGACTGAGAGTCTGACTGATGATCTGACAAACACACACGAAAAGACAGCAGCGCATCAACACTTCATTCAGACGGACCCCCGACGGCGGTGAGGAGGCGAGCCGCTCCGTCTCCCCTCGGTACCTGGCGGTCGTGAGCTTTGGTGCCGCGACTGACAGAACGAGATCGCAGGTACACGGAATGAGAAGAGTCCAGCTGGTAGGAGACGCCCCCGGGTCAGAACCAGAACTCACCGCGGGTATTTTTAGATCTCTACTGGTCTTGAGGACGCCTCGGGGTAGCGGGAATGGACGGTGTTGGACCGGTTTCTGAGCCCAGACAGACTCCATGATGCTGAGGTCAGGACTCTTGTTTTGGACCTGGTTCAAGACTTGGTTTGGACCTGGTTTCTGGCCTTTTTCTAGCGTGGTTCTGGGTGTAATTTTGGGACCTTTCTCTAGTTTCAGTTCTGGTTTCAAAGCTGGTTTCAGACTTTGTTTAGGACTAGTTTGGGCCTGGTTTTAGACTGGTTTCTGCTCTGGTTCTGGACCCAATTTAGACTTTGTCTCGAACATTTCTTTTGGACCTGCTTCCTGACTGTCTCAGTCCCAGTTGAGGTGGTTCAGCATCTGATCAGGATCCTCCTGGACGCCTTCCATTGGAGGTTTTCTGTGGGAGACCCCGGGTCAGAACCAGAACACACCGGAGGGATCATAGATCTCATCTGGTCTGGGGGTAGTCCAGGAGGAGCTGGAACATGTTGGAGTGGAAGGGGAGGTCTGGACTAACCCGCTCCAGGTGCTGCCTCCGAGACCGGACCGGGACCGGGTCAAAGGAGGAGGATTAACGGATGATTTTTTTTTTTAACAGTGGCAGAAAAATGTGGAATTATGGAATTGCGTTTTGGTTAAAAGTTACTTGCACCTCTCAGATTTTATCCAAATATAAAAATGATGACATTAAAAGCACACACACACACACACATACACACATACTTACGTTGGTGGTCTGGCTGTGTGACAGGTAGGTGACCCGAGCGAAGGGGTCGGACAGGCCGGAGGTGTCGGCAGCGATCAGACCGCGAGCCTGGTACATGTGACACCTGAGCAGGAAGTGATGCTGCTCTGCAGACAGAAGCAGTTCGATCGATTAACTTGACTCTCCGCTGATCCGACTGTTCTTCCTCCTTAAACCGAATGTCATCTTCCTCTTCCTCACCTGTGCAGAGCAGGTGAGCGGGAGGGGAGCTGGCGTTGGCGCCCCCCGAGGCCGGACTGAATCCTGCAGGCAGGTCGTCCAGCATGTGGGCGGAGTCTGAACAGGCTCCGAACCACAGGGACACATCGAGCTTCGCCTGGACCGACAAGCCAGCAACGCGCTTCCCTGGAGGCTGCGCACAAACGCACACAGACGCACACACACACGCACACAGGTTGTTGTTTTTTTTTACATTTTAACCATCGCTATCTTGTTGTTGTTTTTTGTAGTCAGCAGTGACCATATTTGGACGACCAAGTGGATCTGACTGGGAACACGCGACACTATGCCCCGCCCACCTATACTGGAAAAAACGGCATGTCAATCAATGTAGCCCCGACCCCCAAAACATATCTGAGTCGTCATATCTAATGAATGCTGGAGTTATTTATTTAGGGAGTTTATCTAACGACACCACGATGACTCGTGGAAAACATTTACTGACTTTGTATTTCAGGAGAGAACTTGATACTTTTTCCGTGGGAGTCTATTGGAGCCCGCCCCTAGTGGCCATCGGTGGTACTGCACTCTAAGGTACTTCAGAGACTACGAAACATATTGATAAACAGTCTGTGGTTTTGGGAAGAGAAGGTGTGTTCAGCCAGCTGTAATCTGCAACCTCACCACCAGATGCCACCAAGTCCTACACACTGCTGCTGTGTGTGTGAGAGAGAGTGAAGTGTGTGTGTGTGTACCTTCAGGAACAGCGTGATTATCTTGCCACAGTGGATTCCTCGGGCCTCCCGGCTGCCGGAGAACAGCAGGTCTCTGGTTCGAACCCGAGCGTACGCCACGCGCTTGTTGTTGCTCAGCAACCACACAAACATGTCCGGCACCGTGTGCTGGGGCTGCAGTGCATGACCAGGAAGAGTTTAGGATGCACCGAGGTGAAACAAAGAGATAACGCACACACACACAAACACATACTGTTGAGGTGTTCGTTGTACCTCCTCCACGAGGAAGCGAAGTCTGTGTGTGAGTTTTGTTGCGTCCTGCAGCATTTCTTTCACACCGCCAGTTTTTCTCTTCCTCTCTCCCATCGACTGGGCCTCTCCTATCATACTCTCCTGCAACACACACACACACACACACACACACACACACACACACACACACACACACACACGTGGTTGTATGCGATTGTATGTGATTAAACAGCTTGCATATGGGACATTCTTGTGGTAATAAACAAAAAACAAATCAAAATGTGTGTGTGTGTGTGTGTGCATGCACTCTCCCCACCAGCTCCTGTTTACACATGGTCAGGCGCTTCTTGTCCAGCTGTGTCAGGTAGGTGGACTTTAGCTCCGCCTTCAGCTTGGCCTCCGCAGCTGTGATGAAACTCCTGCAGCAACGACAGCACACAGACGGAGTTCAAACACCCGTCAGTATCTCGCTCACCGACCGACCGACAACGTCTGCTTCAGTACCTGGCGTCCAGGCAGAAGTCTGAGAGGACGGTTTTGATCGTGGGCTCGGCTGCCGGGTCGGACTTTCTGTGGAGCTCGGCGGCGCCGGCCACGCCTTCCTCCTACGAGACACGGAGAGCTTTATTCGTCAGCAGGAAGGCGTTTAAACCCGCAGGAGTAAAAAGACACACTCGCAGGATCAGACGATGTATGATGTTATTCTGGGTCTAAATGGGATCATACGGTGTGTGTGTGTGTGTGTGTGTGCGTGCGTACAAACAGAACAGCTATGTTCTCCAGCATGTTTGAGTTGTACAGTCGGTAGGTTCGGTCCTCCCAGTGAGTCAGAACATTAACACACGGCTTCTGCTTCTCCAGGGGCAAATACATGTAGTACCTGAACACACACACACACACACACACACACACACACACACACACACACACACACACAGAAATATACACACATTAAACCAGGAGATGAACGACATCATGAGGATTCAATAATATCAAACTTGATGTCTAACATCGACTAGCAGCTACTCGCAGCTCCACAGGGAACATTCTTTATGCTGTTCTTTTCTCTCTCTGCTCTCCTCTCCAACCGCTAGCGACAGATGCTCCGCCCACCTCTGAGCCAGGTTCTTACAGAGGTTTCTTCCTGTTAAAAGAGAGTTTTTTCCTTCTGTTGGAGAATTTTTAACCCACTCCCTTACGTGGCAATTGTTGAATTCCTCCGTATAACGCTGTAAAGTTCTGTTGTAAGGACTTCACTTTATATAAATTTGGCCCAATATAAGTAAAATTGAATTGAACTCAACATGGAAAAACAAGGCATTTTCCAAAATCAACAACTTTGGAGATACATGGTTTTTAGCAGAAAAACTGTTACCTGAAAAGTAACTCAAGTTATCAGAATTTTTTTTTTTATAAATCACAAATTTACACTTGAGTACAGAACTGACTAACATCACAAAGTTCATGAACAAAAGCGACTCCACCTGTTTCCCTCGACGATGAGCGGCTTCTCCGGAGCCGTGCTGGACTTGCAGCTGCCGCCGGGTTCCTGAGGCTCTCGGGGCAGGAGGAGGGAGGAGGCGCGAGTGGGGGAGGAGCCGCGGGAGGAGGAGGAGCCAAACACGTCGCCGGCGTCCGGGAGGTCCAGCGCTCTTCTCCTCCGAGCGATGCCGGGGCTGGTGACGCTGATGAGGGGTTGGGCGGTCGGCTCCAAGACGTTACCATAGTTACCTGAGGGAGGAGACACGAGCAGAGGATGGAGGGGTTTTTACGTCCCTCCGGCCACACGAAGGCCGTAAACACACGGAGCCTCATGGGCTCTTTACAGACGGCGTTTGTTGTTTTGTCGACTCACCCAGTGAGAACTCGAAGCTGATGGGTCGGTCTCCGATCTTCCTGTCGATCATGGTGGCTTCAAACACGACGCCGAACAGCAGGAAGCTCCGCATGTGGTCGGCGTTCAGCTGCACACAGAAACATTCCTTCATTTCTCGGTATTCTGACGTGCCACCACAGTCGCCCAACACCATCCTCCTCGCTTCTTACCGCCGGAGGAGCTTCCACCGGCAGGACCTCTGCTGCTGCAGCTTTTCCTTTGTCGTCATCAGCTGCTCCTCCTCCTCCTCCTCCGCCTCCTCCTCCAGCAGGAGTCTTCCCATCCTTCCCTCCAGCTTTTCCCGCTTTAGCGTCTTTCACAGGTTTGACCATCCGGCTGAGTTTGGACTCTGAGCCCGTCCCTCCTGACAGGATCTCCACGGCGAGCTCCAGGTAGACCCGCCCCCTGACAGCACACACGATCAGTCAGCTCGTTTATTACATTATTCATCCATCAATCCATTTTTCTTTTAATGGAAACGTTTTGAATAAAGATCGACCTGTAGGACACGCCCTCTCCAATGCCTTCGTTCAGCTCCGCTGTGTCATCACCCAAAGAGAAGTTTTGGGCCGAGCCGTACAAGTTGATCCAAGCAGGGCCGAACGTCGGTAAAAACCCTGGAGACAGAAAGAACCAGAATTACCGACTAGCGGTTGTTTGCCTCCGCTAACCGCTCAAGTTGTAGTTCACGCGTATGTCTGGAGTCACAAGAACAGACGTACAGATGAAGGGGAACATGAGGTCACAGTGACCTCGAACTTTGACCTTTGACCGCCAAATTCGAATCTGCTCATCCCTGGGGCCGAGTGAACGATTGTGTCACATTTGCAGAAACTCCACGTCTGCCTACCTTTGTCGCCGTCCTGCTCATTGGAGATGCGTCTCAGGTCAAAGTAGTGGGTTCCTATGGCGACGTCACTCATGCTCCCCTCATCCCAGACCTGTGTGGAGACAGCAGACTGCTGACTACTTTTCTTAAACGTCTCTCTAGATAGTGCTGAGGTCTGCAGGCGGTTCCCGACCTGGATCTTCATTCTCTGACACAAAGGGGGAAACATCTCGGTGAAGACGATCTGCTCGTTCCACACCGGGTCGGCCGTGGACTTCTGGGTGGATGTGCGACCCTGAGAGGTGACGCAAGGAGAGTAGACAACTAATGATGACGACAACAACACCCGCTTAACCGCACAATCGTCTGAAGAGGACGCAGGACTGGACCCAGCAGGAGTCATTCAGTCTGTGTTCATGTTTCCTTTGGAGGATGCAGCGGTGTCTGTTTGATTGACAGGCCTCCGGCGTCTCTGCCCCGGGGCTCCTGGTTTATCTCCTACATCGATTTATGAAGCTGCCTCTAATCGTTGGAATCTAACTGCCAAAATTTATAAGTAAAACCGCCACGACTTCAATAATTGCTGTTAAACACCTCAGGGTAGTTTCACGCAAATCTCTCTGGAACCACAGATTCCCAGTCTCTCTCCGATCCATTTTAAAACAACGTCCAACCCACCACTTGCTTGAAGAAGCCGACGACCACATACGGGTCGATGAGCGCCGTGTTGTCTCCGATGAAGGCTTTGGTAACGTTGGCCATGATGCTGGAGTTGTTCCGGGGGAGGCCTTCGGCACGGTACACCTTCACGCAGAAACGAGCCCACGGTCGCTCGGAGGGGAAGCCCTCGGGAACCAGCAGGTTCCTGAGGACAAATAGGACGTTACGAATACATCACGATGCTAAGAAACCACCAAGAGAGGAAACACATCACAGCCAGTTGAAAGCCTCTGGGGACCATGAATATACCAAATTTTCTTTTTTTCCATGCACTTCCAAGAAGTCAAATATTATTTACCTAAAAATATCAGTGTGTCATCTGTGTATAAGGAGATATAAGTTACTATAAAGTGAAATTAGAGGAGGCAATAGAATATAATAAAGACATACAAGAGGACGTCGCTCCCCATGAAGACTATTCAACATGTTTTAGAGGATCTCACTTGTCTATCTGTTCCTCGGTATCACTCGCTTTCGGTCCCGGCTTTATGGCGTCCCCCTTCGCTGAGACGCTGATGTCACACTTGACGTAACCTTTGACCCCGGTGCTGATGTCGCTAGGATTGGTGAGCATGGCCCACTTATTGATGAACTGGTGACCTGTAGGGAGCAGAGATCGACAGACAGACGGACGGGTGATGCGTCTGGAGGCAGGAGGGCAAACGAGAGGAACGCTGCAGGAGGAGAGAGAGCAGAACGTCCTCGGAGAACCACGTCGACCGGATCAATGTCTGCTGGAGATGACGATGCAACCTCAGTTCACCTCTTCAATCTTATTTAGGGATTATCATCAGTTATAAGACGAGTAGGTCCAACCCAGAGAGCTGATTGGTCAACTGAACGTTTGGAACAAATCATCATGACATCACACCCTACTCATCATTACAAATATCACTCCGCCTTCTCAATGGGAATATAGAATTAGAATAGAATTTCATATAATATGTAATATAATGTAGTTTCTACTTGTTATAGGTCTATTAAATGACCCATTTGGTGAAGTCAGGTCTCTTTTAGTTTTTAGTCACACCCAAAGTGTTGCCATGGAAACAGAAATCGCACTCACAAAAAGTATAATATTTTGAGAGTGAATCACTCCACAATATGAACACATTCAGATTTTACATGTTTTATTTAGTCGGTAATATGTTGTGTAATCGCAGTATCACACGTGCCTTGACGTTGTTATTGTTATCGGGGGTTATGCGGCCGTTAAAGCGTCGCCCTCTGTTTTTTTAATATTACTGAATGTCAGCCTCTCGAGTAGAAGCCATGAGTGGAAACCAGCAGACGTGACCTCGAATGCACCGCGCAGCTCCGAGAAAGCTCCACTCCACTTCAACCACGAGATACCTGGCTGCTTGTACACCGTCCACACGTCCAGCTTGAAGGATCCCACGCAGAAACTCCGCAGCATCTTGGAGTGCATCACCTGGACAGACAGACAAGGGGAGCAGCTCGCGTTTCATTCTTCCAACCGACGACCAAAAAGCATTTCTGATTTGCTCACCGTCAGCTTGATGACTTTGTCAAAGAAGAGTTCTCTGTGGGCGAAGAAGTCGAACACGAAATACTGATGGAGAGAAAGGAGGACGGAGACACATTAACACGGAGACGGAAGATTCAAATGTTTGTTTTTCCTATGACTTCTCCTCCTCACCTCGTTGTAAAAGGGAGCGTTGGTTCCTTCTTTGACCGTCGTCTGCTTCTTCTCGTCCCCGATCTCGATGACCACGTTGGGGTCGATGTTTTCTCCTACCAGCTGCCGTGCCTCCGTGATGTTGATGGCGATCTACGAGACGGACCGGCAATAAGACACTTTCAAACAAAAAGAAGTCTGTCCAGACGACGGTTAAAGCTGCGTTCTGGTGTTACCTGGAAGCTCTGCGGTTTCCCTTCGCTCTCCTGGACCAGAGTTTTCAGTTTGGACCTGAGGAGGTTTTACTGAAGACGTCAGTGTCACATGGTATCGTCACTAACATTATCAGTCCTTATCAGTAAACCTTATTGTTTTTTAAACAGGTCGTAACATCTTTATTTAACAGGAGGGACCTGAAGACTCATCAAAAAAAAAAATCTATCATAATTAAAAGAGACATAAAAACATCAAATAACAAAGTTGTAAAAACTGGAGTTTGAGGGCAGTTCAGACGTTTAACTGATTTCTAGTGCGCAGGTTGTCAGAAACATCCACCTGAACCACTTCGCAAAAACGGGGGGACGAAACGACGAAACTTTGAGAACTTCCTCACGAAGGTTTCAGTTTCTCCGTGCTCAAAGCACATGGCGATACTGTGCACCGTTCACGCGCAACAGGAACTGTCTGATCTATCTGAAAAGAAGAGGACCCAACACGGAGCCATGTGGCATCCCACTTATGAGGACGCTTTACTGGGAACAATCGATAATCTGATGGAGCCTTTGGTTTTAGTCTCGGAGCGAATAATTGTATTTACTAATACTAATACCCATATCTATTCATTTGTGGACTACGTTGTTCATATCATTACTTCGATTCATTTGAGTAATTGTTGATGCTTTTATTTTGAAGGCTCCAGGAAGGGTTTATGTTTTTTTTTTGTTTTGTTACCAGGATGACAGAGGCAGCAAACGCCGTCGGTTTGTTTGCTTGAAATGGTCAAATTCATCTTCTGAAACGTTCCGCTGCCTAACGGACCATTTTCCTTTCCCTTGATTTATTGTTGTTGTTAAGTTGTCACTAAAAGGACACATTTAATACTCATTTAATACTTTACAACCTGCTGTGAGTCCACGATCTGGACATTCAATGTCTCCCACCTCTTGTTGTTGGGGAGGTTTCTGGTTCTGGTTCTGGCTGCAGAGGTTTCCGGTTGATCCTCCGTCTTTTCTTTGTCCTGCAGCGTAGATGCTTCAGCCGTCCCCTCCACCTCGCTCTCTGTACGATGAGACCAACAGAGTGACTACAAGTGGACCTGTCCCACGGCTGGATGTGGACCAGCGGGGGAGTGGGGAGGAGGAGGAGCGGTGGGGTGGGGGGAATCCCTGAACCACTTCCTGTCATAATAATCATCTTAAAATCATTTCACAGGACGTTTATTGTCAAACCAGACAGCCGGATGATCTACATCAAGGAGAACCATGTTTAACAAAGGTTCGTCTCTGCGTGTGTGTGTGTGTGTGTGTGTGTGTGTGTGTGTGTGTGTGTGTGTGTGTGTGTGTTTTGCAGGCCTTACCCTCAGCTCCTTTGTTTGCCAGGACCAGATCAATGTTGACTTTCTTCTTCTTCTTCTTCACTTTCAGGCCAAACATTATCTTGGCCTTTCTGTTCACAGAAAAAGAAGAAGAAGAAGAAGAAGAAGAAGAAGAAGAAGAAGAAGGAGAAGGTGTTCAAACATCCTCCAAACGATTTGTTTTCCTGTAAAGTTAGTTGAGATGATCAGATCATCATTTACAATAACTGAATATTAACATCAGGTGTCGGAGGCTTCAGACTGTTCACACTCTTTCACTCGATATTGTGCCTGAATAAATGAATAAAATAGCAATTGTTTTTTTCCAACACTCAGAATCCCAGAAAACATGTTTTTAGAATGTAAATTGAAAACCTTTTCACTATATTATATTTACTTTTACAATTTATTTGTATTTATTTATTTTTATTTGATTGTCCTTTTTATTACTTATCTAATTCTTTATTGTAGCTCCTATCAACTCTAACTTGTTATTACTTTTTTAGAATTAAAGCTTTGATCTTTTTAATACATTTTACTGTCCTCATTTTTATTCTTCTATTTTGGTTTCTTACTCTTATTGTTATTTCTTCTAACATATTGTTTCTCTTGTCAAAGCGTCTTTTTAAAATTTTATTTTATTTTTTAAAATTTTTCTTTTTGAAATTATGTCTTCAAATTGTTTTTAAATGTATTTTATTTTTTCTGGTCTACAACTGTCTGTCTGATTATTGACCTGTCAATCATCTGTTGAGCATTTCGAACCGGACCAAAATGTATGAAAAGTGCTAAATAGATCACATTTGATTGATTGATTGATTGATGATTGATTGATTTAGATTTTTTTTTTTTTTTATGAAATCCTTTAACGTGTTCCTTTCAAGATGCTCATCTTTTCAAGTATTAAAACTCCTAAACGATGTGACGAGGCGGTTTATGACTTTTACGTCCGTTTGACTAGAATTTAGACTTTTCTGACCTAAATTGTACATGATGTTCTTAATTTGAATTAACGAGACATTAATCGGAACTTTTTCTTCCTGTTTCAAAACAAAATATCCTCCTCTGACATCTTAAAACTGTTGAACATTTTCTCGAATAAAACAATCAGACTGATGCTGCAGAGGTCATTAAGAAACTCAAGTGTTCACGAACTAAGATCGTCGGCGCTCGTGCTGCTCACCGCTGCTGGCTCTGAGGACTCTCCGAAGGATCCATTCTGTCCGCACGGGTGATCCGTTTTCTTTCACAACCGGCAGGTTCTTCAGTTCACACCTCAACATGGACTTGACTGACTCAGACTAAATTATTTCTGTCCTCACCGCAGCTGAAGGATCTCTGCACAATGATCCTGTCAGTAAACAGACTTATCACAACATCCCTTAACTTCTGCTGCCTGATAAACCACCTCGGTCCGGCTCAGCCCGTATGTACGCCCGCCTCTCCTCAGAAAAAAAATCCCTCCCTCCGTGTGGTGGTTTCAGTAGAGAGTTTGTGGTTTCTATCAAGTGGACCTGCCCTCCACTTTTCTCACGCTGCCTAAACTGTCACCTGCTTTTCTTGCTTTATAGTTTATGTTGTACAGGTGAGAGGTACGCTGCACGACAGACGACCAAACAAACCAAAAAGGCGCAACGCATTCTGGGTAGAAGAATATGATGGAACCATAGACTGTATAAAAACATGTTCGTAGCTTCTGGGTCTGAAAAATGAGGCCGATGTAGAAGTGTCTTAACAGACACGCCCCCAAAAACAGATCTTTTTGAATCTTATTTTCTAATGAATGAGGGATTATTTTCAGATGGACCTCCAGAAAACTAATAAGAAGGAGTGACTTTAGCTAACAACACCGAGATAAATAATGGAGACATTTTATTGACTTTGTATTTGATGAGAGAAGTTGAATGGGAGTCTATGGAGCCGGAGGCATTTTGGAGCCGACCTCTAGTGGCACTCGGTGGTATTGCAGTTTAAGGCACTTCTGCATTGGAACCATTTTGGAACATTGGAACCTATGAACACTTTTATAAACAGTTTACACATCGGGAAGTTCCAAAATCAGGAAATGTGACGTCACCGTTACTCGAACCTCGTAAATCTGATGGAAGACGTCGACACTTCTTTGTGACAGAATATGACGAGCGAATGTGTCGAGTGTTTCCTTCATCCGAGCGCCCAAAACTGAAGCAGCTGCAACGTGAAGCGGTACTTCGTAGTAAATTAAAATAGGAGAAAAAATATACTGGCAGTGATTGTCAGTGGCTCAAACAAACAGCCAATGTATTTCATGAGAGAAGTTGAATGGGAGTCTATGGAGCCGATTCTTTTTGGAGTTGACCTCTTTTGGCACTCGGTGGTATTGCAGCTTAAGACACTTCTGCATTGGAACCATTTTTCAGAAGCTACGAACACTTTTATATCCAGTCTGCGGATGGATCTTCAACAATCTTTTCCATGAATGAACTCTGACACTTCACACACATCCGGTTTTAACATTTGAAAAAGTCAAACAGATCACGAGTGAGGAGAGCAGGCGTCCTACCTCTGTTTGGGATCCATGCTTCAGTGCGAGGACGGTGTCACTCGTCTGTCTGGCTGCTTGACACGCTCTGCTGCAAGCGGGAGGAGTGTTTGTTCAGAGGATGAAGCTGCAAAGCCGAAGCAGCAGGTTTCCCTTCATCACCCGCCAGAGGTCCACAGCCTGGGAAGCTCTCCAAAAATCAACTTTTTATTATTTTTATTTTTTTTTTAATTAGATTTTTTTGCTGCATATTTGATAGATTTCTGTTATATAATATTTATGTTTTTAAATGTGGTAGCCGTACATCATGGAGCAGGTAGAAATTAGTATCCAATAATCCACCAATAACAACAATAAAGAGGAGTTGTCATCTGTGTGTCGCCTTACAGGAGGATGGAGGGACATTAAGATGCAGGCAGGAGCTGTTTAACTCTGTGTGTGTGTGTGGACTGTTGATCATGTGACCAGGATGTAAGCCGCCGGCAGAGTTAACAAACCCGCCCCTGGTAAACAGCTGACGCCCTGCTGTCAGCACGGAGGATCACGAATTCTCTGACAGCCGACTTCATGTTTTAAATCAGCTGCTGATTAAACCTGACACCGATTCAACACGTTTCACGTTGACGTTCGGCCCAACCATGACGATGTCTGTGCTTTAAATCAGCGAGACGTCCTGAAGCCAAACAGCCCTCAGGTGTGCGTGTTTGCAGGAAGTGTGACTTGGTGTTTAATGTAAAGTATTATGAAAGGAAACAGACAAACTCTCAATGAGATCCCCACTTTTCTAGCAAGGAGGCGGAGCTTCGGGGGAAACTTCTCTGAGGAAAGAAAGCGTGGAAACTTTTATCTCGGTGAGGAGGTGTGGTCGACGCTGTTGCCAGGTGACACATCCTTTTAAAGCAAACGGCAACCACCAGTGATGTCACCCGTTGGTTTGTTAACATTATGAAACCTCCAGTTCAGATTCTGTCTGTCGCCATTTTGCTAGTTCGAGGCGGTTTGGAGCAGGAAGTGACCATATTTGGAAGAGCTGGGGGAGGAGCCAACGGTGGATCTGCCTGATCTGATTGGAAACCTGACTATACTACGTCCCGCCCACCGATAGCTGTAACCTGACTGCACCACAGGAATGTCAATCAAACAGACACGCCCCCAAAATCAGGTCTTTTTGAAGGTTATTTTCTAATGAATGAGGGATTATTTTCAGATGGACCTCCAGAAAAATAATAAGAACGGATACAGAGCCGGATGCCTTTTGTAGCCGACCTCTAGTGGCACTCGGTGGTATTGCAGCTTAACACACCTCATTTTTCAGACTGTTCACAAACTGGTTGGCTCAGGCCAGGCAAAACGCGACACTGCCACGCTGCCCTCTAGTGGACTGACGGGTGTATTACATGCTGAATTGCATTATGATTAGCACGGATTAGCAGTAAACCAGTATTATACTGGTTTCTTTTCATGCGAGTTTGAATATTTATTTTTATTCTTTGGTTTATGTTTTTTAGTTTGTGTTTGATTTTCTGAAAATTCTTTGTGTCAATAGTTTTGTGTTAGTATGCTTTTATTTTGATAATGCCTATTTTTGATAATATTATTATCTGATGGATCAATTACCAGGCAAATACAGGCTATTTGTAATTACAACCCTGTTGCTCCTCCAACATTTCACTTCTCCTCCTGCTGTGTCTTCCGTGATCACTTTAAATTTTCAGGAAACAAAAAGATAAGGCACCTGACCGTTTCTGTATCACCGTAAAGTTTTAATATCCTCATCAAAATAAGATACAGATACATATCGGATGAGTTTGAAAGTTTTCCTCCCCCGTCATAACTAAATCGTCTCACAGCAAAACAGAAACTACAGCGTTTCTCTGAATTTGTCTGAAAACACAGCAACACGTTTATTTCCTCACAACGACTGGAGCACAAATGCTTTTCCAAAAATCTCATCTCCGTTTCCAGGATCCAGTGTTTTTCCTCCGAGACCAGGAAGTGACATCACTTCATGTGAGTAACCCGGCGGACCAAACGAGTCTCTGGATGTTCGCCGACCATTCCAGGACAGGATGCTTCACTCTGGAACAAAAGGCGTTGCCCCTGACAACCCCGCTCTGCTCAACTCTGTCCACTTTGTCACCTCCGGATGTCTCGATTCATGGAATCAGCCACCATCTTGTTTTATTTCACTCTTGACAGGACGGTTGCTCGTAAATGTCTGGAAAATTAACAACGAAGGAAAATATTATCCTTCTGACAGAGTTCAACCTACAACATGACTAAAAACCTCACTCACAACTGCAGGAAGTAGTCACACCTTCACCTTCAGTACAGGATCTCTTGTAGATTTAATTTAAAGTGGATAAAATTGGCCTTTTTTTTCTTTTCGTCTAAACTCAGTGACCCAGCGTGAAGTAGAAATAAATCTTTCCACCTCATCATTCTGGGTTATTTAGTGTCGATTAATCTGGAAAAAAAAAAGACCATTCTTATTAATTTGAATTCAAATCAGCATCACAATGAAGTGTGATTGCTTCCTGATGCCACTGCGACTCAGCGTTGGTGGACAGAAGGGAAGCACTGAAAGACGCAGGCTCAGATTTAAATCCGTGTTCACATCATATCAGAGGAACCAGAGGACCCGGACGACCGGGCGCATTCAGATGTGGCCGCAAAGGTGGGAAGTGTCACATCCGAGATGGCCTCTTATATCTGAGTGAATCTGGTATGATGCAGAGACATGCTGACGGAGATCCGGAGAGACAACTCGGGTCTGGTTTGGTGCTCTTCAGCCGGGCAGCAAAACAAGAGGCGGCATACAAAGTACGATCAATAAGTTCAGAGGGTGTTCCTGAACGCAGCACAGCGATGCACACGGAGCTGCAGGAAGCAGCAGGAGTTCCACACGTTAACGTGACCGCTAGTACGCAGGAGAAAAATAACGTCAACACGCCAAACAAGTGTTCCTGAGCCCATGCAGCGATTTCCACAACAGAATCACGTCTTTTTTTAAAGCGGTGCCGCCTGAGGGTCCAGAGAAACATCAGATTTGAAGTCAAACTCTGTATATGGTCAACAGAGACCGTTGAAATGCTTCAGAAAGTCGGTAAAGTGACGAGCCAGGCGAGGTGTTCTGAGTGAAGTTCAACATTTCAAGAGGGGCGGAGCTTCACTGTCCGAGACCGAAGAAGGTGCATCAGGTCAGGAGACACCAAGTGGATTTTCTTTGTGTCAATGTGAATTCGTCCCCCAGAGTCAGACTGTCAACGCCGAGTTCTACTGGCACTTTCTAAAGGGGAAAATATTCGCTGCAAACTGCCTAAATTGTGGCGCCATGGCAACAGGATTCTCCAACATGACAACACACCAGCTCACAGTGAGTTGTAGATTTTCTGTTATTGGCAGGTTATTAGCAATATTGGACGATGGTGATCTTTGAGCCCTCAGGTGGGACCGCTTTAAAACACAGCCATGATTCTGTGGTGGAAATCACTGCATGGGCTGAGGAACACTCGGCTGTAAGCGGGCGTGTTGAAGATTTTTTTTCACTCCCAAAATCTGATGTTTCTCTGCTCCAGTTTTAGGTCCGTGGTGAAATCACTAATGTTCACGTACCAGCGGTCACATTAACGTGTGGAGCTCAGTGATGATATTGAACTTTGAATACTTCCTCATGAATGTTGTTGCTTCTTGTTGCTCCGTGTGCGTCGCTGTACTGCGTTCAGGAACACTTTCATAAACCTATTGATCGACCTTCATACAAGCAAACTAAATTCAAACAATCGTGACATGACTTAGATTCAAGTGTGTTTTGGATGTGAATGTTGGGATTTCCAGTGAAGAACAAAACTGAAGTGGGATGCATTGAAGCGCAGACGTAGCTTCACATTCTCCTTATATGTTTCATATAAAGATGCAAGCTTAATGCCAATTCTACATGTAATTCTCCTGATATTCTCCTTTTTTGTAGAATCAGCAGGTAAAGCCACAGCAGGCGGCAGCGAGGCGTCGCTGCTAGAAGGAAAAGAGAAGATGCAGGCTCGGCAGACCAGCAACATGGCGTCCTACCTGAGAGCCGGGGAGATTTGATTGGTTACTCGGCAGGATGACAGAAAACCTGGGAGAGGTGCGGTGACTAAAGTGGACGATTACGGCCGAGATGGAGCAGATGGTTGGTTAGATTTCAAACGGGATGGGTTTTTGGTTGATTTAGCAGGCGGCGTCCTGGCAGGTTTCGGACGGGAGCTCTTAACGGAGGTGGAAGGACGTTGGTGGGAGCAAAGCGAGGTCTCTGGAGGAACAGAGGATCTTCGAAAAAAGGTAGATCAGACGACTTCTCGGTGGAAACGGGGGCTTCGGATTTGTCAGAGAGTAAAAAGAAAAAGGCAGCTGGTTTGGATGCATCGGTTGGTGATTGTCGGAAGCAGCAGGAGGCTGTTAGATTGGGTGGAGGGAAAGAGGAAGGGTTGGCGTCAGGAGTACAGGGCGTCAATACCTGCAGGAGTGAGGACCAGAGCCTGTAGGAGGTCGGACAGGGAGACGATCCCCCTCACCACATCGTCACCGTCGACCAGCACCAACCGATGCACCTGAAGGGGGGAAACACAGCGCGGGTTCGCTTATGACACCCGGTTTACTGGCAGATCCGATCCAATGGGACGGATTTCAGGTAATGTCTGGTTTCATTTTGGAAAAAAAAAAAAGCAAAAGACACGGCCTAAAATATTCCCCATTTTTATTCAATTCTGCATCTTTTAGTTTTTACCTCGGCCTCGGCGATGCGGTCGATGACGGCCTCCAGCGTTTCGTGCGGGTAACACTTGAGGACTCCCTCCATCCAGCCGGCTCTGGACGAGATGGCCTCCCGCATCGTCATGTTCAGGTTGTTGTAGTTTTTCTGGGCTGCGAGGTTCTTCGTGAACAGAGAAAAATAAGGGAACGGAGTTGTTTCAGGTTCTTTCTTTTGCACTCTTGAAATACTCGCGTTGGACCATTTTCTGCAGAAGGACTGAACGAATCAAATAAAATGTACTTACGATGACGTCGAACCGGGAGTACAGAGCCACCACTTTACCTGCAGAGGAGAAAGAAATAACAGATGTAGAGGAGCATAAAGTAGTTCTTATGATAAAATGTTCTTTAAACGTACCATCTAGGTGCACGACTGACATTAGCTGGTGTAGGCTAAAGTAGCCGCTGATATTATTGTTTAGGCTAATAATAGCGTCTAACTTTAGCTTACTAAAGCTCGCGTAACAGCTAAGACTAGCTTGTTTAGGTTAATTTAGGAATGAAATTGTTTGGGCTCATGTAGCAGCTAACGAGGGAATTAACGTGAGCTACTAATGTTAGAAACTACCTTCATTAACACTTTGTTCATTGAAATATAAGGTCATGACAGGTGCAGCAGTTGTATTTAACTATCCTCCTCTGCAACAGAAATAACCTCCCCCCCCCCCAAAAAAAAAGAAAAGTTTTCCAGGTGAACGTCGTGTTAGCACGACGGCGAACCACCTCGCTCGTCGACCACCGGCAGAGCCGACACTCTCCGCTCCACAAAGACGGTCAGCGCGTCGTAGACAGAAGCCGACTCCTGGACCGTCGCGATCTGTGTGAAGGTGCCGATCCCGACTTCGCCGATCCGCTTCTGCAGAAACCTCGGTTTAGGATACATGGAGCCCTGCGGGCGAGCGGGGGGGTGGGTGAGGGTGGAGGTGGTCTAATGTCAATCAGAAATATGCTAAAACGTGTTTCAGGATTCTGCGTGCGATTGCGGAGTCGCTCACAAAGATGTGGAGGAACTTGAGGATGCGTTTGTGCGTGAGGATGTGGAGGACGTTTCCCGACGCCGGGTCGACGACGGGCAGCCGGTGGATCTTATTCTTTAACAGGGAGTAGATGGCGTCAAACAGACTGAAGAGACAAACACAGGGATTACAGGTCGTTCGTCGTGACGACTCAGCGTGTTTCAGACAGCTCGGATGTTCAGCTGGTCTGAGGTCGGCGCGTGCACGTCGTACACGCTGATCATGTTCTCAGTCTTAATCACAAAAACCTGCAGCGGCGGCCGATTGTAAAAGCTTCACCTGCAGTCGGGAGTGATGCTGATGAGCCTGCTGATGGAGTGCAGGTAGATTTCTGGAAAGAGACGACGCAGAATGAATGAATGAATGCACACGAAGTCTTTACAGAGGAGATGCTGCAGTTTGTCGGCGGCGACGAACCTCTCCACGTCTCGATCTTGTGCTCTTCCAGCTCGTAGATCTGAACCTGCGGAAAAAAACACAACGGACACCCTCAGATGGAGCAGCGACGGATCTCTCCGCTGTTTTACCGGATAATTCGATTCGTCAGCACCTGGCATGGCTTCGCGTAATTTACTTTTCATTCGGAGGCTCACCAGAGGAGACTTGTAGTAACGATGGAGAATGTTGATGAAGTCGGTGATGGTCAGCATACCTGCAAACAAGCACACAAATAGTAAATACAGACTCATCGGTAGTCAGTTTAAAAGGATTTTCAAGCTTGAAACGTGGTTTAATAACGAAGGGCAAAGCAAGTGTCTCCGATGATGTCAGTCCACTGGAGGGCGCTGTATTAGTGTCACGTTTTGCTTTGCCGAGCTTTGGGCACACAGACTGGATATAAAAGTGTTCGTAGCTACCAGGTATGAAAAACGAGGTCGATGCGCAAGTGTCTTTAAACTGCAATACCACCGAGTGCCACCAGAGGTCGGTTCCAAAAAGCCTCCGGCTCCATAGACTCCCATTCAACTTCTCTCATCAAATAAAAAGTGAATAAAATGTCTCCAGCAGTTATCTCTGTGTTGTTAGCTAAAGTCGCTCCTTCTTATTAGTTTTCTGGAGGTCCATCTGAAAATAATCCCTCATTCATTAGAAAATAAACTTCTATAAGACCTGTTTGTGGGGGCGTCTCTGTTTGATTGACAGGCCTGTGGCGCAGTCATGGTTACGGCTATAGGTGGGCGGGACGTAGTATCGTTAGATTTCCAGTCAGATCGGTCAGATCCACCGCTCAAATACAGAAGAGGTTTCAAGCTTCCCAAGTCCTCCACGAGATGTACTTCACGAGCACGTGTCTTCACGCTACAAACACTCACTGAGCACTTTATAAGGAACAGCAGAGCTCTAGATGACATGTTGGAAACCTTTCTTTAAAGGATACTTTAAACATGCATGTTTTCAGGTATTTTCTACTGCATTTATAAACCTAACTGTAAATCAAACAGCCCCGCCCCCAAACATATCTGAGTTTGAGTCCTAATATCTTAATGAATGATAAATTATTTCCAGAAGGAAACACTGATCAGAAGGAGTTTATGACTCGTGGAAAACATTTACTGACTTTTGTATTTCAGCAGAGAACTTGATGCTTTTTCAATGGAAGTCTATTGGAGACGCAGGGTTTTTTTTAGACGACCCCCAGTGGCCCTCAGTGGTACTGCACATTAAGACACTTCTGCATTGAGTTCACTTTTCATACCCGAAGACTAAAAACATTTTTATATAAATTATATGCGAGTACGGTAAACTATGATTGCAGAGATGATTCAGATCATCCAGATTATTCAGTTACTGTGATAGAATAGAAATAGAAATAAAAGGGTGTAGAGATATGGAGATTTGAAGATAAAGGGGTGTAAAGATGTAGAGATACAAAGATAAAGAGATTTAGAGATAAAGAGATTGAGAGATAAAAAGATGTAGATGGAGATAAAGGGTTGTGGAGGTGTTGAGATTTAGAGATATAGAGATTTACTGTGGCTCACCCACAAAGCACTTGAGCTTGTTGTCCCACAGCGGCGCTGCCCTCACACCGTTGGCCACCAGAGCAAAGAAAGCCTTCTTCACCTGTAGAAACATGAACTCAGTCGTTTACAACCTCGAATCTCACGTCACTTTTTAGCATTTCGAGTCTTTTCGCCGTCAGAAAGCGAGAAGTGGTTTTAAACCGCGACCTGCAGCGTTGTGTCGAAGATGACCAGTTTGGAGCTGGTGGGAACGGCGTCGTAGCAGCAGTGACTCTTCATGAAGTTCATGTAGATGTAGGTGTCGGGGTCGGAGTCTGCAGGGGGCGCCGGAGCGTTTGCTGCATACGAACAGCCAACTGCGAACAAACAATTAACAGACGACAAACGGTGGCGTCAAAAGTGTTCTTGAAAATCACAACCAGGTTCAATTCTGGCTCCTGAAGTTTAATTTAAGTCTTCTGGCGAAAATTTGTTTTAATTAGGGTTTTAATGTCAGTCCAAAAAACAAAACCAATGGAGGCCGCCTGTATCTTTTTTGCATGGTTACCATGGTTACAGCGTTATTGCGGTCTGTGGCAGGTCGATGCCGAAGCTCTGCAGGGAATCCGGCCATCAACTCCGCTCACCTAGCATTGGCATTTCCCTAAAATCCTGTTCGATAGCTACACATTCGCCTCCTCTTTACCTGCGCTCTTCATGGCGAGCACCTCCTCCTCTTCGTCCTCGTCCAGCTCAAACAAGGGAACCTGGGAGACGAAAAAATATCCACAGACTTTAGTGTTTTGTTCGCTCCCTGAGGGCCTGACACCGCTCTCCGAGATCTGGATTAGCTCCTGACTGTTTGAGCTCGTCTTCGAGTCTGTAAGCGAGACGAACAGCCTCGGACACCGAACACTGCAGCACGAGTCTGCGGATCCGGGAGGTCAGTGCTGCTGCTCAGGTTTAAAGGTTGCAGGTGGTTGAACTCCTGCGAGAGGTCATCGAAGGCTTTTTAACCTTCACGGGCACCAAAAGATGATGCAACCTTGGCGGGACGAAGAAAATGTCTCTGCTGTAGTAGTTTTGAGGATTCAATACCATCTTCAGGTTTCAATTCAATTCCATTTTCATTTTTAAAGGCCCAATCACAACACAGGTTATTTCATGGCACTTGACACAGTGAAGTTCTTCCAACAGAACGTTAACAGTTTCATACAGAGAAACCCAACAGTTCAACACTTCATACGTAGCCTAGGAGGGAAAACCTCCTCTTTCAACAGAAGAAACCTCCAACAGAAACACTTAATAATGAGGACTTTCTGGAAACCATTAGAGACTAAACTTTCAGTGAGAAAATAGTTGCAAACTAACAATGTGTTTGATTTGAGCGTAAAACTGTCAGGTAAAGTTTAGTGATGTTTCTAAAGTTACAGAGAACTGTTCTTACTTTATTAATGCAGAATGTTTCAAATAAATCAGTGACAAAAGGGTGCTTTAAAAAAAGACAAAAAAAACCCAACAAGTTTCTTGATGTGTGGCAGGTTCGGCCTCATTTTAAAAACATAATCCTAAACGGAGCAGGACGGTGAAAACATTGGGCATCAGAAAATGTAAAAGTAGCTCCACTGTTGTCCCTCTGCAGCTTCTTCAGTTACAAAGGCTTGTCCAGACACATACCAGCGCGCACACGCTTCAGACCCGGAGGAGGGAGGGGACGGGGGACGGGGGGTGTCCTACCTCAGCGAGAGGCTCCATGGCTGGGGAGGAGCAGCGGGACGTCTGCCTCTGTGGAGCTGGGGCATCAGAACATAAGTCCCAGACCCTCAGTCAGCCCGAAGGACCCGCGAGGCTCCGCCACCATGACAGGTGACGAGGTGATGACGGAGGAGGAGGAGGAGGAGAAAGAGGAGGAGGAAGAGGAGGACGAGGAAGCAGCAGAGCGAGGAAGACGACGAGGGGGATCTGCGGAGCGGCCGGGCAGCTGGGTCTGAACGTCTGGGAAAGACTGAGGTCTAAATCTGGACTGAGAGGGTGAGAGGCCTGTGGCATTCACAGAGGGGGTGAGGTGGTGAGGGGGGAGTGGTGGTGGTGGTGGTGTGTGTGTGTGTGTGGGGGGTGTTATCTATCAAACACGGGTAGCAGCTTCATTAACATTTGGAGAGGTGAGACGCTCGGCTCGTGTGACTGACGGACCGACGCTCATCAGAGGATTTACTCAAAAAATAATAATAATAAAAAAAAAATGTAAAAAAAAAAAAATGTTGAAAATGTGATTATTAAAACACAAAACATACAAAAGCAAACAAAGAAATCCGGTTAATAAGAATAATTCCGTTCAGAATCCTCAACTTAACTTTCGTAGCGAAAAGATTTCCCCTTGGGGATTAATAACGTAACTACCTAACCTAACCTAACAACCGCCCGTGGTGATCTTGACACACAAGTTGCACTATTTTTAAAGTGCCCTTCAGCCCTCAGCCGGTCTCAGTTATCAGTGACAGCGACACGTTTCTTCCTGTTGCTTCAAGCGTCGGCCGCTAAATAATATCATCATGATGAGGTCGCCCTTAAAACGTAAATCAGTCACAGAAAATAAAACTCAATTTAGTTCATCGTCAAAACAAACCACTCGTTGGTTTACGCCCCGCCCACCGATAGCTGTGACCTGACTGCACATCAAGCCTGTCAATCAAACAGACGAGCCCCCCCCCCCCAAAATAAAAAACAAAACAAAAAAAAAACAGCCAACATCACCGAGATAACTGCTGGAGACATTTTATTGACTTTGTATTTGATGAGAGGAGTTCAATGGGAGTCTATGGAGCCGGAGGCTTTTTGGAGCCGACCTCTCGTGGCAGGAAGTTTAAAAAAGAAAAATTATAACTTTGAGCGGTTCTTTAAGTTCAGAAAGTAAAAACGATGAGAACTGAAATATTTGCAGATATATTATTGTCACAGGAATTGCATACACACTGACTCTTTCTTTTTTTTAGCAAAATCAAAAACTTTCCTCGACTTGCAGTTTTTGCCGATTCATGCCAATTTACTCAGAACAAATATTCACATGAAACTGCAAATGGAATTTAAATATGTTTAAAAAGCTGCTGCAAAAATCCTTTTTCTCAACAAAGAAAAACCTGGTGCGACTGCCCTCCATATAAAGCTGCAGTAGCTGGTTGTGACCACTCGGGGGCAGTGCGACAGGGCCGTAATTGACGAAGCAGTCCGGCAGACGAAAGAGCAACATTGCAATTCCTCTGGATTATTATAATATTTTCTTTCTCCTCATGCTAACCGTGCTAACGAGCCAGCTGCTAACTACGGGAGAGGAACCAACTCTGATGAGAGCCGTGAGAGTCAACCGAGCTGTAAAACCAAAACGACAGGCTGAAAGGCGTTGAATGCTAAATGCTGTGCAGCCGTGTGGCAACCTTCTGCGTGTCGAAGCAAATCTTCCTCAACATATTTTGAAGTTTACGCGCCGATAAAACCGCCAGCGCGAAAAAAAAATTCTCCGAATACAAACGTTCCAAATTTGAATTTTCGGATTCGAAATTCGGGAAGTCGAGTTTCCAAAAAGTTTCCGGTTGCTCAAACTCAGCAGAAATCTAATTTCAAAAATCAAATCAAATTTCCGAAATCAAATCAAAATCCAGCCAATCAGGTTACCGGTCCAGCGGTCATGTGACATCGATGCCCGAGATCAGAGGAAGAGCAATCGACGGCCCTCCAGCAGGTGTATTAACTCTCTGATTGGCCTCAGCAGGTAACAAGATGTGATGCTAGCTGGGGTTATTGTTTGTGCAGCTTTAAGGCTCTGCTGGTCCTTCAGAGTGAGACGTTCAGGTTTCATTGGCTCATTAACTATTTATAGACACACCGAGCAGCTCCAGTCAAACTTGTCCTCCTTTGACCTGCGGCCTCTAAAATCATAGCACGGCTCAACGTTTCCTTTTTTTTGGTAAAAAGGTTTAAATTTTGCAAACTTTAAAAACCAGCTGCACATATTTAGTGAAACTGTGGTCTCTAAGTCCAACAGAGCATCTGTGTGGGAATAAAAGGATCATGACTGTAGGTCAGACTAAGAGTTTGGGCAGTAAATTATACATATATGTATATATAAATATATATATGTATCATTTAATGGACTGCTTTACTTTCATGCTGCTTTGTGTTCATTGGAATTGAACAACAGAAATCAAATAAAAATAAATATGAATTTGCTGTGGCCTCACAGCAGTTGTAGAACAGTAGTTCTCAAATGGTCGGTCACGACCCCAAAGAGCGTCACGAATGTGCACGAGAGACCAAAAAAAAAAGAGTCAAACTTTTATTTATAAGTCTGCAGAATTTCTGCTGCTGTGCTTTTATTTTGAAGGGGCAGGTTTTCCATTAAAGCAGCGCCCATGCAGTTAACCATCTGGAGCCAGTGATGTCATGAAAGTAACGACCAAGAACGACGTCATCACATCAGCAGTCAACTCACCTGAGCATCTGTGGACGGAGCTGGGACTCGAAACGTCTGCTTTTTTATGTCATTTAAGATAATTCAGACTTTTTATTTCATCCAAGATAAATCACTTTTTATTTAATTTAAGATAAGTCTGACTTTTTTTTTTAAGCCAAGATAAGTCTGACTTTTTATGTCATTTAAGATAAGTCAGACTTTATTTAAACCAAGATAAGTCTGACTATTTATTTAAACCAAGATAAGTCAGACTTTTCATTTAATTTAAGATAAGTCTGACTACTTATTTTCATTAGGGTTTTAGCCCAATTTACACTTTTTTTTTAACAGGGCATTCAGGCGTTGTGTGTCTCAGCACCATGTTTGTGAAATCTGGTTTGTAAAATCCTCGTTATCAATGTGGGTCCTGGCGTCGGACCCGTTGAGAGCAACTGCTTCAGAACATTTCAAACAGGAAAATAAATGCTGCTCTGTTTTCCTGCAGTTTTCCACCGGAGGTCCACGGCAGGTTGGATTTACCGTCGGTAAATATTCCACGTCGTGTTTTAACGGTCGGCTACGGGGAGGCTTGTTTGAAATAAACTCCCTTGTGCTCCCAGAAACGCTGAAAACATGTTTTAAATCAGCATATAGAGACCCCATCATGAGAGTTGTACCACAAATTAACTTTTATTTTGAAATCCTGAGCAATTGAAACAGCCCTTTTAACACGTGACAGCTGTCGGTCAGTAAAAATAATCTGCACTCAGCATTTCACTTGTTCAAAACAACTTCAAATGCAACTCTGGAATTGAAACTGTGCGGAGCAACACGGACAGGGTCGGGGGAGGGAGAGGGGAGGGAGGGGAGGCGGCGGCGTCACCACGTGTGTCCAGGTTTGCATATTAACTCTTAAAGTGTTAATAAAAGCTGCTACATCCTGCAGCTGCACAGCAGTTTGGCATCTGTTAGTATTTTGCATAATAAAACTCATCATGTAAACATGTTAGTTTCCGTCCACGCGGCTTCTCTGCTTCACATCAGTTAGTTCGGAGAATTTCAAAATTCTAAAAGTATAAAGTTGTTTTGATCTCTGGCGTTTCAAGAAGTCCGACGTTGTTTCTATCAAAGCGTCTCCTGACAGCAGATGTACGCCAACGTCGTTATTATTCCTGAGGAAACAATAAGAACCGCAGGCGGTGCTTTGTGGGAAAACTCGGCCTCTGCAGTGAAACGAAGATTCCGCCAGCAGCGGGATCGAACGCGGCGCGACGACCCTTTAAATTCTGCTGCTTCACTTTGGCAGCTTTCAAGAAATCCTATTTAAAAAAAAAAAGCGGCACAGAGGAGCGAGAGCCCCCTTTTTTTTTTTCTTTTTTCTTTTCTTCCTTTCTTTTTTAAAGGTAAAGTGAGTAACGAACATGCGTCTGATCATCGAGCATCGGGTGCGTGCCTCGGCCTCGTAAACCGAAAGCGGACGCGGCTCTCGCCATGATGGAATCGGGATACTCCAGCGCAGAACCAGAACACACTCCATCCTCCTAAACTACAGTGTTTGGCATGTTGGTGGCGTTCAGTAGAAACTCTGGTCCGCTCCTTTAAAAGTGTCGATTAGTGGCAGAGAAGGAGAGGCGGAGCCTCCCAAGAACGCAGGCGTCGGCAGTGAATCCCCGCGAGGAGAGGCGCGTTTGTGAGGAGGGTGGAGCCCTGAGCCGTGTGGTGTCTGTTCTGGGTACCGGGCGTCGGACCGGGGCGGTCACAGCGAGGCGAACTGCTGAGGCAGCAGGCTGTGGGCGAGGCCGGGCTGAGGACTCGCGCAGGCGCTGCTGCTCACGCTCGATCCGGGACTCGCCGAGGTGGGCAGGCTGGAGGCGGAGGCGGAGGCGTCCTCCCCGTCTGAGCCGTCCTCGTCGTCGCCGCTTCGAAGGCAGCGGTGCTGATGGCTGACCACCACCCTGGAGAGCAACACGGGAGGGAGTGAACTCGCTGTGTCCACAGAAAGAAAGCCCCGATCCCGCTCTGAATAACTCTGATGGTGACGCCACGTTATACAGTGAGAGATCAGACGGAGTCGGTTCCTGTTGAACACGGCATGCGTTTTTGTGCCCGCTGGTACGTGAATATTAGTGATTTCACCACGGACCTGAAACTGGACCAGAGAAACATCCGATTTTAGGGAGAGGAAAAAAAAAAGTTTCAACGCGCCCCCTTACAGCCGAGTGTTCCTGAGCCCATGCAGTGATTTCCACCACAGAATAATGGCTGCCAAAGCGGTGCCACCTGAGGGCCCGAAAATCAGAGACATCCAAATATTGGTTTTCAGCCTTGCTCCTTGCATCATTCTGGGAAAAACCTAAATCAACTCGCTGTGAGCTGGCGTGTTGTCATGTTGGAGAACCCTGTTGCCGTGGCGCCACAGTTCTGGCGGTTTGAAGCGAATATTTTTCCTTCAGACGCCCCAGAAGGTCCCAGTTTCAGGTCCGTGGTGAAATCACTAATGCTCACGTACCAGCGGTCACGTTAACGTGTGGAACTCAGTGCTGATGTTGAACTCTGAATACGTCCTCATGAAGGCCGTTGCTTCCTGCTGCTCCGTGTGCGTCTCCGTGCTGCGTTCAGGAACAGTCTCTGAACGTATCGATTCGCATGTCGTATGCACCAGGGTGCAGGAGGTTCTTTACTGTATCAACCGTATTTTACACATTCAAAAACGTGCTTTATATAGGAAATAATTGTGCGAGTCTGTGTAGAGTGTGTACCTGGTGTGTGTGTAGGAGTGTGGAGAGTGTGTACCTGGTGTGTGTGTGTGTGTGTGTGTGTAGGCGTGTGCAGAGTGTGTACCTGGATCTGGATGAGCCAACGAGGTCTCGTCTGTGGGGTTCGAACCTGGAGACGTAGCTGCACTTGGACCACTGAAAAAAGACACAACGAGGGACGGATAGACGGTTCAGTTCAGGACACTTCCTTCCTCCCCTTCGGTCTCACGGACGTTCGGGCGGAGACTCACCATGTGGGCGGGGTCGCTGGTCCCCAGGTGGACTCCTTTCTGGCAGAGAGTCCTCAGCAGGCTGATACCTGCACACCAGACACATTGTTTCAGCGTCTGCTCAAACATCTGTACGTAAAAACAGTCTGAACAATAATAATAATTTCTAGTTTCCTCATCATATTTGTGCGAATCGAATATCGGACCAAGATCGGCTTCCAAACTGCTTGTGATGTCACAAATCCTGCTCATAGCCCCGCCCCCCTACAAAAAAAATAAAATAAAATAAAATAAAATTTTCTTTAGAGAGCTCTGAGGAACTTTGAGCTTCAGCAGCTGAACGTTACATGTCTGAAAACAGTTTTCCTCAGCGGACTGACAGATGTGGTAAGAGGCGGAGATTATCTCTACTTTGTTCTCTGTTTGACAATCCAGCTGCACATCTACAGGTTCACTATAATGAAGCCTGAAAACCAAACCAGCGATCACCAGCCGGGGGGACGGTCCAGCTGCGGACAGATGGACGATGTCAAACACACCTTTTATCAGGTGGACAAGGGGACATTCAGAGGACGGACCTTTGCTCCGGCTGCTCCAGAACTTCTGCTCCCACTGGTCCAGCAGGATGTTGAGGTATCTGGGAAACTCGAAGAAGCGCAGGTAGTGAGACGAGGACGGAGACGGGAAGATGCGCTCGAACTCTCCTCGACGACTCAGCTCATCTTCGCTCTCGGCCAGCATGCGGACGTCCCCTGGAGTCAACACGTCCAGCACTGTGGACAGGAAGTCCTGACGGGGGGGGAGAGTGATGGGGTCAGGAAATGGACAGACAAGATCAGGAGAGGACCGACGAGGTAAGACGAGATCAGACGAGAGGACAGACGAGGTCAGACGAGAGGACAGATGAGGTCAGACGGGGATAGGTGAGGTCAAGGGAGGACAGACGAGGTCAGACGAGAGGACAGACGAAGTCAGACGAGATCAGACAAGGTCAGGAGAGGACAGACGAGGTCAAGGGAGGACAGACGAGGACAGACAAGGTCAGGAGAGGACGGATGAGAGGACAGACGAGGTCAGGAGAGGACAGACAAGGTCAGGAGAGGACAGACGAGAGAGAGGACAGACGAGGTCAGGAGAGGACAGGATTTACAGGTCTACCTGGTCTGCGTAACACTGCGTGAGGTAAAAGGCCCGTTTGCCCTTCTCGCCGGCCGACAGATCCGATTTGGCCCGGTCCCGGCTCCCTCCACACAAACTGCAAACAGACACACAAGTACCGGGTTATTTCTGAAGGCCGTAGTCCGACCTGGGTTTGATCTCAGCTACGGGATCCGGAGGCTGCTGAGGTTGCAGTGCCTCCTCCCTACCTGCTGGTGGAGCTGGAGGCGCTGCTGCAGGGTGTGACCACATCCTCTGTCGGAGGGATACGGAAGCCGGCCAGGTTCAGGAGGTCTCTGATCATCTGACCTTTGATGGAAAGGTCCAGCGCCGTGTTGGAGTGGAGGCTGAGGGGACGGCAGTTAGCATAGAGGCTGAACACCTGTGTGTGTGTGTGTGTGTGTGTGTGTGTGTGTGTGTGTGTGTGTGTGTGTGTGTGTGTGTGTGTGTCACCTGGGCGATATGTTGACCTCCAGGATCCACGGTTTGAGGTTCTCGTCCAGCATGATGTCGAAGCCGAACAGCTCGTGGCAGCTGTACGGCGTCCCGACGTTCATCTTCATCAGGCTGTTAACGTACGGCTCCGACCTGAGAGCCCACACACAGCAATGATGTCATCTTCATCATCATCATCATGGATGTCATTTAAACTGTATTTACTGTGTCACAATCAGCTGAACAGACACAACGACACTGAACAAACACTCAAAATAAAAGAGGAGGCATAAACAAAATTAAATAAAGCTTTATAATGTATGAAGTTCCTTGTGGTGAATCTCTGAGGTGAAGTCGGGGAGCGAAACTTACGCGATGACAGTTTTGATGACGATGTCTTTGATCTTCTCCCATATCAGCGTGGTGTTTACTCCCTTTGAGCCCAGGTACTGCCACAAGGCCTTCAGAGCCCTGACGACACACACACAGACACATCTGTTGACACCTTCATGGATTTACTGACCCCGCCCCCGTGTGTGTGTTTCCCTTCTGTGCGTTACCACTTGTGTCCCTGGCAGGCCTTGTCGTCGCTGTTGGTCTGGTACTCGGAGTTCTTCTTGTTCACGCTGTAGTTGGTCAGGTGCATGAACTTGTTACCCAGCGTCTTCATGGAAGACGAATACCTGGAGGGACGGACAGAGATGTGTTTGGACACGTGTTTGTACATGTGTTTGGACCCGTGTGTTTTAATAGTTCAGTGTGGTGGATGTGATGAAGACTCACTTGCAGCTGGCGAATCGGACCAGTCCGTCAGAGAACATGTAAAGGCGGAGCGGGTCGTAGGACGTGGCGTAAACGTAGATCCGCAGGTCGAACTTGTTGCCGCCGATGAGGTAGGGCTTGTGAAGATACCTGCCACCATAAAGAAATATTTCATCCCAGAGACGTGGTGTCGGGTCCTGTAAACCGGCTCCGAACCGCTGAAGGACTACTTACTTCTGGACCAGGAGCGGTCTCTTCCGGGGCAACTGGCCCCATTTGTGGATGACCTGGATCCCGAGTCCTCTGGCTGAGGCAGGCTGTTAAAAGACGAGAAATGATACCATGTTAAAACAAATAATAATAATCATCATCCTGCAACTGAAGTCCAAGGGACTAAAATTTTAATATAAATAAATAAATAATCCTCAGACAGAACCAGAACCCCCTCCTCGTGTTTTTTTTCTCCCCTTTAACAGTCAGCTGTCAGTCTCCCTCCATGTCTGTCCAGAATCATGGACCCAGGATGAAACCAGTTTAAATCAGGCCCAAAGTCGGTCCAAAACCTGTTAAAAATTAGCCCTAAACCAAGAACCAGTCCATTATTTGTTGAAAACCGAGTGCAAAACCAGTTTAATATGAGTCAAAAACCAGCCCCAAACCAATTCCACAACTTATCCTAAACTTGTCCAGAACCAGTTTAAAACCAAATCAGCTGGAAGTTTCCGATTCAGTATCAAACCAAACGTGAAATAAGGTCAGTCTCTGCTTCCACTCCTCAATTATGGCACCTCGTTCACAAGAATGGGAGGGACGCGAGGCCGCAGTGACCTTTGACCCCCAAAATCACATCAGTTCATTGTTAAGTCCAGGTGAACGTTTTTGCCAATTTTGAAGAAATTCCCTCGAGGCCCTACTGAGACACCGAGTCCACGAGAACGGAATGGACCATAATGCTTTCGCTTTCCGTCAGCAGTGTGTAAAGGCACAAATCCACAAACCCGTCTTCCTGTCGAGGCCGAAATTATACACTTACCGCCCCGGAGTCCAACACGGACAAACGGATTTGTGCGCGAGCCGAACGTACCGGTTTGATGATCCATTTCTGCTTGGAGCCTTTGTCCTCCCAGGCCTTGCGGAGGTGCTTGATGTCCTGAGGAAGGATAAAGGTCCGGGGGAAAAAGCTGAATTCCTTTTTGCCGAAGCGAGCTTGCATCTTGGACAGGTTCCTCCACAGCCGGTCCTTCCTGCCGATCTGAAATGTTCCCGGGAAGTGGTTCAACTACAAAAAAAAGAAGAGACCAGAACAGCTGAGGTGAGTGTGGTGCTGGACTTCAAGCTGGGGGTGAAGAGTCCGTGGACGGTTTCTGACCTTCTGGTGCTCTGCGAGCACCTTGAAGCCCGGAGACTTCATGTGGTGTCCCCAGCAGCCCAACCAGTCGTGGCTTTCTGCAGGAAAAACAAAGAGTTACATCTCAGCGTGAAATCAATATTATCTGCTACGTCCACGTTTATATGCAGTGTAAGAAAACAAAACAAAAAACCTGGAAGAGAAGAAAGAAAAATGAGCCGCGGTAACACAAGGGTAGGAGCCAAAGGATTTAACTGAAGTTCGGTTTCACGAAAAAAAATCAAAGTCAAATGGAAAAAAGGCTCAATTAAGTAATTTAGTTAAGTTCTTTCGTGTGCTTATAAAAATCGCCACGGGAAACCAAAACTAAGCGGATCAAATGATTACAATGGAACAAAAACATGGACCCCGCTTCGGACCTCCAGGTGTGGAAACAGAGTTTGAATCCGATTTTAAACTCTTGGCTTGTCACCACTGAACTATTTCCGAGTCCAGCGTGCCAAATGGAAGCCGGTCCCGCCGCCACGTAGCGAACGACTTACTCTTGGTGAACGTGAAGTGGGACCTGGTGACGGCGTGCTTGACCACGTTGGGAGTGACGCTGCTCAGCTTCCACTTTAACAGCTGTATTTGTTCATCAGACAGCAGCTCCACTGCAGAGAGAACGACACAACACAGAGGTTCTATGACGCTTCTACGGAGGTGACCGCGAATACCGAAATGTTTCACGGCAACCAACCGATCCCTCAGTGCATTGGAGCGCCGACCTTTCTCATTGGCGGAGCTGAAGTAGAGTGTCGGCGGGACGAGGGGGAACAGACTGGGAACCAGCGCCGGTTGCTCTTTGCGATGGTCTTCTGCCCCCAGCAGCATGGGCTCCTCGACACTGAGGGAAACAGAAGAAACGGGAAAGAGAGCAAGAGATGGGAGTGATGAGAGGGAGTCACGATCGAGACGTTCTTCGAAACAAGGCCCGTCAACATTTCACAAAGTACGATCACTCAGTTCAGAGTCTGTTCTTGTTGAACGCGGCACAGCGACGCACACGGAGCTTAACATCAACATCGGTTAACGTGACATCTGGTACGCGCGAAAAAAAAAAAAAAAAAAATCATCAACACGCCAACTTACGGCCGAGTGTTCCTGAGCCCGTGCAGTGATTTCCACCACAGAATCATGGGCTGTTTTTTAAAGCGGCGTGTCAAACTCCGTAAATGTTGTGTCGCCGCGAATTCGTCCCCCAGAGTCAAACTGTCAAAACATTCGCTGCGAACCACCTGAACTGTGGCGCCATGGCAACAGGGTTCTCCGTGAATCACAGATGTTCACGTACCAGCGGTCACGTGGAACTCGGTGCTGATGCTGAACTCTGAATTCTTCCTCCTGCTGCTGCGTTCAACAGGAACTTCACGCTCGAACGGCGTATTAAGCACTTTTAGTGGTAAACTTTTCACTGAATGTGTCGGTTGACATCAACTGAAGCGTCACGACGAGCCTACAGACAGTTCAACGACACATTTTCCCTCGAACGCAGAAGAATGGCATCTGGTTGCCGACGTCTCACCGCGTCTTGTCCCGTGTTTGGCTCCGCAGCGCGGCTCGTCTTTCGAACAACTACAACAAAACAAACACTGATCCCACAACAGGATTAAAGATTAATGCGGCTCGAGTTCCCCCCCGCTGACTTCTAACTAACGGAAGTCGGGCGTCAAGTCACCGGTCCAGCTCGTAACACAAGTCGAGGTGTGCCGGCGGGCAGGTAACGCGATGCCCGTGTGAATCCAGACTTTCCCGTCGGCCTCTCTGGGACACGGCGACGGCTTCGTTTTGACAAAAACATTTCATCCAGCAGATGTCGACGAAGTCGCACAGGTGCTCCGAATAAAAGAAGAGCCTTGGCTTATCGGCGACATTAACTTATCTTTACATCGGACGCACAGACCGCCGACACTCACATGACCGTCATATGGGAAGGAAGGAGGCGACGAACGGGAGGATGAAGGGCGGCAGTTCCAGATCTCCTCTCCACTCAAAAAACAAAAACTCTTCCACCGCCGACCGGCTGGCGTTCAGACTGACCCGACTTACCAGTGCACGGTACATACAGGAGCTGTGGCTCTGTCAGGTTGGGGGGAGAGGGGGAGGCGCAGGGCGGTATGTAAATGGACATAAACAGTTCAGCAGGTTGTGGTTTAAAAAAAAGATCCCTATCCAGGCTGTTTTAGCAGAGAATCAGCTGCGAGCGTTCGGTGGGGAGTTCGACTGTTGAGGCCATCACACTGCAGAACAATGTGACGCACAAAGCAGCCGAGCTTTCCACCACGCTCTGCTGCATTCAGCCCCGCGCAACAATGCAAGGGGGCGGTGGAGGGGTGGTGGAGGGGGGGGGGGTGGGGGGGGGGGTCGGTGGTTGGAAAGAGTCGACAGGACCCTGGACGGATGGAGACTTTAGGAGAGCAATTAGAAATGGACGTAAAAGTTTAACTGCAGAGGGAGTTTATGTGGTAAAGAAAGAGAAATCTTCTGCTACGAGAGCAACAAGAGTGCACTGGATCACAGGAGGAAATGATGGTTTTTGTTTTTATACATCATCGGTTGTTTTATGGTCGGCCAAACTCTGACTTTCACTGATGAAAAAAAGTTGAATTTAATGAGCTCTAATTAAAAACAGTCACGGTTTTTTGGGCTGATCAGAATGAAATCCAGCCGTGTTATTTGATTCCCAGCAGTAAACAAAACTTTATTTAGATGCTTTTAAATCGATGAATACCAACTTTGTAATCTTATTATGAAGATATACCGCAATTCAGGCGATAATTATTGTCAAAAGCGTGTGTGTGTGTGTGTGTGTGTGTGTGTGTGTCTTACCCGGAGAGAAGAGCGATGGAGGCTGTGGATGACGTGCCAATAATGGATGAACAGTCTGAGCCATCTGGAAACAACAGCAGATGATCATCATCTTCGTAGATCATCATCATCATGAAATCATCATCAGAGATCATCATCTTCGTAGATCATCATTATCATCGTCATCATATATCATCATCATCATCGTCATAGATCATCATCGTCCTCACAACTCCAGTGTGATCAGAGCGTCATCTCACCTTCGTCGTGGCTGCAGCCGTCCTCCAGCTCGTCTGGCTCCTCCCCCTCCTCCTCCTCGGCTCCGCCCCCCTGCGTGATACAGTCCACTCTGCAAAACACAAACAACAGGTGAAATATTCAAACTGTGATGCGGGAAAAAACGGAGGGAAACACGGTGAAGCCGCTTCTCACCCTGACGGCCGAGGCTCTCCGACGGCACGCTTCTCTGTGGGTGAAGGCGAGGAAGAGGACGACGTGGAGGAAGGCCGGCCGCGTCCGCCGAGATGAAAGGCGGAGATCTGATTGGTCACCGGGCCGAGCAGGGCTCCTGCAGGACGGAGGAAGAGGAGGGTGAGAGGGGTTTCACGTGTTGGAGGCGTTCTGTTCCTCTCTGACCGCCGACCGAACCTGGTTCTACTGAGGCTTCCTGTGTCCTCGCCAAAATAAAAGCATCACCAAGCGTTGGAGCATTTAGAAATGAGACGTCCGTATCGTGATTTGAATTGACTAACGGTGCAGCTGCAAATAAAAGGTGAAGACTGATATCAGTAAACAGAAGCAGAAAAAGTACGGAGGGAGGAAACAGATTTCTGCGATTACCTGCGCTGGGCTCCGGCGGTGGGAGAGGCTCCTCCCCTCTGGCACTGAGCGCAGTTGGCGTGAGGCCCGGCGGAGGCCCGGTCCTCCTGCAGGTGAACCCGGTGATCCTCAGTGGACTCGGACTCCGCCGTTCGTCCGGCGGTGTTTTCGTTTCGGCCGGAGACGGCGTCAGAGCTGCCGGAGGACCTCCTCTTACGGACACGGAGGAGCAGCCGTTCGGCGCCTGACTGCGTCTCACCGCCGATTTGGCCGAGCGGATCCTCCGCCTCCTTTTCGTGCTCCTGGTTTCTGCGGTTTTGGGGCTGTGAAGGCCGGAGGCGGCGCTCCCCACCGCCGCCCCCTGGTGTTTACTGAGAGTAAGGCACAGATGAGGCGCCGCGGGCAGCGAGGAAGAGTCTGCAGCTCCAGGCTGAGGAGACACAACCGGGAGAAGCTCACCTCGATGTGCAACACGGGCGTCATGCGGATCCACAGCCTCCGCTGCGACGCCGTGATTTCAAAATAAAAGCAGGGTTTATAAAGGCGTAACAGTTAATGATAGGCCCCCGTTGACACCATGATGACTCGTGGAAACATTTACTGACTTTGTATATCAGGAGGGAACTTGATGTTTTTTCAGTGGGCGTCAACTGGAGGTTTTTTGGAGCCCCTGGTGGCTCTCGGTGGTATTGCAGTAAAAGTGACTTCTGCATTGGAGACTTTGTCCAGGTTTATATAAAGTCTACATCCAAGTCACTTTAAGACACTAGGATTTTTTTTTTCTGGAGTAAACTTCTAAATATTTTGATGAATTTTTCGAGGTTTAATTGACGCTCAAAACTTTTGATTTATTTTTGGCGGGGGATCGTGTGCTGTGGTTTCAGGAGACATCGGTACTCACCGTCAGTGTGTCGGTGGGCTGTAGAGTGGCCTGTCCTTTAACGAACAGGTCCCGGTGACGGACTGATAGAACGGCCCGGGTTCCCTGCAGAACCTCACCGGCTGCAGCCCGATGGCTCCTCGCTGCCGAACTCTCTCCGGGCTCGGCGGCTCGGACCGGCGTACCTATCCGCGTGGCATCCGCCTGCTGGACATCAGACCAGTACCTCCAGGAGAGGCAGGAGGAGACGCCGGTCCCCGTGAGGCTGCCGCTGCTGGCCGGGTTCGGTCCCCAGCTCGGGCTTCGGTTCCCGCTGGGTGGTTGTGGCGGCATGGCGGTGAGTTGGCTCCAGCTTTTGGTGTCAGCTCGGTCCCCTTGGTCCCACGCCGAGGCGTCCTGAGAGGACAGAGGCGTGTCCGGGTCCTCCCTCCTGGACAGCTTGAGGGACGTCTGACTAAAAGGCACTTTGGTGGCCACGGAGGTCTCCGAGGGGGGACTGTCAGACCGCAGCTTCCCTCCTCCCCAGGGGGACGACTGGTTGGTGGGCATGGCGCGGCCCGACGAACGCGGGCTTCTTTCTGAGGGGCTGAAGGTGGTGGCGGAGGTCCGAGCTGGCGGTGGAGAAACCCCCGCTTCTCCTGGCGGCTCCCCGCTCGGAGAGACTCTGAGAGAGGTGTCAGCTCCGACCCGACCGACAACAAGTTCTGGACGAACCGGGACTCATGCCTGCTGCCACGGACGCAGCGCCGGCAGCAGGTGACGATCCTTCGGAGAGGCACGGACGGCCGATTGAACTCCGCTTGGTGACAGAACGGTCGCAGAGTCTCAAGGACATCGGCTGCAGACGAGGCGCGAGCGTCACGGGAAGGACGAGGGAGCGGCCCCGTCGTCCTCAGACCTGAAACCAAAGACACGACGCCGTGTCAGTCTGAGAGACTCTCTGAAAGGAATCAGTTATTGTATTAATCGGTATTGTGCAGAAATAAAACACGTCCGTCAGGCTGTTGTACGAAACTGTCACGAAATCAGGCGAAGACCAACGTTTTCTATTCATCTATTAACTTCTGCTTTAACACATGCAAGCAGGACACACAAACACACAAACACACACACACACAAGCACACACACACACACTTTGATTTGTATTTCCTCCTGACGCTGACTTCATTCTGGACTCATTTCAAGTGAAAAACACAAAACTTGATGCACTAATTAGGCAAAATTATAAAAAAAAAAAAATTAAAAAAGGAGCCTCCAAAATATGTTCTCCTGTTTAAAGCAGTTTCTCAGACTGGAATCATGCAGGACGTAAATAAAGGGCACCTGGTGGTGACCTGAGTGTCCTGATGGTGACCTGAGTGACCTGATGGTGACCTGAGTGACTTGATGGCGACCTGAGTGACCTGATGGTGACCTGAATGACCTGGTGGTGACCTGAGTGACTTGGTGGCGACCTGAGCGACTTGATGGTGACCTGAATGACCTGGTGGCGACCTGGGTGACTTGATGGTGACCTGAATGACCTGATGGCGACCCGAATGACTTGATGGTGACCTGAATGACCTGGTGGCGACCTGAATGACCTGATGGCGACCTGAGCGACTTGATGGCGACCTGGTTCAGGAGCTTCTTTACTTTGTGGTTCGGTCTAACTGCAGGAGGACGTCGCGGCTAACCGAGTCAGACCACCGTCTCACCTTCACCTTCACGGATGACGTTTATCTTCACGTCTCGAGTGTCTTCACGGGTGTCGCGCGGACGGATGTCCAGGGACAGGAGCGGACCTTTTCACGTGCGCGCTGACGGAACACGCGCCGCTTCCCCCGTTAGCTTCACGTTAGCTTTATTTTACAGGTATTAAACTTAAACAACACCGTTCTTCTGAACACCGAGCACCCAGCTGTCAGTTTATTGAAGCCACATGACGTGTAAACCGGTTAGTATTTACCTGACGCTGGTTGAACCAACCGGCAGCTGCTCCTGTTTACCGCTTCGACGCCATTAGCTTAGCAACAACGACCACTTCAATACAAACTCCCGTCCGGTGTTTGAGAGACCGGCACAGTGGAAACCGGAACCGGCACCGGTACCGACACACACACGGCCTCTTCTCTCAGTTCACTCACTCACACACACACACATACATACATACACAAACGTTCACACCCGCTGCGTCTCCTGTGGTGCCGCAAACATGTTTGTTCAGTTGCTCCGACGAGCCGCTGGAGTTTCTGACATTGCAATCACAAAGCTGGAGAGTCCGAGTGACACATCCGCGGCCGAAGATCGTCTACTGGAGCCGAAGATCGTCTACTGGAGCCGAAACTTCCTCTGCGTGAGGTTTAGCAGTAATGAAGCAGCGCCACCTGCTGGTGCGGAGGGGAGTCAGGATTCTGAACGACTGAGACTAAAATAAATGAAATAAAATAAAATTGCAAATTAATAAAAGAAAGCAAAAGAAAAGAAAAGACAATTAGATTACATTTAATTAAATAAATAAAAATGTAATTTATTTAAATTAAATTAAATGCAATTAAATTGAATGAAGAAATGCATTCAATTAATTTTTTTTTTTTAAAGAATTACTTTTAAAAACATTAAATTAAATACAATAAAATGTAATACAGTTAAAGTAAATTAAATTTAAACTTCATTCAATTTTTTTTTTGGTGCCTTTGACTTTCTTTGTTCTTTAATAAATACATTTTAATATGTTGTTTTTTCAAGGACCTTCTCATTATTATTTATCCGGTTTGTTGTTGTTTGACAAATGTTAGGAAGATTTTCTTAAAAATGTGAACTTTAATTTTTTCTGAAAACATTTTGGATTAAAATAAATTAAACACTTTTTAAATGTCAGTTGGTAACATTCCTTTCTTTTTTTAAGATAAATGTTTTCCCTAATAATTGTCTTTTCTTCCTGTTTCTTTCACAGCTCACAGTGATGCTGTCTGCTGTTCAAACTGATAATTATTTTTAAAATGAAAAGTTTAACTTTATACTGCAGGGTCTTGTACTTCCTGCATTTCACCACTAGAGGGCTCAGAGGAGGCGAACCTTTGACTTCCTCCTGTCCTTCCTCTTCTCTACTTTTTCTCCTTATGCCCTTTTTTCCTCTTCGTCTCTCCATCTTCCTCCTTTTCCTCTCAGTTTTTGCTTTTACTCTTCCTCCCCTTGTTCCTCTTCCTCTTCTTCTCCTCCCTCGTTTCTTCTGAACGTCCCGCTTCTTCTCATTTTCTTCCTTCACTTTCATCTTCATCTTTTCTTCACTTTCATCTTCATCTTTCCTTCTCTTCTTTGAAGTCTCCTTCCTCTCTTCCCTTTTCTTTTCCTCTGTTCTCCACTTCTGACCGGTTTCATGTCCTTTCCTTTTTCCTTCTTCCTTTCACTTCCTCCCACTTTTCCTCCTTCGTCCTCTCTTTGCCTTAATTTTGTATCAACAGTCCTCCTCTTCATTTCTTTCCTCCTTCTATTTCTCTGCGTGTCAGAGCCTGTAGACAGAAGGAAGTGTGTGTGTGTGTGTGTGTGTGTGCGTGCGCGCGCGTGTGTGTGTGTGTGTGTGTGTGTGTGTGTGAGGTGGAGAGAGAGAGTCGGAGGACAGATAAAGGGAGGAGGAGGAGGGAGCGATCAGACTGAAGCTGAGCAGCAGTTGAGCTTCTTTCCTCGGAGCTGTTGGACAAACTAAAGACAAGAAGAAGAGGAGGAAGAGGAGAATCTGTCACCTTCCTCACCAACTCTCAACCTGAAGTGGCTCCACAGAGGAACAAGGAAGGGGGAAAAAAACCCCACCAAAAAGTTGCATTTCTCTGGAGATTATTGGATTTATTTTTTTCCAGAAGAAAATCCGAATAAAGAAGAGAAAAAGGTTTTGGGTGTGAAATCACAGGATGTTGGTTTGTTTTGCGTCCGCTCAAAGAAAAGAAGAAATAAAAGAGAAAACGGATGAAAAATAATGACGGAGTAACAGCAGAAAACAAACACAAGTGGGACTAAAAAAAAAGGGGGGAAAAAAAGAAAGAACAGACGGACGAAGGGAGGCCAGAAAAATCCATCTGACTGATCTGTTTTGTTTTTGGTGATTTGAATAAATGATTCTGAAAAACAGAGAAGAAAGAATCTGAAAAGAGTCTGAATTTACAGACAGAAAAGTTTAAGAAGCAAAAAAAACAACAAAGGAAACAAGTCAAACAGTGACAGATTGGAGAGGAAATAAAATAAAAAAGAGGAGGAGGAGAAAAGGATGAAACAAGACGAGAAATTTTTTTAAAACAAAGACAAACCAAAAAAAAAAAGAGAAAGAGGAAGAATTTCATCTGAAGAACTGAGAGGAGATTTGAACCAGCAGCTGACTGACGATGCTCCCCCCCCTCCTCTCTCTCCTCTCCGTCCTCGCCCTCCACCCGGTGGGCGCCATGGCGCCGGCCCGGCTGGAGCGCTGGGTCCGCTCGGGCCTGCAGTCACTGCAATGGGACCAGATGGACCGCTGCCTCCGCACGTCCTCGCTGTCCGAGGCCGAGTGCCGGCGGCTCGCCCACCTGTCGCTGTCCGCCGTGGCCGTTTACGTGTCGGAGCCCCGCGCCGCCGCCGCCGCAGGTAGGGGTCAAAGGTCACACGTCACACAGGTACCCTGCCAGAGTTTATACAGCAACGGTAACATGTCAGAGAGAATTCAGACAAACCAGGGACGCGGTTAAAAATCCAAATCAAAGAGTTAAACATTCAGAAAATATGATCAAATCTGTTTTATAATAAAGAAAAAAAATAATGATTCACGACAGCAGACGTCTAAATTTACTGTTCAAAACCTTCAAAACCTGTCAAACAGGATCAGATCCATCATCCATTAATTTAGCATAAATCTTCAAAATGTTGTTTTCGAAAAGCAATGTTAAAATCAGAGGTAATGATCAAATACATCTGTACATCACAAACACAGTTTACATGGTAGAATATAAGTGCTTGCATTGGATGGATGGATAAATAAATAAATAAATAAATAAATAGATAAATACAGTGGATTAAAATCAAGAATGATTACTGAAATCAACCTGTAAGAAACTGATAAAAGTAAATAGAGGCGGTTGTAAAATGTTGTCACGGTGCTGCTGATTGCAGTTAAAGGCAAAGTTATGAAATATTTAATTTCATATTTAATTTTAATTATTTTAATTTTATTTAAGCGGATCTTTAAACCTTTTTGGGGTGGCGGCACCTCAAAGGTCAAACCAGGAGGTCAACGCACACCAACGTAACGCTGCTCATCAGGAACGTCTTCATCAGGCTTTAAATAATAACAATAATAATGATCAAATATTTAATTTAAATGCAGGTCGGAGAGGCGGAAGAAGAAATCTGTCAACTCTGAATGTGAACGTGTCCAAGTTAATGTCCACGGTCCCATCAGCCTCCTAAATCTACTAAATCGATTTATAAATCAAACAGACTGGACCGAGAGTTGTAGGAGGAGCCTGTTGCCGTGGAGACACAGTTCAGGCGGTTCACAGCGAATGTTTTACCTCAGACGCCTCAGAAGGTCCCAGTGGAACTCGGTGTTGACAGTCTGACTCTGGGGGATGAATTCACGGTGATACAAAGAAAACCCACCTTGTGTCCCCTGACCTCATGCGCCTTCTTCGCTCTTGGACAGTGACGCTCCGCCCCTTTTGAAATGTTGAACGTCACTCAGAAACACCTTGCCCGGCTCGTTGTTTCATCGCCGTAGACTTTCTGAAGCGTTTCAATGGTCTCTGTTCACCGTTTACACAGTTTGAACCAGAAATCTGATGTTTCTCTGCCACAGTTTTAGGTCTGCGGTGAAATCACTAATGTTCACGTACCAGCGGTGACGTTAACGTGTGGAACTCAGTGTTGAACTCTTGAATATTTCCTCATGAAGATTGTTGCTTCCTGCTGTGCATCGCTGTGCTGCGTTCAGGAACAGTCCGGCCATTATTTCAGTTAAATCACCAGCTTCACTGCAGACAGACACTTGGCCACGTTAGGTATTCCAGCATTTATAACCACCAGGTGATTTCCTGCCTTTAACAGCAGCAGATCCTCCAGGTAACAGTCTCTTGTTCTGAACCCTCCAGGTCCATCAGACAAGGTTCTGGCCATCCTGCCGGACTCCTCCGGTGGGGTGGCGGGCTCCAAGCTGCGGGGAGGTTTCGGCGTCGGTACGGCACTGAACGGAGGGGAAGGGCCCCGCCGGCACCAGCAGCCTCTCGCCGCCCCCCCGGCCCACGACGCCGTGCTGGTTCTGGATCCGAGCCCCGGGGAGAACTTCGGACACCCGGTGGTCCTCTTCTACGTGGACGTGAACGTGACGAAGAAGAGGTGCTCCCACATGGACGGCATCTACCTGGGTGAGTCAGCGCCTGGATGGACTGCGGTGTCACGGTAGATGAGGTCACTAAGGTGGCACTGCAGGGGTAAATTCTTGGCCCACTACTTTTTAAACTACACATAAAAACATTTATTTCTCCTCATTATCACTTCACTGTGTGTTTTTACAGAGATGACACAGTTTTATTTGCCCCAACCTGGCCGCGGAGGTCCCTGTACGAGGACCAGACCAGTTTCTGGCCGCTCGGTCGTACTGTGATTTAAACGGATGAAGAATTGTTGGGCTTTTATTTTTGACAGTCGGTTACGTATTCTCTGATGTACAGTTGATGAGACGGAAGTAAAGAAGTCTGGAGATCAAAGGTCTGAACATAAATGTTCGTCGTCTTCAGGTCTGAAATATAAAGTGAGTGCAAAAGTCCCTTAAAGTGCAGTACCACAGAGCGCCACAAGGGGCTGGCTCCCAAAAAAAACCTCTGATTCCAATAGAGTAAAAAAAAACCATAAAATAAGATTCACAGATTTAACAACGCTGTAGTATCAGAACAGCTAAATAACAACAACATAAGGCCAAAAATCACATTTTTAAAATGATTAATGTCTAATTTTCCATCATTGTAATGAGTATATATGTAATAAATGTTACGTTTAACATTATAAAACTAAACTTATATTCAGACAAAGGGTTTTCGTGTTTGTTTGCACTTTTCTGTTAAAATTTTTCAAACATTGATGCTTTATTTGTGGCTGTTTTTTCTTTTTCTGTACTTGTAAAGTGTGTCAGCACCGAAGCTGCAGGGTCGGTTAGGACTCAAAAATAATATGGAACTGTAAAGTAATGAAATTAAATGACAGTTTCTGGGACTTTTTTTTGGGGCCAGTTGGAGTTCAGTTGGTCCTTTCAGCATTGCTCTTGCGTACCAGCAGTGGGACACGAACCACAGTTTCGGAATAAACGATCTACAACAAGACTCTTAAGTAGTCCTGAAAGATTGTTCGCCGTAAACAACAAACTTGTGTAAGTGGCTTCGGAGAACTTCACGAGGCGTTGGTTGTATTTTGGTGAAAGGCTCGACGATCAAACGTTTCTACTTTTAGTGGCGACACGTCGCTGCGGATAAAAGGCCAAACGGGAGAGCAGAAGAAGAAGTGTTTCCAAAGTGCAGAAATAGTCTGAAGGGACTTGAAGCGTGTGTTAAAGTGCAAGTCGGTGACCCCCCCGCTGTGAGAGAGGTTAGGGCCAGATGTTAGGTTGGATTTGGCCCCGTGTTACACGAACACACACACACCTGTCAATTATTCATACCGGCTTCACCGGGCCCCCCTGCTGGGTGCTGCAGATGGATCGTGGACCGGTGACTTTCAGAGAGAAACTTTCTTTAGACCTCATTTAACCTGCTGAGGGCAGGAAGGAAGAGAAAAAGGAAAAGGGAGAAGAAACATGCGAGACAAAGTAAAATCTCAGGATAAAAGGAGGTAAAGTGGAAACACGAGCAACCAACCGTCCCGGAGGTTCCTGTCGCCGCTTCAGGTCATAAATCTCTCTAAAACATAACCTGCCACCATTTTAGAAGTTCGCAGAGGAAGACGCAGTCAACGAGCTGGTGTTTTATATCCTGCCGATCCATCGCGTGGACCGACTCAACTCAACATCGGGCAAAAGTCGTGGATAGTCGATGAGCTGGTGCTCAAAGTGGATCTAAAAACACTGCAGGCTTTTTGTTCGTTAGCTTTTCCATGTGTGATTAACTGAGCACTTATAACAAAGTGATAAACGGAATCAGTCGGGTTTCTGACAAGCAACGTCCAAAAACCCGAAGCTGTAACTGGTGGCTTTGTTAAGAAAGTAAAAATCCTGATCAGTGTTTAAAAAGGTTTTAAACAAGTCTTCAGTATTAAAGGTCGATGTTTTGTTGACCTTGAATGAATCTCCATTTCATGATGTCACATTTTGACCTATAAAGCGGTTCTAGTTTTAATCCGGTTTGACCTCCCGAGTGTTCAAAGTTTGCGTCTGTCTGCGTGTCTTCAGGTGAGGAGTGTTTGACGCTGGCGCTGAAGGGTCGTTGTCAGAACCAGCTGAAACGTCGCCAAGCCGGGCCGGAGAGGCTGATGGGAAACGGCCGGCTGGCGGGCGGGGCGTTGCGCGGCGGCGCTGTCACCGCGAGCGGCGGCGGCGGCCGTCTGGTGGAGCGCACCATCGGAGGGCTCTGCGAGGTCCACTTCCTCCCCCTGGTGGTCGGAGTCGGCGACAGCAACATGACGCAGAGACTCAGATGTGTTGGTAGGTCGAAATTTTTTAAAATTTTCTTTCATTAGGTCCAAACAGAACGCAGCTCACTCCTTCTCCACAAACATGAAACAGCTGGATGGCGTGTTGCTTTTAATGGTTGTCCGATTATCGCAAACGTAGTATCTCAAGAACACGTTGTGTGAATTTCTTCAAATTTGGCAGAAATGTTAACTTGGTCTTGAGGATGGACTGGTTCGAATTCGGAGGTCAAAGGTCACTGTGACCTCACGCCCCTCCCATTCATTTGTTCAGCTCTCGTGAACACGTTATCTCGGTGACACCATCACAGAATTTCTTCAAATCTGGTACTAAGGTTAACTAGGTCCCATGGATGAAGTGATCAGAATCTGGTGGTCACTGTGTCCTCAATAAACATGTTTGCTGCCTCAGCTCAGGAATTTATGCACTAATTATGACAAAATTTCCCACAAACGGAGGGGAGACGGTGAGCATATTCCACATGTCGTCAGATCCTGAGTTGGTGACGCTAATCTTGGGTATCCACATTGAAACTGTGCTGATTGTATAAATCTTTAAAGAGTCAACTCAGAAGGATCAAACTTGCTGATGATGTAAAGGAAAAAGTCAGGAGAGCCATCGGGATTCATCCTCAGGAGACCTTCAAGTTCGGTGCCAAACTTCAAGGCGATCCACTTTCAGCTTTGTGTCGGAGCTCTTTAGAAGAGAAGAAAAAACAAACAAATTTGGAGTCATGTAGTCGTGGGGAAACCGGGGTTGTTAAACTCCACCTGAATCCAATTCTGTTTCCTCCTTCTGGTTGGAGAGAAAGGGATGCCAGGACCACCCACACCTGCAGCCTCTGCCAGCAGCCTGGGCCTCATGAGAAACCCTGCTGGGAACACGTTATCTCCCGGATCAGACCACAAACCCACGTCTGGCACGCTGCAAATATGTGAAGATGAAGATAATTGTTGACCCTTACGACGTGTCAGAACTCTGCTGTGTTTACAGGTTGTGTTTACAGGTTGTCTTTTAGCCTTTTTCTGTGATATCTTCTCCTTGTCTGAACCGTTTCCTCCCTCAGACCACGTGGAGTTTGCGAGGTGTCCTCAGCCGCTGCCCATGAGCTCTCCGAGTCTCCCCGTGTCGAGCTGTGAGCTGAATAAAAACACGAGACGCTGCCACCAGCAGCCTCTCGCCACTCACCTCTCCTGTCGGCTGTACCAGACCTGCGACCACGCCGTGCTCATCTCAGGTCTGATTCAGATTTGTTAGTTTGGAGACTCCGTTTGAGGTAAAGTCTCCAATAAATGAATATAAGTCGGTGTGAGATGTTTTGTGTTTGTGCGCAGGTGGCTGGCAGCAGCAGATGACCTTCCAGCATCACGTTCAGAATCTTCAGAGGTTTTATAAAATGCTGCGAAACAACGGCTTCCACAAAGATCACATCAAGACCTTCTTCGCCAGCAGTGGACAGCTGCCCGGTAGGACACACTGACTGTGTGGGACATGTTCGTAGACTCCGGGTCCGAAAAGTCAAGCCAATGGGGAAGAGACGTAAAGCTGCAATACCACTGAGTGCCATTAGAGGTTCTTCCTAATTTCGGAATGACCCGATGCCTACCGTAAACTGTATATAAAAGTGTTGGTAGCTTCCAGGTCTGAAAAATGAGGCAAATGCAGAAATGCCTTAAGCTGCAATACCACCGAGTGCCACTAGAGGTCAGCTCCAAAAAGCCTCCAGCTCCATAGACTCCCACTCAACTTCTCTCATCAAATACAAAGTCAATAAAATGTCTCCAGCAGTTATCTCGGTGTTGTTAGCGAAAGTCACTCCTTATTAGTTTTCTGGAGGTCCATCTGAAAATAATCCCTTATTCATTAGAAAAGAAGCTCCAAAAAGACCTGTTTTTGGGGGCGTGTCTGTTTGATTGACAGGCCTGTGGGGAAGTCAGGTTACAGCTATCGGTGGGCGGGACGTAGTATCCTCAGGTTTTCAATCAGATCAGTCAGATCCACCGCTGGCTCCTCCCCCAGCTCATCCAAATATGGTCACTTCTTGCTCCAAACTGCTCCGAACTAGCAGAAATGGTGACGGACAGAATCTGAACTGGAGGCTTCATAATGTTCACAAACCAACAATGACATCACTGCTGGTTGATGGTTGGTTTTACAGAGTATGTTTAACAACAGTTGGCCAGAAATTTAGATCTAATAAAAACCTGATATTTTACAGCAGATGAAGGGAAGCTGTGTGTGAGCAGGTTAAATAAAACAGTAAAACAGTTAAACAGCAGAACTCCAGCAGATGTTGACCAACTAACTTCACCCGTAAAAAACGTCTCCGTTCCTACATCTGTTTCCCTTCAGAGGAAGTCGAAGGTGTGTACTCGGCAACAGAGAAGGCGGTGATCCGTAACCACGTGTCGTACGTCTGCAGGAAGCAGCACTGCGCCGACACTCTGGTTCTGTACCTGAACTCGCCGACACGCAACGACGGCACCATGCTGTTGTGGGACGCCAACCTCAACGGCATCGTAAGAGCGACACACACATACAGACTTTGGACTTTTCAGTTTGTTCTGAACTAACATATCAGGTGTGAAGGTAGCTTCGGACCGCAGTCCTCATCAAAGGACCAAAACTAGGTCTAGTCAAGAGAGGCGGTGAAAACGCTTTTGGGATGGTTTGGACTTTTTGAGTAATTACAGAAAAGTGAGGCAGGTTATTATCGCTGAAGCAGCAGCGGGAGGATTTTATTGGAATTTGGTCCAACGAAAGGAATCGAAACTCACAACAATGTGGAAGTGACTTTATCACATTGACTTCCTGAGTTAACACTGCAGACTGTATGTAAAGCTGTTCGTAGCTTCCAATGCCGATGCAGAAGTGCCTTAAACTGCAATACTACCGAGTGCCACTAGAGGTCGGCTCCAAAATACCTCAGGCTCCATAGACTCCCATTCAACTTCTCTCATAAAATACAAAGTCAATAAAATGTCTCCAGCAGTTATCTCAGTGTTGTTAGCTAAAGTCACTCCTTCTTATTAGTTTTCTGGAGGTCCATCTGAAAATAATCCCTCATTCAAATAAGATTAAAAAAGACCTGTTTTTGGGGGCGTGTCTGTTTGATTGACAGGCCTGTGGTGCTGTCAGGTTACAGCTATTGGTGGGCGGGACATAGTATCATCAGGTTTCCAATCAGATCAGTCAGATCCACCACTGGCTCCTCCCTCAGCTCGTCCAATTATGGTCACTTCCTGCTCCAAACCGCGCTGAACTAGCAAAGATGGTGACGGACAGAATCTGAACTGGAGGCTTCATAACGTTCACAAACCAACTCATCACTGCTTTGACTGCTTTGAGCTTTGACTGCTCTGTGCATGTTCCCGTGTCTGTCTCTAACTCGTCCTCTGTCCTTCCAGGCCGACCTGAAGGAGCGGTACTCGGTCAACGAGCTGCTGGCTGACCTGGCCGGCTGCAGGGCGACTCGGGTTCTGCTGTTTGTGGACCAGAGCTACAGCGGCGTTCTGTCCAAGAGGCTGCGAGGCTCCCAGAAACACCTCAACGTGGTCCTGATCCAGAGCCAGGCCCGGCAGAGCCACGCCCTCCAGAACCAGAGGCTAAACCCGGTCTGGGAGGATAGTGGCTGGTCGTTCGTCGGTCCGGCCACCTGCCTGCTGGACCACCTGGGGAAGGTACCGCTTCATGCCTCAGTTTGGTTTTTCCTTCTTGCTCTCCTCAACGATCTAATCTGGTCTTCCTCCGGCGGCGTTTCCAGGGCGCCGGGATGTCCCGCCTCCTGGAGCCGTGGGCCGGCCTTTTGAACGTGACGCTCGCCGGTGCCCCCTGCAACGCCACGCCGCCTCTGACGGACGGCGAGATGCGACGCGAGTACCAGGGCTGCCAGAACCTGCCGACGGCCCTCTGGCACCAGAAACACCGGAGGACCAACTGAGAGAGAGAACGATGGACACACACACACACACACACCCACACACACACACACATAAAACACACACACACAATACACACAAATGTGTCGGTGGGTGTGGGTGTGTGTGTGTGTTTTCTGTCCTAACTCTGAACTTACACTGTTACCGTGGCGAAGATAGCTCATCCCAATGGGGGCGTCCTAAGCACCATGTGACCAGCGTGTGTGTGTGTGTGTGTGTGTGTGTGTGTGAGTTCAGGGAGAGGACAACCACTCTCAGAAACCAGCGCTCGCTCATGCTCGGGTCAGTGTGTGTGTGTGTGTGTGTGTGTGTGTGTGTGTGTGTGTGTGTGTGTGTGTGTGTGTGTGTGTGTGTGTGCGCGCGCCACATCTCCTGGGCACTTTAACATTTCAGATCCAATCGTCTGCCTCTATTTCAGTTTCCTCTCTCGATCTCGTCTAACCTTCCTCTTCCTCCTCTTCTGAACATGTTCCACTCTTTCTGCCGACCTCGGCTCCACCTTCCTCCTCCTCTTCTTCCTCCTCTCTGCCGTCACGCAGTGAAAACCTGAATGCTGAGATAATCAGCAGAACTGACAAACACTAAAAAAACACCACGTCTAATGGACACTTTGAAGAAAACGTGAACGAAAACCAGACTGAAACTGAATTGAACAGGATTCATTCCACTTTGTTTCAGCCTGCTGTGTTTCCATGAATGTGTCTGCTGTGTCTCTGGCATCAGGCTGAGATCCACTAAACAGAAAAACCTCCAGCTCCCTGCTGTGGAGTCTTTTCGTTTTTACCACACCAAAAAAGTATTTTTGTTGCAGGAAAAGTAGACAATAAAAAGCATTGAGCTGCGTTTCGTTCACTTCAAAAGTCGGGTTTCCTCGTTCCAAAACAACTCATCAATACGAACCATCAGTGAGGTCATCGTTGGTTTGTGAACGTTATGAAGCCTCCAGTTCAGATTCTGTCCATCACCATCTTTGCTAGTTCAGAGCGGTTTGGAGCAGGAAGTGACCATATTTGGACGAGCTGGGGGAGGAGCCAGCGGTGAATCTGACCGATCTGATTGGAAACCTGACGATACTACTTCCCGCCCACCGATAGCTGTAACCTGACTGCCCCACAGGCCTGTCAATTAAACAGACACGCCCCCAAAAACAGGTCTTTTTGAATCTTATTTTCTAATGAATGAGGGATTATTTTCAGATGGACCTCCAGAAAACTAATAAGAGGGAGTGACTTTAGCTAACAACACCGAGATAACTGCTGGAGACATTTTATTGACTTTATATTTGATGAGAGAAGTTGAATGGGAGTCTATGGAGCCGGAGGCTTTTTGGAGCCGACCTCTAGTGGCACTCTGTGGTATTGCGGCTTAAGACACTTCTGCATCTGAACCATTTTTCAGGCCTGGAACCTATGAACACTTTTATATCCAGTTTACACATCGGGTCGTTCCAAAATCAGGAAGTGTGCCACTGTCGAGGCGATGACATCACCATTACTCGAACCTCATAAATCTGACGGAAGATGTCGACACTTTGTGACAGAATAAGACAAGTGAATGTTTCGAGTGTTTTCTTCATCCGAGCACCCAAAACTGAAGCAGCTGCAACGTGAAGCGGTACTTCGTAGTAAATTAAAATAGGAGAAAAAATATCCTGGCAGTGATTGTCAGTGGTTCAAACAAACAGCCAACACCGTCATCTTTTAGAGAGGATGGTTTCTATTGAGCTTCACTGTCCTTCGACCAGCAGCGTGTTCACACAACCAAACCAGAAGTAAAGCAAACATTCGGCTTTAAGTCAACGATCTTATTAACGGTTTATTTGGTCGTCACCATAAAGTGAATACAGGAAATCGTCCTTTTGTTTTTTTGGTCTTTGGTTTGATCTCAACAAGTTTTCATAAATGGCACCCGGAGTTTAAAATAGAGACTTGACACTTAGCCGTCGTGTGTGAAGTCGGGAGGTTAAAGATTTAGAGGTGCAGGACTTTTAAAGGAGGGAAAGATGGAGAGACACGGCGACACATCCAGGAAATAAGAGACGGAGAAGTTGGCTGGCAGCGATCATCATGATTAAGACATGAAGCACTGAGACTGCCCTCCCCGCGACACAGACCGGCCATGGCATTTTAATAAGGGCACCGCTCAGGCACATGAAACATGCACGGTATTAACCCGTCCTCACACGAACAACGTGCACATGGTCCTCCACCGACTTCTGTCTCTACGTAACTCCGCCCCCTTTTGCTGTGTTTTTTTTTTTTTGTACAGATACGTGCTGTTGTTTTATATTAGAGATTTGTTTCATGCAAAAGACGGGAAGTTGCGGTTTCGGAGCAAAAAGTTGACGTGTGCATATTCACAGTTTGTGTAACGATGTGTACGAGTGTCATTTAGCTCCAGTGTTTCTAGCTGCATGCTGCAAAATCACAACGTGTAGTCAATAAAGTGATTTTAGAAAACCAGCAAAGTTCATGAGATTTATTTTGTCTGTGCTCGAAGATCTGAGAGGGAAACCCGGCCGAGCAGCTGTTAGATTAAACCTTGGTGAGCTTTAGATCGCAGATGTTTTGCAAGAAAATAAAAAAAATCCAGCGAGAGTTCGTGTCGTCCGGTCCCGACGTTACTGATGTTGACAGTTCAAAGTCCCGTCTTCAATTTTTTTACTGGAAATCTTGTTAATTTTGCTGCGTCACCACAAAGACGGGGACGGTAGGACGTGCAACTCCGACCGGCTGCAGCTCAGTTTGTTCTCCAAACATGAAATCGACAGTAAATTTCCACGTAGGTCCGTCGGTAGCGCTTTAAAAAAAAAAAAAAAAAAAAAAAGCAAACAACTTCGACACAAGTCGTTGTTTCCGAGACGCCGTCTGGGGTGAAACCATCTGTTGTCCTGCGCCCTCGGGCTGCTCGTATAGTTTTACTCCCGAACGGTGACCTTTGACCCCAAACGCTTTCAGCCCATCCAGGATGTTTTCACCAAAACAATCTGTAACACGATCACCTCGATCACCTTCCTCCTGCTGCAGACGAGCTTTCACCCGGACGTCAGTAAAACTGCCTCCGACAGTCGTCACGGCATCGCGAGCACGTTTGGTACCACATTCACACGCAGCGACCTTTTCTTAAAGCGCTGGAAAATGTGATGATATTTGTTTGTCTTTGGTCCCGAAGCGTGGACGCTGCAGGTCCAGGAGACACCGGACCACCACCAGAAAACGCAGATGAAGTCGTTAACTGGTGTTCGAGTCGAAGTCAGCTCAAATAAAACACAACATCAACGGTTCCTGAACGGTTCCTGTCACTGTTGGCGACCTGAGACAGCTGCATCGGCTCCACACGCAACATTAGCCTGTTTAGGCTAATGTCGCAGTGGACATTATCTTGTTCAGACCAACATAGCGGCTGTGTGTGTGTGTGTGTGTGTGTGTGTGTGTGTGTGTGTGTGTGTGTGTGTGTGTGTGTGTGTGTGTGTGTGTGTGTGTGTGTGTGTTGGCACATTTTGCGCACAGCAGTGTGTTTTTACAAAAAATATATGTTGATGTGACTGATTTATTATTTTTGACATTGAACGGTAACAGTTGTAATTTCTGTGGTCGTTGTACGAACATCAGCAGCTGACGGGAAAATCCTGCGTTGGAGTTTTAATAATGTTCCTGAAATTTAAAATAAAAAAAAACAAAAAAATCATATTTGAAACCATCATGTGTCGTCTTGAGTCAAAGTTTTGGTGTTTGTTTTTGTGTCGAGACTTTTCTGCTGTTTCCTCCACATGGCTGCGTACAGTCCTCCTCGGACCAGCAGCTCCTCGTGTCTGGACAGAACCGAGAGAGGAGGGGAAGAGGAGGAGGAGAAGATAGAAGAAGATAAAGAGGCGATGATGAAGAGGAGATGATGAAGATGAAGAAGAGAAGATGAAGAAGATAAAGAGGAGATGAAGAGGAGATGATGAGATGAAGAGGAGAAGATGAACTTCATCATTCAGGAAACATTTCTATCTTCTCTTTGACTTTGTACTTTATGAATTATCATTAAACTTGAACACACCTGTTTCTACAGACACTTGAATATCTGGTTTTAACGATGGCATCTCAAAAGACCAAAAAACAACAACATTTAAATATAAAAACTGACTTATTTAACTTTTGAGAAGAGAAAAATGGAGGATCAAGTCCCATTTGGGATGAGACAAAACCCTGTGCGGAGGAGCAGGTGGGTCACCGATAATGTCTTGTGACACTGGCGCTGCTTTAAGAACAAAGTTGAGCTGTCTGGAATCCTCCTGCAGACTTCAAGCAACTTTACTATGAATTAATAAAAACCACAAGTCTGTCAGTGTCTGAACCGGCAGACGAGAGGAGAGAGGGGACGTAGATAGAAAGGACGTAGAGAGAGAGGACGTAGATAGAGGGGACGTAGATAGAGAAGACGTAGAGAGAGAGGACGTAGATAGAGAGGACGTAGAGAGAGGGGACGTAGAGAGAGAGGACGTAGATAGAGGGGACGTAGATAGAGGGGACGTAGATAGAGAGGGCGTAGAGAGAGAGGGCTGGGGAAGGAGCCAGCGGTGAATCTGACAGATCTGATTGGAAACCTGACGATACTACGTCCCGCCCACTGATAGCTGTAACCTGACTGCACCACAGGCCTGTCAATCAAACAGACACGCCCCCAAAAAACAGGTCTTTTTGAAGCTTATTTTCTAATGAATGAGGGATTATTTTCAGATGGATGTCCAGAAAACTAATAAGAAGGAGTGACTTTAGCTTAACAACACTGAGATAACTGCTGGAGACATTTTATTGACTTTGTATTTGATGAGAGAAGTTGAATGGGAGTCTATGGAGCTGAAGGCTTTTTGGAGCCGACCTCTGGTGGCACTCGGTGGTATTACAGCTGAAGGCACTTCTGCATCGGCCTAATGTTTTTACTCCCGTGTAAACGACAGAATCCAAACAATCCACATCAGTTAACCGGATCAATATAAATTCTCCAATAGTAACTCAGTGGTGTAGAGACGCTGTTCTCCAGTAGAGAGAACCAGTGAGAAGTTAAAGGGAAGTGACAGCAGCTGTGTGGATATCTATCAGCCTCCTGACGGACCACCTGCCCAGAGACGAAATCCGAAGGGGAAAAGGTCACCTGTGATCAGTGACGCTAAATAATAATAAGATGACAAAATGAAAGCCATGTTGATGTCAGTGGACGGGATGAGGACTCTTCCCGTCTCAGTTTCCTGATACGCTCCCACGCTTTGTGAAAGGACGCCGGGTGGATTCTGACACCGGAGGTGAGCTGTGTTTACATCACACTGTCAATCAAAAGATGAACGTCTTCAGGTCGCTATGCACGCCTGCAGGGAGCGACGGACAGTGGGCTCCCATCGATATCACAGCCAGCTCCGATATCAAAGGGCGAGCGTGTGTGTGTGTGTGTGTGTGTGTGTGTGTGTGTGTGTGTGTGTGTGTGTGTGTGTGTGTGTGCCTCTGGGGGCTGAGAAAGATACCAGAAGGTTTAACCGTATCTCACACACACACACACACACACACACACACACACACCCGGTGACCTGCCTCACCTTCCTCTCTCTGCGATCCGCCCGCTGTGAAGCACCAGGATCTGGTCGGCGGCGATGACGGTGGACAACCTGCAGCGTCACACAGACGTTTTTCTGGAGCCGTTTACGACAAACACGACAGCGAATGATCACATTTAAACAAATAAAAATAAACCATTTTCTCCAAACGAAGAGGATCAATCAGTACGACGGATATCAGCGACACGCTGAGGACAAAAAAAAAAATTGAGGAGGAAGATCATTTTTTTTTCTTTTGCATTTCGTAAATAAAGAAGAAATATCACGAATAAAGTGCAAATGTTGATAATAAGATGAAGCTCGTCTGGATATCTGTTGCGACGGGCGTAACCATGGATACCATCACATCGGTCTGTTTCCAATTGTTTCGGTGCGCACGAACACGGCCACGTTGTCCAAGTTGGTGTTTCTCTTTCTGAACAGATGACATTTTAGAAACGATCTGTTCAAAGTCCTGAAACTTTTTTACCGAAAACTGCGTTCATGTTACTGAACGTGATTCTGAAGTTCGTCCACACACGACGCGTCTCGGAGAATCATAATCCATAAATAAAATGTCAACTTTTTTATTGACATTTTGGCAAAATTTGAAAATAATCCTCTTCCTCTTGTTTTTTTTTCCTTATTGTGGCCCTGATACTCTATCATACAATCATTTACTTCAATATATCATCTTTATTTATTATCTTTATCAACCAGATACAAAAATTAGTTAGTACATAAATTAACATTTAAATCTTTAATAAATGTTATTAAGAGACATGTTAACAGTTACTTAATGCTTATTAATGAGTTAATTAACTGGTAGTTGATGCTTATTACTGAATTTACTTCTGTTTATAGACTCTTTGTGTACTAAATAAAAAGTGTATAAATTAAAACCTTACTAAACATGGACACATTTAATAAAAGATTCTAAACACAGTAGTTAACTGTTAGTTAACGCTTATTAAAGTAATATTAACAGTAAATGAATGCACCTTTTTAGTGAAGTGTTACCCATTATTCCTCAAGTTTTAATGAAATTAAAAATACTCTGTAAAGAACTAAAACACACTTCACTGCTGACGCACACACACAAACAGCCGAGTGTGTCGCTCCGGGTTGGAGAACTCTGCATGAACTTGCTCGTAAATTATTCACGTTATTATAAATGGCCGCTCTCTGATGAGAGTCTGATTAAAGCCACACCCAGTGATGTAAATGGCTCCACACCGGACTGTACCGGACTGGACCGGACCGGGTCATGTGACCCAAAGAGGAATCCAAAGAGTTGGTTCCTGATGTGCACAGATGAAATGTCCCTCACGGACACCTGCTGTGACTTCATGAAGGAATTAGAAGGTGTGAATCTGAGGGAGCGATGAGGACGTGTCGCCACGGCGACGGAGCTCTGCCGCCTCTCCGAACTGCTGAGTGTCACTTTAAGCTCCAGCAGGAGCACCACTCTGCTTTAATGTCATCACGGCTATCTTTGGACGGCCACCTTCAATATTTGATAGAAACCCTCGGTCACAGGTAGAAATATCTTTCCCCAGAGACTGCAGACGTCAGAGTTTTTTTTTCTTCTTTTTTTTCTCTGCGCTCATTGAGGCTTTGTCAGCGAGAATAAATCACCCAGCGTGTTTACGGGCAGAAAGGACACTCAGGGTCGACAATTCACATCCTGGTTTTAAGGTCAGCTTCAGCAGAAATTTTAATCCGTGAACGCAATGGAGGATGAAGTCACATCAGCTCGTGGTGAGTTTGAAGGCCTCGTGTGAATGTTTGTGACACTAATTCACGATAAAAAGACCTCGTAGTAACAAGTCAAGAGTTAAACCTACAAATAAAAGTGTTCGTAGCTTCCGGTTCTGATAAATGAGGCCGATGCAGAAGTGCCTTAAGCTGCAATACCACCGAGTGCCACTAGAGGTCGGCTCCAAAAAGCCTCCGGCTCCGTAGACTCCCATTCAACTTCTCTCATCAAATACAAAGTCAATAAAATGTCTCCAGCAGTTATCTCGGTGTTGTTAGCTAAAGTCACTCCTTCTTATTAGTTTTCTGGAGGTCCATCTGAAAATAATCCCTCATTCATTAGAAAATAAGCTTAAAAAAGCCATCTCTCTGTTTGATTGACAGGCCTGTGGTGCAGTCAGGTGACAGCTACCGGTTGGCGGGACGTAGTATCGTCAGGTTTTCAATCAGATCAGTTAGATCCACCGCTGGCTCCTCCCCCAGCTCGTCCAAATATGGTCACTTCCTGCTCCAAACCACTCCGAACTAGCAAAGATGGTGACGGACAGAATCTGAACTGGAGACTTCATAACGTTCACAAGCCAATGATGACATCACTGATGGTTGCTGATTGGTTTTATCTCACGACGGTTAAATCAACAATAAAATGTGCAGAAACTGACGAAGTCTGATTACTTCCTGAAGAAATTGAGGTTTATAGACCCGCACGGGATTACGAGTAATCAACAGGAAATGAACGCAATAATCTTTTTTTTTTTTTAAATGTATCCTGGTTAAATCAATGAAAGCTTAAAGAGGCCTCTCTCAGGTGTATTTACTAAATATTTATCCATCTTTTTATGTCGGTTTATTGTGAATAACAAGGTGACATATTGATGGTTTTCTTGTACCTTCAGGAAAAGGGTAAAAAAAAATAAAAATCCTCCATCCTATAAGTGAACTTGATGAAAAGGTGATTTCAGCTCGGCCTTCGACTGTGGTGATTGTGTGTGTATGTGTGTGTGTGTGTGTGTGTGTATATGTGTTTTAATTTCATTTTGGGCTTCGGGTCCATAAACAGTCCTGATCCCGGCAGCAGACTCCATCTGCCGCTGCCGTCGGAGGATTAAGAAGCTGCTGGATCAATTTGTTGGAAGATTACGGCTCAATATCGCGTCGAAAAAAAGTCTCCACGCGACTCTTTTTAAATCAGACATCTGCACCTCTCACTTTTGTTGACCTGTCATCACCTCGTATCGTCCAATCAGCTTTAAGGTAATCTTTCCATCCCTCTCTTTGTGTTGCGTCTAATCCCGTTCTCTCCTCTCATGTTTGTTTTGTTGTTTTTTTTCCTCTTCGGGTTGATCCCGTGTCACCGCCGTTAATCCGCCTGAAACGCACCGCGACCAGACTTCCACCTGGAACACCTGCACGTCTCTGAGCTCAGACTGACGGCCCGCTCGACAGCTGAACGTTCATCGAACCATTTCTAGACGAGACGACGGGGTCCGATGCTCTGACTCTGTTAGTGTGCATGAAGTTTGCTGATTAAATCTGGCTTCTGGATTAAACTTCAGGTACACTAATGTGGAGCTAATTAATATAAAACCCTGAATAAGAAACCAAACATGTTCTACAAATGTCCAACTATTTACCAACATAGAGGGAGTGTTGTTAATGTATTAGACGGCAGGTTTTTAAAGATGGTGACGGACAGAATCTGAACTGGAGGATTCATAACGTTCACAAACCAACGGGTGACCTCACTGATGGTTGATGTCTGACTGCATCACAGGCACTAATTAGAAGGAGTTTATATAACGACACCATGATGACTCAAAACATTCACTGAAACATTTTGTATTTCAGGAGAGAACTTGATGCTTTTTCATTGGGAGTCTGTCGGAGCCGACCTCTAGTGGCACTCGGTGGTATTGCAGCTTAAGTCACTTCTACATCGGCCTAAATTTTCAGAGCCAGAAGCTACTAACACTTATATATCCAGTCTGTGGTTTAAACAAGAGACCTCCTCGATCGTAAAACACCAGCTTCTAGCCTGTCTCTGTCTCAGATGACGTTCGAACCTCTCGTTAACGCTCACCTGTGTGCGACCACCACGGTCGTCCGGTTGCTGCAGACCTCGGCCAGTGAAGCCTGGATGTTGCTCTCGGTCTGGGTGTCAAGGGAAGATGTGGCCTGCGGGGCAAAAACACACAGCGTGTCAGGGAGAGAATAGGAAGTGACACGGACAGAAATCAGGATTGATGTTGAAGATGTGTCACACTTTCCAAAATGTTGTTGTTATTGTGTTATTAGGTTTGTGTTGAAAGTTATTGAGGAGCCATGAACAGGTGCACGTGCTGCCGTTTTAACCTGTCAGGTGTTCACTATGTCTCTTAGCGGTTCAGTGTGTGTTGGAGCCAATCAGCAACCAGCAGTGACGTCACCCGTTGGTTTGTGAACATTATGAAGCCTCCAGTTCGGATTCTGTCAGTCACCAACTTTGCTAGTTCGGAGCGGTTTGGAGCAGGAAGTGACCATATTTGGACGAGCTGGGGGAGGAGCCAGCGGTGGATCTGACTGATCTGATTGGAAGCATAACTGTACTACGTCCCGCGTACCGATAGCTCAAACAGACACGCCCCTAAAACAGGTCTTTTTGAAGCTTATTTTCTAATGAATGAGGGATTCTTTTCAGATGGATCTCCAGAAAACTAATAATAAGGAGTGACTTTAGCTAACAACACCGAGATAACTGCTGGAGACATTTTATTGACTTTGTATTTGATGAGAGAAGTTGAATGGGAGTCTATGGAGCCTTTTTTGGAGCCGACCTCTAGTGGCACTCGGTGGTATTGCAGCTTAAGACACTTCTGCATCGGACACATTTTTCAGAAGCTGCGAACACTTTTATAACCGCTCTGCGTTCGGAGCTCTCGGGGAGTTGAAGAGGATCTTCATGTCCTCACCTCGTCCAGCAGGATGATCCGAGGCGCCTTCAAGATTGTTCGAGCGATCGCGACTCTCTGCTTCTCCCCCCCACTGAGCTTCAGACCCCGCTCGCCCACCTCGGTGTCGTAACCTGCTGGGAAACAATGACATCATCCTCAACACATCCTCAACACACACACACACACACACACACACACACACACACACACACACACACACACACACACACACACACACACACACACACACACAGAGAGCCTGACCCTGAGGCAGCTCTAGGATGCGGTTGTGGATGTCGGCAGCTCTGGCCGCTCTCTCCATCTCGCAGCTGCTGGCTGTGACTCGGCTGTAGCGGATGTTGTTGCCGATGGTGTCGTTGAACAAGACTGTGTCCTGGGGAACCACGCCGATGTACGACCTCAGAGACGTCTGACGCACCTTGAAAGGAGGGGGAGATCGATCTGTCAGAAACATGTGGACGTTTTACGGAACTGCATGCGTTGGGAACCGACTCTGAAGGCGTCGCTTTGATCAGACATTTTTATTTTGAAGCAGCTTTCTGTATCTGCTGTTAAAATAAGAGCTTTAAATGCTTTTTAAATCACATTCATTCAACACTAAAACAAAGTTCAGTCTCTTCCAGCTGGAAGTGGAGAAAACTAATTTAACATGTTCCTCGTTCCATCATAAGACTACATTTCCCAAAAACCCCGTCACGTCCTGTTGTTGCGGTTAGCTAGCAGCGGTTTGTTTTGATGGTGAGAGGAGAAGGGGGCGGAGCCTCGCTGATTGGAAATGAACACTTATTTTTGGCAATACAGTCAGTATTATTTTGAATCTGACTTAATGATGTCATACTTTCAGCAGAGCTTCTGTTCACCACGTTTTTTGGAGAAAAATGTTGGCAAAATTGCAAACTGCTGCAAATATTGTGGATAATTACTTCAATTTGCGTTAATTATTGCGATCGCAATTTGCTGGCGGGACGAATTAATGGATGATTCCACTTTATTTCAACCTGCCGTGTCTCAGTGGGTCGGGTTAACTTCAATTCTCCACCTCCTCGCAGCTTTCCAACTAACCAGGAATCGGTTTTAGATGAATTCATGGGGAAACACAGTCACTCTGAAATAAAGCGGAACAACCCTTTAAATCTTCATCATGTCATCATGAGTGCATGTCGAACCTGTGGAATTAAAAACCACGTCTCAGTTGGTGAGATGTTCACATAATAAACTTATTACATGCTTCTGTTGAACTGGGTGGAACTCTCTCTCTGCTTTCTGTCACACACACACACACACACACACACACACACACACACACACACACACACACACACACACACACACATCATACATCTGCATGAATGTTGCATGGCTTAATTCATCCTATACTATATAATGCATGCTGCCCCAGGTCACAGACAGCGCGCACACACACACACACACACACACACACACACACACACACACACACACACACACACACACGCGTCTCTTCGTCTCTGCAGCCTTCTCACATCTGCTTTTACCCGGTCGCCTCCTTTTTCTCCTCCACATCTGATTTATTTCACTCTTTATTTGGCCTCATGTGATGTTTTTTTTTACATTTATTTTTAGAGAACATACATGTTTATCTTCTGTGTGTTTCAGGGCTGAATCTACATTTTTATACACCAAGCCGAGCGTCTGAGTCTTCGTCGCTTCCTGTGTACACCTCGGAGCCTCGTTTGTATTTCATGTTACTAATATTTCATACTGAGGCCGACGACAGGACAGCGCACGTGTTTTGAACAGGAAAATATCAGCAAAATATATACAAGAAAACCCATCATTTTAGGGTGTTGGCAGCAACATCTTAAATTGTATGAAACATAAAACATTGACTCGAGCTGCGTGTCAGCGCTGCAGTGATTTAAAGGTCCCGTATTCTATGAATTCAGGTTTCTTTTATTTTTTTTTATTTTTTTATTTTTTTAGAAAGCAGCTGTAAATCCTGTGAAAGTGTCGCAACAAAGTGTAGGAAGAAATACACAGCTCGTATTCAGCAGCTGTAACATTCGGACTTCTGCAGGTTTGTGATGTCACAAACTCACGCCGACGTCACATCATCGCACTTGGCGCGATCCCGCTGAGTCCAACTTTTGTTTTCGGGGAAGAAAACACGGAGCGGTCGTTCTGTCGTGGAGCTAACGAGATGCAGAACGGAAGAAAACCTGCGGTCGTGCCGGGCCGTGTGTCACTCAAGAAAAGTCAGCCAATCAGAAGAGAGGGAGGGTCTCTTATATCAACAGGACTTAAAGACACAGATAGTCCATTGTTGCAGTGGAGAGGAGATGGAAAACGATACCGAGATGCATGCTGGTTCTTAAAACTACAAAAATGTCTTCTGATGGGAATCAAATAATGAATGAAAATAAAACACAGGAAAAGTGTAAAATATGGGACCTTTAAGCTCCACTGATCGATATCTTCATATTAATAACGGGGCAGGAGCTGCTTGTATTTATCTTTACATCCTTCATTCTTTTGCTTTTACCGTCCGCAAATCCAACGCTCTCCTTAATTTCTGGTTTATTTTTGCACTTCATGTCGCCTCCCCTCCGTGTTTTATTTCCAGAAACTACGACTGCTGTATGGAATTAATGTTAACGCCCCATAAAGAAGCTGAACATCACGTCTGACCGGAGCTCTGCAGCATCAATACGAACGAACGAGCTGGAAACCCAACAGGTGGTGAAGAGATGTCACACTTCCTGATTTGATCTGTTGTTTCTGAGCTGTTTAAACGATCAGTGAATCAGTCGTCACGTGTTTACTCTGTTCGAGTAGAAACGTCTTTGGCTCTGGATCGCTCCAGAAATAATCTCCGGTTAGTGCGCAGCGCTCTGAGACTTTCCTGTGGAAAAGCTTCTCTTCACAACCACAACAATACAAATTTCCTGCACCGGCTCGGTTTGGCTGGTAATCACTCACTTTCCCCTAATTTGATCTTTGCTTTTGGTATTTATTCCGCCAAGGAGCAACATGATGGAGCATCTGTTTCTGATCGAGGAGGGTTACCAGCACATGTTGGAGGGACGGGAAGGCGTCAGACGAGGTTTTTTATTAAGGCATCTCATAGAAAAATCAAGTGAGGAACGAAGAAGGAAACATTGTGGTATGAGTTCCACACGTTTTTCTTGCGCAGTGGTCCGGGTGTGTCTGCGATTCTTTACGCAACTGAAACTTGAGCAGAGAAACATCAGATTTTAGGGAATAAAGATCTTCAACATTTACAGCCAAGTGTTCCTGAGCCCATGCAATGATTTCCAATCTGTTTTTAAAGCGGTGCCGCCTGAGAGCCCGAAGATCACCGTCGTCAAATATCGGTTTTCAGCCTTCTCTCTTTCCTTTGGATTTTTCAGGAACAGATATTGTTCCACTCGCCCGCTCACAGCACATTTAAAATGGGCAAAAAACTTGACGTGTTGTGGGGCTGGAGAAGCCTGTTGCCATGGCGCCACAGTTCAGGTGGTTTGCAGCGAGTGTTTTCCTCTTCAGAAGCCTCAGAAGGTCCCAGAAGACCTCAGTGTTGACAGTCTGACAAACAGCTAACAAACAGATAATTTCGCTAAAACCAGCTGAACTCAAGTTAACAAAAAGCTAACAATGCTAACAACCAGCTAACAACAGTTAATTTTGCTAAAAAAAAATACCCAACAACAAATAAACCAAAGTTAAAAAACAGATAATTACACTCAACCCTCAGAAGGTCCGTTCACCTTGATAAATGCTGTAAAGTGGATAAAGTGGGCGGGACAGCAGCACCAACACGCCTTAGCAGCAACTAAATTCAAACTGCTGTTTATAAACATTAAAAATCTAAAAAAAAAAAAAAAAAACCTCACTAATAAAGGACAAACAGATGAGTCACGCCATCGTTCAGGCGTCGGCCTGCCGAGTCATCGGAGCTTCACCACATGTGGCGTCCACATGCAACACCGGCCCGGCCAGACGGAATAAAAACATCCCCCGAGGTCTGAGAGTCTGAGCGGCATCCACGCTGTCGCCTGATGAAGCATGAACGTGTCGGACGCAGTAAAACGCACATGTGAAACAGAACCACAGGACTCAGGGATGCAAATAATCCGGCGCCGAACCCACTGTAAGACCAGAACCTGCAGGTTTGTAGAGATCATTAAAACAACTTTACATTATTTACAGTTGAGAAGACTTATTGTTTTTGGTGTCTGTTTGATTGACAGTCCTGTGGTGCAGTCAGGTTACAGCTATCGGTGGGCGGGACGTAGTGTCGTCAGGTTTCCAGTCAGATCCACCGCTGGCTCCTCCCCCAGCTCGTCCAAATATGGTCACTTCCTGCTCTAAACTGCTCCGATGGTGCAAGGATGGTGATGGACAGAATCTGAACTGGAGGCTTCATAACGTTCACAAACCAACGATGACATCACTGATGGTTGTCAATCAAACAGACACGCCATCAAAAACAGGTTGTTGTTTTTTTAGCTTATTTTCTAATGAATGAGGGATTATTTTCAGATGGACCTCCAGAAAACTAATAAGAAGGAGTGACTTTAGCTAACAACACCGAGATAACTGCTGGAGACATTTTATTGACTTTGTATTTCATGAGAGAAGTTGAATGGGAGTTTATGGAGCCGGAGGCATTTTGGAGCCGACCTCTAGTGGCACTCGGTGGTATTGCAGTTTAAGGCACTTCTGCATCGGCCTCATTTTGCAGACCTGGAAGCTACGCACACTTTTATGTACAGACTGTGGATGTAACCCAACACAACAACAGAGTTAAGCCTGAGGAATTTTACCATCTCCACCTCCTCCTCCTCCTCCTCCTCTTCCTCTTCCTCTTCCTCCTCAAAAAAACCCAACACATTGATAAACAGTCTGAATCTCATTAAAGAGACGCTCACATGTGTGGATGTGCGTGCTGATTTAACAATCCTCCTGCGGTGAAATTAAAAATGAGCGTCATCATGACCAGAACGAGCAGGTGTTTGTGTGTGTTTGTTGTTAAGTTGTTGTTTGAGACTTTTGGAAAATCATAAACAGAGTTACTTCAAAGAGACAATAAATGGACTGACACACACACATACACACACACACACACACACACACACACACACACACACACACACACACACACACATCTGGTGTCTGGACTCGTTGATGCATTATTCAGAAACCTTTTACTATGATTTATTCACAGTGTGACTGGAGCTCAGGCCAGCTGTGTGTGTGTGTGTGTGTGTGTGTGTGTGTGTGTGTGTGTGTGTGTGTGTGTGTGTGTGTGTGTGTGTGTGTGTGTGTGTGTGTGTGTGACAGAGGAAGGGAGGAGGATGGAAACAGCAGTAAAAAGTGAACGACAGAGATAAAGACCAGACTGAAGAGCGATGAAACGGGCAGTGTAATTGAGACACGTGAACAGGAAGAGAAGAAGAAATGGACGTGACGCCGGCTCCTTCAGGTGATTGATTTGGTCGTTAGTTGAGGAGTAAACGTGTGTTTGGTCAAAAAACATTTCAATAAAGTGTCTTTAAAAACCGTCAAACTCTGATGAGGAGAAGAAGTCGTTCGTATGAACAACGCAAACCTCCTGTAAGTTTAAAAGTGCTGACTCAGCTGTTAAAACACGCCGAGTCGGCAGTTTTAAACTCCAGCCTGACTCATACAGACATGTTTTGCACATCACTGAATTAGAAAGGGTTCAACCACACTATTTCTCATACAGAGGTTAGTTGTGATTTTAACCCGCTAACTGCCCAATGTAATCGACAGCTTATTTAGGCTGATATAGCAGTTAATATTAGTTGATCTGGGTTCATGTAGCTGCTTACGTTATTTATGCTGATCTAGCAGTAAACAGTTGCTTACTGAGGCTGCTGTAGCAGTTAACGTGTAATGTTAGCGTGTTTAGGCTGAAGTAGCGATGATGCTGCTCAATGTTAAAGGCTACGACCATTAACATTAAGTTTATGAAAATATGAAAATATGAAAATATAAAGCCACGCATGTGCCTGCTGATTCAGAGGTGTGTTTTCCTCTGTGCGGTTACCGTGGAGACGTCCTGCCCGTCGATTCGGATGCAGCCGCTCTGAGGGTCGTAGAATCTGAACAGCAGACGCAGGATGGTGCTTTTCCCGGATCCAGACGGGCCAACCTGCACGGACCAACTCTCACTGAGTGTTTACGACATACAGCAGCGTCAAAATAAAGGTTCAAACTACATTAAAAAAAAAAACTCATAGCTTCAAAATTAAGTGTTTTTAATGAATTACCAGTGATGGAGAATGTTTTTTTTATTGTTTGAGTACTGAAGCATCTAAATAAGTCCAACCATCAGACTTTGTATTTGATGAGAGAAGTTGAATGGGAGTCTATGGAGCCGGAGGCTTTTTGGAGCCGACCTCTAGTGGTACTCGGTGGTATTGCAGCTTAAGGCACTTCTGCATCGGCCTCATTTTTCAGACATGGAAGCTGCGAACACTTTTATATACAGTCTGTGGTGGAGACAGAAGTCTAATTAAAATAAAAACTAAAACTATCAAGTTTATCTTTTTAAACCGGTAATAGTGACTCATTTAAAAAAAGGACTTGAGAGATGATGTGAACATAGAAAGACGTACCAAAGCGACGGTCTTTCCTGCCTCCACTGTAAAGGTCACATCCCGGAGGACCTCAATGCTGCATGCAAACACATGTAGAAAAAGTCAGGATCAAATCAACCTTGTTTATTTCAAGTTCGCATTTTTAATTCTGGCAGAAAAAAAAAAAAAGTTTGTGGAGTCAAAAAAAAATCAAGCAGGACCAAAAAAACAAAATAAATATTTCTCCGAACTGACTTATAAAAGTTGGCCAGTTTTTCACAAAATTCCTCCTGATGTCAGGTGATGGCAACCAGGTGTGATCCTACAGAGGAAGTGGCTTCTTGTCTTTCAAAATAAAAGCCATTAGAACACCGATCAGGATGTTATACTGACTGAATGTGTGTCCGATATAGTTCAACACTCATCCAAGCTACATTAGAGAAGAGTGGATGAACTACAGGACGCTAACGATGCTGATTGCGTGCCATAAAATCCGGCAACTTATGACTTTGATTCTCAGGGACGAAGATCGTTATTTAACCAGCCTCCACAGAAAAGCAGAAAAACAGTCTGTTGGCCATTTTAAGTCTTTGTTTTTATGAACAACTGAATTAAAATCGAATGATATAAAAACCATCAACAGATCTTGTGTTGGCTACGCACCCAGACACGTAGCTGAAAGTGACTCTGTCAAACTCCACCTGACCTGCTGAGAGGTGCAAGTCATCTGCATGCTCAGCATCCTGAACCTGAGAGGAGGAGGAGGAGAAGGAAGAGGAGGAGAGGGGAAAAAAACAAGGAGCACATGAGAAGTGATAGCAGCGTGGAAATGACATTCCTTCGTTTTAATTTATTGCCGGAAATATGATCCCGATAAAAGAAAAACTAATCTGAACTCAAGTCTGTAACGGTTTGATGCTTCGGCTTCAGGGCGCCGATTGGGATTTGGCCGTCGTATGTCTTTCAAGCCGATGGCTAAATGGTGTGAAATCGACTGTTGGTTTGTGAATGTTACGAAGCCTCCAGTTCAGATTCTGTCCGTCACCATCTTTTGGTAGTTCGGAGCGGTTTGGAGCAGGAAGTGACCATATTTGGACAAGTTGGGGGAGGAGCCAACGGTGAATCTAACTGATCTGATTGGAAACCTGACGATATTACGTCCCGCCCACCGATAGCTGTAACCTGACTGCACCACAGGCCTGTCAATCAAACAGACATGCCCCCAAAAACAGGTATTTTTGAGACATTTTACTGACTTTGTATTCGATGAGAGAAGTTGAATGGGAGTCTATGGAGCCAGAGGCTTTTTGGAGCCGACCTCTAGTGGCACTCGGTGGTATTGCAGCTTAAGACACTTCTGCATCGGAGTCATTTTACAGAGCCGGAAGCTACGAACACTTTTACATCCAGTCTGTGGATGTCCATTTTGTGTCAAATTAAATGAGTGAGTTTGGAAGCAGCTTACTGTTTTGTGCAGTTAATAATAAGTCGATGTTAATAATAAATAGATGCATCTCCTCATAAGGAGGGCAGATGATGAATAAGATGCAAACAGCAGTGGTCTAAGTATAGATCCCTGTGGGACACCTCTGGAGGTGGATCTATAGCGCAGCGGTTGGGGGTGTGGAGGAAACTTCAGAAGTTTAATGGTGCAGTTTGTTATTTTTCTTTCCTTTTACCTCTTTGTTCACCTCATTCCTCTTCCTCCAGTTTACGGAGTTCTTCCCTTAAATCTTCATCCCTTCATTTTCTCATTTCCCTTTTTAAAACTTAACAAGTTTGATTGCTGTCTAAAAAAAAAAGGATCCCTCTCTCCTTCCTGACCTCCTCCTTCTCCTCCTCCCTCTTCCCTCCTCCTCTTCCTCCTCCTCGCCTGCAGCTTCCCAAGCCAAAGAAAAGGGCCGCTGTGTTTTTAAGGTGCTCTAATGCTTTTGTCTACATTCATGTGGCTGTTTAACATATCAAGGGCCTGTGAATGTAGGAGCCTTTAGTGAGGCAGCCGGAGGACGCCCTTTCCCACCGAAACACACACACACACACACACACACACACACACACACACACACACACACACACACACACACACACACACAGACTCTGTGTTTTAGTATGTGCACTAATACGCACAGTCACACACAAACACTTGTTGACCTCCTAATCCGCTGACCTCTGGCTGCGCGAGTCTTTTTCCGAGCAGCACTGAAGCCGACTGACTCCGATCAGAAGTCAACAATAAAAAAGAGTCAAGTTCTCATCATCTACTCATCTGTAATTCTTACACTTCATTTATATTTTCTTCTGATTACACAACTCTGTGATCGACATGATGTTCTGTCATATAGAAACTAATTTAACTTTTATCTTGTTTTACTGCATTTCTAATGGCAGTCTGTTACTTTTCATGCTGATTATTAATAAGATCAGGAAATTTTTATTTTATTTTATATAATTTACAATAATTCAGAAATATTATTTAAACGTATTTCCAATTGATAATAATTGTCGAAAAAATGTGTTACAAATAAACACATACAAATTACATAAATATTCAACATGATAATCCGGAAATGAGTAAATGAACAGTTGAGAAACACTGTGGGATTAAAGTCAAAGTCAGGGCGTGACTCATCACTGAAGAACCTCATCACAAACTCCTCGTGAAGTTTCTGTGGCCTTTAGGGGGGCGTCCAACCCGCTGGTCGCAATCTAACAGTCTGTTGCAAGATCGACTGAATATGGAGCAACTACAAACCCCCCCTCCCGCCGCCGCCGCTGCCCTCCCTTACAGCAACCACCTCCACACCCGAAGCTGTAAATTTTGAGACTCACCTCCTTCTGCTCTGTCAGCAGCACCAGCATGTTCTCCATGTCCACAAAGGCACTCTGAATCAGCCTGCAGACACACACACACACACACACACACACACACACACACACACACACACACACACAACACACACACACACACACACACGAGATGCACAAGTGTTTCCACTGCAGCGGTAGAAACAGATTGTTTTTTTTTTTAGATTCAAAGCCACCAGATTTCCGTCAAATCTGGAAATATTTAGAAGAATTTAGAAACCTTTGAAAACAATTGTGATTTTTTTTTCTGAAGACCTTGAAAGTCTTCAGAAAGTTTACAGCGATGAAGCAAAAGGAAAACACCCCAAAACAATATTGAATGACGGCTTTGATCACGTTAACTTTCTTGTACAGACGTCACGTCACATGTAAACACGCGTCTGACTAAATTTGAACATATGAGGAGCCGGTTTTGAATTCATTCAGCCCCTGAAGTGTGCATCTCACCTGTAGTAGGTACCGAACCAGTTGAGAGGAGTGTACAGCTGGATGATGTAGGTACCAAACAGGACGTAGTCTCCAACCTGCAGGACAGAAGAGACACGGCGCAACGCACCCGTCGGCCCACTAGAGGACACTGTTGTCAGTCACGCGTGTCCTCGATTTAGCCGTCAAAAACTACGCGATTAGTTTGAGAAAAAAAAAAATACTTGTTTCAGGTTCGTTTTTTTTTGTGTTTTTTTAAGAAATCCACGTCGCTTTCTCACAAACTCAAACCCCCGTTTCCACGGCGACAGTTCGATGCGACCGCCCCGTCCTCTCTGCTCCTCCGACGCTGGCTGTATGTGCGTGTACTTTCACATTACGTCCCATTAGACAATAACTAAAAGCTGCTAATTGATTTTCTCTGAACGCAACAGTCATTGACTTATTAACATGAAATAAATGTGACACCTGGAATCGTCCCTCGGAGACCAGGTGGGCGCAGAGCAGCGACCCGGCGAGCAGTCCCGACCCGATGATGACGTTCTGGGTTTGATTCAGCAGAGCGAGCGACGCCGAGCTCTTCCACTCGCACTGCTGCACAAACACAAGCAGTACACAAAACCAAGAAGTTAAACGTACGGGAGACTGAACTGTGTGAATGTTATGATAAGGAGGGATTTTATTCTCCAGCCGACAGCCACGCGATCCCACCTGATATTTGAGAATGGCCTCCTCAAAGCACTGGACCTCGTAATCTTCAGCGTTGAAATATTTCACCTGTGAGAAACAGGAAGTGAAAGGCAGTTTGCAAAATGTTCAACCAAGCAGTGAAAACCAAACAACGAACATTCACAGCCTTCACGACGGAACGATTTCTCCAATAACTGCTGCGTCAGTTCGAGCCAGGCGTCCCTAATAAATTGGCATCTAAGTGTGATGTGTTTGTGTCATTGAACATATGAACAATGTAAACTAACAGCAACGCTCTGTAAATGCAGACTTCCTGTAAAGTGACGTACGGTTCATACAGGAGGCCGTGACGGGAATAAAATAAGGTTTCCGTGTCGTGTCGTGTCGTCATAGCAACAGACGCGCAGCGAACGTTTTTCTACCGTCTCGAAGTTGAGCAGGGAGTCGACGGCTCTGGACTTGGCGTTGTTGTCTTGATTGTTCATCTCTCTCCTGTATTTGGTCCTCCACTCTGTGATCAGGATGGTGCAGGCTGCAGGTGGGGAACAGGCTGGTCAGTCAATCAATCAATCAATCAATCAATCAATCAATCAATCAATCAATCAATCAATCAGTGTGCCCTACACAGACTGTATGTAAAAGTGTTCGTAGCTTCCGGGTCTGAAAAATGGTTCCAATGCAGAAACGTCTTAAACTGCAATACCACCGAGTGCCACCAGAGGTTCAACTCCTCCAATTAAAATACAAAGTTACGTAGTTATAGAGCTTCAGGTTTCATATGGCAGAGGTTGGGGTGGAAGGATGGGTCAACAAAACACTAGAACTGACGGCCAACGTCGTCTTTTTTTTTTTTTTAACCACGACTGTTCTTTTATTATTGTAACCATGACGACTGAAGGTCCGTAACTTTAGCAACTTGTGCTAACCCCAACCAGGGTCTTTCCCTGATTATAACGCGAGTTGTTTAATAACCACAACAATTTATTTCTAAGCAGCGATTCTTAATAAAAAACATTTTTTTAAAAGGCTGGATAATCAGGAAGCGACTCACTGAGGTAGAGGAGCATGCAGGTGAAGACGATGAGTCCGAACCAGACGCTGAAGTAGGACACGAAGTAGATGATGGCGATGAAGATGTCGCAGACGGTGGGGATGATGCTGAACAGGATGTAGCTAGGAGACAAAAGGACAGTCGCGGGTTACCCGTCGCCCCGCTGCATCGTGCAGCCACGGTTACCGCGGTGACGCCTCCTTTCCGTCCCACCTCAGCAGGCTGTTGATGGAGGAGGTGCCGCGGTCGATGCTCCTCAGCACGTCGCCGGTGTGCCTCTCCAGGTGCCAGCGCAGCGACAGGCCGTGCAGGTGGGAAAACAAACGCACCTGAAGAGCGGAGGGGGGAAGGACAGAGAGAGAGGCCATCACACCACGACGGGTTCAAAACAACGCGCAGAAGAAGACATAGACGACGGGTACCTGAACGCCTCGGCTGGTGAACTGCTGCACTTTGATCCACAGAAACTGACGAAGGTTGCTGATGAAACCGGACGTACCTGCAGGGAAAGAAACGTCAAAAGAGCTTCAATTTGACATATATATTTACACATTTGAGAGTTCAGAGAGTGTTTCTGAACGCAGCACAGCGATGCAAACGGAGCAGCAGGAAGCAACGACCTTCATGAGGAAGTATTCAGAGTTCAACAAGCGTTAACGTGACCCCTGGTACGTGAACATTTGTGATGTCACTGCTGGACCTGAAACTGGAGCAGAGGAACATCAGATTTTGGGGTCAAACTCTGTAAATGGTCAACAGAGACCCTCGAAAGTCTTCAGAAAGTCTACGGCGATGAAGCAAAGGGAAGACGTCCCAAAACAATATTGAATGACGATGATCTTCGGGCTCTGCTGCCATGATTCTGTAGTGGAAATGACTGCATGGGCTCAGGAACACTCAGCTGTAAGTGGGCGTGTTAAAGATTTTTGTTGCCCAAAATCTGATGTTCCTCTGCTCCAGTTTCAGGTCCGCGGTGAAATCACTAATGTTCTCGTACCAGCGGTCACGTTAACGTGTGGAACTCAGTGACGATGTTGAACTCTGAATACGTCCTCATGAAGGTCGTTGCTTCCTGCTACTCCGCGTGCATCGCTGTGCTGCGTTCAGGAACACTCTCTGAACTTATTGATCCACCTTCGTACATAACGTACACATACCTGCACCTCCTCCTTGTAGGAACTTGAGCAGCGTGTAGATGCAGACGGTGGCCGTCAGTGAAGTCCACGGGCCTCCTGCTGAAAGCTCGTTCACTGCACGCACACGCACACACACACACACACACACACACACACACACACACACACACACACACACTCTCAGGTGTCCAGTTTAAAGCAGAACTTTGTGTATATTTGTAATGCAGCAGGTTTTCATGCGGCTGAGGCCTCTGATCCTATTAAACTTGGTCACAGTGGAAACCAACCAAACACACAAACACTCCCCGCTGCCACACAGACACAGTCGCATTCACATTCATTACCGTTTTGTACAAGTGCTGGGAATCGGGATGAAACGAAACGAATGGGGAGAGATGAAGGGAGGAGGAGGAGGAGGAGGAGGAGGAGGAAGAAGAGGAAGACTATATCCCAGACAGAGACAGAAGAAAGGAGATGGACATGAAAATAAGATACAAAGATGAATAAAGAAATGTGTGTATTGTACGTTCTTGAACTTTCCAGTGTTTGTTTTCAGCGGGTGGTGGTGGTGGTGGTGTGGGGATGTGGGGGGGGTGTTCAGCTCTTTGGCATAGGGTCGTGGAGTCGGAGGGGTGAGGGAGGGGGGTGTCAGACCGGGAGACAAAACGGCCGTTGTACCGGTGTGTTAACTCCACGAGAAAGGCCACTAATGCCGGCTAAGCATGACTGGCAGGAGGGGTGACCTCCCACAAAACCCTCACACACACACACACACACACACACACACACACACACACGCACAACAACCCCTCTCCCCTCCCTTCCCCCCTTGAAACCGTCTCCACGCCTTCCTCATCACACAAAGCCACGGCCGGCCTCCTCCAGCAGCTTTCATGTTGCTCCAGAAGCCAAACGGCCGCTTCGCTTCCCTGAAAGCAGCCAAAGACAAACTGTGACTCTGACTTCCTGTGAAGTGGCGGCGCTGGTTCGTCGGACGCACACCTGCCTACAAAGCAGGCTGCAAAAGACCTCCGCAGGGGATGACATCACTTCCTGTTGGAGGCTGAGTCCTCCTCTTCATCATCATCATCATCATCATCCTCCTCCTCCTCCTCATCCTCCGCATCATCCTCTGCATCATCCTCCGCATCCTCATCATCATCCCTATCATCATCATCATCATCATCCGCATCCTTATCATCATCATCATCATACTCGTCCCTCAGCAGCTCCACTGGTTTGTAACCGAGGCAGCATTACTGTTTGTAACGATGGAAGGTAGATTTCCATCCATCCAAGCGTCCATCCATCCGTCCATCCAAGCGTCCATTCAACCATCCAACCGTCCATCCATCTGTCCATCCAACCGTCCGTCCAACCTTCCATCCGTGTAAAACTGCAGATCCACTCTGACACTCCACAGACTTCTTAAAGGCTAAAGTTTAAAGTTACCCCGGTTCACCTCTGACTCACCTCTAATAGCTCTCTCTTTTTTTTTTTTTTTTTATCAGCGACTGAATGAAATAGGTGAAACCAAAATACATTTCGTTGTGATTATCAGACAAAACAAAAGAGCGGCCACATAAAGCGCCACATCACCAGAGAGCTGTCCGTCAGAGCTCTGCAGGGAACACACGTCTCCTCAGCAGCCTGAACTGAGCACAGGTCTGCAGCTGGTTATCAGGAGAACACGAGCTTACGGTAGAGTCAGCCACAGGTACGGAGAAGGTAGGACGGGCTTCAAACACGTGACCACAGCACCATCTAGAGGATTACAAACTGAAGTGCAGCCGCCCGGCAATCAACGGGAGCCGCAGACAACAAGCTCAACGGAGCAGCTTCATCTACTTTAAAAGCAGCAGGTTGAGTTTCGGAGTTTGGAGCCTCTGTTTTTTTTTTTTTTTTTTGGCTTCTTACCGATGTTCTTGGAGTAGACGGGCACCAGGACGTTCACCAGCCGCTCGGCCACCAGCAGGCCCCCACAGAGCAGCACCAGGCCCTGCAGCGCTGCAGCGCCCCGGGGCCACACGTAGGGCAGCAGCAGCCTCACCTTCATCCCGAAGCCCTTCCACGCGGAGGAGGAGGAGAAGGAGGAGGGAGGGGAGGACGGTCGGATCTGAGGATGGAAACACGGGAAGTACTGATGACTGCTGACTCACCTGTCACGCTGAAACACCAGATGTTTGTAGAGGAGGCAGGAATGGATTTTAATTTCCATGTTTGATGTTTCATGTGTAGTTTTTGTAAAAAAAAAAATTGTCATTTTCAGACTCGGCATGAAAAAAGTAAAAAAAAAAAAAAAATTGTGATGATAGTAAAAAGTACTTGGTTAAAGGATCGTTCTACTTTATTTCAGCCACAGACTGTTTATAAAAGTGTTCGTAGCTTCCGGGTCTGAAAAATTAGAAGTGTCTTAAGCTGCAATACCACCGAGTGCCACTAGAGGTCGGCTCCAAAAAGCCTCCGGCTCCATAGACTCCCATTCAACTTCTCTCATCAAATACAAAGTCAATAAAATGTCTCCAGCAGTTATCTCGGTGTTGTTAGCTAAAGTCACTCCTTCTTATTAGTTTTCTGGAGGTCCATCGGAAAATAATCGCTCATTCATTGGAAAATAAAGCAGCTACACAGAAGCGAGATTCAAACTAAATATATATCAGAGTATAATCGGTGTAAAGGTGAAAGGGCACCGCTGTGTGTTTAGAGGATCTGAGAGTTAGCATATACGCAAATCGTTGTTATTCCTTCTATTAAAACCTGGTGCTTTCATTACCCACAATGCAGCTGGATGGCTGACAGATTTATAAAACACCTGTAAACACGCGTAGATGTGTGAAATCTGTGTGGAGCGTCGAACTTCATTGAGTTACAGCAGAATTTGTTAAAAACTAAAATCCCGTGAGTCTCAGAGTTACCTCGACGTTTACCGCTCCTCTTCGTCCTCCGGGTTCCCTCCTCGACGTCACGCCACCGTCGGCCATCGCACTCTGTTTTAATTAACTGGAGCTGTGCTGCTGCCTCGGAGTTCAACCTGCTGAGAGGCGGTTTCAGTGGACACACACACACACACACACACACACACACACACACACACACACACACACACACACAAACACATGATTCTGTTGTGGTTTGAGCTTTGAGTTAAAGTAGCTGTGGTCAGCGATTTGCTTTGACCTGCAGGTGTGTGTGTGTGTGTGTGTGTGTGTGTGTGTGTGTGTGTGTGTACTCACTCTCAATGCTTTCAAAATAAAAGCCTCAGATTTGTCAAATTTAAACCAGGTAATAAAAAACATTTGACCTCCTGAAAGTGTCTAAACTTTATTTTACAAGAGTCTCACTTCATTATTTTCTGTTTATCTGCTCAACAAAGTTTATTTTCATTTAGTAAATGAGATGAATGAAGGCTTTTTGACCCCACCTCCTGCCCCGCCCACACACGAGGCCACACCCCTTAAACGTCACTTCGCCCGGCTGCCTCCACCTCAACTGTGTTGGACGTCCTCATCTTTTTTCGACGTAAGCGCGATCAGTGGCTGCTGGCTGTCGAGCTAGCTAGCTGCGTATCAATTTAATGATTTGTACGCTAAACTTGAGGGGGTGGGCGGGGCTTAATTGATGCCATGTCTCCACCCACTCAGATGGATCAGATGAAGGACGTCTTTACAGGAAACTATCAACAGTTTTAAAAGAGAAATTTGACGCACCTGTTTTCTTTGTGACTCCCTTCCGATCGGCAAAATCTCTTCTGTCACATCGACATCAGCGGCGGTTAGTTTCCCATGTTGCCTCCACAGTCTTTGCGTACAGCGGGTTGCTGTAGCAACCGTAAAATGCATGATACCGAGGCTCCATTCAAGATGAGGTGATACGGCGGCCCAGTGGTTCAATGTTGTTAATTATCATTATGTTATTATATTACTATCGTTATTGACTCTTCAGCTCAGGCTGAAGATGCAAACTGATGATACTTTTCAAGGAGGATGATTTTAATATATTTTAGTTTTTAAATTAATCAGAGCAATTGTTGTTTTCAGGATGAAAACCGTCACATCGATTCAAACATGTCAACAGGAAGTCGCAGTCTCGTGAATAACTTAACGAAACAGGGAGTGACAGGGTTTGTGGGAGATGTGGTCTTATGATGGAATGAGGAACATGTTAAGTTTTCTCCACTTCCAGCTGGAAGAGACTGAACTTTGTTTTCGTGTTGAGTGAATGTGATTTAAAAAGCATCTAAAGCTCTTATTTTGACAGCAGATGGAGCTTCTGTATTCTATATTACAGTATAAAGCTCTTATTTTGAAGGCAGATGTATTCACAGTCACAGACTGTCTGTTCTGGAAAAAATACGGCACTTTTAGACAGTTTGAGCTCAGAAAATAGTAAATTATAGATGACCTCTTTCTTCGTCAGGAAGTAGTTTTAAAAAAAAAGGTAGTTTTTGCCAATTCTCGTAATTTAACCACAAATTTTAATTAAAAAAAAAAATATAATAAAATGTTGCATTTTCAATTGATGCATTTTGAAATTAACCAGGTTTCACATTCTGATTTTGATTATTGTATTGTGTATTTCTGCTATATTTCCTCTCAGAAAATAAAAAATATCTTTCCGAGGTAATGTTTTCTGTATCCCCTTAAATCCTCTCCTTATTTGCTGCTGCAGCTAATTTTTTTTTACTTTTTTTTCCCATGCTTTTATTTTGTTTAATTTCTGATGATAACCTGTCTCAACTTCCTGTCCAGAGAATATTTCCTCAGTGGTTCTGTTGACTGATGAAGACGAGCGAAGAAGAAGAAGAAGAAGAAGAAGAAGAAGAAGAAACATCGAGTTTTGCATTGATGAAGTTGTTACTGGACACCAGAGAAGAAGAAACAGAAGAAACATAAATGCTGTTGGACACTAAATGCTTACAGGGAGGTCGGGACACATTCTACAGCAAGTACATTCATCAGTAGAACCAGAACCAGAACTGGCAGCTGGTCTACGGGTCCAAACGAGCCGGATTGGACTCACACAAAGTTCACAGCAACCGTCAGAGGTTCTAACAACAGGTTTCTAACCTTAATAATCTACATGCAGGTTCTTCTCCCTGATGGTTCTACCAACCTGTAAACCAGAACTTTCTGTAAACAGTGAGACCGACGAACGTTTCGGTCTGCGTGAGTTCAGGAATCCTGAATCCCAGTTTAAAGTCAGTTTATTGTAGTTCAGTCCGGATCGGTCCTGAAGTAAAGGAACATTCACTAAATCAAAGTTCTGTCAGAGGACAGTTCCGGGTCTGTCCAGCGGGGGGCGATCTTCGTTCTTCCTTGATGTTTCAGTTGCAGGTTTCGGGGACCATCCGGATTTTTTTTTTCAGGGTTGAACTTCTCGCTGATGTCCAGCCGTCTGTCTCTGAAGTTCCTCCGAGGCTGAAACATCCCGGAGGGACGGACGGACGGACGTCGAGACGGACAGAGGGACACGTTCGGATACATAAATACTTCAGGACGACAGGTGAGTATCTGTGGTCCCCGTCTCTTTCTCGTCTCTGTCTCCGTCTCAATCCCCGTTTCTTTCTCGTCTCTGTCTCTGTCCCCATCTCATCTCGTCTCTGTCCCTGTCTGTTTCTCGTCTCCGTCTCGTCCCCCTTTTGTCTCTGTCCCTGTCTCTGTCCCCGTCTCTTTCTCGTCCCCGTCTCGTCCCCGTCACAGCGTGTTGCCCATGCTGCTGCTCACCAGCCCCTTGATGTTGGTTACAGGCCGGACGTCGTGCAGCTGTCGTCTCCGGTCGATGAAGGTGGACAGCCGCGTTGTGTCCAGTGGCGTCTTGGAGTACTCGCCGCCGTGTGCGCCCCCCCGGCCCACCCAGGGGTGCTGCAGACAGGAAGTGGCGCTGGGTCTCTTCCTGGGGTCCTGCTGCAGCGCCGAGGACACGAAGTCCCTCGCCGCCTGGCTCACGTCCCGGAAGTACTCGTCCGGGAAGCAGAAGTCCAGGCGGCAGATGTTGACGCAGGTCTCCTCTGGAGATTCATCTAGAAACGGAGACACGCCGCTGAGCGTGATGTACGCCAGCACGCCCACGCTCCACACGTCTGTCGCCACGGAGACCGGCGTCCCTCGGATGAGCTCCGGCGCGGCAAATTCAGGGTTCCCCAGCAGGAGGTGGACGTAGCGCCGGTGAGCGGACAGCAGGACGGCGTCGCCGAGGTCCACGAGCTTGACGCTGGGCGTCGGAGAGTGGAGGTCCACCATGATGTTCTCTGGCTGCAGCGGGGTCAGAGGTCAGAGGTCACAGGTCAGACACACAGAGACAAACTTACACCTGCGCAGATGTATCGACTCGTGTGGCACCTTGAGGTCCAGGTGGGCGACCCGGCAGGTGTGCAGGTGCTGCAGCGCCTCCAGCGTCTCCCTGAGGAAGAACGCCACCTTCTCCTCCATCAGCTCATCGTGGGCGACCAGGAAGTCGAGCAGTCGGCCGTCCTCCAGTCTGACACAGAGGGAGAGCGAACACAGACGTCAGCTTCCTGTCTGCCTGTCAGAACACCTGCCGGCCGGAGGGTCTGACACCAGCTGTGAAAAACATCTCGGCAGGAAACTCGGATCTCTGACGTGTGACTTCCTGCTGCTGATTAAAGTTTCACGCCGGCTGCAATCCCTTCACTTCTTAATTACACAACAAGTAGCTCCGCCCCCAGAGATCTGATTGGTCAACTGAACATGTGGAACAAATCATCATGACATCGTCACTAGAAATATCACCTCCTCGATGGGAATATAGAATTAGAATTCCATATAATATGTAATATAATGTAGTTTCTACTTGTTATAGGTCTATTAAATGTGACTTATTTGGTCTCTTTTGGTCCTTTTTGGTCGCTCCGAGCACCCGTACCGTAACACCACGGATAGTCGCGCACTTACAATCCTAGCGGCGGCTAGCTGGACCGGTTTGGTTTTAACACACGACACGGTGCTAAAATGTTAAAAACACACGAGTCCATGGATATCTTTGTTCATCAGATATCTTTGTTCATCAGATATCTTAGTTCATCAAATATCTTTGTTCATCAGATATCTTACTTCATCAAATATCTTTGTTCATCAGATATCTTAGTTCCAACCAGACTGAGCCAGCTGAGCAGTTTAGTGTTTCTATGTGCTGTATTTATTCAGTTGGAGACTAGAAATCCAGTTGCTAGGTGGTTGCTAAGGGTCAGACTACTTCCTACAGTAGTAAACATTGCATATGTTACATAAGAGTCAAGGGATAATATTTCTATAAATCTTGAACAGGATAGAAGCGTTGATCAGAGCCGACCGACATCAGAGTTGAGGAGACGTCAAGTCAGTTTACTGTCGGACTCACAGCTCCAGGACGAGCACCAGAGACGTGGGAGACTCGTAGGTGTCCAACAGCGCCACCAGCTGGTGGTTCTGAACGTGTCGGAGGAGGTCGGCCTCGTGAGCCACCTGCTCCTTCTTCTGCATCTTCTTACTCACAAACTTCACTGCAACCTGAAAACAACAGGAAAAAAAAACAAAAACAAGGTAAGAAACATAAAGACACGAGAGACAATCCAACTAAAAACTAAAAAATACAAACAAAATGGAGATGTTAATTCAATATTTTAATAAAATTAAACTATAATTCTTCCAGTTTGAATTGAAATGTTTCTACGTCTCAACCAATCAGCAACCAGCAGTGACATCATCGTTAGTTTGTGAACGTTAAGAAGTCTCCAGTTCAGATTCTGTCCGTCACCATCTTTGCTAGTTCGGAGCGGTTTGGAGCAGGAAGTGACCATATTTGGACGAGCTGGGGGAGGAGCCAACGGTGGATCTGACCGATCTGATTGGAAACCTGACGATACTACGTCCCGCCCACCGATAGCTGTAACCTGACTGCACCACAGACATGTCAATCAAACAGACACGCCCCCAAAAACAGGTCTTTTTGAATCTTATTTTCTAATGAATGAGGGATTATTTTCAGATGGACCTCCAGAAAACTAATAAGAAGGTTTGACTTTAGCTAACAACACCGAGATAACTGCTGGAGACATTTTATTCACTTTGTATTTGATGAGAGAAGTTGAATGGGAGTCTATGGAGCTGGAGGCTTTTTGGAGCCGACCTCTAGTGGCACTCGGTGGTATTGCAGCTTAAGACACTTCTGCATCAGAACCATTTTTCAGGCCTGGAAGCTGCAAACACTTTTATATCCAATCTGTGGTCTCAACAGTCCAACAACAGACCAAATCAAAGTAAATGTCAACATAAATAAAGACGAATTAAACACGTTTTCAAACTGAGGAACAGAGACGTCCCACCTCTTTCTTTGTGGACTTGTTCAGACACTTCTTCACCACTGAGAACCGTCCCCTGGTTTAGAGAGGACAGAGGAGGCGTTATAAATCAGGTATGAGCCGTCGGAAACAAAAACATCATCATCATCATCATCATCATCCTCTGAGGCAGAGTCGGTGAGGAAGAGTTTTACCGTCCGAGCTCTGAGATCTCAGTGAAGCTCGACTCGAAGTTTTCTTTCCACTGGATTCCCGCTCCGTCTGAATCTGAGAGGGAGGAAGGACAGCAGGAGTTAACGGACTGAATCCACCCGGTCGTGCTCCGGCTCAGTGGCTCGCCAGTTTTCTGCGTGCGGGACTCACTGCTGCTGGCCAGCGTCACCATGTTGGAGGGCTCCGACGGCGGGCCGAGACCCCAGCGGTTCGACGCTCGCACTCTGAACTGATAGTGACCTCCGGGGATCAGAGTATCGATCTGGACACACTCCTCCCTGCTGCTGGATGCCTGCTGCCATAGCAACGAGTCTGAGGGAGGAGAGAGGAGGAGGAGGATGGAGGAAAATGAGGGAGGTTTAGTCCTGTAAATAAGCCCCTCCCCCTGAGCCTCAGCGATGACGCGCTCACCTTCCTGCCGGTACTCCACAGTGTAGCTGCTCACAGCGCAGTGGGCCGATGAAGCTGGCGGCGGCCAGTGGACCATCACCGCCGTGCTGCTCGCCTCCTGAGCCACCGGCCGCCCCGGGGCTGCTGGGATACCTGAACAAACAAGACATGACACACCTGAACTCCAACATCACTCCCGAGTCCGTGTAGAACGGTGGAAGGCTCTTTTAAATCCAGCTGGTACCTTGGACTTTAATGGAGGCCGAGGAGGAGGCAGAGCCGTGGTCGTTAACGGCAACGCAGGTGTAGATGCCCGTATCCTGAGGCATCAGATTACAGATCTTCAACAGCATGTCACCTGTATCCCTGCAGAGGAGGAGGAGGAGGAGGAGAGAAGATGATGAAAAAGAAGCACACCTGCTCTCTGTGAACTGGTGCTCAGGTGTTACTCGGGCGTTACCTGATGTCGATGGTGAAGCGGCTGTTGCTGGTGACCGGGTTCTGGTCGGGGCCCTTCAGGGTGACCGATGGTTTCGGCCGTCCGCAGACTTTGCAGCAGAGGACGACGGTCTCTCCAAAGGCACAGACCACGTCTGACAGCGGGACCAGAAACTCCGGGGCGACTGCAGACAGGAAACCGGAAACGCCGCCGTCTGATTTAAACCGCTGAACACGTTAATGATGAGCTGGCGATCTGCCGGTGTCTTACCTTCCTGGATGAAGTTCGGGTTGAGGAGCTGGAAAACAAATTGAGAAAAAATTTTGAGCACCTTTTTAAGAATTTTTTTAATTTTTTTTTATCGTTTTGCCGTTTTTTCTCTGTCTGTTGCCCAATTTGGGGTCAGATCAGCAGAGCAGCAGAACTTTAACGATGATTTACTGACTGCTCTGCTGGTGAAACGTGGTGTCTTTATTTGAGACTATGACGTCACACGTAGAAAGCATTTTGTTGATTTTAGTCACATTGAATTGAAGAATTAAATAGCGTGACAGACTTCTAACTTAATTCAGAGGATGTGTTAAAAAAAAAAAAAGGTTTTGGTGATTTTATTTTGATTTTTTTTTTCAGTTTAAAAAGTGAAATGTCTTAGATTTGTTGTAATAAGGCCACGCCCACTTTAGTCGATTGTGACCAAATTTTATGTCTCGATTGCAAACCCAACTTTGTATATATCCGATTGCAAGATAAACTTTTCACGTTTGTGGTGCACCCTAGTGGCAGAACATCCCGGGACTGCCCAGCAAAGCTCAGACGTAGCATCCGAACACGTGCACGTGCAACCTCACTGCACCACAGGCCTGTCAATCAAACAGACACGACCCCAAAAACAGGTCTTTTTAAAGCTTATTTTTTTTAATGAATGAGGGATTATTTTCAGATGGACCTCCAGAAAACTAATAAGAAGGAGTGACTTGAGCTAACAACACTGAGATAACTGCTGGAGACATTTTTATTGACTTTGTATTTGATGACAGAAGTTGAATGGGAGTCTATGGAGCCAGAAGCCTTTTGGAGCTGACCTCTAGTGGCACTCTGTGGTATTGCGGCTTAAGACACTTCTGCATCTGCGTCATTTTTTCAGACCCGGAAGCTACAAACACTTTTCTATACAGTCTGTGGGTGTAACCGAAGCCCTTTTTTTTTTAACAAGAAAAAGAAAAGAACAACAACATGGCTCCTTGCTGCTCGGACCCGATTCAGAAACTTTAACAGTTCGTACCTCCATGCCCGTCTTGGGGTCGAGGTCATCATCGCAGTCCGACTCATCTGAAGTGTGGACGTCCTGGTGGAGAGCCAAGGAGGAAGACGAGAGTAAAAGGAGGAGAAGGGGGAAGAGTGTGAAGTTGGAGATAATTCATGGAAGAGGGGTGGTAGGAGTGGGAGGAACAACACGAGGAAGAGGAGGAGAATAAGGAGAAATTTGAGTGGGAACTAAAGCAGAAGAATAATGTCGAAGAACTGAGGACGAAGAGTGTTCGGAGGAAGTGATTAAAGCCTGAGAGAAAAACAGGGAAACACTCCTTTAACCGGGAAACGCCTCCATTCAGTCTGCCGAGACTCACCTGGGTCGCTCTTCATCACCTCGTCATCTTCACCGAGAGCAGTTCAACCGAGCAGCTCGTAAGTTTTCACGACTCCCAATTAAAAGTTATCAGCCTTTAAACTTGTCTGATAACTTTTACGTTTGTGAATTTTTAACTCCAGTCATTTTGTTTTCGGGATTTAAAGCTTAAAGCTCGCTATGGAAACATCTTGAAACAACAAATAACTTAAAAAACAACAACAAAAAAAAAAGCGAATTTGCATTTGATAGGTAAAAACTCATCATAGTTTAAGTCGAACTTAAAATTAAAAAACGGTAAAAAAAAAATATATTTTTTTACGACATATAGCTAAACAGATTAAAAGACAAAATTCTGTTGCAGTTTGTCGTAATGTTTTTACTTTTCTCAGCATTTTTCTGCTTCACAGTGTAAAATACACATCCCGGTGTAAAGTGTGTAATGCACAATGTCCGAATAATAAAACGATGCGTGTTCGACTCGCCTAGTGTCGTCTAAACGAGAGAATAACGCGTACGTGAAGAGACGGCGGTCACGTGACAGAGGTGAACATGTTGATTTCCACTTTATCTTGTTTTCCAAGCACGAGACAGATACGCTTCCCTCCAGTGGTCGGCGTGTGAATTACACTGCTGATGTGATTCCGGGTTGGAAATCCACAGGATGCCGAGTCCATCAGGACTGACTTCTTTTTTTTGGAAAGCCAAATTAAAGTCCAAATCTGCAATTGCCAATTATGACCACCTGGGGGCAGCAGATAAGCTTTAAAGTTAAATAAAAGGCGTTTATAGGGAAAACTCCCAAGCAAATAATGGTTTATCGTAACGTTCGTTCGTTCATCTTTTGTTCATTATTCCTAAATTTATGAACTAAATCAATCGGCCCGATGAGCTGAAAGACACGATAAAAGATCTGATATTCATTCTCTTGTGTTCATTACGAAGTTTCTGTAAACCCGACTTAACTCATGTTCGAAAACCTTCTCAGGAGGAAATAAAAAAAGAAGAGATGCAGATAAACGTTGATACTCTTCACATGTGGTCCACACAGCAGACTAGACTTAAGACTTTTATTACACTTAAAAAAAACAAAACCAAAGTGAGAGTTGTGTTTGTGTCCGTGCACGGGGAGGGAGGAAGAAACCACAACAAAAACACAAACAGAAATAAACTTTATTTCACAGGCGGTGCATTTCAGGGTTAAAAAAACAAACAAATAAAATCAAATAAAAGCCGCAGTCTCTTCAGTGGTTCTCAACCAGCACTTTTGGATATCGTCTTATTTCTTCATTTTTTTTAAATAACTTATAGCACAATTTCTAGTTTGGTTTGAGTTTTTTTTTTTTTGTCCTGTGTTGCTCCATAAAAATCATTTCATAAGCCGATAAAGAAAACTCTGTAACAGATCGTTCAGGTTAATACCCGAAAACCTTTTTATTTACCGATTGGAACGAACACCGGTCCCTTTAAATGCTTTTACTTTGAAGGCTCGGCCCTCGTTCCTGTTCACGGTTCCTTCTTGCTACCTGTGGGTGGCGCCGCTGAGGCCACTTCCTGTTTTGAATACGCTCTGTTGTACGACAACATCCTGCAGCTCCCGTGTCATAATTTTGAATTTAAATAAATAAATATAAATATAAAACGAGAGAGAACCACTGGACGAAGACACACACACACACACACACACACACACACACACACACACACACACACACACACACACGGGTTAAGAAGAAAAATTAAATCCAAGCGGGGCGCGGGGGGTGGGGAGGTGAAGGGTTACGGCACACACATATGATATCACCAACGTGCGCCGTCGGCCTGCTTTACTCACTTTGGCCTTCGCCCCGGGGGCGGGCGAGGCGAGCGGGGGAGGGGGTGTCGTTTCTTTGGGCTTACGGAGGAGGCCGTTCTCCTGACCTCTGACCCCCGCCGAGCAGCCGTCCTTGGCTTCGGCGCGCTTCCTGGCGCGCAGCGTGTTCCACGACAGAGACTTCCTGCACAGCACGAGGGGAACGACAAGCGTCAAAGCAGCCAATCGGAGAGCAGCTCGGCGGAGCGCGGCCGAGTCCGGCCGCCGCCGCGGCGACACGGCGAACTGCCGCCGTCTGGTGAGCGGCAGGTTTGTTGGTTTAATAAGCGAACTCTTTAAACACGCACGTTTTACAGAACACAAAGCGCCAAACGAACGCAGAACTTTGCGCTGCAAAACTTGTCTGTATGTAATTTGGACGTCGTCTTCGTCCCGTTTAAGTAAATCATAACTAATTTCTTGGGTCGAAACTTAAAAAAAAAAAAAAAATTCTTCACTTCCATCTTCATATAAACTGAATTTCTAGCGATGTTTTCAGCTCAAAAACAAACCCTTCTGCACATTTTCCCACCGAAACATCAGCCTGGCAACAAACTTAAGTATAAAGGACCTGTTTCTGTTGGTTCACGTCAACTAACTACTTGTCCTTATTTGTATGGAACCACATTTCCACCGTTTAAATTCAAATTATTTCTAATAATAATAATAATTTGAGCCACTACGGTAGCCTAAACATGAAAATTGTTATCCTCTAACTTAGCCTGAACAAGATCTTTTTATCCACTAAGCCAGCCTAAACACCATAACGACGACGAGATAAAGTGTCTTACAATTACGTCATAAGTTGAACGGCCATAATGTCGTAATTAACACGAGAAAATAACACGGTACAGCCGGATTTATCACGATTAATGCGTCCTAATTTAGTTGCGGCGCCGCGGCCAGACTCCTCCGGTCCACCGATAACCCAGCGGCGCGACGGAGATCCGTCTCCACGGAGACCCGTCTCCACGGAGACGAGAGGCAAAGCCGGACCGAGAGACGGAGACGGTCCGACACGCGATGAGAGCGACAACACGACCGCGCAGCCGCGTTTTCAACAAAACATTTTCAGGACCAATAAAATCGGCATTCAATAAATAAAAAAAAATCGGATCCTTTAAAAGATTGATTTCTGATGAAGAAATCTTAAAAGTAGCTTCCCTCGTACGTTTCCCGTTATTTTCTACGTAAAAAACATTTCTCAGCACGACGGGGGTCTTTCTGTCGTATTTCAGCCGCGTCTCCGTCCGACCGACTGAGTTCGAGTTTCCTCCTCCGTCGCACAGGTTCGTGGGAAATCGGGGCGAAGGAGCTCGAGCTCCCGGCAGCTTTCCAACAAACCTCCGGTTTCAGTCGGAGGGAAAGTTCAAGCGATGATTTTAGCCTAAACAGGATAACGTGGGCCTTCGTGTGTGCGGCGTTGCTCCAACGCGAGTTAGCCGGACGCGTTCGGCCGGCTGAAATAAAGCAGAACGACCCCCTTTTAAAGAATATTTTCAATCACACTTTCAGCAGTTTGGAATCAGTTTGAAGTTTCAGACCTTCTGTGGAGTGTCAAACCGTCGAGGTTAGTAAAAAACTGAAATTAAAAATACACAAAGAAAACGTCTCTACAATAACAACAAAATACAAAAAAAAAAAAAAAAAAAAAAAAAAAAAGCATAAATGAACCACACGGAGAACAAAGTGCAGACAATCGGTTTATACCTGGTTTCGTTCCAACTGAACAAACCTTTTGTGTGTTTTTTTTAGCCTTTAAAGTCATAAATCCCGAAATAAATGAAACCGGTTCGTCTGCTGCTCCACACAGAAAAAAAACACAACGTTAATATCACAACGATAATAATTAGCGGTTTGGTGTTTGCGTCACTCAACAGTACAACACACAGCTGGGTCGCTTTCACGTTTGCTGTTGTAGTTTATTTACAAATATTAAAAACTACAAACTGTCAATCATCTGCAGCCTTAATGCAGAACAAAACATCGTCAACCTTCACGTGGCTTCGCCGACTCATGCTCGAGTCCAAAAGGTTTATTTTACATATTTAAAATACATTTAGAATTACTCTTAAGACTACCAACAGTACAATGCTGACTGTCGCCATTAAATCAAACATATTGCACAACCTGACGTCATTCATATTTTTTCTTATCATAAATAGTGCAAAAAAGGGATTTTTTTTTTTTTTAATTATTTTTTTAAATTTTTTTTATTTTTATTTTTTTTTAACAGGAATGTTCTAGAGCCTCAGTCAAAAAAAAAAAAAAAAAAAAAAAAAAAAAAAAAAAAAAAATCAACTTTGTACAGTGAACTGCCGACATAAACAAAATCAACACGGAGGAGGAAATAAATCCAACTCGGTCGGGGAGTGAAATAAAAATAATAATAAGGCAGGAAAAAAAAAAAAAAGGGACAACAACAGGAGGAGTAAACACAAAAGTTGTGTATCGATTGCCACAGACAACAAAATAAATGTTCTCCAGAGTGGAGAACGGAGCCGAGTCCACCTCAGAGACTCAAGAGACTCAGAAATACAGGAAAAAGAACCAAAACATAGAAAGAAGGAGAAGCAGGGTGTTAGGAACTGAAATAAGAGTCCGGTTTTAGCTCCACATGGAGGCGTTCGGTTCAGAGTCAGCTACCAGCTTTTCTATCCAGTCACAGCTCCTCAGTGTACGTGTGTGTGTGTGTGTGTGTGTGTGTGTGTGTGTGTGTGTGTGTGTGTGTGTGTGTGTGTGTGTGTGTGTGTGTGTGTGTGTGTGTGTGTGTTCTAGTTTGTAGTTGCCACAGAGAGTGAACGGCTCAGAAAATCAAAAGTCACTGCAGCAGCTTGGCTCTCAGAACCAGAGCGGGTCGGTACCTTTTTTTTTTGTTTTTACCTCCGCAGAGCCACGAGGAGGAGGAGGAACCAGGAAGTGTCCTGTCAGGTCCCAGAGTTAGACGGGGGTGGGGTGGGGTAGGGGGGAGGTGAGGGTAAACACCAACAACAAACAAAAACAGGTGCACCCTCAACGCTCTCATCCAATCCGAGGCGGGAGGAAGGGTGTGGGGGAATCGGGGGCGGGGGGGGGGGGGACTTACTTGATGTTGTTGGCGTCCGCCACCGCCGCCGAGAAGGAGGTCGCAGAAGAGGAGTCTTTTATGGGCTTTGTGGGCGGGCCCAGGACGTGGCCCGGCACCCAGCCCTCGGCGGCGGGCGATTGGCTGTTGGCCGGCCGGTACACCAGGTACATGTTCTGCTGATTGGTGGCCAGGATCTGGACAGTCTCCCCCTGACTGACGCAGATCTCGTTCTCCTTGAGCGCCGAGTAGTCCTGAGTGACCCGCATGGTGGAGGAGACGCCGTTACAGCCGCCGACGCCATCCTGAGATGGAGGAAGAGGAGGAAAAGGGGAGATGATGTGGACAGGTGAGGTTAAGGTGGGCTGGAGAATCATCCTGCTAGTTCGGAGCGGTTCGGAGCAGGAAGTGACCATATTTGGACGAGCTGGGGGGAGGAGCCAGCGGTGGATTTTCTCATGTCAAACAGACACGCCCCCAAAAACAGGTCTTTTTGAATCTTATTTTCTAATGAATGAGGGATTATTTTCAGATGGACCTCCAGAAAACTAATAAGAAGGAGTGACTTTAGCTAACAACACCGAGATAAATAATGGAGACATTTTATTCACTTTGTATTTGATGAGAGAAGTCGAATGGGAGTCCAACCACTAGTGGCACTCGGTGGTTTTGCAGCTGAAGACACTTTCTGCGTCGGCCTCATTTTTCAGACCTGGAAGCTACGAACACTTTTATTTACAGTCTGTGTCAATGAATCATCGGAGATCCAGCCGTGTTCTGGGGAACATTTCTGTACTGAGGGAGGTGCAGGCGCTCTTGTAAATGATGTCCCGTCAAACTAGGCCACGAAGAAAGAAAACAGCCCGGCTTGTACATTTACTCCGACGCCGCGCTGCGACACCTGCAGTAGCCCAGATTTTACCCTTTCCGAGACAGGAAGGAGACTCGTGTCCTACTTCAGCGGTCGGCCGCAGCCTGATCGGCACTCACCCGGGGGTCGAAACACGACGAGCCGCCGTTGGAGGTAGACACTTTGATCTGGCTCCTCTCCCTCTCCGTGTCGCCGAGGCTGACCGCTGAGGACGGCCGGCTGTGGGGGGACACGGTGGGACGGTTCCCCGAGGACGAGCGGTTCCTGGTCAGCGAGGAGCTGCCGCCGCCGCCGCCGCCGGCACTGCAGCTAGCACTGCCGCCCTTCTCCTTCTGGTACTCGATGGGAGACTGGAGAGCTACACACACACACACACACACACACACACACACACACACACACACACACACACACACACACACACACACACACACACAGAGTTTTGGATCCGGTTCGTTGTGCAGAAGTTTTTCATCAGATTAAAAGTTGCTCGTGAATCGGCCTCAGTTCACTTTTTTTGGGGGGGACAAATTAAAGCGGCGTCCTCTCACCGGACAGGAAGTTGCTCTGCGCGTCCAGGACTTCCTGGATGTGTCGTACCCAGATCTGCTTGATGTCGACGTTGGCGGCCTGCAGCGTTAACCGCTCCGACGAGCCGCGACACGACAGGACAAACTTACAGGGGTCGTTGTCCGCGCTGTCCTCCAGACCCAGGAAGGACACCTGAGGGGGAGGAGCCAAGTCGTCAGATAAGGATAAACATTTTACTGCAGAGTCTCCACGTGGGACGTCATGACGACGAATACTGTGGTCACAACGTTCCTGTCTGTGAACTTCAGGCTGACGTTTACGCAATGCATTGCTTGTTTACGCAATAAAAAATAAAATAAAAAAAACACTTCTTGATTAAACTTATGCAGCGGCTAAAATGTTCTTGTTCTGGCTAACATCTTATTTGTTTTCTCCGAGTACTTTGTTGTGTGGTGAATGTAGCGTCAGTCAGAACAGACATGTTGTTCGGTATTCTAACGGACCGAAGCTATTCGCCATCGGTCCGTCCTCTGGTACCTTGATGCTCTTCTTGAACTGGTAGCCCGGCGTGGACGAGCCTTTCCTGAGCAGCTCGCTGATGATGACGATCTGCTCGAACAGGAAGACGCGTCGCTCTTTGGAGCGCGACAGGACGCCGGCGTCCTGCTCCGTCACGAAGAAGGTCTCCTGCTGCAGCAGCTTTCCGTGGCTGGTCAGTTTCCCCTGCAGAGACAGGAAACGGCTCGTCACCGCGTTCGGACCTGAAACCAACACTCGGACCCGTGAACGTACCTCGTAGCCCTGCAGCCGACCCAGATTCATCATGTCGTTGCACAGTTTGGGAACCTGAGACATCAAACCGACGGCTTTCTGGAAGAGTCAAGAGAGTTAAATCTTGTGAGACGGGAGTCTTCTCTGTGAGACGGGAACAATTATACAAGTAGCTCCGCCCCCCCCCCAGAGATCTGATTGGTCAACAGACAATTTGGAACAAATCATCCATGACATCGTCACTACAAATATCACTCCGCCTCCTCGATGGGAATATAGAATTAGAATTTTAAATCATATGTAATATAATGTAGTTTCTACTTGTTATATGTCTATTAAATGACCCATTTTGTGAAATCGGGTCTCTTTTGGTCACTCCGAGCACCCATACCGTACCGTAACACCACAGATAGTCACGCACCTACAATCCTAGCGGCGGCCAGCTGGACCGGTTTGGTTTTAACACGACACAGTGCTAAAATGTTAAAAACACATGAGTCCATGGATATCTTTGTTCATCAGATATCTTGGTTCATCAGATATGTTAGTTCATCAGATATCTTTGTTCATCAGATATCTTAGTTCCAACCAGACTGAGCCAGGTGAGCAGTTTAGTGTTTCAATGTTCTGTATTTATTCAGTTGGAGACTAGAAATCCTCTCGGTTGCTAGGTGGTTGCTAAGGGTCAGACTACTTCCTGGAGTAGTAAACATTGCGTACGTTACACAGGAGTCCACTGAGGATACCGATTGTTTTCCAGTTATTAGCCGTACCCCGTGTGTTGCCATGGAAACGGAGCGCCCGCTATCAAAAAAAAGTTTTAATATTTTGAGAGCAAATTGCTCCACAATGTGAACACGTTTAGATTACATGTCTTATTTGCATGGTAACTTGTTGCATAATCACAGTATTATATTATAATATTGCTTAAATTCGTACACCTGGACCGATGTTTTAGGACGATGAACATGAATGTAATTATATATATATTTTTTTACCTCCATCTGTTCACAGTCCAACCCCGCCTTGGAGCTGTACTTCAGGAAGTCCTGAGGAGAAACACCACATTAAAACATCACCGCGCACCTCGTATCACTTCATGTGTGTTTGAGTGTGTGTGTGTGTGTGCTACCTTCAGTAGGAGCTGGTACTTGGTGATTCTCTGGATGGGTTTGATGAGGAAGTCGCTGATGCTCAACCTGGACTGGATGTCCTGCTGGATTCCCTGCCAGACAAACACACACACACACACATCCGGTCAGTTAAATATCAAAATACTCCGATAAAACAGAAAGTATTGATTAGAGTAGAGAGTTGAGAATCTAACAGTGAAACTCAAAGAACAAACTTGAATACGGAGGCTGAAAAACTTCACTTACGTCAAAATACGTGTCATATTCTGCTACGATGAACTCGGACTTTGGTTTATTCTGACAATAAATCACGTACATGTGGAGTCTCCTCTCCTGTGACAAGCAAAGCATCATCCTTATCTTTATCATCATCACCACCACCAACATCATCATTGTATATTATATAGATATATACTGTACTGTATATACTGTGCATTTTATATTTTTTTACTGCTATTTTATTGCTTTTTTATTATTCTATTATTATCTTATTGCTTCCTGTATGCTGCTGTAGCGAAAGAAAATTTCCCCTCGGGGATTAATAAAGTAAATACCTAACCTAACCTAACCATCCTCCTCATCAATATCATTGCTATCATCATCATCATCAAACACCACCATGTTTCACTCACGTGTTTGATGAAGAGTTGTGGAAGGTGTTCGTTGTCCTCCAAACATTTCTCCAACTCTCCTACGAAGAAGCTGACGGGGACAAATAAGAGGGATTTTTAGCACATTAGCAGCATGTTCGCCTCCTCCACCCAACCCCCCCCCTCCTCCCCCCTCGTTGGGTCCCGGCTCCTCCACAAGCTGGTGCACGTTGTTATGGTAACGTCGGTGCTGAAAGGATCCCGTTGAGGCCAACACGTTCGCGTTTCAAATATGTTGTTTCTTCGCGCTGCTAACAGCAGCTAACATTATTACGCTGATGTAGCGGCGAACAATTTCGTGTATTGACACATTTTTGATTTTTAAAAAACATAAATACGTTTTATAATTTGAACTGATTAATAATTTTATTTTATTTTTTTTTTAAATTTAAAAATTTAAATAAAACAACGGCGAACGTACTCTCGGTGCCAGTCGTAGATCTGGTGGATGTTTCCGAACACGATCTTGTCTTTTCCCTTCATGTCGTCGGGGATGCCCTTCTCCTCGATCCGCTTCATGAAACCCTGCGGAGTCACAAACACTTTTAAACCGGAGCGCGCTCGCGGGGGCCGGACGGTTACCGAGACGTTGGCCGTCTGCGGTGCTGGTCCGAGTGGAAACAGAAGAAAGCGGCGGCGGTCACCTCCACCACGATGCCCAGGTCTTTGACATAGTCCTTCTCCGTCTGGATCAGCTCGTTCAGGACAAACCTGAGCGGATAAAACTCCCGTCAGGTTCTGATGTTTTTTTTTTTTTTTTTTTTTTTTTTTTTTTTTTGGGGGGGGGTCACAAGTGTGACGGGAAGAAGGAGAAGCACTCACATGCGTCCTCTCATGGCTTTGGCTCTCTGCTCCAGTTCGGGGTTTCTGGGCTGGACCGGCGTCGTCTGTTCGGGTGGGGAGAGCGACAAGAAGCCGGGATACGCTCCCGGTTCAAGAGTCTGCGGAGAGAGAGAGGTGGGGGGAGGAGGAGGAGGAGGAGGAGGAGGGGGGGGGGGGGAGTCTCAGTGAGTCTGTTTCCAAAACATTAAACCTCAATCGTCAGAGTGATGAGTTTAATATGGACATGTTTCCATGGCAACAGGAGTGCCCTCGTTGGTTTGTGAACGTTATGAATTCTCCAGTTCGGATTCTGTCCGTCACCGATCTTTGCTCGTTCGGAGACGGTTTGGAGCAGGAAGTGACCATATTTGGACGAGCTGGGGGGGGGGGGGGGGGGCAGCGGTGGATCTGACTGATCTGATTGGAAACCTGACGATGCTACGATAGCTGTAACCTAACTGCACCACAGACATGTCAATCAAACAGCCCCCCCCCCCCCAAAAAAAACAACCAACGTCTTTTTGAAGCTTATTTTCTAATGAATGAGGGATTATTTTCAGATGGACCTCCAGAAAACTAAGAAGAAGGAGTGACTTTAGCTAACAACACCGAGATAACTGCTGGAGACATTTTATTGACTTTGTATTTGATGAGAGAAGTTGAATGGGAATCTATGGCGCTGAAGGCTTTTTGGAGCCGACCTCTGGTGGCACTCGGTGGTATTGCAGCTTAAGGAACTTCTGCATCGACCTCATTTTTCAGACCTGGAAGCTACGAACAATTTTATAAACAGCCTGTGGTTTTATAAACAGCCTGTGGTTGTGTCTATGGCATCCTTTAATGTTTTCAGACTTTCAGACTCCGGATCAGAACAAAACAACAGAAAGGAAACACTTCAACATGATGAGTCAGCAGGTGAACGAGATGTGTTCACTGACAAAACGTCAGAGTGTTTTCACCTGAAAGAAAAAAACCTCAAACTCACCATCTTGGTTTTAACCAGTTTTTCTATGGCGCTAACCAACTCTGCAGCGCTGGGAGCATCAGAGGATGACTGGAGGGAGGTGAGCAAGGAGGAGGACTGAGGAAGAGGAGGAAGAAAAAGAGGAGGAGGAAAAGGAGGAGGAGGAAAAAGAACAGGAGGAGGAGGACGAGGAAGAGGAGGGTGTGAAGAAGAATCATGTTAGCAGGATTGAAGTTAAAGCACTGGTAAAGTTCAGTCAGTAGAAAGCAGCAGATGATTATCAGAAAGCAGAAGGAGCACCAATCAAGACACCTGATTACCAATCAATACATCTGATCAGGTCAGTTTTATTTTTTATTGTATATATTTATTATATTTTAATGTTCTAATATTGTTTTTTCAATTCCTTTATTTCTTTGATTGATGATCTGAATGAAGATATCAATCAATATAGTTCGATCTGCTGAGGTCATCAGTCCTTCCTCACCTTGTCGTCCTGGGCTGAAGGGTCCTTGATGATCTCCATGGGGGGGGGGCAGAGGGTTGTGGCCCTCCTCGTCCTGCTCCTCCTCCCCTCCGCTCTGCATCCCCGACGACGTCTTGGACAGCAGGTTCCCATCCTTACTGAGGACTCTCTGAGGAGGAGGAGGAGGAGGAGGGGGAAGAGGAGGAGGAGAAAATAATGAAAGATTTATTATCAGTCAGTTCATAAATTATTTGTTATCTGAATCCTTTATTTATCTTTTAAGACCTTTTTTTTTTTTTTTTATTCAAAAAAATTAAATATAGTTGGAAACACTGCAAGCTTTCATCAGAAGTGTCGATGAAATTATTTCGATGGAAGTTTTTACTGTGATCACTGGACGTACATGGGAGGAGCCTACGATGGTGACAGGAGCTTCTATTGGTGGGTTTTTGACTTTGATAACATCACCCATTGGTTTGTGAACATTATGAAGCCTCCAGTTCAGATTCTGTCCGTCACCATCTTTGCTAGTTCGGAGCAGGAAGTGACCATATTTGGATGAGCTGGGGGAGGAGCCAGCGATTGATCTGACAGATCTGATTGGAAACCTGACGATACTAACGTCCCGCCCACCGATAGCTGTAACCTGACTGCACCACAGGCCTGTCAATCAAACAGACACGCCCCCAAACAACTTTTTTTTGGAGCCAATCTCTAGTGGCACTCGGTGGTATTGCAGTTTAAGACACTTCATCAGCCTAATTTTTCAGAAGCTCTGGCCAATTTTACATCCGGTCTGATCTGCACACTCACCTGTGTTGAGGTCTGTTCACATTATATTGATCTTTTATTGTACTATTGTAATTTCACTTTGAAAAGTTTCTGTTATTTAAGAAAAAGAAAAAAAAGACTATACTTTCAGAAAAACAAAAAAATCGGTGTCAAACATGAATGTTTTGCATCATTTCCCGTTTTTTCTGAGAATGAAGATCTTCTGCGACTCTGATACGAGAATTTAATCCACAATAATTAGCACGTGTTGATAATGAAAACCAACTTTTGTTTCTAAAATGTTTTCCCGCAAGAAAAAAGATCCAAACTGATGACATCACTGCATACCTCATCGATGATGTCATCCTGCAGGTTGAGGTCCGGCTGGCCCAGGTCGATGCTCTTCCTACTCTCCTCTCTTCCTGTTCCTGTGAACGAGTTCAAACGGTCAGAACGGGCTCTCAGTGAACTCCGACCTCTGACCTCCGCACCGTCTTACCTGTCTTCTTCTGCTTGCTGTTGGGCAGCTTCTTGACGGAGCTGCCGTGGCTGAGGCGCCGCACCGGGCTCGTCAACCACTTCCTCAGCGTGTTCCCGGACCGCTTCGGACCCGGCGAGCTGGACTGCAGCGAGCTGAGCGACTGCTGCGGCTGCAGGTTCGCCACCGAGTCCGTCTTCCCATCGGAGCTGCTGACCGGGTAGCTTTCTGAAACAGAACCGGTCCGACAGTTAGAGAGAAGTTCTGGTTCCATGGAGGGACGAAAACATACATCAGACACAGTTTGCAGACAACAATCATCTGCTATAAAGTTCCTTCACATGATTCTGAACACACACACACACACACACACACACACACACATACACACACACACACACTGCATGTTATTTCATGCTGGATCAACAATCAATAATCAGTCCCTCCAGGATGTCACTCAGCTGTGATTGTTTTAATCAGAAATTTCAGAGTTTTAAGGGACTTTTTTTTAATGTAAATTAATTAAAGTTGTGGTGAAACTCTGCTGACGTCACTCCTCGCTCTGAGAGGGTCAGAGATCACCGCCTCACCTGTTTGAGTGCTCTCAGCAGAACCACTGGGAGTCAGCTGGCTGAACACACACACACACACACACACACACACACACACACACACACACACACACACACACTTCACCATTCTCAGAGGAAACTGCTGCTGTCAGCTGAGCCATCAGCATGACAAGCAGGGTGAAGTGTCCTTCAGCCCGTACACACGCTCCGCTTGTTACACTAGGGCTCCCAGTCCATCAGAGACAATGACATCGTCCCTGACCAATCACAGCTCGTGTGATGTCATCAAGAGAGGGAGGGGCCGAGGACCGACTCCGAGAAAGAAGCTTTTAAAAAGAAAAAACAACGACGCGAACGATGTCGACAGCGTCACATTCAGAGGAGAAGAAGAAAGAAAAAGACCGCCGTCGGTCCTTCAGCCCATCTTTTGGTCAACATCACGAACAGATGACGTCACCTGACAGGTGAGAAGGTCGAATAAACTCCGTCAGGGTTGGAGCAGGAAGCGACCATATTTGGATGAGCTGGGAGTGGAGCCAGCAGTGAACCTGACTGATCTGATTGGAAATCATGACGATACTACATACCGCCTACCGATAGCTGAAACCTGACTGCGTGTGCGTGTCTGTCTGTCTGTCTGTCTGTCTGTCTGTGTGTGTGTGTGTGTGTGTGTGTGTGTGTGTGTGTGACGGCTGCAGTCAGGTGAGACTCAACAAGGGAACTTTTGTTCTGCAAGCGACAGTAAGACAGACTGTCTACTGTTAAAAACTCCCATCACTCACTATCTTTAATTACACACACACACACACACACACACACACTGGATGAATGGCTTCATTATCAGGACAGTAGAGAAACTCCCTCACATCGTCTCTCCTCTGAACACCTGACTTCCCGTTTCCTCCTGAACCACTGAGCCAGGCAGGGAATCGAACCTCCACCTGGACCAGAGTCCGAGCCCCACACCCACCCGCACCCACCCACCCACCCACACACACACACACACAGTTCAGCAGTGTCTGTTTTTAGCAGGAGGATAAAAGAAGTATTATCATGTGTGAAAAGTACGAAGACTGCACTTGTCTATCTCCTCCTCCCTCCCTCCCCCGCCTCCCATCATGCTTTTCTGTCATTGACAGGAAGAGACAGTAATCTGGGAAGATGACATTCCTCTCATTCCTCCCTCCCTCTCACGCCTTACATATCTGACACATTCTCTCACACACACACACACACACACACACACACACACACACACACACACTTATAATTGTCGAACACTGATTAAATCAGAGCACCAAACTCATTTTGAACATTAAAGACTTCCAGGAACACGGGACACCGACAGACTCCAGAGGACGTTTGACTGCTTTTTAATCAAATATTCACAGCTGCAGCTTCATGAGACTCAAAAAGTTCAAGCAGCAGGACCGACCGGAGAGACTTCAGAGTCAAGACTTCATAAATTGTGAAGAAATAACAAAAGGCATGCTGGGAAATGCTGAAACGACACAACAAACTGCACAGTAAAGTTTTGAATCCTGTTCCTGAACACGCAGAGAATAAACAACGAAATATTAAAGAGTCTGCCGTTTAACTTCGAGAATAAACCCCCAAAATCTTTCACTCGGGTTTCTTTAACTCTTTTTCCTCTCCAGCAGCAGCGGTCGTAGTAGAATTAGGACCAAGGAGCTGCTCCACCGTTTCCTAAAATCCAAACATTACTTCCAGCATCACACCGAACCGCAGCAGTTCGATCGACTTGCTCACTTTCTGCATGAATGTTCCACTCGAAGACGAGCAGGAACCAGAGGAACCGGTTCAGCTGCAGGTCTGCGCTCCGACCTGCACGAGGCCGAAGTCCTCGTCTGAGTTAACCTTTAGCTAGAGTACACTAACCTTGACACCCACGCACCCACGCACACACACGTGTGTTCCTTAAAGGAGCAGTACACGGAGATGCAGAGGAATTTCACTAGGATAACAGAGTAGTAGCTCCGCCCCCCAGAGATCTAATTGGTCGACTTAACATTTGGAACAAATCACCAAGACATCACACCCTGCTCATCACTAGAAATATCACTCCGCCTTCTCAATGGGAATGTAGAATTATAATTTTATATCATATTTAATATAATGTAGTTTCTACTTGTTATAGGTCTATTAAATGACCCATTTGGTGAGGTCGGGTCTCTTTTGGTCCTTTTTGGTTGCTCCGAGCACCCGTACCGTAACACCACGGATAGTCACGCACTTACAATCCTAGCAGCGGCTAGCCGGACCGGTTTGGTTTTAACAAACGACACGGTGCTAAAATGTTAAAAACACATGAGTCCATGGATATCTTTGTTCATCAGATATCTTTGTTCCAATCAGACTGAGCTAGCTGAGCAGTTTAGTGTTTCTATGTTCTGTATTTATTCTGTTGCTAGGTGGTTGCGAAGGGTCGGACTACTTCCTGCAGTAGTAAACATCGCATATGTTACCTGACAGTCTACTGACACGACTGATCGTTTTCCAGTTGTTCGTCGTACCCCATGTGTTGCCATGGAAACAAAGATCGCTCTGACAAAAAAGGTTTTATATTTTGAGAGCGAATTGCTCCACAATATGAACACATTTAGATTAAATGTTGTACGTAGTTTAAAGCAGAATATTTCACCCCAGTTTACATATTAAAAGTTTTTGCGTGGACTCTCGGGAACCAGGTGACTGAGCTGTGACCTCCTGATCATACATGTTGCTGTTACTCAGTGAACGCAGGTGAACTTCAGGTTCATCGTAACTGCTGTGAGCAACAGGTGGGCGAGGTTGCTACGGTGGACACGTCCATTAAAACAGAACAAGACCCAAATGAAATGAGTCTAAAAAAAAAGTCTGGTTTGAAAAGTGTCAAATAAATCGTTGTAGTATCAGATTCAACTAATAAAAAAAAAATCCAGCTGACCCTCCTTAAAGAAACACACGGTCCAAACTGGAAGGCTTTTACTTTCAAATTGGACCAGTGGTGTAGCTTTGATCGCTCTCTCCGACAGACGGTCTTTACAGCTCCGCCCCCGTTGTTGCGGTCCAGCTAAAAATATTGTATTTATGTTATACAGTCCCTCCAGGAAATCACGATCTTGTTAATTTGCAAAAATCATCACAAATTGAAGCAAAGTTGCAATATTTTTTAAATTCTCGCAATTTTCCGACAAAAAATGTCGTCACCTGAAGCTGTGCTGAAACTATCAATGACAAAGTAAATCTTTTCACATTAAAAGTTTTATTCATAAAAATAACTAATTTCCAATCAGACAGGCTCTGCTCCTGTTTTCATCACCAAATAAAACTCTGAACAAGAGGAGAAACAAGAAATGACGGGGTTTGCGGAAAATGTGGCCTTCACTAACATTTTCGAATGAAATGATTACAATCAAAGGAAGTGATTCCATATGACTGCATGCTAGTTTTATCTACACGTCTAGTTGTCAGAGACGCCACTTTGTTTGTGTGCATCCAGCAGGTCTATGTGTTGAATGAACATGAATTAAACAGCATCTAAAGCTCTTATTTTGACAGCTGACGTAGTCGTTGTTTCCATATTACAGTCACAGAACTGTCTGTTCTGAAAGGAGAGAAAGCTTTTAGGAGCTTTTAGAAACTTCAATAAAGTTCAATAAATACATATACAAAGATTATAACTCATATTTCTGTGATGTGCAGCAGGATTATTATCACAGGAAGTGATTACAGATGTATTCCTTTTTCAGGTAGTGCTTCAAAAAACTCAACTTGCAATTTTTTTTAATTCCTGCAATTTTATGCAAAGAATTCACTTAACATACAAATTTGTGACGAACTCCGCTGCAAAATCAAACATTTTTGATCGCAACAATCACAAAAAATCCTCCTGGAGGGACTGATATTTATCACATTTATGAGGACCCGTTTGTTTCTCTGCTGTGTTTCTGTCCTCTGATGTCTGCGTGTCTCGCTGTGGGCGGAGCTCCACCTCTGCTGTATCTACGCACTACTTTCTGTGCTCTTTAACTCTGCACACCTCCAACTTTAAATCCTGACTTCAGTTCTTCTTCAGCTTTTAGAAAACAGACTTGAGTCAGACATTAAATCCGTGTGACCCATGAGGTCACCTGTTTACCTGCAGGATCGAACCTGGTGGTGAACGACGGTGTCTGAAGCCGAGTCAGCAGATCTGTGACCAACACACCCAGACAGAGAAACGGCTCAGAGAGGGATCACTCTACTGAGTCAGGACAGTGAAGGCTTTGATGCACACACACACACACACACAAACACACACACACCCTGCGGCAGCAGGAAAACAGATTGCCCAATCCAACATCTGATTATCTGCGAGGACAAAGACACAAACTGTCCTCCCGACTTTCTGTCCGCGACACACCACTTCCTGTTTCAGCTCATTTCACATTCAAATTCATTTCCACTGGACGGATGATTCCAAAATAAAACTCTGGAGGACAACAGGATGTCCTCTGCTGCAAGTCAGCCGCTGTCACGCTGTAACACACGTTCTCTCACACATGTGAATTCTGAGAATGCCGTCAGCTTTGACAAACCTGTCCCCTGCATAAACACACCATAACTTCCTTGTTGGTAAAGTATGCAACACACACACACACACACACACACACACACACACAGAGACACCCCACCTGTGCCGTTGCAGCAGCAGCAGCAGCGGGCGAAGATCCATCCACAGCAGCCCTGGCCTCGCTTCATTTTGCCTCACACAGGCATCCTACAGCTACACACCTCTCCCTCACACACACACACACATACACACACACTCTCTCCCTCTCTAACTCGACCACGAACTGGACCGTCAACTTCTTAACCGGATCGACTGAGAGCGTGTGTGCGCACGCCAAGAGTTTCAAGTCCACACTGAGAAAGGACAACAAGAGGGAGAGACAACACATGATGGGGGAGGAGGAGGGGGAGGAGCCTACACACACACACACACACACACACACACACACACACACACACACACACACGCAGAGAAGTCAGTGTTCATTAACCACTACTTTTCTTTTATTGTGGCGGGTCGAGAATCAGGTTACAACATTGTGTGTGTGTGTATAAGCAATTACATGAGCTGAACTTTCTTCTTTTTTTTTTACTGGGGCTCATCTGCTAACACGGAGGGGGCTTATGGTCTGTAACACAACTAGCCACCAGGGGGCGATCAAGTTATTTCGGCCATCTTTCTTTTCCTCCAGGAAATTGTGATCTTGCAGTCGCAAAAATAAATGCAAATTCAACAAATCTCCACAATATGCAATATGTTGAAATGCACTTATTGTAAGTCTCTTTGGATAAAAGCGTCAGCTAAATTAAATTAAATGTAATGTAATATTTACCAGCAAAATTTACGCAATTTTTCCGCAAAAAACATCATGAACAGAAGCTCTGCTGAAAGTATTACAACATAAAGTCACGTTTCAAAATAAAACTGTCTTTATTAACAAAAATATTTCCAACCAGCGAGTTTCTGCCCCCCCCCCCCCCTCCTCTCACCATCAAAACAAACTGCTGCTAGCTATCCGCAACAACAGGAAGTGACGGGGTTTGTGGGAAATGTGGTCTTATGATGGAACGAGGAACATGTTAAATGAGTTTTCTCCACTTCCAGCTGGAAGAGACTGAACTTTGTTTTAATGTGATTTAAAAAGCATCTTTCTGCAATGTTACCACAAAAAAACCTACTTAAAATATAATTTTAAAATTTTTAATTGCAGCAATCACAGCAAAATCCTGCAGGGATGAATCTTTATGTGCAGTCTGTTGCGGTTTACAGTGAAAAGCACCTGATGAACCACAAATTTCCCTTATCGGGTGGTGGAGACCAAAAATAGAGCTAAAACAGTGTGGTCTTAGGACTTTCACACAAATACAGGAGAACAAATCAGTACTGATGTTGCTGCATGTCTGCTGGAAGAGTAAACAGTCCGCTGTTTGCTAACAGAGTTTCAAAATAAAAGGGCAGAATATCGCTTTTTCAAGCTGCACTGCATTCGTTGTTTTTTTACGCGAGCTAACAGGTGGGAACTCTGGGGAGGAGGAGCCAGAGGTGGATCCGACTGATCTGATTGGAAACCTGACGATACTACGTCCCGCCCACCGATAGCTGTAACCTGACTGCACCACAGGCCTGTCAATCAAAAAGACACGACCCCAAAAACAGGTCTTTTTGAAGCTTATTTTCTAATGAATGAGGGATTATTTTCAGATGGACCTCCAGAAATCTAATAAGAAGGAGTGACTTTAGCTAACAACACAAAGATAAGCGCTGGAGACATTTTATTGACTTTGTATTTGATGAGAAAAGTTAAATGGGAGTCTATGGAGCCGGAGGCTTTTTGGAGCCGACCTCTAGTGGCACTCGGTGGTATTGCAGCTTAAGACACTTCTGCATCGGAACCATTTTTCAGACCCGGAAGCCACGAACACTTTTATATACAGTCTGTGGTCAGACCACAGCGCCGAGCGGGAACGTTTACTTCCTGTATCAAAAGCTTTTTACTGTAAATGGTGAGCCTGAAAATGTTGTCTTTTGTTTCAATGTCACAGAATAAAGAGCTCACATGTGGTTTTACATTGAAAAGCTGGTCTCTGTGTTGTGTTTAAACCGTGCCTGACTAAAACGCTGACATTCTACTCGGTGTGTGTAAACACCTCCCTGCTGTTTGTCTGCAGCAGCAGGTGAGACATTAGCCCAGATAGATGTCCAGCGGCGCCCCTGCAGTGACCCACTTCATCCACCCAGCGGCTCTGCAGAGGAAGGACACCTCGCTGCTGCAATGTCACCACCAAAACTGGGTTCATCCACAGCTCACGCTCCGATGGCCGCTTCCTGGACCGGATAAAAACACGTAGGAACTCACGGAGAGCTGATTATATAATATATATTATTATATTATATTTTTTATGTTACTGTGTGTTGGAGCTGAAAGAGTTCCACCGAGATGGGTTTTTACTTCAGAGTCTGTCAGAGGACAAGGAGACCTACTTTATACAGCAGTCACAAGACCACACAAATACACACACCACAAACACACCACACGCACACACACACACACACACACACACACACACAGAGACACACACTACATACACACTGAGACATACACTGAGATGCGCACACACACAGAGACACAGACAGAAGCAGCAGTGTGTGTCTTCAGGTTAATTATCAGTCGGACTCGTTGATTAACAGAATAAATGAATGAATGAAACTCTTCAGCTTGTGTGACAATGAACACTGAAGGTTCTGTTCTGTTCTGTTCCCTGGAACTACATCCTCTCTGGGTCGGTAGGTGTCCTGGTTTAAACAGGCTTCATACTTCACACCTCAAACAGATCAGCTCAGGTTATGTTTCTCTCTATGTGTGTGTGTGTGTGTGTGTGTGTGTTTATTTCCATATGTAGCGGCTGCAGTCGTTTTGATTTGCATCACAACACAAACACAAAGTATCTTCGTCATCAGCCAAAGGAGGAAAACGCAGGCAAATCAGCTGATCTCAGTGTGTGTGTGTGTGCGTGTGTCACTACAGTAAAAAGTAATCCTCCCACAGAAACACAAACCTCCTCCCTGATGTTTAGAAACCTTTGAAAATACTCTGATGTGTGTGTGTGTGCGTGCGGTTCGTGGTCAGTTATCAATGCTGTAAAATGAGATGTTTCTTAAGCCTTGTCCTGAAGATAAGCCGCAGCTCCCTGTTTCCGCCTTCTGTGTCAGTGTTGAACCTAAGCGCGGAGTTCAAGGAGTGTAGCAGCGCCCTCTGTAGGACACACACGGAAACACTCCACTGTGTGTGTGTGTGTGTGTGTGTGTGTGTGTGTGTTGTCACCTTTAACATCCATCCACAGTCGTTTTAGTAACATTGATCCACCCAAACCAGCTTCTTTTATGTGAACAATAACAAACTGATGCTCAACACACACATTTTGTATGATTGGTACTGTGTTTTTTTTTAATGGTTTCTGTATCCACAGTTAAACAGTTTTTCTAAATTCCTATTGCAGTGAACCCAACTCGTGTGGACAAACTGGTTTGAAAAGGGTCAAAGAAATTGTCTACTATCAGATTTAACTCATACATTTTTTTTTTTTAAATGCCCATCCTGAAAGAATCATGACTGACCTTTTGTGAAATGGAAGGGCTTTTAATTTGAAAAGACCTGTAGTGTAACTTTGATCTCTCCCTCACTCTTTATAGCTCCCGCCCCCCTCTTTTGCAGTCCAGCTGAAAACACTGTATTCATATAATTTACTCTAATTTGTGAGCAGCTGTTTGTTTCCAGCTCAGTGTGATAGTCTCTGCTTTGTTTGTGTCCTCTGATCTCTGCCTGTCTCACTGTGGGCGGAGCAGACACCACTGTTAATCCATCAGCGTTGACAGGTTGGACAGGTTAAAAAAATTAATTCATAAAAAGTTATTAAATTGTTTTTTTTTTTAAAATAAACCTGGACGACCCGTCAAATTAAGTCTGTGTGAGCGAGCTACTCAGAACCGGGTCACGTTCCCCCCGGGGTTGGAGACCCCCGATCTATACCACGTTTCACGTCTGTGTAGAGTGGTAAGTATGGTAACCGAGAAGAAGGACTCCTGTGTAGTAAACAGGATGTGATTACAGCTCGTTGTCGGTGCTGATCAGCTGATTGTTGGCGCTCCAAACAACAAAGGAAAGATAAAATCAGCAGATAGTCGAGGGAATGTCTTCTGCACGCGCTCAGAATACATGTTCTGATAAATCCTCCCTGCAGATGCATTTAAAGACGCATCCTGCGTGTGTTTACATCTCTGAAGGAGCCACAGGGGCCGTGCTGTAATAACCATGGGTGACCAGCAGAGGTCCTCACAGATCAGCTCCGAGTCTCCGTCACATTCAACATATACATATATACATACACACACACACAGACAGACAGACAGACAGACACACACACACCTGAACGCTGATCTCGTTCACCATCACAGCACCTTAAGCTCCGCCTACCTTTCCCCGAGCTGAAGAAGCAGTCCATCTCCACGCTGGAGCGCGAGTGGGACACGCAGAGCGCCGAGCTCGGCACCAGGCCCTCCAGCGGGGGGCTGCGCTCGGTGGTCCGGACCAGACACCAGCCGGGCCGCTCGCTGGGCCGCTCCAGCAGCTCCACCGTCTGACCTGGAGACATGAGAGGACGGACAGGTTTGTCTCATGTCGGTTTACAGGTGGACGTGTGACGAGGACGGACGGGTCCTGTCTCACCTGTGGTGACCGACATCTCCGAGCTGCATCCCGCGGTGAAGTCCTGCAGGACAACGGTGAGCTCACATCCTCCGGAGAGCTGCAGACACAGAAGAGGACGGGTCAGGACCCCTTCACAATAAAACTACTTCCTGTGTGTGTATGAGGCGCGAAGAGGGAGACACGGTGAAGAAGAGAAACCTCACCCGAACACACGCACACACACACACACACACTTTATTAGGAACACCTATACAATGATCCAAAACATGGTCAGCGGGGCAGAGCCTATCCCAGCGAGCCAGAATGACATCAGTCATCATCAGGCTTGACGGTGATGTAAGCAGAGTTAATGATCCATCAGGAGGACGTGCTGCTGAGTGAACCGTCACGGCAGGTATGATGACCTTTAACCCTGTTCAACTGACAACCAGCTGCTAAAACATCCAGACAGGCACAGCAGCACACAGAGCAGTGAGTCAGCTGACCAAGACTCAGCACCTGACCCTCTTTTAACCCTTTACTTACCCTTTATTTAACCCTCTTTTTTTTTCACCCTTTATTTAACCGGACTTCCAAAGTCCACAGTCTGTCCAAGGTGTACATTACTGACATCTTTAACGAGCCAAATACAAGACATCAGACAGGTGATGTCAGACTGAAATATAAAAAAAAGCTGCAACATGTAAATTATCCTCCTCCTCATCTACCATGTTTTTTGTTTTGGAAAATGTTAGTGTGTTTTAGTGTGTGTGTGTGTGTGTGTGTGTGTGTTAATGTGTGTGAACAACAAGGGCTAAAGGTCTCCTAGCAACAAGAAACCCCGTGTCTATAAAGGTTCAGGTGAATTTATACCCGACAGATGGCCCCACGCACACACACACACACACACACACACACACACACACACACACAGCTGCGTTCTGATTGGATGATTTGGGTTCTCTCCTCCAGGTAAGTCTGTGTAGACTGCTCAGAACCGGGTCGAGTTCTGGTCGACGGTGATCTCCGGTTTGGAGACACCTGAACTAGACACTACCGTTAGTGCTAGACACTGAACGCCTCAGCAGATGCTCTTTAGCCGCAGCTCTGTGTGTGTCTATCAGCTGATCATTCACACACACACTCATCACCATCGTCCGCCTCATCCAACAAACGGCACAGAACCTTCTGGACCTGAGCAGGTTCTGATGCTTCTGCTGATGCAGCGTGTTCGTTCTGCCCGACGCGGTTTCCATCCACCAGGACACATGACCATCACAAGCTGTGCACGGAGAGGGGTCATATGACGGATAGCAGCAGAGCACAAGACACACACACGTCTGAGAATATTCCCGACGCTCCGCAGCAGTGAGAGAAACATGAACACACATAACGCAGGCAGAGTGACACTTCACACTCGTGTAAACATCTTTGATGAACTTTGATGTTCACATGTACATTCTCAGACTGCAGCGTGTCGATCAACATGGGACACATTCACGGCCTCTGAACGTAAAGAGTTTTAAGATCCACAAACATTTAGCAGAACATTTTGTCGAGGTGGTACCAAATGCAAAATGTATCGGAACCAATCAGAACCATCAGTGAGGTCACCCGTTGGTTAGTGAACGTTATGAAGCCTCCAGTTCAGATTCTGTCCGTCACCATCTTTGCTAGTTCGGAGCGGTTTGGAGCAGGAAGTGACCATATTTGGACGAGCTGGGGGAGGAGCCAGCGGTAGATCTGACCGATCTGATTGGAAACCTGACGATACAACGTCCCGCTCACCGATAGCTGTAACCTGACTGCACCACAGGCCTGTCAATCAAACAGACACGCCCCCAAAAAACAGGTCTTTTTGAATCTTATTTTCTAATGAATGAGGGATTATTTTCAGATGGACCTCCAGAAAACTAATAAGAAGGAGTGACTTTAGCTAACAACACCGAGATAACTGCTGGAGACATTTTATTCACTTTGTATTTGAATGTATGAGAGAAGTTGAATAGGAGTCTATGGAGCTGGAGGCTTTTTGGAGCCGACCTCTAGTGGCACTCGGTGGTATTGCAGCTGAAGACACTTCTGTATCGACCTCATTTTTCAGACCTGGAAGCTACAAACACTTTTATATCCAGTCTGTAGATCAGCACTAATTCATCCCTTTGTGTTGAAGTTTCTAAAAGTTCTTCAGAACTTCATAACCCTGCAGCTGTAAGTTCTCCAAACTAAAAACAATCGAAGCTGTTTGTTTGAGGGCGGCAGCGGCAGACGGAGGACTCTCAGAGAAAAACAAATGCGGTCGAAAACAGCAGGCAGACGCTGAACGCAGCTTACAGGAGTGGAAAAATCCCTCGAGTTCCAAGTCTGCATGGCAGTGATTGTTTTCGAGGGAGACTCCTTCAGACCCGTTCACATCTTTACATCCACCATCAGAGCAGAACCGGAGCTCCAACAGCAGCATCACCATTGGAACCGTACCGGCATCACACAGGCTGGAAACATCAAAACAAACCAGCGTGACACGACATGTTCATCACTCAGAACCAAACCGCTGTGACCGAGCACGTTTGGGCCCGAATACGACCAATCAGAACGACCTCGTAGTGGGACAAGAAGAATAAGAAGAGGAGACTCTGGAGCTCTGCAGGTTAAACTGTGAGATCAGACGTCACGCTGTGAACAGCAGAAACATAAAAAAAGAGCCGAGAGGAAGTTCTAAGCAGAACGATATCACGATGCATCCGGGTGTTTTTGCAATCACTATATTCTCGATGATATTACAAAATACTGAAAAATATTACATACAATTCAAACAAAATGAGTGTAATCGATTTATTTGTCAGCATCGAGGTAACATTCCTTCAAAATAAAAGAAGACCAGGTGGAGTGTGAACTCCTGCAGATCCTCAGTCTGCCACAGCTGCGCACCGTCGTCAGGTGCCAACGGTGCATCAGAGGAAGAGAATATCAAACATTTTGCTGTAAACGTCCAAACAAAACCGACCGAAGACGTTAAGATAATTGCGTCGCGCACGCGTGCTGCCAAACACCTTTATGAGCGTGTGGACGCCGTTAATGCGCGTTTGCTCCGTAATCTGAATGCAACTAGCTGCCGACTTGTTTCTCCTGTCTGTCTCTGTGGCAGCTAATGGCCCGTTTCCTGTCTGCCCCACACACACACACACACACACACACACACACACTGTTTAACCATTAATCCGCCTCCACACACACACACACACTTTACAACACCATGAATGAAAGTCAGCAGTCCGGTTGCGAGTCAGGGAACAGGAAGTGGGAAACCATGACAGAAACAGTTGGATGAAGACATTTGAGGCTACGAACACCTGATGCACCGTTTTCAACTTCATCGTCTGACAGATTTGTGTGCGAGGGGTCAACATGCAGTTTGCGTGTCCTCAAACTTTGTCTACATGTCCTCCAACAGGATAAATCCCACATGTTTCCACCAGCAACAAAAGACGGTAAAAAAAACAAAAACAAACAAGACATCAGCAGGACGGAACAAAGACAGAAACGCTTCTGATTTTTATTAAACTTCCGTGGATGTGTGATCTCAGATGTGATAACGGGGTCCAAGAGAGAAGTCTGTCCGTACTCACTCTGCTGCTCTCTTTGAACAGTTTAAAGCTCATCCACTTCGGCATGTCGACCTTCCTCGGCTGTCTTCCCCCGTCGCTCTGACAACTCCCTCGTTTGTGTCCTTGTCGCACACGCAAACACGCCCTCACACTCTTCTCTCTCTCTCTCTCTCTCTCTCTCCTTCTGAACAAACAGCTTTGTGTGTGTGTGTGTGTGTGTGTGTGTGTGTGTGTGTGCGTGTGTGTGTGTGTGTGTGTGAGACACAGAAAGTCATATGAGCAGCAGAAGGCTAAAGTACAGCTTCAGTCTGAATGCATCTGATTCATGAGAAGACGCGCATGTAAACAACCGGAGAGAAGTTCACGTTCAGCTGCGACCGGTACACATTCAGGAAGCATGACGATACTCGACAGAATAGTATCCATTTATTTGGATATTTTACTCCCTAAAATAAATGTCTGTCGCTTCCAACCAGCAGCAGTTTGTCTTTCCGTTCACCTCCATCGTGTTTGTGTGGCAACAAAAATCAGAGATAGAAATCTTTTCCAATGTTTACAAAAAGAGTTTGAAATGTGAATAAGAACAGAAGGTGAAGATTTGTAAATCACATAAACTCATTTAATTTCAAATAGACCAAAGACAACATATCAAATGTTCAAACTGAGAAATTTTATTGTTTTGAAAAATATCTGCTCATTTGGAATTTGACGGCAGGAACACATAAAAAAAAAAGTTGGGACCGGGTCAACAAAAGGCTGGAAAAGTTGTGTAAAGATTTTTTTTTTTTTTTAAATACCTGGTGGAACAGATCAGTAACAAGTTTGGGTATGAAAAGATCATTTCAGAGAGGCGGAGTCTCAGCAGTGAAGATGGGCAACAATCTAGGAATAATGTTCCTCAACGTAAAACTACAAAGAATTAGTGGATTTCATCATCTACGGTTCATAATATCATTAAAAGATTCAGAGAATCTGGAGAAATCTCTGAACACAAGGGACAAGGTTGAAAACCAATATTGGATGGTGGTGATCTTCGGGCCCTCAGGCAGCACTGCATTAAAAACAGACACTCTTCTGGAGTGGAAATCACTGCACGGGCTCAGGAACACTTGTGAAAACCATCGTCTGTGAACACAGTTCATCGCTGCGTCCACAAATGCAGGTTAAAACTCTCCAAAGAAGAAAGCAGATAGAAACATGATTCAGAAACGCTGCCGCCTTCTCTGGACCCGAGATCAATGAAGATGGACTGATGTGAAGTGGGAAAAGTCGCTTTGGATAAAAGCGTCAGCTAAATGAGATGTAATGTAATGTAAAACTGTCCTGTGGTCTGATGGATCACAATCTGAGATTCTTTTTGGAAATCATGGACGCTGCGTCCTCCAGGTTAAAGAGGAGAGGGACCATCCAGCTTGTCATCAGCGCACATTTGGGACATCATGAGATGAGAAATATCACAAAGTAGACCCTGAACTTTTGAGCAGCTGAGATCTAATATCAGGCAAGAATGGGACCACATTTCACTTTCAAAACTCCAGAAACTGGTCTCCTCAGTTGCCAAACATTTACAGTGTTGTTAAAATAAGAGGTGTTGCAACACAGTGGTAAACACGAACCTGTCACAACTTTTTAGAGACGTATTGCTGTCATCAAATTCAAACTGAGCAGATATTTTTTCTAAAACAATAACATTTCTCTGTTTCAACATTTGATATGTTGTCTGTGGTCTATTATTAATCAAATGAGTTTACATGATTTACAAATCATTTCATTCTGTTTTTATTTACATTTTACATAGCGTCCCAACTTTTTTGAAAACGTGGCTTTATTCATGTGTTAAATTAAACTTTAAATTCCTCTGTGTAAACGTCTGACAGACTCAAGTCGGGCTTCTTAGATTATTTTAATACATTTGAGACAAAAGGGATAAAAATGGGCAGAGTCTCTTTCCAACCACTGACTCTTACAGAAGGAGAGTGAGAAGGTTTTTATGGAGCCGGGTTCACAGAGAAACAAATTTTTACTCCAGTTGAAGGCGGAGCTAAAAGAGTGTGAGCGCTCGGAGCCTATGGGGCCGGTAGCGGTGGAGCCACGAGGGCCGCCGAGTTGTCAGCCGCTGGAACGAGGCTTTAAATAACAGGAAGACCACAAGCTGAACCACAGCTGACTCATCACACCGGGCGGCGTCACGGGAAAGACATGTTACACACAACACGCTGCCGAAGCTCACATCACAGAGTGGAAGACTACAAGTCTCTCTGCTAGGTTTCTGTTGCACGAGGATGTAAACAGAAATAAACGATGAGGTTCAGGTGAATAAACACAGAAAAGTGTGAAAATGGGACAGTTGGAATAAAATTAGAGGCGACTGGAGACAGAACTGCAGAGACGAGGTAAACAGAAAAACTCTGCAGAGACGAGGAGGAGAAAAAGACGAGGCATTCTTCATAAAAGCAGCAGAAACAGTAGCCACACACACACACACACACACACACACACACACACACACACACACACACACTCGGACTCAGACTCAGACGTGGAACATCTGACGATGCCACCACTGGCCTGTTATTACAGTATGTGAGAGAGGAGAGGCAGAAAGGAACAGGAGACATGTGAAAATTAAGAAACAGAAACCAAGTCCTAAACCAGGCCAAAACCAGCCTGAATCCAGTCCAGAACCAGTCTGAATCCAGTTCAAAAACAAATCTGAAACAAAGATCAAAACCAGTCCAAATCCAAGTTCCAAACCAAACCACTCAAATTATAGTCTGAATCCAGATCAAACCGCGTCCACAACCAGTCTGAACCAAGTCCAAACCAAAACCAGCCTGAATCCAGTTTAAACCAAGTGCAGATCAAACCAAGTCGAAATCAAGTCTAAAACCCAGTTTAAACCGGGTCTAAAAACCAATCTGAATCAAAATCAAAGCAAGTCCAGTTCAAACCAAAGTCAAAACCAGTCTGGATCCAGTTCAAACACAGTCCAGTGGGTTTATATTTACCGTAGAGCTCGTAGAGCAGGTTGCCTGCTCAGGTCACAACCTGCCGTCACTTCCAAATACACAACAGATGTGTTCCCTAAATAATAAACCTCAGAGGAGACAACAAGCACACACAATTAAAATCCAGACGGCCTCCACCAACGAACACTTGGAGACAAATCAGCTGTGTGGTTTTTATTTTGTTGAGCTCCGAAACTCAACATAAAACTACAACTAAATGAAAAACTGCATGCATGACACAGAGCTGTGTCAGCATATCAAATATGAAACGATCAAAATGTGGGGAACTTTTTTTTTTCTACTTTGATGTTTTCAGGAAAAACAGCAGACGACGATCCAGAAATAACGACACTGCGTTTTCTAAATCCAAGAAACAATAAACCGAAGCGGAGCAACAACACGCCCACACGGGCTGGAAAACTTCACCATGTCGTCCGCATCAGACAGGAAGAGGCGGGCAGACGCACGCAGACATGCAACATTTAAACACACGCATGTACAGTCACAGCAGGAAGCATGTTACTGTACATACGTGTTTATCATGGACAGAACAGAGGCAGGTCAACAGAGACATTCATGGAGACGAGATGACCAGGCAGGCTGAAGAAAAAGCTGCTGCAAAGGCTAGTGTGTGTGTGTGTGTGTGTGTGTGTGTGTGTGTGTTGTTGACATTTAGAGGCAGGCGAGTGTGTAGGCGTGGGGTTGCACGGTGAAAAGGCCACACTGTGTAACACTACAGCGGGAGGCCATGACTGACATCTGTGAGGGGCGAGGGGTGTGTGTGTGTGTGTGTGTGTGTGTGTGTGTGTGTGTGTGTGTGTGTGTGCATTGTAAAATCAGGTCACATCACACCAGCTAATCGAGCGGCGCAATCAGATCAACCAAGACGACCGCTGCACCAAACTCCATGCAAAATCTGTGCATTTATGTTCTGCAGACTCTTTTCAAACAAAGTCACCCCACAAAACCTGACAGACACCTTTAAATTAGAGATGAGAATCCAATTCAGCACATTATTCACTCAACCGGCTCAAAGAAATACTGCTGTGCTATTAAAAACAACATATCAGGAAGTGGCTCCGATTATCGCAGAACTTCTTAAACACAAGAGGAAAAAAGGCTGGAAAACGCTGCTGATAACCAGTCTGGATCCAGTTCAAACTGAACCCAGTTCAAACTGAATCCAAAACCAGTTTGAAACCAGTTCAGAGTCCAAACCAGTCTAAATCCAGTTAAAACAGAGTCCAAAACCAGTTTGAATCCAGTTCCGAATTCAAACCAGGCTGAATCCAGTTCAAAAAAAGTCCAAAACCAGTGTGAATCCAGTTCAAACTGAATCCAGTTCAAACCCAGTTAATAAAAACAATGTGAATGGAGTCCAAATCCAGTTTAAAACCAAGTCCATAACCCAGTAAGAGGCATGTTGCTGATGAAGGACACACAAATTACTCTTCTTCCTGTTTAATTACATTGAAATTCTTCTCTTCTTTTATTCTACAGTCAAAATAAAAGTCTTACTTGGACGTGAGAGGCCGGTTTGTAGGAGGCATCCGTGCAACAGGAACACAAGCTGAACAAGGTTTTCATCCCGCACACATGAAGTCATATCTCACAGAGGTGGGCTCCTCTGTTCACACTCTCACACACACACACACACACATACACACAGCCCCTGCTTCTGCCCCTTGGAGATAGTCTGGGAGACCCCGTAGCGCTGCGGCAGCTGCGGCCCGTCAGCTCGTCTCGGGTCTCTGTCAGGTTCTTACCTTGTCGCTGTCCACGGTGTTCTGGGATGTCCGGGAGGCGATGGAGATGGTGTCTGGTTGGCTGCTGCCGTCTCCCTGACTGTCTCCATCTTCAGCTCCCTCCCTGGGGACACGGACGGACACACACACACACACACACACACACACAGAGATGTCAGATTTAATATTATTGAATTGAATATTTAATATTTGGACGAGCTGGGGGAGGAGCCAGCGGTGGATCTGACTGATCTGATTGGAAACCTGACGATACTACGTCCCGCCCACCGATAGCTGTAACCTGACTGCACCACAGGCCTGTCAATCAAACAGACACACCCACAAAAACAGTTGTTTTTTTTAGGTCTAATATCTAATTAATGAGGGATTATTTTCAGATGGACCTCCAGAAAACTAGTAAGAAGGAGGATATATTTGATGAGAGAAGTTGAATGGGAGTCTATGGAGCCGGAGGCTTTTTGGAGCTGACCTCTAGTGGCACTCAGTGGTATTGCAGTTTAAGGCACTTCTGCATTGGCCTCATTTTTCAGACCCGGAAGCTGCGAACACCTTTATATCCAGTCTGTGGATATTCCCAGATATTCTATGATATTCCCGGATATTCCCAGATATTCTCTCATATTCCCTGATATTTCCTGATATCTTCTGATGTTCCCTGATATTCCCAGATATTCCCCGACCCGTGGGAAGTCTGACCCACACGGCTGTACCCATCAGCTGTGAGTGGTGCCGCTCGTTCACCTCCTGGCGTTGTTCCTGGGTTTGCTCAGCGCCGGTGTTTTAGGCAGGTGGACGGGCTCCTTCAGCGCCCCCTTCAGGTGAGTCATCCTCTCCTGGATCACCTCCCTGATGTTCTTGATCCACTCCTGCTTGGCTTCCATGCTGGAGGCCTGCGGGAGAAACGTGTCCACGTCACACCACGTCACGCCGTTTAAACAGGAAGTGACATCAGAGGACGGGGCGGGGGCGGCGCCGTCTTACTTACTTTGAGCACCGTCTTGTTGTCAGAAGACGGAGTTCTTCCCGCCCACAGAGCAAACTTACACGGGTCGCCTTCGATGTGCTCTGTCACGCCCAGCTCGGCTGTCTGCAGGGGGGAGGACGAGGAGGGGTGGGGGTGGGGGGTGGGGGGTGGTGATCAATCAGCTGATCACCTGACAGATTTAAAGCCCAGAGCTGCTGCTCTCCGGTACCACTCACCAGCAGCCTGTTCTTGTACTGGTACTTGGTTCTGCCCGCCGAGTCTTTGATCTCCTTGCTGAAGACCAGGGAGAACTCGAACAGGAAGAGGTGCCGGTCCCGCCCCTTACGGATCAGCGAGCGTGGGTCCCACACCTGGAAGCTGTCCTGCAGGATGAGCTCGCCCTGTACCTCCAGGTTCTCCTCAAAGCCTGAGGAAGAGGAGGAGGAAGACAAAGAGGTGAAACCGGGCTGCAGAAAAGCCCGATGAAGAGCGGCGGCAGCGGTGGCGTGCGGAGAGCGTCTTACCCTCCAACATGGCCAGGTGCATGGCGTCGTTTGCTCTCTTCGGGACGCCGAGCATCACCTCCAGACCGTCTTTGATCTCCCCTTTACCCTCCTCACAGCAGGACAGCAGCTCCTGCAGAAGGACATGTGTCTCAGTCTGTGTGTGTGTGTGTGTGTGTGTGTGTGTGTGTGTGTGTGTGTGTGTGTGTGTGTGTGTACCTTTAGCAGTAGTTGGTACTTGGTGATCCTCTGCACCGGTTTGATGAGGTAGGAGGAGATGGAGTTGGCCAGCCCTCGTTTCTGCTGGATGTCCTGCTCACACACAGGAAATACCAAAATAAAATCAGCTTCACGTTTAAATATCCAGCGTCTGAGCTCTCAGCCCCCTCAACGATCCAACAGCACCATCTGTTGACAGAACAGGTGAACTGCACAGCCTGCGTCGCATGCAGGAGGGAAATCAGACATCAGAAAGTCAAACGTCCCTTTCAGATCTGATTAACCTGCTTTGACTGTTAAATTTAAATGATTGAGACTGTTTTTATGCTCCTCCATGAGCCTCCATCACAACTGGACTCCTGCAGGGAGCTGAAGCAGCAGCAGTGATGGAGGCTTCCTCCTGAATCCCCCTCGATGTTTCTGCAGGTGCATGACCCCAACAACAGCTCACGTCTGGGATCTCTATGCTGTTCTTTTCTCTTTCTGCTCTCCCCTCCTTTCTAACACTCAAGGCAGATAGTTGTCTGCCTCTGAGCCTGGTTCTGTTGGAGGTTTCTTCCTGTTAAAAGAGAGTTTTTCCTTCCTTCTGTTGGAGGTTTCTTCCTATTAAAAGAGAGTTTTTCCTTCCTTCTGTTGGAGGTTTCTTACTATTAAAAGAGAGTTTTCCCTCTAAGCTTACGTGGGAATCGTACTGTGTTTAGTGCCCTGAAACAATAGTAATAATAATTACTGTCTGTTTTCTCAGACAGGAAGTAAGTTTTCGCGTCCCTTCGTGATGTTTATGCGATGTGATGACGTTAAAGGAACTTTATTAAAGGCTTCACTCACGTCAAAGAAGGCGCCGGCATGCTCCAGTATGAGCTGGCTGGAGTCCGGCTTGTTCTTGCAGTAGTCCACGTAGATGTGGAACTTATCCGCCTGGAGGAAAGGATAGCGGAAGATGTTTCAGAATCGACAGGGACAGTTTCTTTAGGCTCAGTTTAAGCCCCGCCCCCTCATTAAGACGGGTAGGAATCACTGTGGAGTCTCACCCAGGTGACGAAGCAGTGACCCACGTCCTCCGGGAGCTGCTCGTAGTTCACCAGCTCCTTCAGGAAAATACTGCAGACACACAAACAGAGGTCGCACAGTTTAAACACCTACAGATCGGCTCTTTGTTTCTCTGGACGACGACATTTAACTCCATCGTGTTTCGTTCCTTTCAGATCTGAAAGTCGAGTCGAGGAACCTGCAGACGAGTTCCTCCGCCATCAAAGCAGCTCCTCGGGGGGGGAACCTGGGGGGAGCTGGAGTGTGAAGGGAAAACCTCAAAGACACACAGACTAGAAAGACTGCCAGAGTTTTCCCCCCCGAGGATTCGAGCACCGAGAGATCAATCGGAGGAAACCTGTCAGTTTTCGGAGAAACTGGATCATCACAGACAGACACAGGAGAGTTGTTCTTTAGCTTCATATCGTGATATGACGCGGTTGTCGCCGTGTGATTTCAGATGTGTTGAAACATGGAGCGTCCTGCAAAGACTCGTATCGTCTGAACAACGATTTTCCTCTTTAAAAAAAAAAACCAAATCTGCGGTTTAAGAACGCGTCGTCAATCTGATGTAGACTTTAAGAACAAATGCGAGAAAAATCACTTGTTGTGGAAGTCGTAGATCTCCTGCATGTTGCCGAAGATGATGTGCTCCTTGTTGGCGATGCCGGGGGGAATCTCCTCCACGCCGCTGGTCATTTCCCACAGGTACGTCTGTCGGACAGGCAAGAGAGGCGGAGAGGCGTGAGGCGGGCGGGAAAGTGTTCGCCGTGTCGAAACAGAAAAAGGGCGGACGGCTTGCTCACCTCGAGACACTCGTGGAGATCTCGGACGTACGTCTTCTCCGTCTGCAGCAGCTCAGCCATGATGAACCTGACACAGAGAGGAGTTCAGACCTGGAAGGAAGCAGCGGCCAGAAGCATCGCAGGGTGTTTAACCGCCTTCGCTCTTCATACTCACTCCTTCTTCCGCGCCGACTTCCTCTTCTCCTCGTTGATCTCGTGGTTGGGATCGCGCAGTTTGACCTCGGCGTCGTCTGTCAGGCTGGCCGGGATGATGTCCAGCTCCAAGTCTTTGTTGTCCTGCGCAGAAAAAAAAAACACGTCAACCGGCGAAGTTTCAAAACTTCTCTGTAATGTTTTACCACATTTTCCCTGACTTTATTAAAGTAGTTTGAAAGTATGGAAGTCTGTTGGTGCCAAAATTCGCTGGAGTAAAATAAATAAATGTTTTTTTTTTAACAAAAGCAACACAGTAAAAAGATGCGTTTTAATGTGCCTTAAGAGTGCAAAAGAAAGTCAAGTTTTTGACCAAAAAAACCCCATAGAAAGCTGAGTCTATTTATGGCATTTTAATGTGCCTCAAAAATAGTAAAAATAAAAATTAGTAAAAAGCAAAAAAGATTTTACCATCAAAAACGCAGCTTCGATGTGCTTCACTAGAGTGCATAGAAAGCGAAGTTTTTGAACAAAAACAGTTAAAAGTTGTGTTTTAACTCGTTTTAATGTGCCGCATTAGGGTGCCATAAAAATTATCTTTTGGACAGCTTTTGTGGCGTAAAAAGTGAAGTTTTGTGGTGTTTTATGTCTTTTTACAGCTTTTTGAAAAAAACAAATACCTCAGCAACCTGTGATTAAAGTATTTTTATAGAGATAAAAAAGGATGTTTTAATGTGCATCATTGGAACGGCACATGATAACTTTTTTGCCATAAAAAGTGCAGTTTTCCAGTGTTTTATGTCTTTATATGACATAAAAAGCAGCATTTTAATGTGCCTCATTTTAGCCTTGAAAAAACCCCACAAAAACAGCTTTTTTTACAGTGTAAATAGGGGTTTAGGGGAGTGTATGCGTGTGTGTGTGTGTGTGTGTGTGTGTGTGTGTGTGTGTGTGTGTGTGCGCACGCTCACCTCCGGGCTGACCCCCAGGCTCCTCTCCAGGCTCTCCTGGTACTTGGCCATGCGCAGTGAGAAGTCGCGGTATCGACGGTCCACCGTGCTGACCCAGCGCTTCAGCTCCGACACGTGGGCGTGGCCTTTCTCCACCAGATTGTCGGCCAGCTGGATCAGCAGCTTCACCTTCTCCTTGGTTTGCTGATTAAAATATCAACACGAATCAACACCACAATATCACCCTGATAATTTGAACATGAATTCCAGTGTTTTGTTCGTGTTACTCTCTGATTAGAAGTGTTTATGTCCGAGGAGCATCGACCAATCACGTCGTGCCGAGAACAAACGAGGCAGAAAACTGGCTGAAATTAAGTAAGAATGATTCAGTCTTTTTTTTTCTTTTTTTTTGTGCTTTTGTTGTAATTTGTAAATTTTGACATCTTTTTTTGTAATTGTTACGTTAAATTTTTTTTAACTTTGCGGTAGATTTTCTCTAAAATTGTGACATAATTTGTGCAGTATTTTTAGTGACCTTTTTGCATTAAAATTGCAGAAATTTGTTTCTGTTGCATTATCAGTTGGACTGTAAACAACAGAACCGGACGGGTCGGCGCCACCAGAACGCTGCCTACCTTGGCGGTGAGTCTGAAGTGATGGTGGTTGTTGAGGAGCTGCTGCGTTTCCTCACCGCTGTCGCCGGGTGACGTGTGAGTGGCCAGGTAAACCTCACCTGTCTCCTGGATCCAATCCAATGCCTGCACATATACACACACAAACACACACACACACACACACACACACACACACACACACACACACACACACACACACACGTCAAAGTGATCAACAACCTTTGTATTGATTATGTGTCTGAAAAAAACAATAAAATAATCCCAATGTTCCTGCACATTTTCTTAAATACCGCCAAGATACACACACACACACACACACACACACACACACACACACACACACACACACACACACACACACACACACACACACACACACACTGACCTGCTTGGCGCTGCGTTCAAACACCAGGTACTGCTGACACTGGTCCAGCCTTCGTTTCTTTAACGTCCAGAAGTGCAGGACTCTGTTCTCTCTCTGCAGCAGCTCGTTCAGGATGGCTGCACACACACACAAAACAGCAACATTAATATCTAGTATAATAAATGTGTGATCCCATTAAAAGTCTTTATCAGATCTGTAATAATCAAATTTATATAAAAATCGATGGATGTAGTAGTTTTGAGCTGCAAGTCTGCGATCATCGACCGCTGCAGCGTCACAGCGGCGGCTCTGACCTTTGACCTGCTGCTCGGGTCCTCGGGCGTGACCGGCGGCTCCGGGCATGCTCACGTTGTTCCTGTGGATGTACTTCAGGAACACCTCGGCGTTCCTCCGGGCCAGCGTGCACGCCTGGAACACCCGAACACGGAGGTTAAACACACACACACACACACACACACACACACACACACACACACACACACACACACACACACACACACACACACACACAGTGCAACACAGGCTGAAATAAAACTGGAGGCTTCTAACGAAACACTTCTCCAGATAATCATAGATATTGATTTAGATCAATTTAAATTCCAAAAACCCTGTTTCCAAAAAAGTTGGGACGCTGTGTAAAATATACATAAAAACAGAAAGCAAATCCCATAAACTCATATTTAATTACACATAGACCAAAAACAACACATCAAATGTTAAAACGCAGAAATGTTATTGTTTTATGAAAAAGATCAACTCATTTTGAATTTAATGGCAGCAACACGTCTCTAAAAAGTTGTGACAGGGTCATGTTTACCGCTGTGTTGCAACACTGTAAACATTTGGGAACTGAGGAGACCAGTTTCTGGAGTTTTGAAAGTGAAATGTGGTCCCATTCTTGCCTGATGTAGGATTTCAGCTTCTCAACAGTTCAGGGTCTCCTTTGTGACATTTCTCATCTCATGATGCCCCAAATGTGTGCTGATAACAAGCTGGATGGTCCCTTTCCTCTTTAACTTGGAGGACACAGCGTCCATGATTTCCCAAAAAAATCTCAGATTGTGATCCATCAGACCACAGGACAGTTTTCCACTTCACCTCAGTCCATCTTCATTGATCTCGGGTCCAGAGAAGGCGGCGGTGTTTCTGGATCATGTTTCTATCTGCTTTCTTCTTTGGAGAGTTTTAACCTTTATTTGTGGACGCAGCGATGAACTGTGTTCACAGACGATGGTGTTCAGAAGTGTTCTTGAGCCCGTGCAGTGATTTCCACTCCATGATAGTGTCTGTTTTTAATGCATTTTCAGTTAAATACGGGTTCATGTGATTTGCAATTGTGTTTTTAATTTACATTTTACCCGGCGTCCCAACTTTTTTGGTTGTTGTTGAATAAAATATACATGTGAGGTCACATGACGGGAGACGACTCACCTTGAGGAAGGCTTCTTTCTGCTCCAGGTGTTTGCTGATCAGAGGCAGCAGGTGGTCGCAGTCGGCCGAACTACCCAGCTTGTCGTGGCTGCCGCACCAGTCCTCATCGCGGCGGTACTCCTGCTCCAGGCTCTCCAGCACGCTGCACACCTGAACGGACACACACACACACACACACACACACACACACACACACACACACACACACACACACACACACACACACACACAGGTGTTCAGACGTCATGGAAACACACAACCTGTGAGAGCCAGCGAGGCGGCGCGCACCTGTTCGGATGTCTTGTAGAAGGCCACGGAGGCGTTGACCAGCTTCAGGCGGTCCTCCATCTTCAGCATCAGCTGCTGCCAGTGAACGGCCACCTTCTCCGCACAGCCTCGGATCGCCTCGGGGTCATAGTGGCCAGCCTGTAGCATCATCTGAGAGGAGGAAGGAGAGGAGGGGGATGAGAAGGAGAGGAGGGAGAGGAGGGATAGGAGGGTGATGAGGGAGAGGAAGGAGAGGAGGGGGAGGAGGGTGAGGAGGAGGAGGTTACGATGAAGAACTTCCACCCTTGGCTCAAACACAGGATGGTCAGCCTGTTCTTACCTCTGCCTTTTGTTGGACCTGCAGAGCGCTCTGATGAGTCTTCTGCAGCGAGTTGGCGTGGAAGAGCGACTGCAGGCAGGAGAGCAGAATTATTATTAATCTGGTGAAATATTATTAATCTGCACCAAACATCCACTAAAATACAAGTTTTAAAAACAAATTTTTTCTTTTCTAGTAAAAAAAAAACAACAAAAAAAACAACTTATTTGTCTGTTTTTTAAACACTTTATGGTGCTCCTTTGGGGAATTTTGAGGATCAAAGTTGCTTTAAATTTATCAATTATTACAAACTCAGTTGCTGAAAATCACTGAGGACTGAATGACGGCTGATTGACAGGTGCCCGTCAAAAACAGAAGGCCTGATGTGAAATGAATTTGTGCATTTAATCGATTAGCTGCAGTGGCGTTACGTCAGTCTGATGGAGGGGGTGGGGCTTACATCATGTGGAGGAAACACACACACACACACACACACACACACACACACACACACACACACACAAACACACAAACACACAAACCCCAATCACAAGAACAGAAACAGCAGAACACACGTGTCCTGGGCCAAAAGTATGTATGCTCTCTGTGTGTGTGTGTCTGTGTGTGTGTGTGTGTGTGTGTGTGTGTGTGTGTGTGTGTGTGTGTGTGTGTGTGTGTGTGTGTGCTCCAGTGCTGACCAAAGGGCTTTTACCCTGACTGCTCACAGACTTATGTAGTCAGCCATTTAAAGCACTGCACAGAACACACACACACACACACACACACACACACACACACACACACACAGAGAGAGAAAGAGCATGCAGGGATAGCACTAATTAGATTTGTGTGTGTTTGTGTTTGTGGGTGTGTGTGTCCATGTGTGTGTGTGTGAGAGTTTTTAAGCGTCTGTTATTCTTCAAAATCAGTGCAGAATGAAATAATTATTGAGGCGAGCCCAGTTCACACACAGATAGCAAAGAGTGCGAGTGTGTGTGTCTGTGTGTGTGTGTACATGTCTTTCTATAGTCAGTAACCATATTTATGAGGACAAACACATTGTAAAGAAAGTCCTCACAGCTCTAAAGGGCAACCTGGGGGTTCAGCTTTAACTCAGGTTTAGGTTCAGCTCAGAGCAAGGTTAGTTTGAGGTTCAGGTTACAGTTAAATTCAGATTCAGGTTTAAGTTCAGGTTTAAGTTCAGGTTGGGCATTTGGTTGTGAAGATCTGTCTCAAGGGCTCAGGAATGCATTATGTGAATGAGTGTCCCCACAATGATAGAAGGACCAACGTGTGTGTGAGTCCATCTGCTACTATTCAAACCAATACACACTGAACCAATCAGCACTCCCATACAGTAAACCTGGTTGGAGCAGCAATAATTAGGACGTGTGCTTGTGTGTGTGTGTGTGTGTGTGTACCTCGATGGCCATCTGGAACTGCTCATGCTCCCTCTGCAGCTGCTCGGCCTCAGAAAGAGAGCTTGCGTTCACCATGCTGGCGTTCAACATGGACTCGCCGTTACGGATCCAACCCAACACCTGCAGGGCGACGACACAGACCGTCAATGTGTGTGTGTGTGTGTGTGTGTGTGTGTGTGTGTGTGTGTGTGTGTGTGTGTGTGTGTATATACACTCTGGAAGCAACACAATGGTTCCAATAAAAAGAGTAGAAACAGGTCAATAGCATACAAATTGTCAAATCAGCTGCGGAAACACAAATACAGGAAGTTTTCTTTATATTCAGTGATTTACTGTCATACCAATAATTTCAATTCAAGATTTTAAATGTGTTTTTCTTTGTGTTTAACACAATTTACATCCTGCAAATGTTCCTCCAAATGTTTCACAATAAAAGCCTCGTTACAAATGATTGACCTGTAAATGTAAACATATTTCAACAGGATCAAGAGAAATGTGATCATTTTATTGCATCACTTGGAGAAAAAAAAAGGGGCGGAGCATCGTTTCAGCGTTATGTGTTTGTGGGACGTAAACAACACGTAAAAAAACTAAAAATATTCCCGCTCTGCATGATATAAATCTGCAGCGGCATGCAGACATGTAGCATCTGGAAATAAGGGAGCAGAAGAAGAATAAGGCAACAAACACCTCAGTGTGAGAAAGGTTAACAAAATAAAACCTAAATCTGTCATAAAAACTACAAAATAAAAGCTGCGCGTGAGGAGTCCGGTTTATCCCTCCTCGCCTGAACTGCACCGCACTTACCGAGTCCCTGAGTGTGTTTGTGTTTCCGTGTCATTAGCATGTTGCCATAAACCTCATCAATAATTCAGCTGCATCCATCTGCAGCCGTGGGCGTCGTTACCGTGCTGAGGACTCCCTGCCGTGTACCTGTTTGACCTCAGCCTGCAGGTGGCGCAGCTGCAGGATCTGCTCCAGCCGCGCGTGCGTGTGCTGTGCGCTGAGCTCCACCTCCTGCTGCTTCTCGTGGAGGAACTCCAGCAGCTCCTGAACCTGTGAGGCCAGATCCATGTCCTTCTCCCCCCGTCAGCTCGATGCCTGAGACCGACACAGACAGCGGTTCACACCCTCCACCTCCGTTCTTAAAGCTCAACCTGCAGTCTACTGAACATTAAGACCCAGTTCAGATTCCGTCCGTCACCATCTTTGCTAGTTCGGAACGGTTTGGAGCAGGAAGTGACCATATTTGGACGAGCTGTGGGGAGGAGCCAGCGGTGGATCTGACCGATCTGATTGGAAACCATGACGATACTACGTCCCGCCCACCGATAGCTGTAACCTGACTGCACGATAGGCCTGTCAATCAAACAGATACCCCCCCCCCCCCAAAAAAAAAAACCAGGTCTTTTTGAAGCTTCATTTCTCATTAATGAGGGATTCTTTTCAGATGGACCTCCAGAAAACTAATAAGAAGGTTTGACTTTAGCTAACAACACCGAGATAACTGCTGGAGACATTTTATTGACTTTTTATTTGATGAGAGAAGTTGAATGGGAGTCTATGGAGCCGGAGGCATTTTGGAGCCGACCTCTAGTGGCACTCGGTGGTATTGCACCCTAAGGCACTTCTGCATCTGAACCATTTTTCACACCCAGAACCTACGAACACTTTTATATCCAGTCTGTGGGCATAAGTAATGTCTCATCTGAGCCTCCAAACAAAGAAACCAATCCGAAAATAAATACGTTTATTTATTTACTTTCTGTGAACAAATGACTCCTCCTTCTTTAATATCGGTGAGAACCAAGTATCAGCCTGCCGTGACGTCACCTGCCGGTTTGTGAGTGTCCAGTCTGGTTACCTATACTGTAAACCTATACTGTAAACCCGAATTATTTCCAGAAGGAAACACTGATCAGAAGGAGTTTATCTGATGACACCACGACGACCGTACCTGAAGCCTGGACCTCCATGATGTACTGGTGCAGGTCTTGGCCCTGCTGCATCACTTCGTAGGTCATGTTGTTCATGGCTGCTTTCCTCTCCGCGTGACGTTTCAGCCGCTGCTCAGCCAGGCTGATGTCCTCTGCGCTGCCAGAGGAGGCGCCGCCGCTACCGGTGCCACTGCTGCTGCCGCCGCCGCTGCCGCTGCTGCAGCTACCCGAACGCCCGGTGTCGTTCAGCTGGCGGGACAGATCCTCGTTCCAGGCGTCCAGCTCCGCGGTGACCTGCAGGAGAAACGAGTTCAACTCTCAGCTCAGCTCACTTCGCACGCAGTGACATTTTACAGGACGAGCGTGGTTATTTCCTGCAGCTACAATCTACAGATGTTGTCTGATTGCCAGCGAGCACCTGCCACTGCACGCTATCGGTAGATGCCAGCTCGGCAGCTGTGCACGCGAGCGGCCAGAATCATAAAAAAAAAAAAAAGATGTTCCAAAATCGTTTGCTGAGTTTTACCGTCACGGATGGACGCACTAGTTTCTCTTCTCTGCTCTCTGTGTGCGTTTCCTGATGGGCGGAGCTTAGCCCCCGCCCCGTAACAGATTTCTACATAAACCTGAGCAATCCAGTAAAATCAGTACGTGTCTTTGGGGTGTTGGAGTGTGACTGTGCGCGCGGAACAAACACCTCGATCGTGTACTGCTCAAAGATGCGAAGCTGCAGAAAAATGTCCAGCTTGATCTTGCGTTCGTGAAACAGTTCCTCCATCTGGCCTTGGGCCTCGTCCAGCTGCTGCAGCACCCCCTGGATGTGTGCGATGGAACTGCAGTGTGGCGTCTTGTTGGTGGACATGGCTGCGTCTCTGCGAGAAGAGAGAAGGACGGAGACGTTACAGCAAACGCAACACCTTCCTCACCAGAAGAGAAACGGGTGGAGAGTTCACGTGATCGATTTTCATCTGTTTTAATGAAAATACTCGTAGATTATCTTTTTACACCAAATCGTCCTGCTAACTTGTTGTCAGTTAACCTAATTAGTTGAGATGTTTTATCAGGTGATTTTTGTTTTTAAGTATTACAAAACTTTTCCAGTCTTTTGTTGCAACAATCTAGGAATAATGTTCTTCACCGTTAAATTATAAAGAATTTGAGGATTTCATAAGACACAATGCTGTGGTGAAAATCACTGCATGGGCTCAGAAACACTTCTGAAAACCATTGTCTGTGAACGCAGTTCATCACTGCTGAGCAGCCAAAATCCTATCTCAGACAGGAATGGGATCGCAGTTCACTTTCAAAACTCCAGAAACTGGTCTCCTCAGTTCCCAGATGTTTACAGAGTGTTGTTAAAAGAAGAAGTGATGCAGAAGAAGTGTCCCAACATTTTTAGAGACGTGTTGCTGCCATCGAATTCAGAATGAGCACATATTTTTCATAAAACAATAAAACTTCTGTTTCAACATTTGATATGTTGTCTTTGGTCTATTTTCATAGGAATTTACATGATTCGCAAATCATCACAATCTGGTTTTTATTTACGTTTTACACAGCGTCCCAACTGTTTTAGAAATGGGGTTGTAGTTTCCCTCAAAACTATCATCGTATAATTTTTTAATATCCCTTTGCACGAGGAGGAGAAACAGAAAGACTGAAAATGTCATGTACCTGTGCCAATATGGAAATTATTCATTATGAATTTGACTTTTTAATGCCATTTTAAGTATTAATGTCCTTACCTAAGGTACTGAATAAATCCCTCTCTCTATATAATAACATTATAAATATTAATATATCGTCACCTCAGCGCAGGTATTCATGTTTCTGCCTCTCAAATCGCCACCATGAATAATAATAATGATGATTACCTGAGCTGCTGTATTAATTCCTCTCCCTCTTTAATCACATTGAGCGTCGCCTCCAGCGTGGCCGTCTGCTGCTGCTGAAACTGCTGGATCAGAGTCTGGACCGAGTCCACCGAGTCGCAGCACACCTCGTCCAGCAGCTGCTTTTGCAGCTCCTCCATCCACGACCACAGCTGGACACATACGGGAACACGCACACATCAACACAACGACCATCTCCATGGTTACACCGAGAATCATCCACGTGTGCGTGTGTGTGCGTGTGTGTGTGTGTGTGTGTGTGTGTGTGTCCCACCTCTTTGGTGTGTGTGTGGAAGGAGACGGACATGTCCAGCAGCAGCTTCCTGTGTTCGACCCGCCGAACGAAGTCCTGGATTCGGACTTCCAGGTGCCGCGCCGCCTTGTAGATTTCCTCTGGGTCGCACTCGCCGGTCTGAGCCAGCTGCTCCGCCGCCTCCAGCAGCTTGTCCGCATTAGTGTACGTGTTCTGAAAGGTGGAGGGAGGACCTTCTTCATCATCATCATCATCATCATCATGGCAAACACACTGGGTGAAAACTTTATCTAAAAATACACATAAAAACATGACCTGACCTGTCAGTATACACCCAAACACGACTGTTGGACACACACACACACACACACACACACACACACACACACACACACACACACACACACACAGTGGAATAATGTCTGACATTGTTAGTTCTAGTTTGGACCTTTATCGCCCCTCAGAAAGGGACTAAATCCTGTCTGAGTATTAGAGCTTCCAGCGTTCATCAGGAGGACAGAATGGATTAATTTTGGTTCAATTCTGAGCACGAGAGGTAATCTGTAATATTTCACTTCAGGAAAATATATTACATGTAAAATATTTTGGGTATTTTCACTCAGAGTTTTAGGTTAAGTACAAGAATGAGAAAATAAATATTGAATTGGAGTATTTGGGGTTTTATAGTGTGGATTTCACATGTTAGAGGGATTAGTCGGGAGAGAAAGATTATAATTTACAAGAGATTATTATGCTTTGCTGCATGACTGGTTATGTTCAAGGGGAAGATTTACAGCCAAGAGATGACAGAAGGCAGAATCATCCATCACCTGAACGCAGACGCACAAAACTGACTTTATAGTCACTTTGCACTATTGTTTAGATAGTTTAATTTAATATTATTCTATTTTATTGTATATATTGTGCATTTCATTTTCATATTTAATATTTTTTTACTGTTATTTTTATTTCTTTACCCGTGTCTATAATGCTGCTGTTGCGAAAAAATTTCCCCTTGTGGGATTAATAAAGTAAATATCTATCTATCTATCTATGTATCTATCTATCTAATACATTTACCTATGAAATTGTGAATTAAAAACTAATCCATGAACAAAATAAGACAAGTTCACGTTAGCTGCTACATTAGCCCGAAACAAGATCACGTTAGCTGCTACATTAGCCCGAAACAAGATAACGTTAGCTGCTACATTAGCCCGAAACAAGTTCACGTTAGCTGCTACATTAGCCCGAAACAAGTTCACGTTAGCTGCTACATTAGCCCGAAACAAGTTCACGCTAGCTGCTACATTAGCCCGAAACAAGTTCACGTTAGCTGCTACATTAGCCCTTAACAAGTTCATGTTAGCTGCTACATTAGCCCTTAACAAGATCACGTTAGCTGCTACATTAGCCCTTAACAAGATCACATTAGCTGCTACATTAGCCCGAAACAAGATCACGTTAGCTGCTACATTAGCCCTTAACAAGATCACGTTAGCTGCTACATTAGCCCGAAACAAGTTCACGTTAGCTGCTACATTAGCCCTTAACAAGTTCACGTTAGCTGCTACATTAGCCCTTAACAAGATCACGTTAGCTGCTACATTAGCCCTTAACAAGATCACGTTAGCTGCTACATTAGCCCGAAACAAGATCACGTTAGCTGCTACATTAGCCCTTAACAAGATCACGTTAGCTGCTACATTAGCCCGAAACAAGATCACGTTAGCTGCTACATTAGCCCTTAACAAGATCACATTAGCTGCTACATTAGCCCGAAACAAGATCACGTTAGCTGCTACATTAGCCCTTAACAAGATCACATTAGCTGCTACATTAGCCCGAAACAAGATCACGTTAGCTGCTACATTAGCCCTTAACAAGATCACGTTAGCTGCTACATTAGCCCTTAACAAGATCACGTTAGCTGCTACATTAGCCCTTAACAAGATCACGTTAGCTGCTACATTATCCCTTAACAAGATCACGTTAGCTGCTACATTAGCCCGAAACAAGTTCACGTTAGCTGCTACATTAGCCCTTAACAAGTTCACGTTAGCTGCTACATTAGCCCTTAACAAGATCACGTTAGCTGCTACATTAGCCCGAAACAAGATCACGTTAGCTGCTACATTAGCCCTTAACAAGATCACGTTAGCTGCTACATTAGCCCGAAACAAGATCACGTTAGCTGCTACATTAGCCCTTAACAAGATCACGTTAGCTGCTACATTAGCCCGAAACAAGATCACGTTAGCTGCTACATTAGCCCGAAACAAGATCACGTTAGCTGCTACATTAGCCCTTAACAAGATCACGTTAGCTGCTACATTAACCCCAAACAAGATAAATTTGGCTGCAACTTTAGCCTACGTGAGGAAATTTTACCTACCAAGATATCCTAAAAAAAATCATGACGTCGCCTGCGACATCAGCCTCAACAAAATAACGTTATATAATAAGACAGAAGTAGCTGCGACATTAGCCTAAATTAGCCACCATTAAGGCAAATCTAAGACGTTTGTCATTAACTAAAGTTTTGATTCTCGTGGCAACATGTTTGTCCGCGAGGTGCCAAAGAACACAATTTCTTGCGCTTCGGAACAGGTTTGTTTTTCAGTCTTTTGACTTGAGGCGGCCCGAAGAAGCTGGACGACGAAGACCTCAATGAGAGTCGATGAACTCTGGATTTGAATGAAGTCTTTTTTCCGTTTGACGTCCCGATGACATCATCAGACGAGGAGAGCTGAGCAGCGAGGACGGCGAACGGTCTCATGGAAGAATATACGCAAAAAAAAAGATGAAAAAAAAAACAGTTTCACGTGAGGAGAAGAAGAAGAAGAAGAAGAAGAAGAAGAGGAAGAAGAAGAAGAGGAAGAAGAGGAAGAAGAGGAAGAGGAGGCTCTCGTACGTTGGTTTCGGGAAACACGCTCTCGTATTGGTCTCCTGGCGTGTGCGTCGAACGTGCGCTCGACGTACTCACGTCTCTGCACGTTTGGGGAGTTTTAACGGCCGAAACGAGAGCGTGAACGGAGAACGAGCGTCTGACCCAAATACCGGCGATCCGCAGCAGGTCAGGGAGGCTAATCCTAATCCAGAGTGTAAACGTCAGATTACACAACTACTCTTTTGCGGGATTAGCACTCATTCTGTTACGGGATTATCCCTCCGCTGACCGATGGCTCATTATTTGTAACGGTTCAGATTAGCGGTCTGTTTTTACCGTCGGTCGGTCGGTCGAAGACGAACAACAGCAGCTTTTTTTTTTTTTTTTTTTTTAACGTCTACAAACAACCTGAAGTGGAGAGGAACAACACGACGGCGGTTTGTTTGATTTTTTTTTTTTTTTTTACCCTTCGGCAATCGAACTCATTATTCACCTCGATTCGATAGAAAACACGCTTGTATTTCACTTTTTCTCCAGCAGGGCGCAGCGATCTTAAAACAAGCTGACTGATGATGTCACATGTCTGTTTTCAATATTGGTGTTCCCACCCGGACCAATCAGCAACCATCAGTGACGTCATCGTTGGTTTGTGAACGTTAAGAATTCTCCAGTTCGGATTCTGTCCGTCACCGATCTTTGCTAGTTCGGAGACGGTTTGGAGCGGGAAGTGACCATATTTGGACGAGCCAGGGGGGAGGAGCCAGCGGTGGATCTGACCGATCTGAACCTGACGATACTACGTCCCGCCCACCGATAGCTGTGACCTGACTGCACCACAGGCCTGTCAATCAAACAGACACGCCCCCAAAAAACAGTGACTTTAGCTGACAACACCGACATTTTATTCACTTTGTATTTGATGAGAGAAGTTGAATGGGAGTCTAACGGAGCCGGAGGTTTTTTGGAGCCGACCTCTAGTGGCACTCGGTGGTATTGCAGATTAACACACTTCTGCCATTTTTCAGACCCGGAAGCTACGAACACATTTTGCTCACGACATTATTAACGACTATCCCTCCACCAGGAGGATATTAAGCCTTTGAGTTCGGTGAGTTTAAGTTCCAGATATCAGGAGAGAAAAATGACAGAAAGATGAAGAAGACGAGGACGAAGTTTGTTCAGACTCCACGATCCGGATCACACAAGATATCATCTGACTGTAAAACACACAGCTGCTGTCCGTGTACTTATTAAACTTTAAAACAAATTAAATCAGACAGATTCAACAGAGACGAGCATCAAACTTTCACTGAACACGTCGACGTGTTTGAACTTCAGTTTGAATCCTTACGAGACAGACTGAAGCAGAGAAATTGAGGAATGGATAAAGACCTCGTTTGAGGGAAGCCTTGTGACCATAAATGGTTCTGTTCAGGCCCGTCTTCATGCTTCCACCGGCAGGCACCGAGAGGGTTTGGAAAATTTGGGATTAATCAGGGCCGATTACTTACAGATGTTTCCAAAGAAAGCAAATAAACATTCGATTAAAAAAAAACAAAAAAAACAACAAACTTAAATTTTTCGTGGCTGGGAACCGGACTTATAACGGGATAAATCAAAGCGTCAAGTTTCCAACCGCTCGACTCCAGTGTGGGACGTCGGGATCATTCAGAGTGTGTTTTCAGAAGCAACGCGAGCTCGCTTGCTTGTCAGCGTCTCACCTGAGCGACGTCCTCGAAGTCGTCGTGTCTCTTCTGCAGCGCCCGGGCTCGGTGCAGCGACTTCCCCACGCCCGTGTGTTTGCTGAGGAAAGCCTCGCCGTGGTTCTCGATCCAGTCCATCACCTGCGAGAGAGGGAACACCTCCTCAGATCGGGTCTCTGACACACTCGGGATATAAAAGAGGGGGTGACCCGGGGAGCCCTCCTGATTTCTGTTAAGTCTTTATAAACTTGTGTCGTATCTCAAGACGGGCAGAGCGTCACGTCAGGAGACAAAACGTTCCTACAAACGTCATACCATCTCATGTCATATACCAGGAAAGAGTTAGAAGATGAAGAAGAAGAAGAAGAAGCATTAAAAAGAAGTTTAGCGTTAAGGTCTTCAGATCGTGACCAATCATCAACCAGCAGTGATGTCATCGTTGGTTTGTGAACGTTATGAAGCCTCCAGTTCAGATTCCGTCCGTCACCATCTTTGCTAGTTCGGAGCGGTTTGGAGCAGGAAGTGACCATATATGGACGAGCTGGGGGGGAGGAGCCGGCGGTGGATCTGACCGATCTGATTGGAAACCTGACGATACCACGTCCCGCCCACCGATAGCTGTAACCTGACTGCACCACAGGCCTGTCAATCAAACAGACACCCCCCCCCCCCCCCCCCCCAAAACAGGTCTTTCTGAAGCTTCTTTTCTAATGAATGAGGGATTATTTTCAGATGGACCTCCAGAAAACTAATAAGAAGGAGTGACTTTAGCTAACAACACCGAGATAAATAATGGAGACATTTTATTCACTTTGCATTTGATGAGAGAAGTTGGTGGTATTGCAGTTTAAGACACTTCTGCATCGTCCTCATTTTGCAGACCTGGAAGCTACGAACACTTTTATATCCAGTCTGTGGCTGTGACAGATCTCACCAAGAGGGTCAAAGTTCAAGGTCCATTTTTACGATAACGTACCTGGTGTATACATGCTGCATGCAGCAGCACATCCTTTGTAAAAGGCAGCTGAAGTACGTCGTGAAAGTAAAAAGAAGAAGAAGAAATTGGGAGCAGGTTGTGTCACCGTGGAATTCGTTCCCCGGACTCAAGACCGTGAACACCGGGTTCTACTGGGACCTTCTGAGGCGCTGCAAACCACCTGAACTGTGGTGCCGTGGCAACAGGGGTTCTCCAACAACACCATCGCAGCTCCCCAACGCTCCCTAATCGCCGGGTTTGACTTCCCAAAATGAAGCCGAAAGGTTCTGATCCGCCTGACGCACTTGAAAGCGTGTGAACTGCCGCCACTTTTTCTACACGGTAGAAACGGAACGTCTACGACAGACTTGGCGCAGTCGGAGCAGCACGTTCAGATTTCCACGTCTCCGGCGTGCGGCGGGAACACACGGCGACGCTGCCGAGCACTTTCTGGGTGTGCGAGTCCGCGATGTCAGCGTGTTGCAGTGAGTCCAGCTGGAGTGGTGCCGGGTCGGGTCGGCGCCGGGTCGGGTCGGCGTCGGGTCGCAGCTGCACTCTGTCTGTCTGAACGTGCAGCAGCAGACACACACACACACGCACACACGCACACTTCCTCCGCTGTCTGTCAGCTGCACGTCTTCTCCTCCGCGGTTGCATCTGTCCTGATTTACACGCCCGCTCGCTCGCTCGTCTCGCTTCCTGCGGACGTCTCTCGTCCTCCTCGAGGCTCTCCGGGGTCTCGTAGACAAGCGAAGCATGAAAAGACCGACTGGCAGAGCTCTGTTTTCTCTGAATTTATGACCTCCTGATATGATACTTCTCCCCCCTCTTTGTCTTTCTCCGTCTCTTAAACACTCTCTTAACATCTCTCCCGGGTCACATTGAGACGTTCGCGCGGCGCCAAAAAACTTCTTGGAGTCTGACGATGCCCTGATTCTGCCTCTCTGAGGGCCCTTTAACGCACATATTAAGCCCACAAAGACACACGGCACATCAACTAGATGGAGTCGGTGAGCTGCTGTGTGTCCGTCACTCAACCCGGTCCCCATGAGACCAGATGAAGACAATGAAATCAGTTCATCATCGATTCCTCTCGTGTTTCTTGTCTCTGCCTGTAGGTGGCGCTGCTTGGATCGGACCTGCAGTAAAACGCTTTATTCTCTGTGTGTGTGTGTGTGTGTGTGTGTGTGTGTGTGTGTGTGTACCTGCTGGACGTCCTGCTGGAACACACACAGCTGCAGCCTCTGGTGCAGCCGGACCTTTCGATGCTGCCAGATGTTCTCCAGACGGCGCTGGTGGTGCAGAACCTCGTGGACCACGTCCAGGATGCAGTGGACCTGCGACACGAAACACACACACACACACACACACACACACACACACACACACACACACACGCGTTAACTTCACTTTATCTGATACGTGAAAATACTAAAAGCCTGTTTGGTGAGCGACACCACGACTCTCACCGCTTTGGAGTAGTTGGCCGTGGCCGTCAGAGACTCGGAGTTGCCGGGACTCAGGGGCCTCTGGAGGACGTCCAGCAGGGCTTTACCGTCCTGACTCACCTGGAGACACAAGACAGGTAGGTCACACAGGAGAGTCCCCCTCCAAAATAAAAGACTGTAGAGAAAAGAGGGCCACTAGGGGGGCCGGCCTCCAACCAAGAGACTCCCATCTCTCTACACTTCCTTTCCTCAAGTGAACCAAATCATGTAAAAGAAGAGAGTTTTTTAAATTTATTTATTTAAACACCAACATGCGCTTGATTGTGAGAAGTATGTCTATACCTCGGTGTACGCCTGGGTCACCTGCTCATACAGACTCTGGTGGCGGTGGATGGCGATCTCCAGCTCCTGCATCTCGGACGGCAGCCCCCCCTCGCTGCAGACTTTACACCAGGCGTCCACCTCGGACAGGAACTGAGGATCCGAGCACAGACACCAACACGCTCGTATGAGAGTTCATTTCCACATTTTGTTTCCGCTTTCACTGTCTCAGATTTAAAAATATACCGAGATGATTTTTTTGTTTTTTGTAAAGCCACGAAAAACATCTGATGGACTTATTCTCATGTTTTTGACTTGTCAATTTTTTTTTTTCTCCGTTTTACTTTTCTGTGTAAAGGAAAGCTGTGATTCTTTTTTTTTTTTTTTTTTTTTTCGAGGATCTGTACAAACAAAACGTATCGTTATAATCATGAATGTGGCTGCAGACGCCTCGCCGGGTTTCCTTCTCCCGCTCGTCCCGACGCTGGTTCGTCTGTCTGCGACTCTTCGGGCTCTCGGCCAATCGCATGTCAAGAGGCCCAGCGGGGGAATCAAAACCAGCCTTTCAGGAATCAGCAGCTGAGCAGTTTGATCTACTGAATATGATTTCTGGACACGCGTCTCCTGCAGCGAGACGTCGGCTGACCCGCTCCGCTCTGACCTCACCTGCTCGGCCTTCTGGTGGAAGACGGACGACATGGCGAGGATGGTGGAGCGCTCGTCCAGCGCGGCGGCGAAGCTCTTCCAGTCCTGATCCAGCTGACCCGAGATCTGTTTGATCTGCGCGGAGGCGTAGTGGCCGGCCTCCGCCAGCCGGCTCGCCACCGACATGATTCTGTTGATGTTTACGTAGGCATTCTGGAGAAAGAAAAAAAAACACCTCACCGACATGCTGTCAGTCAGCAGGATAACCGGATTTAATTACTGTTTGCACAGAAAATACTGAAATGCAGGTGTTAGAGTGAAGTTGTATTTTATGACTTTCTTCTGAGGGACAGCTGCATTAAGCTAAGCAAAGTCCTCCTCTATATTCCGGCAGGTGAGCTAACAGTCAGCTGGCTGTGCCCTCCTCCGTCATGTGAAGTGACGGAAATGCGGTGGTGCGTGAAGTCCCAGAGGACGTGGTGTCTACCATGGAGTTCATGGCGAAGTGGTTGTGTTGAGTCTGCAGCTCCACGGCGTGCTGGTAGCCTCGGCCGATCTCCGTGTGGCTCTGCAGGAACAGCTCCTTGTTGTGGCTGATCCAGTCAAACATCTGCACACACACACACACACACACACACAGAGAGCACAATGTTATTATTTTCTAATGAATGAGGGATTATTTTCAGATGGACCTCCAGAAAACTAATAAGAAGGAGCGACTTCATCTTAACAATACCGAGATAACTGCTGGAGACATTTTATTGACTTCGTATTTGATGAAAGAAGTTGAATGGGAGTCTATGGAGCTGGAGGTTTTAACTTGACGGAGGAGCCGACCTCTAGCGGCACTTGGTGGTATTGCAGCTTAAGACACTTCTGCATCGGCCTTATTTTTTGGGACCTGGAAGCAAGGAACACTTTTACATCCAGTCTGTGAACGCAACGCAGCTGTGATTGGCTCCTCCCCTTACCCCAAGCACACACACACGAATCATCACAAATGACAGGAAGCGAGGTCATTAGACAAACCGCATTATCAGCTCCCAGCATGCCCTCTTACTACGTAACTTTTAAGAATCTTAATTAAAACACATAGTTTGAGAACATTTCAATAAAGATACGCAAGGCTCAAACCATAAGGGCACAAGGTGGGAACGTTGTGCACTTTAATCTTCTAGATTAAAGAACACATAAGCAGTCGGTAAAAGTCTGAAAACGTTGAATCACGTTTCTACTGTGAAGTCTTGGAGCTCCGGAGACGTCGGCGTGTGATGAGGTGGGTTGTTTTTTTATGTATTATTTTGAGCAGCTGTCCTGACTCATCTCTTGTGTGTTTGTGTTTTTGTGTGTTTGTGTGTTTGTGTTTTTGTGTGTGTGTGTGTGTGTGTGTGTGTGTGTGTGTGTGTGTGTGTGTGTGTGTGTGTGTGTGTGTCTCCGGTAAAACGTCACTCTACCCAGTAAACAGTGCGGTCAAACCCACTCAAACAACAAAAACATGGCTGCTGTTCGGCCTCGTTGCCAGCTGGCGGAGTGTCACCTTCACACACCGAATCCATCTTCTGTGCGTGGTTGCCGTGGTTACCAGGACAAAGCCGTCCTCGTGGCGGTGTTTTCCACAGAAAACAAAACGCGCCGTTGCGTCCGAGTGTTCCGTGACCGTGCCGATGATGTGGGCGAAAAGCTTCTTTTTTTTTTTTTCTGTTTGCTTTACAGTAAATATTTACTGCTGCATGTGGAACAGCGAGTCAGCTGACGCCCGTCTGTCTCTGTGTGTGTGTTGTGTGTGTGTGTGTGTGTGTGTGTGTGTGTGCGTGTGCGCGCGTCTTCAATCAACAACACTTGGGACACCAGCAAACACACGCAGCTCTGTTATGATGAAGCAGGACTCCGGGTCGACCCGGTTCTGCCTCTCTGGATCCGTGAACAGGACCTGTGCGTCAGCGGTGTTGCTGCGTTGCTTATTCTTGAGAACAGCTCGCTGCAGACGTAGATGAAGACAACGCTCGACTACGTCTGCTGTGATGCCTCCCTGGAACTGCGGCTGGGTGGTGGAGACTCCGCCCCCGCTGCTGCACAGAGCGCCGGCCGTTTTATCAAAGTTTAATGATATTAAACATATATTATGTGTCCAAATTACACCAAATTCAACAGTACACATCCTCGTGTCTCCAGCAATAAACTCACAAAGTTTGAAGCAGATGGGACGAAGGGTTGTGGAGATACTCGAGGGACAAATTCATTTCTGTTGGAAAATTAAAGTGTCACAACCAATCAGCAACCAGCAGTGATGTCATCATTGGTATGAGAACGTAATGAATTCTCCAGTTCAGATTCTGTTCCGTCACCATCTTTGCTAGTTCGGAGCGGTTTGGAGCAGGAAGTGACCATATTTGGATGAGCTGGGGGGGAGGAGCCAGCGGTGGATCTGACTGATCTGATTGGAAACCTGACGATACTACGTCCCGCCCACCGATAGCTGTAACCTGACTGCACCACAGACCTGTCAGTCAAACAAGGCACACCCCCAAAAACAGGTCTTTCTGAAGCTTCTTTTCTAATGAACGAGGGATTATTTTCAGATGGACCTCCAGAAAACTAATAAGAAGGAGTGACTTTCGCTAACAACACCGAGATAACTGCTGGAGAACTTTTATTGACTTTGTATTTGATGAGAGAAGTTGAATGGGAGTTTATGGAGCCGGAGGCATTTTGGAGCCGACCTCTGGTGGCAGCAACTCCACCAAATTAGGCTAAACAATTCTGCAACCACGTTAGGTCACAGCTCAAGCAGCCGTGGTCCTGTTGTGGTCCCGGTCCAGGGGCCCTCCAGGGGGTTAAACACTGAGGCCTTCAGGCGTAAAGGCATTTTAAACTGAAGCAGAAAAAGCTGTTCGTGTTGCCATAAACAGGCCGGTATGTTAATGATGAATGAAATCCAAACATTCACTCACAACCGCAGCTAATCACTTGGCCGGTGTGAGTAGGCAGCGCTGGCTCATTTTCCACTGGAACAACCGAAGACTGACCTTCATCACCGCCGGGAATCATTCGTTCAAACCACAGAGGAGAAGGACAAATATAGTTTAAAACTGTCCTGAAGAAGGCAAAACTTATGTGATTATCTTTGAGAAGATATTTTTAGGTTCCAACTTGGAGAGTTAACAGGCTGATCCAACGATAACAGATTCCTATGACGGCCGACTCAACCCTCTCTGTCTGCATCACATCCTGAAGCTGATGAGAGAGTGTTCCTGAACGCAGCACAGCGATGCACACAGAGGAGCAGGAAGCAACAACCTTCATGAGGAAGTATTCAGAGTTCAACATCATCACTGACTTCCACACGTTAACGTGACCGTTGGTATGTGAACATTTGTGATTTCACTGCAGACCTGAAACTGGAGCAGAGAAACATCTTTTAGGGTCAAACTCTGTAAACGGTCAACAGAGACCCTTGCAGTGCTTCAGAAAGTCTACGGCGATGAAGCGACAAGCCGGGCGAGGCGTTCTGAGTGACGTTCAACATTTCAAGAGGGGCGGAGCTTCACTGTCCAAGCCCAAAGAAGAAGGCGCGTCAGGTCAGGAGACACCAGGTGGGTTTTCTTTGTGTCACCATGAATTCGTCCCCCAGAGTCAGACTGCCAACACCGAGTTCCAATGGGACCTTCTGAGGGAAAACACTCGCTGCAAACCACCTGAACTGTGGCGCCATGGCAACAGGGTTCTCATGAAAACACACCAAATTTTCGCCTGTTTTAGACACGCTGTGATCGGATGTGCTGAAGATTTTCTGTTCCCCGAAATGTGATGGCCAACCAAGGCTGAAAAACAATATTGAACGATGGTGATCTTCAGGCCCTTAGATAGGACCGCTTTAAAAAAACAGACATGATTCTGTGGTGGAAATCACTGCACGGGCTCAGGAACACTTGGCTGTAAGTGGGCGTGTTGAATACCCAACCCCCCCAAAAATTTGATGTTTCTCTGAATACGTCCTCATGCAGGTTGCTGCTTCCTGCTGCTCCGTGTGCATCGCTGTGCTGCGTTCAGGATCGCTCTGTGAACTTATTGATCAACCGTGGTAAACCTCTGGTTGGGTTAACACTTCTTTGTTCCAAAAACTCACCTTCTCGGCGTCCTGTTCGAAGAGGCGGAGCTGGAAGCACTGGTCCAGCTTCAGCTTCCTGACATGCCACATCTGGTGGAGATGCTGCCTGGTGGAGTGGAGCTTATCCAGCAGACTGGCCACCTGACGGGAACCATCATTTAACATGAGTGAGATGCTTCCAAAGGTCTCCGTTACTTTTACTGTTATCAACAGAATTTAACAGTTTTGTCCCTTAAGTTTCATTTTTCATTTTTTTTTCTATGTATTTTCATGAAAAGCACGGTGAGATACAGATGTAAAATGACAGATGCATCTTCCAGGCTTCTTATCAAACATGAGTGTAACTGCATCCAGTTTGCGCGTCATGCAAACAACCTGTGTGATGAAACTGTATTTTTCCCTCTCAGCTCTCCCTGCGGAGTCCTTCGGCTAACGAGCTAACGCGCAGCGAGCACTTCTCCGGTCTAACGAGGGACGCTAACGAGCCGCGGGTCTCGTCTAAACGAGGCCGCGCTTCATCGCGCATCGGGGTGCTTCTCTTTTAGCATTCACAATTCGTAATGAACACAGCGAACGAATCACTCAAGATTCATCATCATAATTGCTAAAAGTGGCCGTTCCATTATGCACCGTTGAATATTTACTGCAGGTTTCCTGATGTTTTTATTTTTTATTTTTTATTCCAGCTGAGCAGCAGCTGTGGGTGAAAGTTACTTCTGCACAATCAGGCCTGGATGTGTCGAACACACAACGGTACTCATCTCAGAGATGAAGATTTGGACTGGACCTCGCTGCAGCAGTGGAGGCGCTACCTTGGGCACGAGGCTCTGGAAGTCAGCAGAACCTGAGATGCAGTTCCTCCCTGAAAACCCGTCACTGGACCGGATACACTGAAGCAACCTCTGGCCTTCGCGGTCCAACTCCTCCACCGGAGCCTTCAGCACCTGAAGAGGAGGAGAAGGAAGAAGATCGTTTTTTGACGTGTGTCGTGGCAAGAGGGCTGCGACTCGGTGTCAGACGGTCCCGGACAGCAGCTCTCCACCTTTTTCTTCAGCTGCGTGTGCTCCTCTATGAGCCGACGAGATCCCTCCACGTCTGCAGGAAACTCCTTCTTAGACTGCAGCTCCTGTGAAACACAGCAAACCTCCGTCACGTCGGCGTGAACCGCTCCTTGAATGCTCTGAAATCTCCCCTGGCTCCGCCCCCCGCCCCCTACCTACCTGCAGGTCCTCCAGCCTGGACAGCAGGTGCACGGCGTTGGACATGAACTCCTCCAGAGACACTCTGAGCTCCATCCACTCCTCGTGGTTGTAGTCCAGAGAGCCTTCGAAGTCGTCCGTCAGCTGCGAGGGATCCACCAGCTTGGCCAGACCTTCCACCGACACCATGCTGGTCTGCTCAGAGAAACATCGGAGATTAATCAACTACAGCAGGGAGACATCGCTCAGGTGGGTTACTTTGACACGGTGACAAATAAACACAGAGAACTTCTCACCTTATTGATCACTGTGTTTAAAGCAGGAAGTCAGATTTTAGATTAAATGAGTCTGTCTGAAGATGGTGCATTTAGAGAGAAATGTGATAAACAGACACTGGGATCCTGATTGGAGCGCTAAAGCTGTAAACTTCGCGAGTAAGTATTCCACATTTCGTAGCTTGATCAAAATAAGCACATGATTCTGTGAGCAGCGGTTCTTTATGAACCTGAAACTGGAGCAGAGAGACATCAGATTTTGGGAGAAAAAAAATCTTCAACACGCCCACTTACAGCTGAGTGTTCCTGAGCCCATGCAGGGATTTCCACTCCACATTCATGGCTGTTTGTTAAAGCGGTGCCACCTGAGGGCCCGAAGATCACCATCGTCCAATTTGGGTTTTCAACCTTGCGGGGAACAGAAAATCTTCAACTCGCTGTGAGCACGCGAGTTGTCGTGGAGAACCCTGTTGCCATGGCGCAACATTTCAGGTGGTTTCCAGCGAGTGTCTTCCCCTCAGACGCCTCGGACGGTGCCAGTAGAACTTGGTGTTGACAGTCTGACTCTGGGGGACGAATTCACGGTGACACAAAGAAAACCCACTTGGTGTCTCCTGACCTGACGCGCCTTCTTCTTCGGTCTCGGACAGTGAAGCTCCGCCCCTCTTGAAATGTTGAACATCACTCAGAACACCTTGCCCGGCTCATCGCCGTAGACTTCCTGAAGCATTTCAAGGGTCTCTGTTGAGGATTTCCAAAATTTGATGTTTCTCTGCTTCAGTTTCAGGTTCATAAAACCAGGTGTAACTCGGGCTGATTCTGATCAAAGCAACGAAACTTGGAGGAATTCCTTACAAAGGCTTCAGCTTCTCTGCCGAGACTTTGTGGCTATGAACGATAAAGTGAATTTAAACGCCGTCTCCAGGCGCTCGTTTCTATCAGACTGTTCATCTCTGTCATGGAGATTTAAAAGTCAAAACACTGTTTTTAAAAGCTCAGCTGAAACCAAACTCTGAAACCGAGACGCCGCTCGACGGATGAAACACCGACCTCGAAGGAGAACTTGGCGCTGCCGAAGTTGGTTTTCTGTTTCTGCCAGAAGTTGTCCGGCTTGATGATGAGCGCCACGCAGATCTCCACCGGGAAGAACTCCTGCAGCGTCTTCAGCAGAGGTTTGATCAGCTCCCACTTGGAGCCTCGCATGTCAATGATGACGGTGAAGCCGCGTTTACAGACGTCCTCGCTGGAGACAGAGGCAGGACGAAGGAGGGGATGGGGGTGAGGACGACATCAAAGTGAGTCTAAACTGAAAAGTGTTGATTCGTGTCTCGTTTTTCTTTGTGTTGAAGGGCAGGAGTTTGTTCGGAGAGACAAACGCACGGCCGACGAGCTCCGAGACCTAAAAACCGCTGCAGTGAGATCAAATCATCTGAAATAAAAGGCTGCGTTCCACCACTGATGTGTTTGACTAATTAAAACATGAGGATGACTCACTCAGGGGGAACAGAAATGTCTCTTTTTTTTTCTCCTCTCTTTTCCAGAACAAATTAAAGTCCAGTTCCCTCAGAGTTCAGAAGGAACGTGGCTCCAGTAATAATTAGAAAAGAACCCGCAGCAGCTCGCTGACAGAGAAATAAAACTGATTTAACGTTTAGGAGGGAACGTTTTAACCATCAAAGCTGAAACATGTTGAAAAGAGTCTTCGAACCCTCCGACACTTTATCAAGGTCACACGTGGGAAACAAACGCATGTGGAACTATTTCCTTTCACACCTCGTCAAATTAAGAGGTGCAGATCAGATGATAGTATTATAGTAATATTATTAGTATACAAAATCTATTAGAAAACAGATAGGATAAAAGAGGACATTTAGTTCCTGCAGGGTAAAGTTTGGACACCTGGAAACCGACTTCCTTTTTCACCAGCTGCGGATGCTCGAGTCTGAAGAGCCTTAAGTTGCAGCTGCTGCTGAATGGAGGGTAAAAATACGCTGAAATTACCTCCACCTCCGTCTCCGCTTGCACGAGGCCTCTATTAATACAAATTCAACAGCAGCACATTCATTATAGTCTGCCTCAGGGAGGCACAAACTCCACTCGTCACCATGGCAACAGCAGCCCGATGAGCAGGAGGCGGCGGAGCGGGACTGATTGGGATCGAATGATAAAACCGATTTTTGGTCCCCCGCGGTTCGGCCGCGCTGCGTTCGAATCACACAGGTAAAAAGTGTGAACGCGTGGATCAGACGACGCTGAAGGTTATCCTGCTGTCATTTTCATTTACAGGAACATCAAAGGAAAAACACAAAATCACAGAATTTTACGTCTTATTTGTATTTTCTTATCACCCCTTGATGCCCTTGAATGCACCACATTCAAGGAGCTTTAAAAAAAAAGTTGCAACCTCAACAATAAATAACTGACTTTTTATTTAACTAAAGATAAGTCTGACTTTTTTGTTTTTAATACAATTTTTTTTATTTCATTCAAGATAGGTGTGACTTTTCAATTAACTTAAGATAAGTCAGACTTTATATTCAATTCAAGTCTGACTTATTTTACAGATAAGTCAGACTTTTTATTTCATTAAACATAACTCTGAGTTTTTATGGCAACTTGCTGGAACCTTTTCCACATCGTATTTGAATGATCTGAATATGATACGCTCATGTAAACACACTCAGTGGAAAAGTGCTTCAGAAGTATCTTTGACCTCTGATGTCTAATCCAGATCTCCTTTCATCATCACCTTATTTTTACTTCATCACATGACCTGTTCTGACCAACCTCGTCCTGGTACATAAGCACTCTGACAGTACGACTGAGACGCCAACAGCTGTGACTAAACGGCCGTATTTGAGTGATGTACTACAACAAAGTGACAGTGTTTATCCTCTGGAGAGGATTGATCTGTGACTGATTATTGATCAGTTTTCTCCAGAACCACCATCTTTAAAAAAAAAAAAAAAATGTCCCCTTGGGGATTAATAAAGTATCTATCTATCTATCTATCTATCTATCTATCTATCTATCTATCTATCTATCTATCTATCTATCTATCTATCTATCTATCTATCTATCTATCTATCTATCTATCTATCTATCTATCTATCCTCCTCCTCCTCTTCCTCGCTGTCTGCTGCGAACACAGCGGCTTTCACGCTGATGCAAATTAAGCGCTGCTCTCCGTCTGCTGCGGAGACGGAGAAGAAAGGAGCGTTTGATTCGACAGCATGGGCGGCGCGGAGGCACTCCACATGAACTCCGCTTCTCCCTCCGAGTATCTGGCATCACTAAATCCCACCGAAGCACCGGTCTGAGCGGAGAGGCTGTTAAAGGTGAAATCTAAAAGAGCGATTCCACCTGCGCGTACCTGGGAACAGTAGACAGGTAGGTCACCAGCCTCCGCAGGTCTTCCTGTTTTATTCGGTCGTGGTTACTCCTGGCGGGAAACGTCAGGATCGGTCCTCCTCTTTTATCTCGCCCGCCTGCAAGAACACATACGAATAACACGCCTGACGTTAGCATGTACGTGATGTAGTGGCAGCAGAAGGCCTGGTAGCAACTACAACAGTTGGAGTCGCAGTAACAACGCACACACGAGGCTGAGCAAAAACACATGGATGTAATTTTTTGTTGTGTACTACGTCACATGTACAACGCCGTTTCAAAAAAAGTTGGGACGCTGTGTAAAATGTAAATAAAACCAAAATGTGATGATTTGTAAATCACGTAAACCCCATATTTAAGACAACATATCAAATGTTGAATTATATTGTTTTATAAAAAAAATATATGCTCATTTTGAATTTGATGGCAGCAACACGTCTATAAAGTTGGGACAGGGTCATGTTTACCACTGTGTTGCATCACCTCTTCTTTTAACAACACTCTGTAAATGTTTGACAACTGAGGAGACCAGTTTCTGGAGTTCTGAAAGTGAAATGTGGTCCCATTCTTGCCTGATAATAAGATTTCAGCTTCTCATCAGTGATGAACTGTGTTCACAGACGATGGTTTTCACAAGTGTTCCTGAGCCCATGCAGTGATTTCCACTCCAGAATAGTGTCTGTTTTTAATGCAATGCTGCCTGAGGGCCCGAAGATCACCACTATCAAATATTGGTTTTCAGCCTTGTCCCTTTGTGTTCAGAGATTTCTCCAGATTCTCTGAATCTTTTAATGATATTATGAACCGTAGATGATTAAATCCACTTATTCTTTGTAGTTTTACGTTGAGGAACATTATTCTTAGATTGTTGCACTATTTTCTCACACAGTTTTTCACAGAGTGGTGAACCTCTCCCCATCTTCACTGCTGAGAGACTCTGCCTCTCTGAAATGATCCTTTTATACCCAATCATGTTACTGATCTGTTGCCATGGTAACCTAATTAGTTGTCAGATGTTCCACCAGGTTTTTTTTTTTTTTTTTTTTTTAACTTTTGCACAACTTTTCCAGTCTTTTGTTGACCTTGTCCCAACTTTTTAGAGGCGTATTGCTGCCATCAAATTAAAAATTAGCATATGTTTTTATAAAACATTAGAATGTATCAGTTTCAACATTTGATATGTTGTCTTTGGTCTATTTTCAATTAACTATGGGTTTACGTGATTTTTAAATCATCACATTCTCTTTTTATTTACATTTTACACAGCGTCCCAACTTTTTTTGGAATCAGGGTTATAAAAATAAACACCATAAACTGAAGTGACCGTTGAAGAGCCACTGACTGTGTTCCTCCACAACCTGTTAACCTGCACACCGTCCTTCTCCGAGATAATATCATAACATCGCAACCACTTCAGCTACACACACTCTCCTCGGAAACAGAACCCACAGACACACTCCGCCTCTCTGTGATAAACGATGTGTGCGGACATGTTTGGGTTAGATTAATTTAAAAAACACAAACCACACCGTTTATGAAACTGCTACTCAGACGTGGAAAATCTGTGTGTGTGTGTGTGTGTGTGTGTGTGTGTGTGTGTGTGTGTGTGTGTGTGTAATCTACGGAGGAATTTAGATGACGGATTGTTTTTGGCACTCAGGCTTTTACATCCTCTCTCTCTGAGTCTCTGTTTGTAATTCAGAGGTTTTTTTCTTACACACATTACTGTAACACAAAAAGAAAGAAGCAGCATTATGTCAGTACTAAAACTACAATCTTAAACTGTAGTACCGCTGAAGGACCACTAGGGGCTCCAAAATAAAATCTCCGTCTCCAATAGACTTATATTCAAAAAGTAACTTCTCTCCTGAGAAAATGAGATTTTAGGACTCAAACACAGATATGTCTGGGGGCGGGGCATAGCACCACTTGCTCCTCCCCGGCTCGTCCAAATATGGTCACTTCTGGCTCCAAAAAACCCAGATGGTGATGGCTGAAATCAACACATGACGTGGGCTGACACTTAGTACAAATGTGTCAATAGCTTCAATCCAAAGGTTAAAATCTGCAGCTAGCAATTATTTTCAGGATTTTTCGATTAATCTTTTTCTGTAAAATATGAAAACATTTTATTATGGCTTCATAATGTGTCTTGGCTTTAAGAAAAAGATAAATTTCCTGTCAGATTTGAGGAAGAAATTCGACAAAAGCTGGAACTGGAGGATGTTTGGGGTTTTTAATTGATACATAATTATTGAAATATGAAATATGTATTGATACAAATATAATAAATCATTTAAAAAAAATTATAATGTCAAATTATTTACTCCTCTTTGCAGCAGTTAGATGTTCACCAGTAACGCCTCACAGTGACACTTCACTCTGTTCCTGGTGGACTCAGCTGTACCTGAGTAACACCACTCAGTGTAAAGGGGTCCGGACCTGGACTAAAACCAGAACCGGGTCCGAGTCCCCTTTTCTGATTAGGTTTCTTTTTTCTTTAAAATGTATCAGATTTTTGTACTTAAATCAAAGTAAAGTGACACAGGTTTTTTTCCCCAAATAAAAACAGACATCTTGTTAGTAGTTCTCCCCGGCTGAGTGCCGCCGAGCGCAACGGCCTGCGGAGTGAAAACATTCGTGTGTCTGCTTCGTCTGCTTGTTTTGGCTGTGAGCGAGCTGCAGCGCTGCAGCGGCGTGCTCGTGGTGTGAAAGGGCCCGTGATGGATTTCCTGTCTGCTTCCTGACTCGGAGCGTGTGCACGTCCTGCTGCACACTAATGAACTTTTCAGGACTGCAGACAAGATTTCTTCACGATAGTGCGAAAATGATTGTGCATGTCGTTTATTGCCATTCTTGAGATGCGAGAACCTGATTCTGACTGGGATAAATGTGATAATGGTTTCGCTCAGTAAAGGTTTGGATCGTCAGTGGCCCATTATATATTAAGGGTCCTAAGTGTTTTATTTTTAGTCGAGTCATCGTAAGAAGATATTGTTGTGGTTTTAAGAAGCAAAAATCATCTCAGTTTTCCATCTCCTCTCTACAGCTCAACCAACGACAGGCTTTTTGTGTCTGTGTCTTTAAGAATAACCCTCTCTTCTGATTGGCTGACTCTTTCCTAAGTGACATGCAGCCAGGCCAATCACAGGTTTTCTTTGTAGCTTGTTAGCTCCAAGACAGAATGACACTTTGTTTCCTTTTTTTTTTTTTTTTTTTACATAAAAAGGTCGGCCAATGGGCCGTGCTGAGGGTGGACATATGACATCACAAACTCACTGTGACATCACAAAATCACTGTGACATCACAAACTTACTGTGACATCGCAAACTCACCGTGACATCACAAAATCACTGTGACATCACAAAATCACTGTGACATCACAAACTTACAGAAGTCCGAACAGCTCAGTTACTAAATACGTGTGCATTTCTCTGCAGATTGAGCGTTTTGACACTTTCACAGTATTTACATAACCTGGAGCTGCTTTATAATCAAAATATAAAAGGAAATCTATATCTATATACTTTGAGACCTTTTAAAACAGCACCCTGTAGAATACAAAGGCTCCTTCTGCTGTTAAAATAAGAGCTTTAAATGATCTTAAAATCACGTTCATTCGACACTAAAACAAAGCTCAGTCTCTTCCAGCTGGAAGCGGAGAAAACTAATTTAACATGTTCCTCGTTCCATCATAAGACCAAGTTTCCCACAAACCCTGTCACTTCCTGTTGTTGTGGATAGCGAGCAGCAGGTTGTTTTGATGATGAGAGAAGAGGAGGAGGCGTAGCCTCACTGATTGGAAATGACCACTTATTTTTGTTAATAAAGGCAGTTTTATTTTGAAAGGAGACTTTATGATGTCATACTTTCAGCAGAGATTCTGTTCACAATGTTTTGGTGGAATTTATTTGGAATTTGCGTTAATTAAAGCCATTTTCCAGAGGGAAACTGAATTGTTGATTTCTGAAACGGAAGAGGAAGTTGGCGACATGTCCGCAGATCTGCCCTCAGTGCATACCCACTGTTTGTGTGCGTGTTTGTGTGCGTGTGCGTGCGTGTGCGTGTGCGTGTGTGTGTGTGCGTGCGTGTGTGCGTGTGTGCGTGTGCGTGCGTGTGTGTGTGCGTGTGTGTGTGTGTGGAGGGGGGGGGGGGTTGACACTCACCTGACACGAAGGCAACTTTCTCCTTCAGCACAGGAAGAACATCAGACGCCTTGATGCCTTCAGTCCTGCAGGAGACTGCAGAGAGACGGAGAGAAACATTCAGCTCTAATCCCATTATCACATCAACATTCCTGTGAGCAACACACAGGGCGGGCACGCACGCACGCACGCACGCACGCACGCACGCACGCACGCACACACACACAGCTGCCTGTTCGTTTGACTTCTGTCGTCACTATCTTCACTTCACACCGTTCAGCAGGTCAGTGGGTGTTTTTCCACCCGGCGGTCATGTGATCAGTGTGTGAGGACATGAGGACACGTTCGTCCTCCATCTTTTAGAATCTGCATGTTTCAGTCCCTCTCGGTTCATCTGGTCATCCGTCTGTCACGTTACGAAACCTTTCGCTCTCCCCCTCTCTCTCCCAGCAGAAAACCAGAAAAAACACGCCCCAATGTCCACGTCCCGCTGAGAGGGTGTGTGTGTGTGTGTGTGTGTGTGTGTGTGTGTGTGTGTGTGTGTGTGATGCACTGTCCTGGCTGCCACGCGCACACGCTCGCACACACACACACACACACATTCCACAGCGAGAACACCGAGTCAGTAAAATGTGTCTCAGAGGGACAAAAACGGTTTTATATTCATGAAGCAGGAAGAACACAAAACGTGACCATTGCAAAATGTATCTATATATAGATCAAATTGTTTCCAGATCAGTGTTTATAGATCAATATTTATAGAACAATAGATATAGATCAATGTTTACATTTTAATATTTACAGATCAATATTTGTAGATCAATATTTACAGATCAGTATTTATAGATCAATGTTTACAGATCAATATTTGTAGATCAATATTTACAGATCAATATTTATAGATCAATGTTTACAGATCAATATTTATAGATCAGTGTTTATGGATCAATATTTGCGGAAACAGGATTTTTCTACGAAGTTTTTTTTCCTGATTCGCTTCGTGCGGGTCTGTAAATAAACTCTCAGGGTTCTTATTGCCGAATATTACAGACTTTATTAAACTCTGTCAACATCATATTTAACTCGTGTCTGAACGTCCAACAAAGGAACGTTCATCCCGTCTGAATGTTCGGCTGCAGACAACATTGTCGAACTTATCAGGCCGCCAGCAGCACTGAAGCAGCAGGAGCTGCATCACCTTCTGCTCTGTTCATCTGCTCTGATGCAGCAGCTGTTGTTACGAACTCATCACTTTCTAAATTTGCTTTTTATTGTTTCTGGGCCGACGTTTATGTTGCACCAAAGATGTTTATGTTGCAGCAAAGATGTTTATGTCGCAGCAAAGATGTTTATGTTGCAGCAAAGACGTTTATGTCGCAATAAAGACGTTTATGTTCCAGCAAAGACGTTTATGTCGCAATAAAGACGTTTATGTCGAAGCAAAGACGTTTATGTCGCAATAAAGACGTTTATGTCGCAATAAAGACGTTTATGTCGAAGCAAAGACGTTTATGTCGCAATAAAGACGTTTATGTCGCAATAAAGACGTTTATGTCGCAATAAAGACGTTTATGTCGAAGCAAAGACGTTTATGTCGCAATAAAGACGTTTATGTCGAAGCAAAGACGTTTATGTCGCAATAAAGACGTTTATGTTGCAACAAAGATGTTTATGTCGCAATAAAGATGTTTATGTTGAAGCAAAGACATTTATGTTGCAGCAAAGACGTTTATGTCGCAATAAAGACATTTATGTCGCAATAAAGATGTTTATGTTGCAGCAAAGACGTTTATGTCGCAATAAAGACGTTTATGTTGAAGCAAAGACGTTTATGTCGCAGCAAAGACATTTATGTTGCAATAAAGATGTTTATGTTGAAGCAAAGACGTTTATGTCGCAATAAAGATGTTTATGTTGCAGCACAGAAGTTTATTTTGGAGCACAAAGTTTTATGTCGCAACTTTATGATGCAGCTGCAGGCATTCATGTCACAGCAAAGATAATAATGTCAAAACAGAAAAGTTTATGTCACAGCAAAGATTTTTATGTTGCACCTTCAGGCATTTAGGTCAAAACACTGAAATTTATGTCGCAAGTGTTAGAGTTGCAACTGCTGACGTTCTTGTGGCAGGTGTAGATGAAGTTTGTCACACTGATCAAAACACGGTGCAGATTTAACCGTCCCGTTTGTAGCCGTGTCTCTTTTCCATTTTATTTTCTGTCTTTGACAACAACATCCTGACTGAAATGACATGCTTCGTTAATTTCTTATTCTTGTGATAAATCATCGTTTAAAAGGAAAATCTAACACACACAGCAGCAGCGAGTGCTCCCTGAGGGAAACATGTCTCTCACATCACACCTCATTAGCATAATGATGAACAACAGTTTGATCACATGACTGTCCAAACACATCTTCTAGATCTAGAGTGTACTGTATATAACTACCAACAGGTTTTGTTTTTATCTCAGCTTTTCTTTCTTCTACACTTATACACACACACACACACACACACACACACACACACACACACACACACACCACACACACACACACACACACACACCTTTGATCCAACATGTGTTTGCTCCATCACAGATGTTCATCACAAACACACACACACAGCATGTTTGTACAGTAGCAGCCGAGCAGTGATTACAGCAGCACACGGTTGGTACACACACACACACACACACACACACACACACACACACACACACACACACACACAGCAGTGATTACAGCAGCACATGACTGCAGCAGCTCGTCTGCGTGAAAACTCTGAATGAACTGATGAGCGTGAATGACCGCCTGCCCTCAAAGCTCTGTGTGCTTCATTAACATACCGACAAGAACGACACACACACACACACACACACACACACACACACACACACCCTCTCACACAGGAGCAGAGTGTTTATGTGTGTGTGTGTGTGTGTGTGTGTGTGTGTGTGTGTGTGTGTGTAGCCTTGTATTGTGTTCAGAGAGAGCACCGTTTACACCGACCAGCCATTAACCATCAGTGATGTCATCGTTGGTTTGTGAACGTTATGAAACCTCCAGTTCAGATTCTGTCCGTCACCATCTTTGCCAGTTCGGAGACGGTTTGGAGCAGGAAGTGACCATATTTGGGCGAGCTGGGGGAGGAGCCAGCGGTGGATCTGATTGGAAACCTGACGATACTACGTACCGCCCACCGATAGCTGTAACCTGACTGCACCACAGACCTGTCAATCAAACAGACACCCCCACAAAAACAGGTCTTTTTGAAGCTTATTTTCTAATTAATGAGGGATTCTTTCCAGATGGACCTCCAGAAAACTAATAAGAAGGAGTGACTTTAGCTAACAACACCGAGATAACTGCTGGAGACATTTTATTGACTTTATATTTGATGAGAAGTTGAATGGGAGTCGACGGAGCCGGAGGACTTTTTGGAGCCGAACTCTAGCGGCACTCGGTGGTATTGCAGCTTAAGGCACTTCTGTATCGGAACCATTTTTCAGACGTGGAAGCTACGAACACTTTTATATCCAGACTGTGGATGTAACGTGTCTGAGCGTGACTAAACATGATATGAAGATAGTGAAGGAGCAGATGATTTATTCCTGTGTGGTCACAGGACACACCCGACATGAAAAATTTACAAAATGAAAGGAATGAAAAATATTTTATAAAACAATAAGAGATCAAATATTCTAAAGAATAAATGCCTTGTTCTCTCCTCGGCTCCGTTCAATAAAGGTCATGTTCATCACTTTCTGTGCAGAACATTTGAAGTTCAACTGAAAATGGACGATTTGGATCTTTGAGTTCGTTCTTTTCTTTTTAACCGTTTTTATTTTTTTACCTAAAGATTTGAGCTCCGCTGAAATAAGAAAGGATGGCAGAAACACAACACGTTGCCCTCGGCTTTCCTCTGTGCGTGTTGTCTTTCCCATGTTAAATTAATGTATTTCACTAGTTGCTATGGTAACCGCCCCAGAGGTCCTCCCGACAGCGCAGTGATTTACGACGTGCGGCCAGATAACCTGGCCAAGCCCGAACGACGGCGATGTGCACCAAACACACGCAAAGTCACGCAAGACAGGAACGGATGTCACCGGTGGCAGTGTGTGTGTGTGTGTGTGTGTGTGTGTGTGTGTGTGTGTGTGTGTCATGAGAATAGATACACACACACACACACACAGACACACACAGGCCTAGCTGGTGTTCAGTGGTTCCAGACGTGTGGATGTTAAAGGTCAACATGCAGCCCGGCTGAAACCATTAGCACTGCCACACACACACACACACACACACACACACACACACACACACACACACACACACACACAGACACAGACACAGACGGCGAGCATCACTGAGGACTGAGATAAGCAGCTTCACTTTGTGTCTGTTCACGTAGCAACGCTTCAGGCGCTGAGACGGTGAAGGTGACACCGAGGAAGACTCCGGCTGCCAACAGACGACGTTCAGCGGCCTCATAAATCAGCACAAATATGACGCATTCTGCTCTCTCTCTGTGTGTGTGTGTGTGTGTGTGTGTGTGTGTGTGTGTGTGTGTGTGTGTGTGTGTGTGCGTGCGTGAAAGGTCACAGCATGTGTCACTTTCAGCCACAATCGCACCGTCTTTAGAAGGCAACAGGTGAGGCTGTCTGCGCCCTAGCAACAGCTGCCTCGACGACCGGCTGCTGGACCTCGTGTGTTGCCACGGCGACGCGGAGAGCCTGAGTCACACTCGGCTCACGCGTGGAAAAAAAAAAGTGACTTTAACTGTGTGGAAGCTTCAGCGGAGCGGTTATCATCACAGCCGTGTAATCGAAGGGATCAATGAGCAGCCCGACAGGTGTGTTCAACGTGTGTACACACGTTATTAAAATGTGTGCACACATGTTATTAATATGTGGAGTAAAGACCCCATCACACGCTGATGATGTTCTGTAAATGTGTTCAAATCTGTTGTTAACATTTTCGAAGGACCTGCTGGAAAATCTGAACTTAACGACCGGCGCGATGCTGCTACGACCTGAAAACCAATCAAAACCTGCTACAGCAAAGTGTGTAATACACCCAGCTGTCCACTAGAGGGGAGCAAAGAAGTGTCACACACTTTAGGAAAACCAAACCGATGTGGAATCCAATCAGCAACCAGCAGTGATGTCATCGTTGGTTTGTAAACGTTATGAAGCCTCCAGTTCAGACTCTGTCCGTCACCATCTTTGCTAGTTCGGAGCGGTTTGGAGCAGGAAGTGACCATATTTGGACGAGCTGGGGGGAGGAGCCAGCGGTGGATCTGACTGATCTGATTGGAAACCTGACGGTACTACGTCCCACCCACCGATAGCTGTAACCTGACTGCACCACAGGCCTGTCAATCAAACAGACACGCCCCCAAAAACAGGTCTTTTTGAATCTTATTTTCTAATGAATGAGGGATTATTTTCAGATGGACCTCCAGAAATCTAATAAGAAGGAGTGACTTTAGCTAACAACACCGAGATAAATAATGGAGACATTTTATTGACTTTGTATTTGATGAGAGAAGTTGAATGGGAGTCTATGGAGCCGGAGGCTTTTTGGAGCCGACCTCGAGTAGCACTCGGTGGTATTACAGCTGAAGACACTTCTGCATCGGAAACCATTGTACAACAATTTTTATTTGTACAATAGCAGAAGAAGTGTGATGAAGTGGAAACGCTGAAGTTTGTGTGAGCGGTTAATGTCCTCGTGATGTCAGCGGACCGACAGGATCCCACTCAACATGAACGATTCACGTGTCTCATTATTTCAACATATTACCTGCATATGTTCTGTAACACTGCAGGGCCAATACACACACACACACACACACACACACACACACACACACACACACACACACACACACACACACACGCAGAGTTTAATGGCTCCAGTTTCCCCTGCAGAGGAAAACCACATCCATCACAGCTCCAACACAAACCACACACACACACACACACACACACACACACACACACAGCTCTCTCACAACCACAAGCACACGGAGAGACAGAGGCTGGACCGGCTAAGTGCTTTCCAAGCATCACATTCAGGTCACACACACACACACACACACACACACACACATATACACACACACACACACACACACACACACAGAGAGAGAGAGCTCCTCCTCATTAAGGGACAGTAACTGCAAAGGAAACAGAACAATACGATCGGCTCTACCTCAATCTACAGACACAACAATGAGCTCTTCCTGCTATTAAACACTCAATGCTAACACACACACACACACACACACACACACACACACACACACACACACACACTTGGCTAAAGGTCACGAAAACAAAAATCTCTCACCTACTGCGGAAACTGAGGAAGACCTTGAATATTTGATGTGCGCTTCTATGTTTATACACTCAGTCACCAATTTATTAGGAACATCTAAAGCCAAGTCGAAGGCCAGAGGTAAACTTGCCTTTTTGTTACCGGAGGACTCCACCAGAGGGCGCACCAGAGAAACAGGGATATCATGAGGACATCTGGATCTGCCCGATGTAAACAATAACCATGGCGACGCTACTTTGCAAATTCACATCGGGACGAAACGCCATCGGTTGTTTCCGTTTAGCGTTGCAGGTCTCTGAACCCTGTCGCACATCCACGCTGACCCTACAGGGCGTCCATATATTGCATCTTGTAAATGCATTGCATTGATTTATGAGGACGCAAGGCAGTCGTCATTTGCACAGGAACGATTCATTTAAAGCAAGATCGGCACGGCACGATTATGACGTCATCACCTGATCAAAACTACTTGAACTGGCCGCACTTAATTTGTATAAAACTTCGATTGGTTTCCATGAAACCGACAGAAACATCAGATTTAATTTCCGTCTTTTGAGGTTTGACTCTTTTCATGACGTTATCTCATTACGGCTTCTTCTTCTTCTACGGTTTAAATCTGGGGTCTCTTACTGTTGTTTTTCCCTCTGAGCTCCTCGTCAGTCACATTGATTCACATAGCTGAGCTCCACCCAAACCGGCTGAATCAGCTTCTTTTTATATGAACGATAACAAACTGAAACTCCACACACACACACACACACACACACACACACACACACACACACACACACACACACACACACACACACACACCGACTGCATTTGGACATTAACATCGTGGAATTACAGCCAATAAAGAGCTCTTCTTCATGAGTCGTATGCGCATGAACGAACTTTAATCAAGCTCATATAATAGCCATATAAAATGTTTAGAAAAAGACAATTAGATCATTTATTACAAGTATTTACTGTATGTGACAATCACCGTCATCGTGACGGTCTCAGCTGTAATGTTTGTTGTTTTACAGGCTGCAGTTTAACCGTCCTTCATCGTCCCGACTGGTGTTTCTACTGTTTCATAGATCAGTGAGCGAAGCAACAGAAACACGTCTGCAGCAGCACCGACGTCATCACCTCTGACTCATCATTCACTGAGGTGTTGGACTCGCAGCCGGGTGGATCTAATAAACTGAGTGTTGTGTGCATATACATACATACGTATATATGTATGTGTGTGTGTGTGTGTGTGTGTGTTTCTGTCCTTCTCGACACCATCTGACTCATTCAGCAGGAAACCAATCAAATCGCAGCCCTTCTGTTTGGGGTTGATGACATCATCCACGCCACGTTCCAGCCACATGGAGGGAAGCCATCTGGAGGGTGCTGACTCAGCAAAACGCGCAAACACACACACACACACACACACACACACACACACACACGCGCGCGCGCACGCTCAGCAGAAACCTTAGCACCGAGTCCTGTAGTCCAACTGGTCTGAGCTGAAGCCGACTGGAGGCCAACAACAGAATAAGGTGACGCTGATTCTCCGGTTTAAAGGGTCCAAATTATGGACAAACTGATGTCCCTTCTGTCTTCTGTCCATTTCATTCAGCTTTGTTTATATTTTTCCAAAATGTTCAGAAACTTCATGTTTTTTCAACATTTTTTTAAACCTATTTGGTTGCTTTATTCTCAAAAGTCAACGAAGAAAGAAAGGCATGCTGGGAAATGCTTAATTTGGTTTGTCCAATGACCTCACTTCCTGTCTATTTATCTGTTTGATGTTATCTTTTATCAGGTGCAGCTAAGTTACAGCTTAACATATCACAAAATAATTAGCATTTCCCAGCATGCCTTCTTCTTTTGTAACTTCTGAGAATAGATAATAGAATAAATAGAAAAAATGATAAATACCAAATAAAAAAAAATATGAAGAAACAATATGGCCACATTTTATCAATACAGATTCAAGATGATGACGTTATTCGACATTATTGTGGAAAGTTGATATGGTGACAATCTTATACAGGTAATTATATAATGATTGATAAAATAAAATCATACTTTTTTCTGTATACAGTATGAATATTTGCTCATTGAGTTTAACCGATGTCTCAACGCGGTTATCTCCCATCAGACGCTCACACACATGAACGTGATTAAGCAGAGGTCAGAGGTCAAGAGGAAGCCGGAGGTGCCTTGCTCGAGGAAAGTCGGCGCTGGAAGAAGCGAACGTTGAAACATGCAACACGTGTTGGAGCCATCAGAGGAAACTGGATCAGCTTTCAGTCTCCAGACAGCAGCTGTCTGTGGCGAGGAAAACCTTAGACCGAGCGGTCAGACCTGGAATGTGTGTGTGTGTGTGTGTGTGTGTGTGTGTGTGTGTGTGTGTGTGTGTGTGTGTGTTGACAGCTCAGAGGCGCCTCCCCCGTAACACCGAACACGTTTCTAATCTGTGACTCTTATCGTATCATGCGAGTTATTATCCAGAATCAGACTTTGATATGATTATGAATAAATAAAATAATTATGGGATGGAAGCAGCTGTATGAGGTGAATGTCACGTGGAGGAAACACTCGTTCAGACCGGCAGCACAAATCAGGTTCTCGTCACGTCCAGGTCGGTTTCTGAACATCTGGATTTCAGACTGTAACATTTAAAAAAAAAAAAACTGCAACAAGCTTATTTGCTTTCGTTGATTGAACTCAATTAAAACAACAAGTCCAGGTGAACGACTCGACTCGTTACGAAATAAAAGTGCAACAGAAGCCCGAAACTACGTTATAATGGACAAATGTCGACGGTAAACTTTGTAAAATCAGACGTTAACAACATTGAATCTGCCGACGGTGGTGAGGAAGTAGTTACAAGCTCTGCAGCTGATCATGTGACCGCGTGATCGGGATCGTGTGATCGTGTGATCGTGTGATCGTGTGATCGCGTGATCGTGTGAGTCACCTTCCAAACCCTCCTCAGCTGTTCACCAGATCTGAAGCTCATGTTGAGATTCTGTTGTTTACGAACTAGAGAACTGAATACCGAAAGGCATAACGTTGCGTTGATGCCGACATGTAAATCTGTGACACTTATTTTATTCATATTGTTTGTTATTGAAGTTAATAATGAAATATTGTTTCAGTATTTTGTCATATCATTTTTAACGGCACATGTTAGCAGAGTGAAACGCTCGCCAGTGCCAGTTGGAGCTGATTCTTTGGCACTCCGGTCCGATCTCACGCTGCCCCCCCCCCACCCTCCCCCGTGTTCAGATCCTGTCCCGGTAATAGTGCTTCAATACCTCCGATGAATGTTGGATGAGCATCAGAAGCAGGAGAGCAGCGAGGCCTCCGTCCTCAGATCAGATGATACTGAAGAATATTAAGGATTAATGGGCTCCACTCTCATTCTGTCTGCTCCAAAAATAGTCTACAGTAAGCCAGGTCTGCTCGCTCAATTACAGCCGACACCAGTGTGTGTGTGTGTGTGTGCGTGTGTGTGTGTGTGTGTGTGTGTGTGGAGTCGTCTCCGTGGGTGAATGAGGTTTAATTAGAGCTTGATTCAAAGACAGAAACATTTCAAAGAGCGCCGGAAGGAAGGTGTGGAAACACCAGCTGCTGCCTTCATTCAGGCCGCACGGAAAACTCTCAATGAAAGTTTAAACGCCACAACGGCAGTGTGACATGTGGATCTCACACACACACACGCACACGCACACGCACACACTGACTCAGGCCAAAACCACAGCGCACCAAATCTTCACGTGTCTGAGGTCTTCAAAGTTTTGAACCTCGGGTGAAGTTAAACTGAGGACAGTCAGCGAACCGACGAATAAACGGTCCACACGTCATCTGGACCGCAACGCCGCCAAGTTTAAAGCTTCAGGATCCATTTTATTGATAAACTCAATACATTTCTGTGTCATTAGATAAAAAAAAACACCTCTTTGAAAAAAAAAATAATAATAAGGCTTTTATTGTGAAAAACTTGCAGGAACGTGTGTGCCCACAGACTGGATATAAAAGTGTTCGTAGCTTCCAGGTCTGAAAAATGAGGCAGACGCAGAAGTGTCTTAAGCTGCAATACCACCGAGTGCCGCTAGAGGTCGGCTCCAAAAAGCCTCCGGCTCCGTCGACTCCCATTCAACTTCTCTCATCAAAGTCAATAAAATGTCTCCAAGTTAGCAGCGGACGCTTCAGGAACAGTATTGTCGTTGGGAGTCCTCCATGTTCGACCAGCACTCGGAGCATAAAAACAACATGCACAGATGTTTCCATGCAGCTGGTTGTGAGAAATATGTTTATAATTAATGTAAATGTCTTCAAAATCCATGAAAATTGCTCACAAATATTTTTATGGGAACAATATTTTTCTTGTTTTTGTTCAGAACAAACGACACACAAACTGTTCAAATAAACTCCCGTCATGCTTTCATCTGTTGTGACATTTTACTCGATCGCTCACACACACACACACACACACACACACACACACACACACACAGTAGTTTCCTTGTTCACTGACTGTGAAGTGTTTTGCTGCCGTGTGGAGTAGGATGGGAGGTTAATTACTGACTGCAGCGCACTAATGAACAGCGCTGATGTCTGAAAGTTGGAGGCAGCAGCATAAACAAACCTCACGGCGAGGTCATCAATGGGTCGGAGACACAACCTCCCTTCAAAACAACCAACTGACCAACCAGAGAGCAGCTCAAACACTTCTTCCATCAGCTGCGGCTCTTCTCCGTCCGATATGACAGTAAACTGATCGTGTTCGTGGTTCGGACTGAAGTGATCCGTCTTTATGCTATCACGTCAAACCGTGTAATACACCCGCCAGTCCACTAGAGGCCAGCGTTGTTGCCGTGACAGTTGGACCTCGCCTCAGCGTGAAAACCCCCATGGTTAAGATCAGGAAAACACAGACTGGATGTAAAAGTGTTCGTAGCTTCTAAAAAATGGTTCCGATGCAGAAGTGTCTTAAGCTGCAATACCACCCAGTGCCACCAGAGGTCGGCTCCAAAAAAGCCTCCGGCTCCATAGACTCCCATTCAACTTCTCTCATCAAATACTAAGTCAATAAAATGTCTCCAGCAGTTATCTCGGTGTTGTTAGCTAAAGTCACTCCTTCTTATTAGTTTTCTGGAGGTCCATCTGAAAATAATCCCTCATTCATTTGAAAATAAAATTCAAAAAGACCTGTTTTTGGGGGCGTGTCTGTTTGATTGACAGGCCTGTGGTGCAGTGAGGTTACAGCGATTGGTGGGCGGGACGTAGTATCTTTCGGGTAACTTTGAAGCCTCGAGTTTGGATTTCTTGGCCGTCGCCATCTCGTTATTTTAGAGCCAGAAGTGACCATAATTGGTCAAGCTGGGGAGGAGTGAGGACACTATGCACCGCCCACCTATACCCGGAAACCTGACTGCACCCCTGACCTGTCAATCAAACCAATCCCGCCCCCAAAAATCATATGTGTTTGAATCCTAATATCTAATGAATGCTGGAGTTATTACCAGAACACTGATCAGAAGGAGGGAGGTTTTTTTGGAGCCAGCCCCTAGTGGTCCTCAGTGGTACTGCACATTAAGGCTCTTCTGCATTGGGTCCACTTTTCAGACCCGGAAGCTACGTCCACTTTTAAACACAGTTTTTAACCCCCTACAGGACCTTAATCATGTGACATTGACACGTCACACTGACACGCTGTCCTCTAGTGGACTGGCAGGTGTATTACATGCTACATGGGTTGTTAATCGTCTATCGATGTAACTCGGGTAAAAACTGGAGGAAACTGAGTTGTTTCCAAGCTTCATATGTAGTTTCTGATTGACCTGTTTTATAGAATTGAAATGGTGTAAAATGATTCTGAATTGCAGCTCGGTTGTAAATAAGATGCAGAACCCAATGTGACGTTCAAACAATGGAAAACTCAAACGCCTGGAGCAGCAGCACACACTTTAGTCATTTTCTTCCCATCAACTAATCAATGAAGTGAGAATTGCTTCGGCTGTAAAACACAGCGAACGTAAAATCAGACTGATATCGTTCTGCCTTGCAGACGGAGAGACAGAGGGATCGATAGGAGATGAAGGAGGTCCAATAACAGCTCGGGCCGACTCTCTCGGAGGATTCCTATCCGCTCTGCGGCCGCAGGGGAGGCGAACACACACTTCCTGTTGTCTTCTCGGCTGGTGAATAATTACTGAGGGTCAAGCACAGCGCCGATCTCCAGAGGAGGCCGACGGAGACGAAACCGCACGTTAAAAGTCGTTTAGCCGGGATGATCGTCGGTTCACAGGACGGCTGAGGTTCATCTCCGTAGAAGTAAATGGGTAATAAATACGAGGTGAAGCCCCAGGCAGACAAAGGTGCACTAAATATCTCAATGTTTAAAAAAAAACAAACTCGGATACAGGAACAGAACCAAAGCAGGAACAACACAAAGGTTCCCCAAACGGCGTTGGAAGGATTTGTTTGGGCAGATCGAACAAATTTTGTGGTAGTTTGTGGTCCCGAGTCACCAGGAGAACCGTTTCTTTGGTACCAAGTCGAGGACGAAATGCTGAAAACACGACAGTACTCAGGTTTCCCAGTGGAACCGCAAGCTGGTTGTTGAACGTGTTACGAAGCCTCCAGTTCAGATTCTGTCAGCAGGAAGTGTCCATATTTGGACGAGCTAGGGGAGGAGCCAGTGGTGGATCCGACTGATCTGATTGGAAACCTGACTGCACTGCAGGCCTGTCAAACAAACAGACACGCCCCCAAAAACAGGTCTTTTTGAATCTTATTTTCTAATGAATGAGGGATTATTTTCAGATGGACCTCCAGAAAACTAATAAGAAGGAGTGACTTTAACTAACAACACCGAGATAACTGCTGGAGACATTTTTATTGACTTTGTATTTGATGAGAGAAGTTGAATGGGAGTCTATGGAGCCGGAGGCTTTTTGGAGCCGACCTCGAGTAGCACTCGGTGGTATTGCAGCTGAAGACACTTCTGCATCTGCCTCATTTTTCAAACCCAGAAGCTACAAACACTTTTATATTCACTCGATGCTATCGTACCAGGTTCGCTTTGCATTCTGGGACGCAAATGAGCAAAAATTAGTTACCAAGCCAGCTGGAGAACGAACTGAAGTCCGACTTCAGCCAGGTTTTGATTTTAAGAGTTTCCTGCAGAGCTCTGCGAAGTGTCAATTAAAAATAAACAGAAACGTTGGGAGTAAATCAAACTTTTATTCAGACAGTTATTTTAAAAATCTTTTCCAAGACACACGCTGAACAAAAAACAAACTTGATGTGCAGTTCATTCTGTGGTTGATGTGCAGAAACATGTTGAAGCTCGCTTCAGGGACCAGATGAAGTTTTTTGCACAGTTTATCATTCCAAGCTTGTTTTATTTTTCTCCTCTAAATGTGAGTTTTTATTTTCACTTACTGAAGGTCACAACATAAAACGCACCGCTTTCTGCTCTTGAATATCATCTGCAGGGTTTTTTTGAACTTCGGTCTCTCGGGGTTTGTTTCTTCTTCAGTTTTATTTAGAAAAAAGACTTCTGCTCCAGATCTGCGAGTTTAAAAATCAAACAAACTATCGGTGGCTCCTCACAGCTCCGTCAATCAGGATGAAAGCTTCCTGTCTCCGCCCCCCCTCCAAGCCCCCCAACCACACACACACACAAACACACACACACACACACACACAAAAAGACAAAGGCAAACACCTGCCCACAGCAATTAATAACATCAATGTCTATCAGCTGGCACCACTAATCAGCTGGTAACACACCTACACACACACCTATACACACACACACACACACACACACACGCGCGCGCGCGCGCATCTATAAAACGTCTCTGTGATCGATCAGAGTGGAAACGGATGCACACACACAGAAACAAACAAACACACACACACCAACACACCATATGGCTGCAGCTGTCCAAAAACGAGAAAGCTTTTAAGGAGGGAGGAGACAAAAGAAAGAGGAGGAGGAGGAGGAGGATGAAGATGAGGAGGAGGAAATCCTTTCTTTGTTTTTATCTATTTAACACTCTTTCTGTCTCTCTCTCCCTCATTTGTTCCCTCGGTGGATAATGAGAGCTAATCCACTTAAGCTGCCTCGCTCTCCCTGCTCCTGTCTGTCACCCCCCCCCCCCCCCCCACATCACAAAAACACACACACACACACACAAAGCGTTCTTCACATCCATCTGCCGTGACACTGGGTGTGTGAGTGGGAGACAAAGAGGGAGATGGAGGGAGGGAATTCCGTCCTCCTCTCTCTCCTCAGCACCAGCATCTTATTGTTCCAGATGACAGCAGGGGCGAGAGACACACACACACACACACACACACACACACACACACACACACACACACACACACACACACTTCAATAATAGATGTGTGGCTCCTCCCTCCCAGTTCGCTCACCATGACTCAGGACTGAGGCCTCCCTTAAAGGGACAGGACGTCTCCAAACAAGACAAACATCACCTGTCAGTGTGTCAGCGACCATCCATCGCTACATTAGCTGGTTGTTACCTTGACTTTAGCTGTTTTTAGCAGAATTATCTGTTTGTTAGCTGGATGTTAGCATTGTTAGTTGTTTTTTTTATTTGAGTTTAGTTGTTTTTTGGGTTTTTTTTGCAAAATTAGCCACAGAGGCTAACAGTTTAGCATGCTAACAGGCAGGTAACGTAATAATTCAAAGAGAGATAAGACGAGGCCGTGGGGAAGATCAACCTGTTCCTCAGACGTAGATTATTATCTAAATTATGACGACAAACGCTACGTGACTAAAACTACAATATATTAGATTAACATCAAACCAAATATGAACCTCCACGACCTCTGACCTTTCTGTAAACGTCAGCAAACGTGACCTTTGGGCTTAAAGAACATTTAGAGCTCCGACGTCGTGGACACCACAAGAGGGCGCCGCTCATACGGCCGGAAAAAAACACAAACGTGAAGCACACCTCAGAGGTCGAAGGTCGTGTTTCTGGTACTTCCTTCCTGATTGACACGCATGTCGGAGCCCGTTCATCAATTCCAACGGTAACCGTAGCAACCGAGCTTCGTCTGCGCGTCTCCTCCCAGGACGGATCACAGGACGTCAACCGGGAACAGACGGATCAGCTCGGTAACAAAAGCTCCTTTAAGAAATGACATCTTAATAACAGGATAGTCGCAGACGGTCGTCAAAACGAGTCCATGGATATCTTTGCTCATCAGATATCTTTGTTCATCAGATATCTTTGTTCATCAGATATCTTAGTTCCAACCAGACTGAGCTAGCTGAGCAGTTTAGTGTTTCTATGTTTTGTATTTATTCAGTTGGAGACTAGAAATCCTCTCTGTTGCTAGGTGGTTGCTAAGGGTCCGACTACTTCCTGGAGACCAAACGGAGACCTCGGGCACTGAAACAGGTCGTCTTCCTGCTTCACAGAAACGAGCTTCCAGTTCGTCTCTACAAAAATAAACCTGCACTCGATCTCATCCAACAGCTTTGATTTCATCTTAAGAAGAAACAAAATACGTCGGAAAAGTAGAAAAATTTATCGAACTTTGGTAAATCCGACATTAAAACTTCTTATTTCACTCTTTTACGAACTAACTTTCAGCCGTTAAGGTGCAGCGACTGGACGTTTCTCCGAGCGCTAACTTTTTCTTAAAATGGATTTTATAAAACAAAACAAAAAAAGCACCGTTCACGTCACTTAAATGATTTCACGACTGCTTCCGGTAAAAAAAAAAAAAAAAAAAATGAACACTTCACAAACCGGCTGCTGCCTTCAGGAGGTCAGCGCCTCCGGAGATACTTCAAACCGCCTCTGCCACATCTGCAGCAACGCGTCATTTAGCAAAACTCTCACAGTTCCTCCACAATAAAAGCTCATCAGTGGAAGCTCAGTCAGCCTTTCAAAATAAAACCCGTTTTATCAACAGAAATAACTTTTCATGGACAGTCGGGAGCTCTTCATCCCCTCATCATCATCATCATCATCATTATTAAAATAAAAACAATCGTCAAAACAGAAGGTGGCAAGAATCATGGGGGAAAAGTGGTCTTATCGTGAGCTTTAATTCCTTCTGTTTTAAAGGACCCCTCTGATTTAAAGGACCCCTCTGATGACGCCGTCCAAAGCTCCACCAAACAAACAAGCCGGAGCGATTTCACTGATCTGGCTCTGAGAACTGCAGCCGACGTTGCCGAGACTCGTCTCTGAATTCGTGTTCGATAAGTTGAATCAGTTCGTTGTTTCTTAACGGTTGTTACAGCGCGTGTGAACGTTTTGACGGCGTCCTCGTACCGGACGTCCTCTACGCCGACACCGAGCATCCCGTCCTGTCCTGATTCTGAAGTCCGGAGGTTCCAGCTTTCATGCGGAGAAGTTTCAGATGCAAGTCGACGATCACCGACAGCTTAAAAAAAAAAAAAAAATGACCCGACGTTTCTTCTGTAGAAGCTAAACGGACCTTTAACCTACAGACGGGGGACGGCTTGAAACCGAACACTTCCCGCCGACGTCATCTTACGGCTGATATTTGCCGATGTTTCCAGCGGTGAGCGGCTGCCACCTTTTTGTCTTTACCAAACATCTCCATGGTTACAGACGTTACTCACGGCTTTCAGCAGATTAGCCAAGATAATGAACTCTAATTGGCTGCTCATGCTGGCAGCGAGCGCCTGCTCCCCGGCTCGCTGGGAGAACAACACACTGAAGGAGGAGGAGGAGGAGGAGGAGGAAGAGGAAGAGGAGGAGGAGGAAGGTTCTGTGTGGAAGCATTTAGCACCTGAGCTCCACAAGGTGTGACGGTAGGCCCGATCTCCCAGCATGCACTTGCGCGTGCAGCTGCTGGGCCTTCACCCGTTTCCGCGCGGCAGAATGATATCACTGATCCCAGCTCATCTGGTACCCGTGGCAACAGCAGCCACTACAGACAGACAGCTGGGCGTCGGTTGTCGTGATAAAGACTCTCTGATTGCGCGCTGCTATGAATGCACGCTCGCTACTTCCTGTTTCCGACCGATAATTCGGGGTCCTATTTATAAAGCGCTGATTAGCATAACACTGAGCCGCCTGCGTCCTCGTGTCGGAGTGACTTTTTCAGGGACTCGCGCTCGGCTCGTCCTCCCCTGCTCTCCGTGTCGTTTCTCTGCGTTTAATATTTACCGACTTTTCATTTAAATGCAACAATTAAAGTAGAAGAATGTAGTTCAGACCGAACGCTCGGTGAAAGATGCTCCGACGAGGAAGGAGTCAGTTCGTCTGATGTCTGGTTTGTTACGACGTCCGCAAGACGTACCCGTGGAAACAAGCCGGCGGATGAACACGTCGGTGATCAGGTCAGACGGGGAGCAGATCTCCGGCAGTAAAACGTCCACAAAAAAACCCCATCGTGAACAGGATCTCTGCTGAAAGTATTACAGCATAAAGTCTGATTTTCAAAATAAAACCAAGATATGTTCATTTCCAACCAGCGAGGCTCCGCCCCTTCCTCTCCTCTCACCATCAAAACAAACTGCTGCTAGCTCGCCGCAACAACAGGAAGCGACGGGGTTTGTGGGAAACGTGGTCTCGTGATGGAACGAGGAACATGTTAAATGAGTTTTCTCCACTTCCAGCTGGAAGAAACATGAACTTTGCTTTGTTTTAGTGATTTAAAGATCATTTAAAGCTCTTATTTTAACAGCAGAAGGAGCCTTTGTGTTCTACAGGGTGCTGTTTTAAAAGGTCTCAAAGTATATAGATATAGATTTCCTTTTATATTTTGATTATAAAGCAGCTCCAGGTTATGTAAATACTGTGAAAGTGTCAAAACGCTCAATCTGCAGAGAAATGCACACGTATTTAGTAACTGAGCTGTTCGGACTTCTGTAAGTTTGTGATGTCACAGTGAGTCCGCGATGTCACAGTGAGTTTGTGTGTGATGTCACAGTGAATTTGTGATGTCAGTAAGTTTGTAATGTCACAGTAAGTTTGTGATGTCACAGTGAGCTTGCGATGTCACTGAGTTTGTGATATCACAGCGAGTTTTTTGTGATGTCACAGTGAGCTTGTGATGTCACAGTGAGCTTGTGATGTCACAGTGAGTTGTAAATTGTTAAATGAGTTTTCTCCACTTCCAGCTGGAAGAGACTGAACTTTGTTTTAGTGTCGAATGAACGTGATTTAAAAAGCATGTGAAGCTCTTATTCTGACAGCAGATGTATTCTTTGTTTCTATATTACAGTCACAGACGGTCTGTTCAGGAAAGATACGTCACTTTGAGCCCCTTTTTGTCACGTTGAGGGATTTTTTTTTTTTTTTCTCATTTCTGCAATTTAACAGCAAAAAAGAAAAAAGAAAATCACTTAAAACTCCACGAATTACATCTAAATGTTTGAGAACAACTCCTGGAGGGACTGATGAACGGAAACACAGCCTGCCGAAATCCGGCGGAGCGACCCTTTAACGCCATCAGTTGGTAGACAGTCTGGTTGGCCGGATTCTTCCTCCTCGTGTCAGCCGGTCAGTCGATCCACACGTCAACACCGGAACCCAGCAAATACACACAAGCAGTCTTTTCCCCCCCGAGCGGTTGAATCCGAGCGTCGGAGAAGAGAAAGTTGTTCCGAACGACGCCGGAAGCAGCGGAAACATAAAAGCCACGGCGACGCTCACGTGTCCCGGCGGCATTAAGAAGTCTGACAGCACCGCCGACCGAGGGAGGAGGACCTGAACACAAAACCCGCAAGACCGGCGGGAGCTTCGGATTATTAGCAGCTCAGCGGAGCAGATCGTATCCGCTTTGGCGGGAATTGGATTTTAGAAATAAAGACGGGAGTCTAATTTCCTGTGTGTGAAAGTTCTCACACGGCGAAGCGCTTCAACGCGACTCGGTTTCTTTTTCTTTTTTTTTTTTTCCTGAAACCGGGAGGAACGTCTGCCGTCAGGTCTCTCTGCAAACACAGAGTTGAGATATCATGTCCTTAGATACGAGTTGATCCGTTTCGACGGAGCCCCCCGGCTTCGTTCTTTTTTGTTTTTTCTTTTTAAACCAAAGAGGAGAAACGTGATGTAAAAAGTCGATGAACGTCTCCCTGCTGCGCTGGTAAACGTGAGGGTTTCCACTGTGAGCAGGTCCATCAGCGGTGTTGATAGAAAACACATCAATCAGAGGTTTTCACTCCTGGATCTGCTACTCAAGTCACTTTTATGGTTTAAAATCGGAACAAAATACGACATCTCGGGTCATTATTTTCTGAAACTTGTGTTCAGAGAGAGGGCAGCGCTGTACATCAACTTTTTATTCTATATTATTAATTTTATATGATACAAAGGGACGAGAAACACCGTTTATATGCATAAGGTTTAGTTTTTCGTCGCTCACCGAGCCTCGAAAACAAAAAACAAAAAAAAAACATTTATTACAAGCACCGTTATCATTAAAGGAGGCGGAGGAATAAGTACGTTTTAATATCCAGCCGCTGTGATGAGGATTAGAGATAATGAACGAACACAGAAACGCCGACAGACGGAAATAATTTACTTTCATGTCATTGTTTACCCATTCCCATGTTTTGCAGCCGTAGGTTTTCAAACATGGAAGGAAACCCCTTTTTTTTTGGTATTTTGTTTTGATCACGATCTGTTTTTAATAAAAGTGCTCGAGACGCCTCGCACGCGGCTTCAACGCGACTTCGAATAATACAAATACAGAGATGTCGTGTCGTCGTCTATCGGCCTGAATATGTCGGGACGCGACCGTCGTCAAAGAAGGAGGTCGCGCGGAGGTCGTCGGAGGGGTCAAACCCAGGATTTCGCCCGGGACGCCGGGGGTCGGGTCTCACGGTTGTGTTCAAAACGCTGCTCGCGAGGCTGTAAAGTTCAATATTTTCAACTTGCGCGGACGCAAATCTGTAATCGCCCCGAGGGAATAGTTTGCGACGCGTTCGACGCGCGGCGCGGATTTCTTAAACCCGAACCATTTTATTTGTTTTAACTGAACCACTAGCGACAAAAAAAAACAGCCCGAACTAATCAACTAATGTTTTCGATCCGAAGCTGGCATCGGATTTTATTTAATGCAAACAGGATACATTTGAATACGAATCAGAGTTATATAAATAAACTGAAGTACGTCAAAAGACTGAAGTTTCACTCTGCTGTTAACGGACTTCTGGATCTAACTTTTACGCACTTTTTTGGGGGGGGCGAGTCTGTAGATACTACATTACCCACAATCCTCAGACAGACACAGACTGACTGCACCCTCCCTTCATCAGCTGCAGACTGGACTTCACCTTTGACCAGATTAACAGTGAATCAGATGTGTTTTTCCAGCCCAGCGTGTCGCCGCTCCAGCTGACAGTCATGTAACATGATGGGGAGACACGACGACGAAGAGGAGGAGGAGGAGGAGGAGGAGGAGACCAAACATGGCATCTCGACAACTCTCTCAGAGAGAGTGTGTTTGATTTAATAAAGTGTCCCGGCAGGACGGTTCCTAACAAAGTTAGAGAGTCGGGGTGTGTCCGCCTGCAGCACAAACACGTCCCCTAAAAACCCAACGAAAGTTCCATCTCAGGAGAAAAACAACACACACAGACACACAACACAACACAACACAACACAACACAACACAACACAACACAACACAACACACAGCATCGGCTTCCGTCAAGGTTCATGCTCAGCAACTCATCAATCAATCTGATCAGTTACATCCTCTGCAGAGTCAGACTGACCATTGTGATAAAACGTCCACATGATCAGCCAGGCGTCCCGCTGAAGGAGAATATTTCTGCTCTCCACTTCAGCGATCAAATCAAACCACCGCAACAGCTGATGATGTCGTTTTTGCTGATCGAACGATCTGATTTAAAGATCAATAAAAAGAGCAGATGATCTGCAGCTGCTGAGACGACTCCTACTTTCTGTACTGGAAGTTGTTTGTTCGACAAAATAAGCAGTTTTAGAGGTGAAATGACTTGATGGGTTAATTAGTGAGGAGAATAATGAGACAGACACACATGCACGCGCGCACACACAACACACACACACACACACACACACACACACACTCACACACACACTCACACACTAATCATAACATCCAAACAGACACTTTCCCTCCTCTCACTCTGATTTTAAATCAGTTCAGTCACAATCAATCAGACATCTTGTCGTTTCACACATACACACACAAAAACACAAACACACAAACACACACACACCTCCATAAAGCGTCATTTAGCAGCATGCAGGACACATTTCCTGGTTTGATGTGATTCCTTTTGTAGAGACAATCACAATCAGCATCAGCGCACACACACACACACACACACACACACACACACACACACACACACTGCATATGCATGTGAACCCGTCACACAGCGGCACATCCAGGCCCTCCATTACCGGGAGCCGGATCCGGGTTCCCAGCTGCCGCCGCCGGATCCCCTGCCCCTCCATCACCCGCCCCCACGGCGGCACCTCCGGCTCGTTCCAGCCCGCCCGAGGAGCCTTTGTGTCGATGTGCAGCTCTGCGGCCGCGCCGCTTCTTCCTACCTGTTTTGTAGAAGGCATCAGTGTCGGGGTCGCTGGGCGCCTCCTCGGCCGCTTCTGCGGGGTTCATATCGGAATCCAGTTCAATACAATCCACCGACAAGAGAAGAGGGAGAACAAAGCGGTCCGCTCCGGAGAATCCTCGCCGCTCTACTCCTCACATGTCCTCCGTCCGGCTCCGTCCTCCGTCCTCCATCCGCCGCTCCGGCTCCGCTCGCTCCGTGTGTTTGGCTTCGTTTCTGTCTATTGTTCCCGGTCCAACCTCCGTCTGCGCTGTCCGCCAGGGTCTCTCCACCTCCTCCCTCCCACCCTCCCTCCTCCTCCTCCTCCTCCCTCCTCCCTCCTTCACTCTCTCCAGCAGTTCAACCCATTGATCTTCATTAGCATCATCTGTGAGCTTAAAGCTTTTCAATTAGTTTAAAACTGACGCCAAAATAAAAAATAATAATAATAATAATGACTTATAAGGCAAATGATTTCGTATTATTTTGTATATAAAAAAGATTAGTTCAAAAATATTAACTGGCATTTTAGCATCTTTCAGCTGTTGTTTTGGCTTTTTAATCTCTGAAAGTGCTGCACAGAAAGCAACAGATAAGTGATTAGTTTTTTAAATAATTAACACCATGATGGAAGCACTTGTAAATGACAGTTGTTGACGTTTCATTTTTACATCTTTAGCTTTTCTTTGTTTTTGTTTGTTTTACAAAGAGGAACAACTTGGGTGACAAATAATGAAAATAAATATCCAGATAAATAGATTTAAAGATTTAAATAATACTTCTTTTTTTTAAAATCACTTTTCAGTTTGAAATAAACATTAGAAACATGTATTTTATATTTTAACTCTATTCTATCTTATCCATGTCTTTTCTTGTGTTTAATTGGATCTGTTCTTGTGGATTTTATTTTTATTTTTAAATGAAATTTTAACATGTTTCCATTATATTTGTTTTATGGGAATCATTGCATGTAAATTGCTGCTGTTAAATGCTTTGAGCTGCATTTATAGTATGAAAGGTGCTATACAGGTAAAGTTTATTGTAATTATTATGATTGAATAGATTTTTAATCACTGCTGATCTTTAGGAGAAATCATGAAATTCATCTCTGGATGGAAAAACCCCGCTGAATGTAAACATTATGGACTCTTCCAGCTCAGAAAGGATTAATAAAGACTTACTGATTGCTTTGCGCTACACTCAAACAAATTGCTCCCAAATTTAAAGTACGCGACCGAAAAACAATGAAAACATAAAGCAAGATGAAAATCAAAAAAGATATGAAGCATAAACAAAATAAACATATAAAAATAATCTCTGATTGCTGCTTCTTAAAAACACGTTTTAAAAACTCACCTCCACGTTAAAGAAGCTTTTAGCAGCTGAAGATTCGGCCCAGTTTGGAGCAGGAAGTGACCATATTTGGACAAGCTGGGGGGAGGAGCCAGCGGTGGATCTGACCGATCTGATTGGAAACCCGACGATACTACGTCCCGCCTATCGATAATCGATAGCTGTAACCTGACTGCACCACAGGCCTGTCAATCAAACAGACATGCCCCCAAAAACAGGTCTTTTTGAAGCTTATTTTCTAATGAATGAGGGATTATTTTCAGATGGACCTCCAGAAAACTAATAAGAAGGAGTGACTTTAGCTACTAACTGCTGGAGACATTTTATTGACTTTGTATTTGATGAGAGAAGTTGAATGGGAGTCTATGGAGCCGGAGGCTTTTTTGGAGCCAACCTCTAGTGGCACTCGATGGTATTGCAGCTTAAGGCACTTCTGCATCGGGTTACGTCCAGTTTTATATACCGTCTGTGGTTTCCTCTTCGCCCTTCATCTTCCTCCCAGACCCACAAACGAGCAGGTGAATCAGACATGAAACTAACAGGATTTCCGTGTTTGTCCATTTCTCTCCAATTCAGATTTTATTCTTTGACATATTTGACCAGTCGAGGGCGATGAAGACGAAGGTTCTTTGAACTTGGAGGGAACGGACGGAGGAAACTGAATCATCTTTAAGGAGTCACACCCAGTGTGAACGTAGAATACATGTAAATATCTGAGCTGTGAAACGGACTAAATCAAATGTAAAGCGCCCCGACGTGTGGAGACGACATGACCATAAAGGGCTCATCTGTCAATATTGATATCACACGTTTTAATTTGTACACGTCATAAAGAGGCTTTGGACTTTAAGATCTGTTTTATCAATCAATCAATCAATCAGAGGAACACACGCCTCTCACCGTCCGTTCTCAACACTCAGTTAAAACACTGATGAGTAATGAGGAAACAGGCAGCAATTGGAGTTCATTAAAAACGAAAATAAAGTATACGCTTATACAAACTAACAAAGCCATAAATAAATCGACAAAATTCACTTTAAAGTTAGATAAAACATTGCAATAGTGTAAACAACGATATGAATAAAATTCCATTAAAATTCAAATAAACTTTTAAAACAGACCAAGAAGTGAAACCTTGTCAAATGTATAATTGAATAAATACAATAAATAAATTAAATTCATTTAATGACCAGATTTAAAAACATCAACATTCCCTGCACTATCAGTACCTCCTATTTCTCTACTCAAACTTCTCTACAGTCCTGAAAGCATCACTAAATAATATTTTATATAATAAGAACTACGCTACATGTAGCATTTTAGCCTTCTTTAGCTCTTTGTTTTGGTTTTTGTTGCACAAACAACTCTATTGTTTTGTTTTTAGAAATATAAAAAAAAAAAGGAGGAACAACCATTGAACTCATCACCTGCAGAGCCTGAACACCTCGCGCTGGCCGCTGCACCCTCTCGCTGTGTGCCACCGCCACCCGGTGGACAACCCTGCACATGACAACATGGTTCATTGTGCGATGATCCTGTCACGTGACTTGTAGTTTCACCTGACGCCCTCTGGGACCCCCAATGATGTCAGACTGCTGATGAGTTCAGGGACAGGAGATCCGCATCCTCCGTTTCTCATCTCGAATCGCTCTGGTGCTGCAGCAGCTTCACAATACTTCATATTTACATGATATTACTTTGTTCGTATATTTGTTTCTTGACTCCATAATCACATGTTTACATCCTCCTGTAAAAGGTGGAGCAGGTGGAGGCATTCATCCAGAAGTCTGTACCAAAACATTCAAGCAGTCCACTTCCCATCATGCAGCTGAGGCCTCGGACTTACAGTTGAACCAGTGTAGTACATAATGTGACCAACAGAGGGAGACACAAACCTGTTACTTACTTTCTATTATTCTGAGTTCAGTGAAATTTATTACCAACAAAGCATTCAATGATTGATGACTGTTAATTAATAAAACTGATGTATGAAACACAATCAGAAGAAAAAACGGTGCGTGTGAGTGAACTTGGTCACAAACACTTTAAAGCCTAATCCAAGTTATGGCCCTCAGCTGAGTAGAGACAAACAACAGTCCGTCAACACTGTCAGGTACAGCCTCTGGATGAAATGACAGGAGTTTGGTGGTGAAAGGTCAAAGTTCAAGGTCACTGTGACCTCGCGGTCCTCTCATCCGTCAGTCCCGTTCTTGTGAACATGATATCTTAAGAACGCGTTGAGGGAATTTGGTCAAACTTTGGTCAAAAACATTCACCGAATTCCAAGGATGAAGATTTTGGAGGTCAAAGGTCACGGTCACTCTCCCGTCACATTGGCCTCACGCTCATGAACGTGATATATCAGTAACGTCTAAAGGGAATTTCTTCAAATTTCAAACAAATGTTCAATTTAACTCAACGATGCACGAATAACATTTTGGTGGTCGGAGGATTAAAACGGTGCGTTCAAGAGCCACTGAGAAGTGGGAAAGTTCTGACCCCTGAGTGGGAGAACAAACGGGGAATATCCAGCACGGAAAGCAGGAGCTTTTTGAGAAGTCGGTCTGACGTCACTCGACGTGGCAGCGTTTGTACTTCCTCTGAAAACACAGACTTGGATAGCTTACCTTGTTTAATAGATGTGTTGAATTAGAAAAATGGCAGTATATCAAAATATAATACGGATATAAGACGCACCTCTGGAGCCAGCCTCTAGTGGCCGTTCGGGGAACTGCAGTTTTCGCCTTCATTTTTCAACCCCTTAATTTGCATCACATTTTCTGGACGCTGACGGGAGCCTGAACGCACCATCAGTTTGATGCCACGGCGGAGTTCCGGTGACAGTAAAGACGAAGACGTGTCGGAGTTAATGTGGTACCGATTTATTGATGCTAAAATGCTACACAGCACCTTCACATGTCAGGGGTCTCATGGACAAAGGTTGGATGTCCCTGCTGTTTACTGTCCGAGTGAATACAAAACTGTAGGGCTCAGACGGAGGAGGAGGAGGAGGAGGAGGAAGAGGAGGAGGAGTGGGCGGAGTTAGATGCTCGCTTTGTGTTTTTCTCTGTGGTGGCAGAACTCCTTCATCTCAAAGGAACAAAATATTAAAAAAAAACAAAAAAACACAGGCAGTCGGAGGAACGTGGGTCGCATCTTTACCACCTGCAATCCGCCTCGTCCTGCCGGCATGTTAACGTTACCGTGGCGACGCGAAAAGACAAAATCAAACTGTTCAGCACGACGACAGCCCATTGAACAAGTCTCAGTAGTATGGCACCATTTCCAGGCTGTCAGTGTCTCGTGATGACCGAAACTATTTACAATAAAAAATAAAAAAAAAAAACACACAAAAAAACATCAACTGAGGAGTCTGATAAGCTTGTGTTTTAAAAATAGTGCTTGAAAAGAGTGACTTGACGTAAAACTATGTACATACCTGTATTTGTCAAAGCTCGTTCGCTTTTATATATACACATCTTTTTTTTTTCACATTGTTAATAAGTCACATCGATCATATTAAATATAGCAAACATTTCTGCTGTAGAAAAACGAAAAGGTAAAGAAACAATTCGAATGACATGTAACGTCCACGTGTGAATCACATCTCAACATAAAACAGAGAACAATTATATTTATACGAATAGTCATGACATTAAAATGGAAATCTCTTTTCAGCATCTTTTTCTGGATGAAATATTTCGACTTTTTTTTTTTTTTTTTTTTTATGTACATGAAACATTCAGAACTGCACCTTCCAGTCGAGATCTCGTCTGAACACTCACATTTGGTTTGTCAGTGTCTGCCTTCCTGAGACTGCTCCAGGATCCCGTGTGCACCTGAAACTGCTCACCGGCGGACACGTCGCCTACTTCTACCGTTGAAAAGGAAGTCCGACACGATTTGGGGGGAGGAGGGTGGAGGGGGTGGGGTGGAGGGGGAGACGTGTTCGCTCACACCGCGAGTCACAAGAGAAGAAGTTCACATTAGTGCATCCACAGTGGGTTTGTATCGACCTTCGCTTTCCCTCCAGGGTTCGGAGCCTCTGCACACCTGGTATCAACACCACATCTTAAAACTAGTCTTAAAACCAGTTTTAAAACGAGTCCGAGACCAGTCTTTCAGCCACAACGAGATATAAAACCAGTCTTAAATCCATTTGAAAACCATTTTGAAAACCAGTCCAAAACAAGTCTTAAAACCAGTCCACAACCAGATATAAAAACCAGTCCAAACCGGTCTAAAACCAGTCAGAACCAAAATTTAAACCAGTCTAAAACTAGTCCAAAGACAGTCTACAACCAGTCTTAAAACCACTCCCTGATTAGTTTTAAAACCAGTTCAAACTAGTCTTAAAACCAGTCTTAAAACCAGTTCTAAAACCAGTCCCTGGTCAGTTTTCAAAACCAGTCCAAAACTAGTCTTAAAACTAGTCTTAAAACCAGTATAAACCTGTACAGGAAATAGGCAGATTTCCTGCAGACTGACCTGGTGTCTATAAAGCAGCTGTTTCCTGAATAAAAACTCTGCTATCTACCTGGCGCTGGTTTCAAGACTCTTCTGGGTAAATTTTGTTTTACATCAGACCCACAGCTGTGGAAGAAGCCCCGCCCCCTCGCACAGTTCACTAATCCAGCGCAGCACAGAGCCCGACCCTCTCAAACCTCGCTGGAATAATTCAATAATCTGAGTCTGAAACGACGCTATCAGGTCGGGTCTGACGGTTCAGGTTGGGAATTACAAATTATTTGCGTGTTCACGTGTTTATTTCCGTGTTTACCTGCAAATAGAACGGGGAGATCCGATCACAGGTGGTCAATCGGGACGCATGTTAATACCAGGTGTGAACCGGGCCTCTCACATGAATCTGATTTAACGAGTCTGGATTCACCGTAGAATGATTTCAGTCGGTCGAGGAGGACGAATCATTTCGAGACGACGTCTCACAGTTTGACTAAATGTCCTAATGTTCAAAACAATCAGAACTTGCTGAAGGACACAAATAAATACAGAGACTTAAAATTTTCTTCTAATAGAGTCAGTTAAAGTTTTAACAATTAGAAAAAAAAAAAAAAAGAAAAAAAAAAAAAAGGAAGAAAACTCATCCGGAGACAATCGACATAAAAACACAATTCAAGATAAAAGTGATGACACTAGTTGTACAGAAGTGTTTGTGCTTGTGAGGACATTAACCCGTCACCTGAAGAATAAAAACACGGTCCATCAGGAGCTCCAAATTAAAAGAGGAGGAGTCAGGGTGGGCTGTTTTCACCCCCCGACTGCATTTACTGGGCGCTTGAAATAAAGTGCAGGAGATTTCTCGCCATAATTTCAAAACTTCTAGACTTTTTTCAAACAAGTATGGATTAATCTCGTTGTTGAAAACCGTTCAACGGAGAAATCACTGAACACAGAGATTACATTCTTGTAGCACAACAGGAAAAAAAAAAAAAATGCATACGAGAGAGAAACCGAAGCGGAGATCACAGTGTGTTCGTGTGCTGCGTTCAGGTACAGGGCAAAAACAACGTTCACCTCAGACGAAACTTTAACAGGGCCAACGGAAGGGGATCAAAAACCTGCGAACATTTAATTTCCTAACGAACCTTCGTTCTGAGGCTCCAGCAGCATTTAACCTTTGTTATAAACTATAACCAAATCCTTCATATGATAACACATGTATATTATATATTTTCAAAGATTTAAATAGTGAATAGTCGATATAAAACTTAAATCTAAATAGTTTTGCGGTGTATCTGAACGCAGCAACCGTGAGACTCGGCCGGACAGATTTACGTCTCGGCACGACTTCAAATAAAAACTCCACTGAGCGCTCTTCACTGCATTATTGTAAACAAAGAACTCATATGATAATATGACTTGAAGTACAACACACTGACCCCGCCCCCCCTCCCGGCGAAAAAACATTAGAAATTCAAACGGAAACAGGAAGAACCTGCAGGCCTGCGACTCTGCTGTTATCTGGATGTATAAGGCTGCTCCAGTCACTGCACGGTGTCCGCTGCCCGACGACCGACCGACCGACCGACCGACTGACTGACTGACTGCCCGGTCACATGGTCAGAGGTAGAAGCCGGTGGCTGGTGGGTCTGCGAGGCTGGGGAGAGTTTCGGGGCCAGGCATCTGGACAGCAGGGGGCGCCGGTCCATTGCCGTTGGGCAGAGCGCAGCCTCCTGGGTAGGAAGTGTTCAGGATGCAGCTGTTCTCCATCTGCACGGGATCAGAGGAGATCGTGAGCTCCTTCATGTCTCAACATTCAAACGCGTTTTAGAGAAAAGAATAAAAGCACGACGACCCAAAGACGACAAGTAAGGAAGTGTAGTTTTAAAAAAAAAAAGAAGTCTCAGTTTAGATCCTGAATATAATGATTTGAACTTAGTGAGGTTTCATTCTGAGAGCTGCAGGTGATGCAGTGCAGTAAAATATAGTAATAAGGTGGAACTGTGTAGATTATAACCCTGTTTGTAAATATTTGTATTTTTGTTTCACATGTTTATAAAAGATCTCAATAACTTGAGGTTTATGTTCTGAGTTTATGTTCTGGATTCATGTTCTAGGTTTACGTTCGAGGTTCATGTTCTGAGTTTATGTTCAAGGTTTATGTTCTGAGTTTATATTCTATGTTTATGTTCTAGGTTTATCTTCAAGGTTTATGTTCTAGGTTTAAGTTCTAGGTTTATGTTCTATGTTCAAGTTCTAGGTCTATGTTCTGAGTTTATGTACTTAGTTTGTTTTCTGAGTTTCTGTTCTGAGTTTCTGTTGTAGGTTTATATTCTTAGTTTCTGTTCTAGGTTTCTGTTCTTAGTTTATGTTGTAGGTTTGTAATCTAGGTTTATGTTGTAGATTTATGTTCTCGGTTTATGTTCTTAGTTTGTTTTCCGAGTTTATGTTCTAGGTTTATATTCTTAGTTTGTTTTCCGAGTTTATGTTCTACGTTTATGTTCTTAGTTTGTTTTCCGAGTTTATGTTCTACGTTTTTGTTCTGGGTTTATGTTCTGAGTTTATGTTCTTTATTAGTTTTTTGAGCACCACAATCCTAAACAGTGAACATCCAAACTTTTCGCCACCCTGTGCGTGTTCGAGCCGCCTCACCTTACTGTGGTTGGGGTCGTGGGGGATCTCTGAGGCCACCATGCCATAGTGGTCGAGCTGCCGGCAGGGCTTGCCCACCCCGAGGATCTGCTCCAGGGAGGTGTTGGGGGGGGAGCACTGCGACAGGGTGGAGACGACCTGTACTAAGGGGACCGGGATCTGCTCCGGCTCCCGCTTGTGGTTCATCCCCTGGAAGGACGAGACGGAGGACTCGGCTCCCTGCTGCTGTCCGCTCCTCCCGAACAAACCACTTCCACTGATCGAGTAATCCGCGTTGTCCATATCGGGCATGCTGTAATCCATGCACGACTCCAGGGAGGTGTTGCTAAGAGGTTTTTGGCTGTTATCAAGGCAGGCGCTGCCGCCGTGACTCTCGCTGAACCCGTAGTCCTGCCACTGGGACTTTCCTGCCGAGCGCTCCGAGCTGATGCCACACAGTCCGTTGAGGTTGGCCGCCTTCTGCTTGGCGTGGCACTGCTGCATCAGCTGCTTCTGGATCCGCGGCGGCTGCTGCTGAAGGTAGTGTTGGTGCTGCTGCTGCAGCTTGGCGTCCAGGTCGGACGCCTTGTCACTGAAAACAGTCTGCTGCGTGTTAAAGTGTTCCAGCTGGATCCCCGCCGTGGCCAGGACGTCCTGAGCCCTCCACTGTCCTTCGGGGACAGAGTGGTTCTGTCCCACCGTGTCTCCGTTGACCATGGTGTTCGCCACACGGTCACTCTGCTGGCCCCAGTCATGCGTCACTTTACATGGTCGCATGCTGAGGTGCTGCTGCATCTGTTGGGAGAGCTGCACGATGGGAGCCTGTTTACAATGAGGGAACTGCATCTGCACACGGGTGTCAGAGGGGGGGTGGACGTCAGGTAGGGTCACGGTCGTGGAGATCACCGAGGTCACCGAGGCGGTGCTCGGAGGCGCCTGTCCTCCGTGCTCCGCCGACTCCGTCTTTCCTTCGATGGAGTCGTAGATGTACGAGAGGATCTCGTCGTTGGTCAGCAGGTCGTCCAGGGTGGGCACACGTTCGGGGTCCATCTCCACTCGGATCATGCGCTCGTCCAGCAGCAGCAGCTCCAGGTCCTCGGCGCTCAGCCCCAGCCCCTCCAGAGCGCCGAACAGCTCGCCGTTCGAGCAAAACCCGTCCTCTGCTTCCACGACGCCCTGGCTCTCCAGAGAGAGGGAGTCCAGCGTGGCCAGCAGCGGGTCAAAGCTGGTGCCCGGCTCGGTGACGCCCAGACCCATCAGGCCGTTGGTCGGCTCGTCCCAGCTCTTGCGCAGGCCGGAGGGTTCGGAGTCGGAGAAGCCCATCTGCTCTCCGAAGAAGCTGCTGTGGAAGGACACCTTGGGCTCCGGTGCCAGCTGGCAGACGTACACCGACTCGTCCTGGCTCATGAGCGCCCCGAGCAGGGAGCCCGGGTCCAGACCGTCCCGCACCAGCCGCTCGGTGCGGCTCTTCTTCGACTTGCTGCTGTTTTTCTCGTGGGTTCCGTCTCTGAAGCCGGCAATGGGGTGGTTGGACTGGTAGAGCAGCGCCTCGCCTGTCGCGTAAGTGAAGGGGAGGTGCATGGAACGCTTACGCAGGTGCTCTCCTCCTTCTTCGTCCCTGTGGAACCAGAAAAACAGGATCAGCATCGGGAGACGTCACCACGGCAATGTGCGATTTTAACCCGACACATAGACGTACAGGAGAGGCCTCTGGGTGGCGATGATGTAGTCTGGTTTGCCGTTCTTGTAGACCAGCCGGGCATTGGCCTGGACCCACTTCCAGCGGTTCTCCTTGGTGAGGAGCCGGAACACAGTCAGACCGCTCTCTCCGGTCTTCATCACTGCACACAAGGAACACAAACACGGACTAGCGTGGATTAAAGAATCAACGTGAACCTCCTGGAAGCACTCAAACTAGCGGACGATTTTATCAAATCCAATTCAAGAGAAAGAAAATGACGTCATAAGTACAAATCTTCAGTTTTCATGCATGTTAGAGACGAGAAGGAGATGTGAAGGAGACGCGAAGGAGACGCCCAGGAGACGCCCAGAAGACGCGAAGGAGACGCGAAGGAGACAAGAAGGAGACGCCCAGGAGACGCGAAGGAGACATGAAGGAGACGCCCAGGAGATGCGAAGGAGAGGAGAAGGAGGATTACTTACGAAAGCTGTCTGAACTCTCTGACCAGGTTGGACCGGACCTCCTCAACATTTTTGGACGGGACTGGGACTAAAATAGCTGTTGTTTGTTTGTTTCCCTGATCTGCCAGATAAAGAAAGAAAAGTTGGCGACTTCAACATTACTCACTTCTGACGTGGTTCTCTGCGCAGTACAACATGTCTGCTGCGTGGATGAACTGGTATCCAGATCCTCTGACCCTCATCTCGGCCTCCGTGTAGCCCAACACGATCTTCCCCCTGCAGAGACAACCAAAGATCACATCCATCAAACCTCAAATACGACATTAACGATCTGAAATCCACTTCCTCGACGAGCCCAGAGACAAAAACCTACTTTGCGTCGCAGGCCAGAGGCGTGAAGTCCAGCTTGTGTTTGGTTCTGAAGATCATGTTCTTGGTCCGGATCTCCAGGATGGACGGAGGCTGCAGGGGCGTGGCGATGGCGAACAGGGCGAGCTGCGGCGGCGCCTTCCCTTCGTTCTCCTGCCGCTGGTTCTGTCCGTGCAGAAACTTGAGGCGGCCGTGGATGCTCAGCGCCTGTGAGGTTAAGACCAGTCTTTATGACACGTGCTCATAAGAATACGGTTGTTGTTACATGTGGACACTGAAACGGTCCTGTGAAACCCAAATCAGTTTGGGCTACGGTCAAAATTCTTTCACTATTCAAATCTGCATCTTTGCTCCAAAACACTTCTGCTTTCAAAATGTCAATTTCTGGGACTTTTTTCCCCCAATTATCTCTAAAACCTATTTTTGGAAACTCATCCTAGAGCGCTGGGCCACTTGTCCCAAAACTGATCTAAGGTTTAGAAAAGAATTAGTATACGTCAATCCGTTGATTAATTATACAATTTTCAACTTTAGTCTGGAATTAAAATTTTCGAAAAATGCTCATAAATCAAAATTGGCAAACCCAACTGGAACCAAACGTGGTGCCGGGGTTGGGATGCTCGCTCCGAGCTTTGCTGAGCGGTTTATCAGCTCATCCTCTGTCCTGTGTTTTTATTTGTCTCATTATAAACCCAGCGAGCGCCTGGAGAAGTGTTTCCACTCCCAGTAAATGAAAACCTGGTTGAACGTGTTACGAGGCAGGAGAGCGATGCAGCACCAGGCCGGACCAGTGGGAGGAGACTCTGTTTGGACTTCGACCAGCCGAGCACACGAGTTCCGGAAATGCATTGAAGTCAAGTTCAAATCCACTTCTGTTGGTGTAGAGAGCCGATAATCTGAGCTCAGCGGGTCACCCTGACTCTATTCGCTAATCACAGGTGTGTTTTTGATGTAGCATGAATTAAAGCCTTTAAGAGGCAGGTCTGCTTGCACGTTTTTCTGCAGAAGATCAGATTAATGATCCCACAGGGAAGTCTTCAGCCTGGATTTAAAGGATCAGAGTCGCAGCAGGACTGCAGTCGCAGAAAAACTGCAGAGTCGCAGTAAACCTGCAGAGTCGCAGCTGAGTTGCAGTAGACCTGCAGTTCGTTCCAGATTTGTGGAGCATCAAAGCTGAATGATGCTCCTGCATGTTTGTTTTGGTCTCTGGGGTTCAAGTAGGGTCCAAAGTCCACGTTAGTCCCTGGTGTGTTCAGCCTGCAACGTCTCCGTCGTTCGGACATGTGACCTACCAGGAAGCCAGACGAGTTGTCCAGCAAGCAGCGGAAGCGGCACACGAAGCTCCTCTCCAGGAAAGACGAGTTCTCCGGAGGAAGCTGTTCAGGTTTGTAGGTGACCAGAGTCGAGCTGCTGTCGGGCTCCATCTCTGTGGAGACAAACATCAGGCTGAGTTCACCGCTGCACCGGTACCGGTACCTTTTATTCAAATGGAACCGGAGGCCAGCAGAGCGTCACACATTCAAATGCAGCTGAAAACGGATGCAGCTTCATTTCTGTCGCATCAGATTTGGTTCAAAAAGTTTTGTGTTTCCAGCTGGAAACACAAACTTAAGCCTCTTTTCCTCGGCTCGGCACCCGGTTCTATTTTTCAAACAGAGTAAAGAGCAGCGTCCTCTCTGTCTCCTCCATCGCTTGTGAAGACGACGTCGCAGCATTTCATGAGTCATCGATAAAGAAAGTGGCAGCGACCTTCAGTGGGAAACTACCTGGTACCGACACGAGTGGCGTCGAGCCGGTACCTGCAGCGGAAGAAAGGCTTTTTTTTTTTTTTAAATCGTATTTCTAAATTCTGTCAGATGTCTCTGATCCACAGATGAAATGTTTTTCAGTTTGGGCTCGAACACGGAGATTAAAGTGTTTCTCGGTCCCTGCGGGAAACGCCGACGATCACGATGTTCAACACAACTTCGGGAAGTTCAAGCGGTTCGAAATTCTGTAAAATTCGCGCAATTTTTTCAGCAAAAGAAATGTTGTCGAGGGGAGCTCGAAACTGACGTCATCAACACAAACTGACTCCTCGTTTACAGTCAGCTCAGCTAAAAAGCTCCGCTCTCGTCACCGGAGCAAACACAGAAACTCGTGGAGGGTCGGATCTGGTGTTGTGTCACACACACACACACACACACACACTCACACACGTAAGCATCTTAAAACCCAAATACAGATCTGGGACCACTTCACCACGTAAGCCACCATGCAGATTACTGGGTCATGTGATCTGACCTGGTGTTACAGCTTAATGTCTAAACTGCGCGTTCTAACCGAGTGATATCGGTTTACTGCAGCTCCGACTCAGGTTTGTTGTTTTCCGTGCAGTGCGGAAAGCGACTTCATCAATCGACTTCATCAATCGACTTCATCAATCGACGTCGGGATCAGATCAACTCAGCTCCCGCCGCCGCCGTTCACCTGCAGGGGGAGGCAGAGAGCGGTCGGTCACCTTGAGGGGAGTCCTGGCTGATGGCCGGCGTGGCGTCAGGAGGAGGGTTCAGGGCCCAGTGCAGGTTCCTCCGCAGCTCCTGCTGGTCCTCGGTGTGGACCAGCTCGTACACACTCTGGTGCATGACGTCGGTCTGATGAAGACAGAGAGGAGGAGGAGGAGGAGTCAGAGAACCCAGAGACAGACAGGAAGTGGGCCACATTATACACCTGAAAAAGAAATCACCAAATATAATAAAGATCTGACAGCAACAAATCAATCAAAAAACACGTGTGGCTGCAGCTGATTATTCTTTTCATCATTGATGAACCTCCAGATTATCTTCTCCAATATTTAATTTGGTGTTTTTTGGGATTCAAAATGTCAGAAAGTGTTAAAAATAACGTCAAGTGTTTAAGGTGCTGAGTGAAGCCCGGTCCAGTCCTCAGCGTCCAGCCAATCAGCTCGCAGCAAAGTCAGCTGATCACATCAGGTGTTCAAAGGAAGTTCAGTTTATCATCGTGGAGGGAAATATTCATATTTAATAGGCAGTTTTTTTTTTTTTTTTTTTTTTAAAGACTCGCTGTCTGAGAAGAGTTTTCCCCACATCAGAACAGACCCGGTTCCTGTTTCCGGTCCTGATCATGTGATCAGTCCTGAGCGAGCGTGTCTGATACCTGATGGAAGCCCAAGTAGTCCTGGATGGTGTGGGAGGAGTAGAAGATGGTGCCGCCGGCGGTGATGACCAGGACGAACCCGTTGAGAGCCTGCAGGCCGAAGACAGACATGTCCGTTACTTATTTCACCGGGTCGAGTGTTTAACAAATAAACCCGGACCTCCTCATACTCTCTGCAGCGCCCCCTGCTGTGTGGAGGCCGGTACTACACATCGACTCTGTGAAACATCATACACAGCAGCTTTCAGAAGGGAGCTATGGAGACAAAAACTCAGACAGTAAATGTAGTTCAGTTTGACCTGGAAAAGTTGTGTAACACACAAAAAAAAACACACCTGGTGGAACATCTCACAACTAATCAGGTTACCATGGCAACAAGTCAGTAACATGATTAGGTATAAAAAGATGATTTCAGAGAGGCAGAGTCTCTCAGCAGCGAGGATGGGGAGAGGTTCACCACTCTGTGCAAGACTGTGTGGGAAAATAGTGCAACAATTTAAGAATAATGTTCCTCAACGTAAAACTACAAAGAATAAGTGGATTTCATCATCTACAGTTCATAATATCATTAAAACATTCAGAGAATCTGGAGAAATCTGGACAAAAATTGATTTCTGAAGAAATCTCGGACAAGGCTGAAAACCAATATTTGATGGTGGTGATCTTCGGGCCCTCAGGCAGCACTGCATTAAAAACACACACTATTCTGGAGTGGAAATCACTGCATGGGCTCAGGAATACTTGTGAAAACCATCGTCTGTGAACACAGTTCATCGCTGCGTCCACAAATGAAGGTTAAAACTCTCCAAAGAAGAAACCAGATAGAAACATGATCCAGAAACACCGCTGCCTTCTCTGGAAGATGGACTGAGGTGAAGTGGAAAACTGTCCTGTGGTCTGATGGATCACAATCTGAGATTCTTTTTGGAAATCATGGACACTGCATCCTCCAGGTTAAAGGGGAAAGGGACCATCCAGCTTGTTATCAGTGCACATTTGGGGCATCATGAGATGAGAAACATCACACAGGAGACCCTGAACTGTTGAGCAGCTGAAATCTAATATCAGGCAAGAATGGGACCACATTTCACTTTCAAAACTCTAGAAACCGGTTTCCTCAGTTCCCAAACTTTTACAATACGAGAGCATTTTGTAAACAGACACACCCGACTGTCCTCACAAACATCCAGGGAGTCATGTCTTGCCAGGAGCAGCGATGAGTAACGCCGCCGACGCCATGTTGTTCTGCCTGACGACCCACCAGCCGCCCACTGGGATTATCTGACACACTTCCTCCTCGTAAACATCAACACACACACACACACACACACACACACACACACACACACACACACACACACACACACACACACACACACACACAGGCTGAAGGAGAGCTCAGACCACCATCATCATCACCATCATCTTCATCACCTTCATCATCACCACGAAAGAGGAGGAGGAGGATGAAGAGGAGGAAGAGGAGGAGGAAGAGGATGAGGCAGAGGCAGAGGAGGAGGAGGAGGAAGATGAGGAGCCTTCATCTCTGATGCTGATGTTCCTGATAAGAGTAAAGTTTCTGGCCGGCAGCCTGCTTCCTGCTTCATTCTTTCTTCTTCCTTCTTCCTTCTTCCTGCTTCCTTCTTCCTCTTCCTGCTGCCTGCTTCCTCTCCTGGAATGCCACTCTGATTCACATAGGAAGAAACTGGACCGGAAAATCGGTGACTGCAGTAGAAAAGAGCTGTCAGCCATCTCTGCTCGGTTAGCGAGGCCACGGAGCCTCCTGAACCAGAGAGCTGCTCCTTCCCGCCGACTCAGTGCTTTTCCTCCAAAAACCTGGAGCTCTAGGAAAATGTCCAGGTTCAGAAAGATTGATGGAAAATATTATTTTGATAAATGGCGACTAAAATTTAAAGAACGCAAACAAAACGTCCAGATATTCCAGGACTTTTCCCAATAAATGATCACATTTAAGCTGTACGGAGCATATCTGCCAGACAGGAAGAGCACAGAGAATTTTCATAATAAAAGAACCTGTGCAGACTCCTGATGGTCACCTGACTACTGCGACGTCCCCTCTGTATTTAAAGTAGAAAGGAGATCAGCCTGATACAAAATTATCATGAGGATGAATGTTTTTTTTTTAACTAAAACTTTGTTGACAGCAAAACAGGAAATAACAATAAAAACAAAACGGAGAGAAAGGTTTACCAGAGAGAAGCAGCTGTTATCTTAGCTTAGCATAAACACCTGAAGCTGAGGGAATCTCGGACTGATACAGATTCTCAGGATTTTGTGGGTTTTATTTGCGAGTTCACGGATATGTTTTAACTGCTTGAACAACAAACTGATTTAAATATTTTTAAATTGAAAGCAGCATGCTTTTCTTCCTGTTGGCAAGGTTAACGATGGGCTTCCCTTCTCCCACATTTTAACACATCAATAGTTGTTTTTAACAAACTCTACATGCGGCTTTCTCTTTTCGAGTCGTCGTTTTTGAGCCGAAGCGCTTGAAACGTTGATTTTCATGCATGTTCGGCTCGTTAGCAGCCGCAGGAAGAAGAAGATACGGCAGGAAGAATATTCCTTTTGATGGTTAATCGGTCGTACGATGACTGACCTGCAGCAGCAGCTCGCCTTCGGAGATCTTGCCGTCCGCCGCTCCTGCCGCCTTGCCGTCGTCATCGTTGGCGGTCGGAGTCGCTCTGTTGCGACTGTTCAGGGCGACTGCAGAGACACAAAGACAGACGGACGGGAGTCAGTCACGTATGTTGGATCATTACACTTTCATCACAACAACTTCCACTCTCATTTCCTCGTATCATGTTTGTTTGTTGTGACATCAACAAACAACAACAAAAAAACACATTTCTTCTTCCTCGAGTCTCCTGAGAAGCTGCAGTTTAACACACGTGTCTGCATTTCCTGAATTTTAACGACAACTAAAAGAAAATAATCAGCTTGTTGTGAGGTTTGTTTGTTTGTTTGTTTACGTCACCTGAAGCCATCAGAGGTTCATATCTGGAGGTTTGAGAGAAGCTATTCGATAGATTTTCATTAAACACCTCAATTCATCCTAAACGAGCTCAGGCTCAGAGAAGGATCATGTTTCTATCTGGTTTCGTCTTTGGACAGTTTTAACCTGCATTTGTGGATGCAGCGATGAACTGTGTTCACAGACGATGGTTTTCACAAGTGTTCCTGAGCCCGTGCAGTGATTTCCACTCCAGAATAGTGTCTGTTTTTAATGCAGTGCCAGTTCAGAGTGTTATATGTTAGTTTTGAAGCCAACTAATTACGTGATTAACAGTTTAATTATTGATCACTGAGCCCATTAGGAGTAAAAACTAAAAGAGAATCATAGATTAGCTGCTGAGTTGATAATTTAAACTTTGTTTTTGGACCGAAAACATCATGAAGTGACGGCAGATCAGCAGATTATCGACGATTAATAAACCGTCAGCTACAGCTGACGTTGTCACGGTTGTCTGATGAGCTGCGGTGATGTCATGAGAAAGAGAGCAGCGGTCAAGCCCATTAATCTCTGACCCCTGAGGGAGCGGCGTGCGGCGACCCACGATGACTTTTGACCCCAAAGGTGATGTGTTGGCATGATTCGCTGAGCGGGTTCTGGGTCAAGTCTTTTGTTTTCTGCGAACTGGGTTAAGAATGAGTCCATCAGCGAGGCGGAGCGGCAGCGGAGCATCTGGACTTCACACGAGATTCGGCTTTGGTCGAGGGGCGACTTTTAGGAGCCCGCCGACAACGTGTGACATAATCCCACGTAATGGCGAGGAGATGGCGTAAGCGCGCCCCCCCCCCCCCCCATCCCTTTGTCTGCGGCCTGTTTCCACCATCAGCTAATACATCACGTATTGATAAATGATAGCTCAAGTCATTTATCCGACAGAAAGTCTCATCAGTTCTCCGCTTACAGCTTAAAGCCCTCCTGTCAATCAAAAAAACAAAACAAAAAATTCACGACGTGAAAGTTCCACCTCTACGCAGACGACACCCAGTTATATCTGTGAAACTGGAGGGAAACGAATCAGATCGAATCGAAGTCAAACTTCCAGCAGGTCTTGAAGACTTAAAGACCTCGATGACATGTTCATGTATATGACCCTCAGAAACTCACTTTCACAGGAAATAGTCGTTTAACCTACAAATGAATCAAGTTTCTCGGTCTGCCTTCTTCACATTGTTACTTCCAGGCCGGACTCGTGTAATTCTTAAAATATCAGGATGTTCCGATAACTCTTTAAAAGAGGAGTGACAGGATTTAGAAAACGTAGTTCGTAGATTATAATTAGGGATGCAGACAGAAGAGAAGTCCCTGAAGGCATCACTGGACACGTGAGCGGTTCTTCCTCCAAACAGCACCGAGCTGCGTGCCCGCTGAGCCCTTCGCTCGTTCACACATCAGAAACTTCAGGTATGCAGCAGCAGCGGCGTCATCCAGCCAGAAGAAGTGGGCCAACACGAAGCCTCATGAATGGCCAGAGGAGGACAAAGAGCAGATCTCGTTATCGAGCTTCACTGGGCACAAGTGTACATAATGAAAAACTTACATTCTGCCTCCCAACATACATGTGGCATAAAGGAGGCGCGGCAGGCGGCCAAAGGCGCTTCCGCCGAGCCCAACGTACGACAGCCTGGCTTTTCCCACACATGCTCGTCTCCACGTCAAAAAAGGAGCTCCGACGTCACGACATCCCGACAATAAACACGACGGAGTTCACGTCCGTTATCGGAAAACAAACAGAGACACGCGTTCGAAGATTCACCTGCAGATCTGTCGTCTCTCGGTTCTATTAAAGTCCAAAAAAACCACCAACTAAGACGAAGCCCACTGACTGAGTGGGTCCGCTTTTTTTATTTCCATCTCTAGTTTCCTTGTACTCCGCTCTCAGATCTTTTCTTTTTCTTTGACGACTGCAGATTCTGCTAAACTCTGTCTCTGAAAATGACGTCGTCAATGTGTGTCGTGAAGATATCAGATCAAGAGACTAAATCTGACCGCAATCACAGTTCAAACCTCTTCCAGTTGTGGTTTGGATCCAGAAAAAAAATGCAAAAATGACATTTCATGTGTCATAGACTCCCATTCAACTTCTCTCATTGAATGCAAAGTCAATAAAATGTCTCCAGCAGTTATCTCGGTGTTGTTAGCTAAAGTCACTCCTTCTTATTAGTTTTCTGGAGGGCCATCTGAAAATAATCCCTCATTCATTAGAAAATAAGATTCAAAAAGACCTGTTTTTGGGGGCGTGTCTGTTTGATTGACAGGCCTGTAGTGCAGTCAGGTTACAGCTATCGGTGGGCGGGACGTAGTATCGTCAGGTTTCCAATCGGATCAGTCAGATCCACCGCTGGCTCCTCCCCCCCGCTCGCCCAAATATGGTCACTTCCTTCCCCAAACCGCTCCGAACTAGCAAAGATGGCGACGGACAGAATCTGAACTGGAGGCTTCGTAAACAGATTTAAATGGGAGTCTATCGGAGGTTTTGTGGAGCCAGCCCCTAGTGGCCCTCAGTGGTAATGCAGTTTGAGGCTTCACTTTTATAACCCATCTGTGGTCCAGTCCATCCAGAAACAGTCTCTTTGGGCTGCAGCCTGAACAAAGCTTGAGAGCCGCGGTTCAGTGTTGATGTGACAGTCGGGACCGGTCGACCTGTGTTTGACCACCACGGTGGCGTCCTTCCTCCCGCCAGGCCCCACGGCGACTCGAGTCCCTCGACAGATGAAACCTGACAACCAGGCGGTGACCCCGAAACCCAGACGGGGTCGTCAAACCTCAGCTGCAGAAGGTGAACACACAACTGGAATCGAGAATCCCCATTTATCCAGTCACATGACATGACAGGGCCTGATAACTTTCTTTTTTTCTTTCTGAAACAAACTGGACATCGTTTGAAAGCAGAAAACGCTGAAAGCTTTGCGTGTTTTTCAGTAAAATAAAGTTTAAATAAAAAAGCGTTAAATAAACACGTCCGGTCCAAAATGTCATTAAGTTTTTAACCTCAGTCTAATTTAAATTCAATATTTGGCTATCAGCCAAAAAAGGACACGTTCCTCTTTTTAATGAACGGGATGGAAAATTTCCACCAACAACATATTTATTTTTGTTTTCCTGCAAGAACGGAGCCTCACTTGTGTTTTTCTGGTCACTTTTCGTGCACTTTAAAAAAAGGCATGTTGGTGTTTAAAAATCTGAGAAAGGTTTAAGAAAGAGTCCAAACTTTAACCAGCCGAGAAGCAGACGACACCTCCAGGATTCGGTTTTAAACATCATCTTTAAGACCGAACCGAAGACAAACGTCTCCGTCCACTTCGCCTCCGACTGGCGGCGCTCCAGGCAGCGCTCAGCGGTCTGATCTCGTACAAACATCCAAATATTTATCAAAATGTTTGGACATTTTCCATTTGTCCCGTCGTGCTATTTACATCGGGATTACCGAGGATGTTCTGTGCCAGTGCTGCTTCAATTTCCTGCCCAATCCCTACATGTAATCCTGGACGAAGACCAGGGTGTCGCCGGGGGCAGGGCGCCGTGCACACACACATTGCCAAAAGAGACTTAAAGTGTTTGCGACCAATCAGAGGGAAGACTTGAGGGCCGCCGACACGTCCTCGCTGCACCGCGTTATATAACGTCAGTCAGCGGGAGGAACGAAACATCTTATTTTTCAGATCACTGCGTGCAACAGAGTCCCGGAGGTGTGTTTTCATGGCGGCGGCGGTTTGTTTACGCCACATATTGCATGTCAGGTCGCATGGGACAACAATAGCAGCAGCCTGATTCATGAAACAGGTCTATATTTGGACGGCGTTATCCCCAGTGTATTTAGCCCGGGAGGTGTGGGAGGAGGAGGGAGGGGGGGGGGGGGGGGCGAGAGGGGGGTGGGGGGCTGCAGGGCCCTCAGCTGCTGCGTTAATGCTGACGATTAGTGCACAAGCTCCGCCCACATGGCCCACATCGGTTAACGCGGAGCGCGGGGAGGTGCAATTTGTTTTGGATGCGTGCCAGAGAGGAGACTCAGATCCCGCACACGCGTGCACACACACACGCACACGCTTGCACACGCACACACGTGCACAAGCGTGCACACGCACGCACAGACACAAGGATCCCCTCAGTCTCCCCGGAGCATCCTGTCGTGCTTTTGTGTCATAAAAAAAACTGTTTTGAGAGTTTCAAGTTTGAAATCAAGTTTCAATCAAGTGAAATTCTTTCTCACAGTTTTTGTCGGTTTTGGTCTGACAGTGAACCAGAGCAGGATGTAGTGGGCGGGGCCAACGCTGATGGAGGAGACGATTGCCGAGAGGACATTGACCGACGGTCTCTGACCTTTTTTACCTCCGAGAGCTCCTCATGTTCAGTAACATTTATTACGTAGCTGAGCTCCACCCCAACCAGCTGAATCAGCTTCTTTTACGTGAACAATGACAAACTGATACTCAACACACATTTTGGATCAAAACAGATTCAATTCAGCAGCATGTGCATGTTCTTTTCGGGATGCATTTCTCTATATTCTCTGTATCTACAGATGATTACTAAACTCCTACTGCAGTGAACGCAACTCCTGTGTGGCCAAACTGGTTTAAAAAATGTCAAATAAATATCAGACTGAACTAATATGAAATATTAATTAATTAATTTCATAATTAGTATGAAACTGGAGGGCTTTTAATTTGAAAAGTTGCGGCATCACTCGTCATAGCTCCGCCCTCCTCTGTTGCGGTCTGGCCGGAAATTATAGTACTTATGTTATTTGTTTCATTTCTGAGCAGCCGTTTGTTTCCAGCTCAGTGTGAGAGTCTCTGCTGTGTTTCTGTCCTCTGATCTCTGCGTGTCTCACTGTGTGTCTCACAATGAACACACGGTGCACACACATACAGCCCCGCCCCCGCCGCCACGCAACACGTACACGTGTGGAGGCCGAGCGAGGAAACACACGGTCGCCCGCTAATGCAAGAACGGGAGGCACGCAGCCGGCGCTGCCTTCGTGTTTCCCGAGGTTTTCCTCCGTCACATGGTCGCATATTTGCTTATGGGAGGCGAAGCAGGGAAGTGGGAGAGAGAGGGGTACGGAGGGAGGGTGTGTGTGTGTGTGTGTGGGGGGGGGGGGTGATGGGATTTGGGTGGAGCAGCATGGGGAGGGGTCACTACTGATTACCAGGTTTTCCCTTTGGCGGCCTGCATTCCTGGCAGGACCGTTTCGTGATCAGCGGGGCTCAGATAACGAGCATCGGGGAAAAAAACGCCAAGCATCCTGACATGTCACAAGACCTCTGCAGCAGCCGCGCAGCTTACATAACCAGCAGCAGCTGCAGCCTGTAGGAGCGCTGCATCCCTCACCGGACCGCAATACGGACGCCCTTCGATTCAGACCGATCCGTGTGGCCTCGTTTCCTGTCAGACGGGAAGCAGCTCGGTTCGATTCAACCAAACCGACTGACGTGAACGAAAAGTTTGGGCGATAAAAGGAACCGAGCCGTCGGATCGATGCCACGACGTCATCGAGGGTCCGAAAGATCCGAGTTTCCTCCTCGGGGTGGTCGGGCTCAGGTTTAGACAGAGTTAGGACACGTCCAGAGGGAGCCCAGTGTAGAGATGCTGCTCCTGACATCAGGGCTCTGGTTCCAGACTAGTTTTTAGACCGGACCAGTTTCTGGCCCGGTTTTAGACTTGATTCTGGGACTAGTTTAAGACTTGACTAGGAGCATCTGTTTTCTGATTTCGGACAACTTTCACTTCTAGTTTCAAAGCTAGTTTCAGACTTTGTTCAGGACTAGTTCAGGGCTGTTTTTAGACCGGTTTCTGGCCTGGTTTTGGACCTGGATCCAGACTTGCTGTCTGAAAAGTTTACTGTCGTAAACCAGACAGAAGTCCCTGAATTAGGTCCAAAACCAGGCTAAAACACAGCCAGAAACCAGGTCCATGTGTGACTGAGACATGGAAATCATCAACACACTCATTACCCTCCTCTTCAACTGTGTGTATCAACAACTAGTGATCTTCAGGTTTGAGCCTCCCTCGACCAATCAGAAGGCAGCGTTCTAAAACTCCTCGTTCGAGTTGTGTTTGAACAAAAGAAGACCAGAGAACTGAACTGGACTGTTTTTCTTTTCAGTATCAGATTCATTTTCCCGTCCGTTGTCCACAGCTGATGCTCGAAGACATCATCATCGTTTTCTTGATTTTTATCCAGAACTCTGCGGCCCCCGCGATGCGTTCAGGAACAAGTCGGCTACGTTTTGTCAGCAATCACATCCAAAAGGACAAAAATCCACCTCAGGTTGCCTTGACGATGAGATGGGGATCAGAGCTGCATGTCAGACTGAAACGATGTAACGTCAGCTGAAGGTTCACCGGTTTCATGTCGTGTCCCTGCAGCATCCTCCTCCACATCTGTGCACATCTGTGCTGCCTCCGCAAATACATCTCCCTCCTCATTGGAGTTTTTTTGTTGGTTGTTGCGATCAAAATGTTTTATTTTTGTTGCAAAGTTTCTCAACAATTGCGACATAATTTGCAGTTTTCAGTGACTTTGTTTTTGGCAATATGTCTAAAAAGAAGAATTTGGGACTGTTTTCTGAATTAGTTTTTTTTTTTTAAAGCAGGAACTAATAAAGAAATAAATCTCTAATCACTTCCTTTGATAATAATCCTGCTGCACATCACAGAAAATGTTTAGTTCTGATCATTTGTTTTATTTATTGAACTTAGAGAACATCCTAAAAGTGACGTAGCTTCACAGAACGGACGTAAAACTTCTTTTACTACTTTTTTGTTGAAAAATAAAAAAATATTGCAGAGTTTGCTTGAATTTGTAATCACAAGAACTTCCTGGAGGGACTGTTGACGTCTGACGTCCAGCTTTCACGTTGATCCTCTGAAGGTGTTTACAACAAAGGAACACCTGAGCCCAGCTGACCTGCAGCTCTGAGGGACTCCGCTGTAAATAGAGACAGATTGGGAGCTTTAATCCTGCGCAGGAAGTCACCGCGCTGACGTTCGGTGTTCGAGCGTTGAACGCTGCATATTTCATAAGTTCTAACTGACGCTCACTGATCTTATTTATATTGAAGGTGAATCACGTGAAACATTTCATTCACTGACATCATGTCATCCTCTTCCTCTTCCTCCTCCTTCTCCTTCTCCTCCTCCGGTGTGTTCTGGTTCTGACCTGGGATCTCCGACCAGAAAACCTACAACGTAAGGGAGACATTCAGGAAATGGGTCCAAAAAAACTACCCGGAACAAAGTCTGAGTCTAGAACCAAAATTAGGTCCAAAACCAGGTACAGAAACCGGTCTCAAAACTAGTCCCAAACAAAGTCTAAAACCAGATCTGAAACTTGTCGTAAACCAGACAGAAGTCCCGAAATTAGGTCCAAAACCAAGTCTGAAACCAGGTCCATGTGTGACTGAGACATGGAAATCATCAACACACTCATTACCCTCCTCTTCAACTGTGTGTATCAACAACTAGTGATCTTCAGGTTTGAGCCTCCCTCGACCAATCAGAAGGCAGCGTTCTAAAACTCCTCGTTTGAGTTGTGTTTGAACAAAAGAAGACCAGAGAACTGAACTGGACTGTTTTTCTTTTCAGCATCAGATTAATTTTCCCGTCCGTCGTCCACAGTTGATGCCCGAAGACATCATCATCGTTTTCTTGATTTTTATCCAGAACTCTGCGGCCTCGCGATGCGTTCAGGAACAGGTCGGCTACGTTTTGTCAGCGATCACATCCAAAAGGACAAAAATCCACCGCAGGTTGCCTTGACGATGAGACGAGGATCAGAGCTGCATGTCAGACTGAAACGATGTAACGTCAGCTGAAGGTTCACCGGTTTCATGTCGTGTCCCTGCAGCATCCTCCTCCACATCTGTGCACATCTGTGTTGCCGCCGCCTCCGCAAATACATCTCCCTCCTCATTGGAGTACCTGGTTTCGGACCTAATTTTGGTTCTAGACTCAGGCTTTGTTCCGGGTAGTTTTTTTGGACCCATTTCCTGAATGTCTCCCTTCCGTTGTAGGTTTTCTGGTAGGAGTTCCCAAGTCAGAACCAGAACACACCGGAGAAGGAGAAGGAGGAGAAGGAGGAGGAAGAGGATGACATGATGTCAGTGAATGAAGTGTTTCACGTGATTCACTTTCAATATAAATAAGATCAGTGAGCGTCAGTTAGAACTTATGAAATATGCAGCGTTCAACGCTCGAACACCGAACGTCAGTGCGGTGACTTCCTGCGCAGGATTAAAGCTCCCAATCTGTCTCTATTTACAGCGGAGTCCCTCAGAGCTGCAGGTCAGCTGGGCTCAGGTGTTCCTTTGTTGTAAACACCTTCAGAGGATCAACGTGAAAGCTGGACGTCAGACGTCAACAGTCCCTCCAGGAAGTTCTTGTGATTACAAATTCAAGCAAACTCTGCAATATTTTTTTATTTTTCAACAAAAAAGTAGTAAAAGAAGTTTTACGTCCGTTCTGTGAAGCTACGTCACTTTTAGGATGTTCTCTAAGTTCAATAAATAAAACAAATGATCAGAACTAAACATTTTCTGTGATGTGCAGCAGGATTATTATCAAAGGAAGTGATTAGAGATTTATTTCTTTATTAGTTCCTGCTTAAAAAAAAAACCTAATTCAGAAAACAGTCCCAAATTCTTCTTTTTAGACATATTGCCAAAAACAAAGTCACTGAAAACTGCAAATTATGTCGCAATTGTTGAGAAACTTTGCAACAAAAATAAAAACATTTTGATCGCAACAACCAACAAAAAAACTCCAATGAGGAGGGAGATGTATTTGCGGAGGCAGCACAGATGTGCACAGATGTGGAGGAGGATGCTGCAGGGACACGACATGAAACCGGTGAACCTTCAGCTGACGTTACATCGTTTCAGTCTGACATGCAGCTCTGATCCTCGTCTCATCGTCAAGGCAACCTGAGGTGGATTTTTGTCCTTTTGGATGTGATCGCTGACAAAACGTAGCCGACTTGTTCCTGAACGCATCGCGAGGCCGCAGAGTTCTGGATAAAAATCAAGAAAACGATGATGATGTCTTCGGGCATCAGCTGTGGACGATGGACGGGAAAATTAATCTGATGCTGAAAAGAAAAACAGTCCAGTTCAGTTCTCTGGTCTTCTTTTGTTCAAACACAACTCGAACGAGGAGTTTTAGAACGCTGCCTTCTGATTGGTCGAGGGAGGCTCAAACCTGAAGATCACTAGTTGTTGATACACACAGTTGAAGAGGAGGGTAATGAGTGTGTTGATGATTTCCATGTCTCAGTCACACGTGAGCGACCCAGAGACAGGCAGCAGCTGTGAGGATGTGTCCTGCGTCCATCAGAGGCCCCGCCCCCCTCAACGAGCCACCAGCCCGTCAACAACAAAGATGGCAGCTGGGTTGGATAATACCGTCGGGCAGATTAACTGCTCGGCCGGAGCTTTGTTCTGCTTCCGCGATGTGTTCAAGTACGATAAACCTCGACCGGCTTTAAGGAGGCAACACGTTTGAATACTTCACGAAGGTCGTTTCACGTCCGACGCAGCGTTTTCCCACAGTGCACTGCAGCCCCGAACTTCCTGCTGTTTACACACAACAGGCCGCCCCCCCCCTCCCGCCGCCCCCAACCCCCACCCCCCATCTCCCCCGGGGGTCCGCAGAGCTGCTTCCTCAATGCACGAGCTCGTTAATGACTTAGAGAGCGTCCAGGAAGTAGGCTAATGCAGTCAGACAGGAGGTTTTGTCTATAAGGTCGCAGCGTGACCTATCGGTGCTGAGGTCCAGTATCAATAATTCACTGTGACGGGCCGAGCGGTCGCAGGGGGCTTCCATATGTTCCCGAGAGCCGCTGCAGCTCCGGCACCGAGTCAGGAGGGGACGCGAAGAAGGAACCAGGACGCCTCTTTTGGTTCCTCGGGGCGTCGCAGGTGTCTGACGGAAGCAGCAGAAGCCGTGTTCGCACGCGTCCGTCCGTCCGTCTGTCCTTCTGTCCATCTGTCCGCCTCACCACAAACATCCATTTCAAAGAGCCGCTGCCTTAAACAAACAGCTCTGCCTCCACTTCATAAATTCTTTAAACTCCCAAGGTTTCTCTCAATTATTCATGCTGGAAGAGCGTCGCCGGCCGCATTGCAGCACCCTCTCGGCAAGATCGCCGCCTAAAATAACAATAACGGGGAGAGAACCCTACACATCCGCCCACTCGCATGCGACTTTTTCTCATCCTGCATCTCCTCATCCTCGGAGCAGTCATGCCACACACACACACACACACACACACACACACACACACACACACACACACACACACACACACACGCATATATAGACGCTGGTCTGGATGACATCATGTGGAGGAGGCGGTGGCTGCGTGATCCACATGTGACAGAGCAGCTCCTCTAACATCAGGCAGGTCCGTCTGAACCGCAGATCGTCGGACTACAAACTGCAGCGCTGAGCGCAACAGATGTTCGGCTTCCTTCTCGTTCCCTCGGTGATGTGCGGGCAGATGTTCGCCGGATCTCAAACACTCTTATTCATCTTTCATATTCAGTCATCTCCAACTTCTTAGCTGCACTCTCTGTCATGTGTAAAAAAAAACAACATACATGACACACGTATGACCTGCGTGGTTTTCTTATTTCACTTCTTTTCTCTGCGGACTTCTGCACTGAAGGGATGCTGTGTGTAATACTACAGGAGCCCATCTGCTCAGCTATATAACCAGCCAAAGTGTCTAGCCTTCTGTAAGTGCCTTAAGCTGCAATACCACCGAGTGCCACTAGAGGTCGGCTCCATAGGCTCCCATTCAACTTCTCTCGTCAAATACAAAGTGAATAAAATGTCTCCAGCAGTTATCTCGGTGTTGTTAGCTAAAGTCACTCCTTCTTCTTAGTTTTCTGGAGGTCCATCTGAAAATAATCCCTCATTCATTAGAAAATAAGCTTCAAAAAGACCTGTTTTTGGGGGCGTGTCTGTTTGATTGACAGGCCTGTGTTGCAGTCAGGTCACAGCTATTGTCAGGTTTCCAATCAGATCCACCGCTGGCTCCTCCCCCAGCTCGTCCAAATATGGTCACTTCCTGCTCCAAACCGCTCCGAACTAGCAAAGATGGTGACGGACAGAATCTGAACTGGAGGCTTCATAACGTTCACAAACCAGCGGGCGACAGACGCCTTTGAAAAGCAGCTCATCTGTTTAAGTTTCTGTTTATTTGAGTGTTTCTGGATTCACAGAGCAGAGACACATTCAGAACACCCCTGTCCAGGTGTCCCCGGCTGTCGGTCACTATGCTAAGCTACGCTAACCAGCAGCAGACATAGCAGAGATCAGAGGAGCCACGAAACCGGACCTCCGACAGGTGGACGTACCCGAGAAGAAGTTCTTGGCCCGCAGGTAGCTGACGCTCAGCCGGAGGATGGACAGCTTGTCCAGACTGGCGGTGACCTCCTCGGGGAACGGCAGCAGGCTGGCGAGCCGCTCCAGTTCCCCGTTCAGCCGGTCCCGGTGCCGTTTGGACGGGTTGGACTTGGCCGCTTCGGTCGGAGCCTGCTTCACCCTGATGGTCACAGAGGAGGAAAAAAACAAAAACACGTCAGCATCACACGACCAGGCGTAAAAACCTGATCTTGGATCTGGATCTGTGGACCGGATCAGTTTAACCTCGCTGTGACGTTGTGGGACATTTTCAAACATCGCAATCCTACACACAGGAAGTGCCCCTTTCACAATAAAAACCCAGAATGTGAAATTATTTGTTTACAATAACGGACGGAACGTAATCAATACAAATAAATATCAGAGTAATTATCATGGTGCTACCGGGCTGTCCATATCGAGAGCAAAACAATTAGCCTTTATTCTAAAAGAGGTGGTTTCGCTCCCGTCTTCATGTTTTGGTCACATGATTTTGACCTGAATGCTGACTATCATAAAAAAAACAACAACACTCTATTAAATAGTCATTATTTCAGTCCATCACTGACAGTTTATCATTTTTAATCATGTAAAACTAGTTCAGCTGCAGGTTTTTATATATTATAACCAACTTCACTTCTGTCCAGAATTTCAAAGTAAAACATTAAAGTCTTGAGACGGCAGCAAAACATTTTTGGGGATTTGAGGACGTGATAGTGAAGTTTGTCATTATTACTGCAGAAAGGGAAATAAAACAGACCTGCTGTGAATGATAAGAGTGCTTCTGTGTTTGCTTTAGTTTAAATCATATTCACCCGAGACCTTCTCTCATAAAATATATGTTTATGTGATGAGAAATTACATTTAATCAAAAGGAAATATATTAATAATTCAAACACTGTTACTAATTTTATTATTTTGTGGTCAAAGTTTGGATTTTAAAAGAAGAAAAAAAGGGAGAATAAACTTGAGATTGTTAAATGTCATAATTGATCAAAACAGAGAAGCTGAGGGCCAATGTTGGCCCACGGGCCTCAGTTTGAGCCGCTCTGTTCTAATGTTTCATAGGCTCAAAATAAAGCATCAGAGATTTTAGCTGCTGATAATATTCTGCTGTTCATATTTAATAATCACACAGGGTATTTATTCAATAAATTAAAAAAAGTGTTTCTTCTTTCAGAACGCAGGAATTATTTTATTTGTTTTATTTTGATGTTGTAAAGTGTGCTACAGAATTATGTAAACTTTCTCTAAATAATACGTTCATGAATAAACACAAAATGTTCACAATGTGAGATCAGTTCAGAGAATACAAATAAATTCAAATAATAAAAACGATTTAAAGAAAACAAACAACAATAATAAAAACACTGAAGAACTTTACTTCTATTATTGCTTTCTTATTTCTATTTTACGAAATGAAAAGATGTAATTCAACGTCCCTGTGGGGCGATTTTTTTTTTTTTTTCTTGGACGAATGTGGCTGAATAATTAGATTCAATTCTGCATTTTATACATAAAAAACATAAATTTGTGTCTATTAGCGAAAAACTACATAATTCTTTAAAAAAATGACTTAAAAGGACAAAAACATTTCACAAAAATAGACAAGAAATCTAAACACATGTCAGCATAAAGAATTATAAAGTGCACATGATCTTAAAAAGTAAATACAGCACAGACAGTCTGTTTCATCCTTATTGATTTATTGATTTGAGGTGTTTTGTTGAATCCACCAGACCTTTTTTTTCTTTCTCTGCTGCTGCACATCATTCTGTTGGTTTCATTTTTTTTTTTTTTAAATGCAGCTGGATTTAATAAACATAAACTGACATATTAATGTCAAGCAGTGACACTTTTAGGATTTACTGAATAAAACGTTGCAGGCTGAAGATCTGTGGTGGATTTCTAAAGAGAATAATTCATTACATAAAACAACGACCAGACGAACAAAGAATAGAAGAAAGGTTCAAAAGAAAAAGGTTTTGATTTGACATCTTGATATTTTCATCCTGTTGTTCTTTGTGTTTTGTAAAGTTCCTGTAAATACATTTTAATTTGAAATTTGTATTTAATGAGCTTTAATATGAAGGTTTTTTTGTCACAGAAAATAAATCGCATATATTTAAATATTCTGCTGCTTTTTTCTAATTTATTTGTATTTTCATGACCCACTTAGTTATTACTGTGATTTAATATATTTGCAATTATCTATTTGTCTGTTTGACAGCCGAGTTATAAAACAATCTAACAACAGTTTTGACTCATGTTACTGACTGATTATTAAACGTGGAAGAATGAAGATAATTCAGCTGCATCAGTTTAGATTCAGTCGAGTCCAGAACTCACCTGGAAGCAGGTGGAGCTTCAATAAGGATCATAATAAAGGCCGTTTCATCCTATTAAAATATACTTATCGTCTATATATATTTGATACGATAATAAATAACATTTACAGCAGCCAATCACGTGCTTTGGATTGTGGCAGGTTCACATCTGAGATTTCTTTTTTAAATATTTTTATTTTAATTCCGAATCCTTTCATTCTTCTTACTTTTGTGTTTTGACAACACGGTAGCGACACGAGATCACAGCGTGGCTGCCATGACGACACACACACACACACACACACACACACACACACACACACACACACACGCAGTGAATATGGATGGATGGAGACGTGTTTATCCTGTACACTCAGAGGGGAGGTCACCGAGCTCAACCTGCGAGGCTCGCCTTTTTTTAAATTCTCTGTCTGTGTGTGTGTGTGTGTGTGTGTGTGTGTGTGTGTGTGTGTGTGTGTGTGTGTGTGTGTGTGCGCGCGTGTGTTTTCTGCACTAACTGAATCCACCGATTCTTTATTTCCTCCTCTGATAACAATCATTAATCTGATTAATAGATCCGTTATGAATCATTTTCAGGGTTTTCACTCCCATTTTAACACCAGTTAGCTTCACTATTATGTGTTGGATTATTATTATTTTTAGGTTCATTTTTAAATGAACTATTGTCACAATAATGGTTCAAAATGACCCACAAATGCAGAGTTGTAATTGCTATAAGCGGCCACCGCCTCTCGGCACCACAACGGCACCTCCAGCCTCTGAGACCAGAAGAACCGTGTTCAGACGGGAGGAAAAGCGTCTGAGGATGTTTCTGCATCCGGAAGAGTCCATGTTTCACGAGCCTCCTTCTTCTGCACATTTCAGCTTTTTCCAAACGGCTGCCTTGTCACATGCATGTGTGCAGGTCACTTCATGAATTAGTCACCAGCAGAGATGTGTTTACTGTCACACACAGCAGCTTCATGTGCATACCTGAGTTTTTAAATGGAGTCACATCAGAGCTGCAGATTTTTTATTTTTATTTTTTAAATAACCGTTCCCAAAAATGTTTGGATTTTATTGATGAATTTTATTAAATCCAAAAAACACACAATAAAAATCCTATAATAAACTGACATGGAATTTAAAAAAAACAAAAAAAACAACGGCCCTCTGATGCAGTGAAGGGCGTTTTGACAGAAAATGGCGTAACATGAGGGTCCCGGAGAAGAAGGAGGGTTGGGGGGGTGAGGGGTGGGGGGGGGGGCATGATGGGAAAATGAGGATTTAGAAAAAAAAAAAAAAAAAGTTGTATTTTGTTTTTTCATTGGGTTTATTTTGATTGCTGGTGTCAGCAGCAGCTCTTTAAACAGCACTAAATACAGCTCTGTGTCGGAGGCTGCGGGATCAGGCCGCCGCCGCTCCTGCGGGCCCGTAATAATCCGCAGCCTTTAATACGCAAAATATCCTCACAGGAAATATTCACTCACTTACAGATGCTTTGAAATTCACCTGGGCTGAGAAGGAAACGAAATATTGCTGTAAAATGTATTTATTAAACTGTTTAATGTAAAAAAAACAAAACAAAACAAAAAACACCCTGAATGCTCCAGCTGATGCGTTTTTTTTTTTGCGAACTTGGAAACGAATTCGTGGATTTTGAACGTGAAACAGGAGTCACGAGGAGAAACGGTGGGAATAATAAAGAGATTAAATGTGTTGGACTCACGCTCTCTGAACCGGTTTTCTCCTCTTGCGTCCCGCATACATGACGGCTCGTCTTATGTAAGCCTGTGACGGGACCCTGAGACGAACGGCTCGGTGTCCGCTACATGTAAACCCTCCGGGAAATATTCCGCTATAATCCTCCGCATCCGTGCCGGGAACTCATCTCACAATACCACCAGAAAACACAGGAGCACTTTTGGCTCAGGACGACAGCAGGCTCCCGCTGCCTCGGCTCAACGGGCCGCTCAGCTGAACCAAAAACCTGCAAAAAAAAACAAAAAAAAACCGAAGTGACGTAGCAGAATCCGCTCCGCTAAAAACACAAGAGGAACAGCTGAGGAAGAACCAGGGAGCAGCGGCGGTCCAAGTCAGTGGGACGGAAACATCAACTTGTTCCGAGTGGAAAAAACAAAAAAACAAAAACGATGCTGAGTTTTCATCCTGAGGGAAAGAAGAAAAAAAAAGAAGAAAAAAGAAAAAAGAAAAGATGCGCAGATCAGAGAAGTGGCGCAGTCCGCACACGAGTCCTCCTCATCCTCTGCGGTTCTCCACGAACACACACAGCTCGAATGAACGCAGGGAAAGCTCAAAGTATTCCCATTTTCTGCTCTGCATCAGCGGACTCTCCAATTAGTGCCGCACAGGAGCGACGAGGGGGGACGGCGGGGGCGCGCATTCCACTGGCGGGCACGGCCGACACAGATTTCTGACGGGGGCGCGCTCCGAGAGGCTTCTCGTCGAGCGCAGCACAAGGAGGGGGGGGGGGGGGGGGGGGGCACGCGAGGATAGGTGTGCGCGGGCACGTGGGAGAGTCTCCTGGAAACACAGGCCGAGCGTATCCGCGCCGGCGCGTTCACGAGCGGGCCCCGCCGTCCAATCAGCGCGCAAGATGAGAGCTGGAGGTTTTTATGCTGGAGCTGCAGTGGCTCGTGCTGGATGTGGGTCAGAGGTTAGAGCTCTAAATAATGCAGCAGAAGAAGAACTCGGGAGGTCCCAACATGCACTGGTGATGCTGCATGGATCCCAGATCATCCATCATCAGAGATCATCATCATCATCATCATCATCATCATCATCAACATCCAGGACATGGTCCAACCTTACACCCCAGCCCGTTCACTCCGCTCTGCATCGGCCAATCGGCTTGTCGCTCCCTTCCCTGCGATCTAAACACTCTACAACAGGGGTGTCAAACATACGGCCCACGGGCCGGGTCCGGCCCGCCAGGGGGTCCAGCTCGGCCCGCCGGATGACTTTGCTAAGTGTGAAAATTACAGAAAGACATAAATTGCATTTCTATGAGAATATGGAGGTTTATGAGTACAAACGTTTTTTTTTTTTTTAATCGATCCAGTAGTTGCTTCAAAAACAGCGTAAATGCGACGTCTGCTCCGGAGGAAGAAGCGCTCGGTGCCACAGGCAGCAGCGCTCGCTGCTCGCTTTGTGACGCGTTTGACGTCAAACGCGTCACAAAGCGAGGGAATCTGCAGAGGAGAGCCGGGGCAGATGAACAGTGGGCTGATGTCTGAGTTTTTGGTCTTTATGTTTCTAGTTTATTGTAGAAAGACCTTAAAACAGGGTTTATCATCCAAAAACCTTCACCAATGATTTAAACAAGAGAAATATTGTCGTTATGTATGCGTTATTATGCTATGATTTTACTGGTCTGGCCCACTTGAGATCAAAGTGGGCAGTATGTGGCCCCTTAACTAAAATGAGTTTGACACCCCTGCTCTACAACATCACGACTGTTTGCTGTCCCGGCTCCTAAATGGTGGAATGAGCTCCCCAACGACATCAGGACAGTGGGAACTCTGTACATCTTCCGCCAAAAACCAAAACCACACCTCTTACCTTGAACACTTCACCTTGAATAGGAAAAAAAAAAAAGTATCACTTAAATGGCACTTATTGCACTTTGTAGTTTGGCTTTCTTGAAGAAAATTGTATTTTCTTGATTCCTGTTGTTCTGAATTTGTACCCTCATGGTTGAAATGCATTTATTGTAAGTCGCTTTGGATAAAAGCGTCAGCTAAATGAAATGTAATGTAATGTAATCACCACCATCACTATCATCACCAGAGATCATCATCATCAAAAAATGATGAGCAGCAGAATTTCCTCAGTGATGTGATTTTGAACTATCATATTTAAAAATGCTTCCATCTGCAGTTACTCACCTGTTCTGATTGCTCTTTTTTCTTCTTTTTTTTTATCACTGTGACTTTTTATGTGTATAAAACATTACTTTAAAAAAAAAAAAAAACTAATCTTTTGATCTGCAGATATGAAATTTATTTTGATTTATAATAGCAAAAATTTTAAACACAAGATTTTTACAAAATAAAATAACTCAGTGCAGGGGCATAAAAACCCATAACACCTGATAATGTAAAAAAAAAAAAAAAATAGTTATAGAAAACAAAGTTCGCATACAGAAATTATATCATATACAGAAGTTAAATGTTTTTTTTAAGCATTTAATAGAGAAACAGATTTTTATCAGAAGGGAGTTGTTTTTTTTTTTTTTTAAATGTATTTAAATTATGCATGTAATTTTACTTTTATTATTATTATGATTTATTGTCGGAAAAACCTGCTAATTGAAAATTAGTGAAAATGAGTTTGTTAGCTAAATGACGTCATCAGCTATTAGCTTAGCCACCTGACACAGGTAAGCTAACTAGCGCGACAACAAGCTTCGTGAAGGCTGTTTTCATTCCAAGTTCAGTCGCTTGATATTAGCCGACATGAATATACTACGTCACTAACTAGTTAACCGACCGGTTCCTACCTCTGACCAGCGGGTCGCTGGTCGGTCGTCACGGCCCGGTGACGTACGGAAGCTCCGAATCCGAACGAACCTCAAATCTGACCGAACTTTAGCTGTTTTAGCCTTTTTTTAAAAAAAAAATTTTTAACTGACATTGTAGGCGGAGTCAAACGGCTTGTGATTGGCTGGAAGTCCGTTCAATCAATCGAATTTGACCAATGGGTATTCGTGCTCCCGCAACTCCAGTGTGACTCAACGGAAGTGAGGCCCGTCAGCCCGGCTGGACGCGGCCCGGTCCGGTAGCGTGCTCGATACCGGGGGCTGTCAATCACACACGAGACAAAAGGACTAATCCGGGCCAAAATATTTTTATTCTTCTTTTTAGTGCAATAAAACTACAACAAAGAATAAAAAATAAGTCTTTTAATGATGTTTCAATAACAAAAATAATAATAAACATTTTGGTGCTTTTTCTTGTTAATGTATAAACCTTTTTTTAAAAAATAAAAAAATTATAATTTTATAATAAATAACAATTATGTATTTGCATCTTCAGGGCTGACGTTCCTCTTTTTAAGAGACAAAATAATAATAATATCTAGATATTGGTAGTGGGTGTCTTTATCAGCAGTAAAGTAATTAGCCTGACTTTAATGCAGAAAAACACAATATATATATATATTATATATATATATATATATATATATATATTATATTGTGATATATATGTATATATATATATGTATGTATATCACAATATAATATATACAATTAAGAAAAAAGGGGGTTTGACTAAATGTGACTGAACTTTAAGTAAAAACTATTTTCTGATTTCATCCAGTGCATTTTGAAGACACAAAGTCTCTGATAAAGAATAAACAATCATCTCCTAATATTGTTAAATATAACAAATTAATGGGTGCCTGGTTGGGGAGGGGGGGACTGGTATCATGACTTCGTGCCTTTGAGCATGTCCTCAGCCTGTGTGCAAACAGAACGACACGGAGGTTCAACACAACGTGTTGTGACAGCAGACAGAGACAGATGTCTGCATGTGCAGCCATGGAAACGCACACACGGAGTCACATGACCAGATCAGATCCCCTCAGGGTGCTGAACCCCCCCCCCCCCCCACACACACACACACATACACACACATGCAGGAAGGAAAGTAGGCCAACATGCTGCAGGCTGAGTTGTACTCACTGAAACACTTGATGTTCAGGGTTCTCAGAGGATGACCAACTCTCTGTCCTCCTCAGAAAAACAACATGCCGCGTCACATCTTCGATCTCACAGACGGATGACCAGATCGTGGTCCCAGCGTTTTCCATCCAGCAGGTGGCGCTCTAAGCATAGCGGACCTCTGGCCGGTTGACCGATTTATCTCCTTATTGACTGGATATTGAAACAAACTGGGCTAACTTTAGCCCTGGTTAACAGGTTAGCTCAGAGTTTGCGAGTCGACCAAAACAGAAATCAGACATTTTACCGACACGTCATACTCACTTTGTAACTTTTCTGAGGACCAGTCTGAAATGAAAAGGAGTCATAAAATCCAGCAGTTCAATCCAGCTGTGTGTGACCTCACATCTCTGCATACAGCAGTGGAAAGAAAGAAAAACTGCTGAAAAATGCACGAGGGTTGTGACTTCGTTGGTTTAAACTGCGGCTCTGGGCGGGTTCTGTCGGGAACAAAGACGGGCTGTCAGGAAAATACAAAACAAATATAAATAAATGATAAATCGACTCGATAACAACAAAAACCAAACTGAAAACATGTTGAAATGTCTTCATAGAAGTCTGTTTGGCAGCTTTCAGTCTCCTTCGCGTTTTTACTCTCCTGGAGTTTGGACCGATGCAGAAGTGTCTTCAGCTGCAATACCACCGAGTGCCACCAGAGGTCGGCTCCAAAAAGCCTCCGGCTCCATAGACTCCCATTCAACTTCTCTCGTCAAATACAAAGTGAATAAAATGTCCCCAGCAGTTATCTCGGTGTTGTTAGCTAAAGTCACTCCTCCTTCTTAGTTTTCTGGCGGTCCATCTGAAAATAATCCCTCATTCATTAGAAAATAAGCTTCAAAAAGACCTGTTTTTGGGGGCGTGTCTGTTTGATTGACAGGCCTGTGGTGCAGTCAGGTTACAGCTATCGGTGGGCGGGACGTAGTATCGTCAGGTTTCCAATCGGATCGGTCAGATCCACCGCTGGCTCCTCCCCCAGCTCGTTCAAATATGGTCACTTCCTGCTCCAAACCGCTCCGAACGAGCAAAGATGGTGACGGACAGAATCTGAACTGGAGGCTTCATAACGTTCACAAACCAACGATGACATCACTGATGGCTGCTGATTGGTCCAGACGGTGATCCAGCAGGTGTCTGCTTCCTGGTATCCAGGTTTCGTAAAGGTCTTCAGTTTTTGTCCTGACGTGCAGTGAACTGTTGGATCTTTTATCTACAGGCGGGTGTTTTTCTAAATCGTCCAACCAGTATAATTTGCCAAAGAGTCTAAAATCTTTTGTAACTGAGAAGTTTCTGGTTTTGATTTTTTTTTTTATAAATTTGCACAAAAATCTAGAAGTAGTTTTCACGTTGACGCGGTGGGTTGTTGAGTTTAGATTAATGAGAGTTAAATGCACTTTAAAAAAAAAAAAACTGCAGATGCAGTTTATTACTTTTTTTTATATATATATATAATTTCAACTGAAAGACAAAATGGATGAAATGTATTCTAATCTATCTATTAACTAAAGTTGTGCACTAAAAAAAGAGAGTTGGAACAATTTCTGCCAAAGTTTTTGTAGAAACTGTTGTCTGATGTGAAAACATCGCTGTCAGCCTGAAGAACATATTATTAACACGCATGAGCATCAGGTCAGATATGTGATATATTCTGCACACCAACACAGGAGCTGTCCTGTATGTGATCAACATATTAGCATCAGTCCCGTTACTGGTTCATAAAGGGACATGTCGCCCTCTGGTGGACGCAAGCTGTCATTTCTTTCTCAGAAAACCACCTGTTTTGTCTTTTTCTCTCCCACCCTCTCCATCTTTATCTCCTCCTTCTCCTCCTCCAAATTTACCTTTACCTCCTCCATCTTTCCTGGCTCCTCCTCCTCCTCCTCCAAGAGAACTTCTTGAGGGAACTTCTTGAGTTCATTGAATTCACTGAATGTTCACTTGGACTCCAGGAGAAGCGTATTTGAATTCGGGGGTCAAAGGTCACTGTGACCTCACAGAACACATTTGTGGCCAAAACAAAAATTTCAAACACTGATTATGTCAAAAATTTTACAGAAACAACCAAACTTTACTCTTTAAATTAGTGTCTTTGAAGCGTTAATTCTAGAATGAAACACTGAAGTCGTTGCACACAGACTGTATATTTATGAAAGAAGACATCAGACAGGAGACAGTTATGACTAACATATATTATGATATACTTGGCTAAATAAAAGTGGATTTTTTTAATTTTTTTTTTAATACAAAGAACAGAAATACGGCAGACGTAAAGGCACAAGTTCAGGAAGGAAAACATTTGGCTCCATTTTGTTTTATATATATATATTGGCTACAGTCTGACATCAGAGTCCAACATCACAGGTTGATTGACAGAGCGGTGTCAGGAGGAGGAGGAGGAGTCACGCTCCCATCACACAGGGAGGAACCACGAGCGACCGGGACACAGGATTAAAAAGGCCACGTTAATGCTTACGTAGTGTGAATATTACAAACAGATCAGACTGAGGAGGACGAACAGAAGCGTCATCTTCATCACTTTTGAACACTCGAGTGTCCCTCCTGCCTCATTTCCACGGTTACGGACGTTTGTATCAACCTGACAACTTAAAGATCAAACTCTCGAGTTTCTGCTGTTTTTTTTTTGTTTTTGTTTTTTTAAATCAGCGCAGGACAAACAACAACAACAAATCTTTTGTTAATACTTTTTTTTTTAAATCCATTTGTTTTTTGGTTATTTTACCAAATTTTTTTCGTTTAACATTTAAATTGTAATTTTTCTGAAAGTCTTACCCCCAAACCGAGCGTGTCATACAGCAGTTGGTCCACCAGAGGGCGGCGCCTCGGCGTAAAGAAACCCTTCCACACCTCTCGGGACTCAAACCGGACCCACACACCACCAACTTCAGCTCTAACTCCCGTCACGCTGCCCTCTAGTGGACTAAGAGGGGTATCACACGCTTCGCCGGGACTCTCGGCTGCATGTTTGTACTGAAGGTGCTGAAAATTAAATAAAGCTCAAAGTGCTCTCAGACTCTCTCCTCATGAACGCGATCCGTTTGTCGCCCCGTTCAGAGCGGACTAGGCTTCGATCCGACTCTCCGGTTCTGTTGGGATTCACGATGACATCATGAGCAGAGCAGGAGGAGCGTTGATCGCATCACCTGCAGCTGCAGCGACGCAGTAAATGCAGCAGAACCATGGTGAGATCGGGGAACGTTCCACTGGTTCTGTTTCTGGTCTGTGATCGCATTGATTGAAGGCACAAAACTCTTTTAGAAAGAGTCGCTTAAAAAAAAAAAAAACAATTAAAATAAAAAGCATCAGTCTTTCCGTATAAATGTTGGAAATAATTCCCTTTTAGATAACAGATAAAAACATATTTGGCTGTTGTGGGCCACCGTCCTCCTCGCAGGCTCCGCCTCCAATCCCGGTAAATGCACGTGTGGCTTCATACTTCATTGTTTTCAGATCGTCTCTTCAGTGAAAGCAGCAGCTGAGGAGCGGAGGGTACGGAGGAGTATATAAAACGATAAGCGCTGATACGGGCACACTGTACCGGGGTTACCTCCTGACAGGTGGAGCAGCTGCAGCTCTACTCCATCAGGTAGACGGAGATGTCCTGAGCCGGAGCGACGAACTTCCCGCTGCGACCCGCCGCCACGCGTTCGCTCTGCTGGACAGAAGAAACGAGATTCAACGAGCGAAGCCAACAACTCAAAATGTACGATAATTATTGACAACATAAGCGTGAAGATAACTGATAAACACTTCAAAGTGTATTTTACTTCATACTTATACGTTTTCTTCACCTTGTGAAGCAGCTTTTACACCTTCAACCTGTTGTTTGCTGTCTTGCTTTGCTTGTTTGTTTGTTTACCTGCATCTGTCTGTTGTCCAGGTACAGCTGCAGGTTGCGTGCGTGCTCTGATGACATCATGGTGGGCGGAGCCGTCAGGGGGCCGATGTTGCCGTTCTCCGGGCCGACGGCCGACGTTCCCGCCGCCGGCTCGCTGCGGCTCCACTGGAAGTAGCAGGAGCCCCGAGGGGGGCTGGTGTCCGGCGCCGGACCCGAAGAAAAGCACTGCTCGAATATGCAGCTGCTGAGAGACGCCGCCGCCACCGCCGCCTGGCCGCACGCCCCCCCCCCCCTGCTGAGAGTGGTTCAGTCCGGTGACACTTGTTGGCCTGAAGCCAGCGAACGGGAATGTTTGGCTCGGGGAGTTCTGGCTCGGGAACGCTTGCGCCGGCTCGTGCCCGTTGTGCACGATGCCGGCGTGAGGCCACGGCTGGAGGGGGGCGGGTAGGTGGGGGGCCTCGAGCGGAGGACCGTCCCGCAGGCAGGAGGAGGAAGAAGAGGAGGAGGGAGAGGAGGAGGAAGAGGAGAAGCGGACGGGGATGAGGGGGGGCAGCACGTCCATCCCGGCCGGCGCCCCGCGGTTCTGCAGGTCGTTCTGACGCCACAGAAGAGGGTCCGGACCGGAGACCCCATGATGGAGGCCGGAGTGCCTCGCCTGACCGCAGGACTGAAAGGGGGCATGGTCGGCGGAGATGTCGGGGATGGCGAGCTCCGGCCGCTCCAGAGACGGGCCGAAGACTTCGTGGAGGTCGGCCGGTACCAGCGGGCCTCGGTGGGAGAGTCTCTGGGTGCTGACGAACAGCTGGGCCGACTCTCCGTTGACCGGTCGGGCGTAGAGGCCGTTCGTCGGGGAGAAGCAGCGGTCGTTGCTCGGCAACGGAGGCTTGCAAAGCTCGGAGAAGTCCTGCGTGAGGCAGCCGGGAGGGACGCCGCTCAGACCGTCGTCTCCCGCCTCCTTAAACAGAACGCTGTCGATGTAGTCGAAGATGTCGTTGGCGAGGAGGCCGTCCAGGTCCGAGCGCACGTGGCTCTGCTCCTCCTGGTCCTGACTCAGCCTTTTCAGCGCGTTCTCCCAGTCCGTCAGCTCTGCCTCGCCGACCTGCAGGTCCTGCAGCGCCGCACCGAAATCCCCGCGGTGGACCATCTTCTCCAGGCCGTCCATCACCGCCATCACCGAGCGCTTGGCCTCCTCCTTCACCACCACGGGCTCCGCCGTCACGGCCGTCGCCTCGTTCCCCTGCCAGGCGTCGCTGGCGACGCTGAGCAGGGCGCGGCTTTCCATGAACACCTGGTCCACGGGCAGAGGGGGGGTCGCCGTCTGGGTGTAGACCGCTTCGTCCTGGCTCAGGAAGCAGTCCAGCAGACAGCCCGGCGCCAGGTCCGGCTTGGCGTCGCCGCCGCCGAACGTTTTGTTGAAGTGGAACTGCGGCAGGTCGATGGTGGGGCCCGTGTTGTAGAGGACGGCCTCTCCGGTGGTGAAGTTGAAGGGGAGCTGCAGTCGGCGCTGACGCAGGTATTCCTCGCCCTCGGTGTTCCTGGAGCAACGACAGACGTTACACGTTACGCCCGACATCAGAGCCGGATTAAAACACCTGCCGGCGGTCTGACGGAGGGATCGGACCACTCACACTAAAGCTCTCTGGTACACGATGATGAAGTCGGGTCGTCCTCCTTTGTAGATCAGCTTGGCATTGGCCTTCACCCACACCCAGCCGCCCAGCTTGCTCAGCAGCCGGAACACAGTCAGACCGCTCTCGCCCGTTTTCATCACTGGGAGGACGACAGGAACACAGGGAGGAGTTAACGGTGCAGAGGCGTCTCGTACGACTGTTCCTGTTGCGCGGGAACTGTTGCGCGGGGCAGGAGGAAGCAACAACCTTTGTGAGTACGTGAACATTCGTGATTTCACCGCGGACCTGAAACTGGAGCAGAGAAACATCCGATTTTTGGTGTTCAACTCTAAATGTTTTTAGAAAAAGTAGCTGTTGGTTAGCTGGTTGTCAGACTGTCAACACCGAGTTCTACTGGAACCTTCTGAGGCGACCGATGGAAAACATTCGCTGCAAACCATCTGAACTGTGGCGCCATGGCAACAGGCTTCTCCAACATGACAACACACCAGCTCACAGCGAGTTGAAGATTTTCTGTTTCCCTGAAATGTGATGCAAGGAACAAGGCTGAAAAGCAAAATTGGATGATGGTGATCTTCGGGCCCTCAGATGGGACCGCTTTAAAAAAAACAGCCATGATTCTATAGTGGAAATCACTGCGTGGGCTCAGGAACACTTGGCTGTAAATGGCCGTGTTGAAGGTTTTTTTTCCCCACGTACCAGCGGCCACGTTAACGTGTGAACTCTGAATACTTCCTCATGAAAAGGTTGCTGCTTCCTGCTGCTCCGTGTGCATCGCCGTGCTGCGTTCAGGAACACTCTCTTTATAAAAGAAAGACACGACCACGACAAAAACACAATGCTAACATCCTCTACCATCTTCACTTGTGGATTCAGAACTGAAAGATGCCGTTTCATAACTGAACAATAACAGAAGCATTTTCCATCTGAAGCTGTATTTAATGTAAAGCGGATGACTTACTGCGTATGTGGTTGTCGGCGCAGTACATCATGTCGGCAGCGTGGATGAACTGGTATCCGGAGCCTCTGGTACACAGCTCGGTCTCCGAGTAGCCCAGGATGATCTTCCCCCTGGACGCACACACAAAACAAACGGTTCATCCTGACCAGGGAAAACTCAAATCCGCCCGGACGGAGATGAACGCTAAACCCCGGAGCTTTCGCCGCACCTGCTGTCGATGCCCAGGGGCGTGAAGTCCAGCTTGTGCTTGCTTTGGAAGAGGAGCATCTTGGTTCTGATCTCCACGATGGAGGGAGGCTGGACGGGCATGGCGATGGCGAACAGGGCCAGCTGAGGCGGGCCCACCGTCCCGTTGTCCCGCAGGTGACTTTGGCCGTGGAGGTATTTCAGCCGGCCCTGGAACTTCAGCGCCTGGTTCAGGAGAAACGAAGACGCACGACACGTTGTTCAGGACGTTTTATTTAAAAAAAATAAAATAATAAAAAAAAAATTAATTCATCCCCCGTTTTGTCTGGGTTTTTTTTTTTTTTTTTTTTTTTTTGGGGGGGGGGGCTTAAAGCTGACCAGAAAGCCGGAGGAGTTGTCCAGCAGGCAGCGGAAGCGACACATGAAGCTCCGCTCCAGGAAGGACGAGTTCTCCGGAGGAAGATGCTCGGGATTGTACGTCACCGGCTCGCCGCGACACTGCAGCGCTGAGAGGGAGAAACAAGGACGGCAGAGAAAAAACAAGAAAAAGGACACAAAATCAAACATTCGAACGCGTCAAACTGTCCGTAGTCCTCAATGTAACCTGTTGAAATGTTGAATCCTGTCGGTGAGAAAAGACTTCAAGCCAGCGGAGCGGCAAAAATACAAGAAAACGAAATACTTGAATTTGAGGAAAGAAATGACTTTGATAGCCAAGAAATCTTAAAATAAGCAGCTTCCAGTCTAAAAATAAGTATTGAAATAAGTGGACACAGCACAGTAATACATTAAATGCACTTAATATTAATAAATAATTAATTCTTAATTTTAGCACCAAAACAAAAACAACAAAAACAAAGACTGAAAAACAAAAGAATAAATCACTGATTTAAGTGGAAAGAAATTAATGCTTATGGAAAATATTTTAAACAAGACCTCTTGACACAGATATGGAAAAATTAAGGTAAAGAAACTGCATATTTTTAATTAAACAAAATTTAGGTACATGTAAGTCTCCAAACAAAAGGAAAACACCGTTTATACTTCTAGTAATTCCAGTTTCAAACTTCAAATTAGTCTTCTGCAGCGCTAAAGTGAAGTTTTGAAGATTTGTTCTTTCTAACGGGTTTAAAAGAAACTCAAGTCAGGACAAAGATGTTCATCAGGAAACCGCTTTTTGCCCCCCCCCCCCAAAAAAAATAACTAGAAAAAGCATTTCCAGTGGAAAAAGGAAGTGTGAATGCTGAAATGAGTTTCTAAAAGCTGAGCTGAATTTGCTGTAAATGTGTGTAAAAAAATGAGTGTGGATGCTTTAAAACAAAAAAAAACCCAAAAAACTTTTTATTCTATATTTAATTTTTATTGTGTGCCTATTTGTATTGTTCCTTCCTGTATTCCTAAACTGCTGTGATGACAAAATTTCCTCACAGCGGGATTAATAAAGTCTTTTTTTATCTTAATTTATTTATTTGATTAATCTTATGTTATTAATCTTATTTACGTTATCTTCTCCGATCTCATTTCATTCATCTTAATCATATTAATCTCCTCTCCTCTCCTCTCTCTGAGGACTCCAGCGGCCGTAGGTTCGGCAGCAGGGTAAAGTGGGCGTCAACACGTCGTGCTGGCGTCTGTGACCCGGACTCACCGTCTCCGTCTCCGGCTGCCGGCGGAGGGTTCAGGGCGAAGTGGAGCTGCTCTCTGAACGTGGCTCGGTCGTCAGTGTGGATCAGATCGAACACACTCTGGTGAACCACGTCGGACTGTCGGCAGAGGACATCACACAACGTAACGCAACGCAACGCAACGCAGCGTAACAAAACAATGCAACGTAATAACACAATGTAACAACGCAACAACGCAATGTAACACGACGCAATGTAACAACACAATGTAACACAACGTAACACGACGCAATGTAACAACACAACGCAATGTAACACAACACAATGTAACAACATAACACCACACAACGTAACACGACACAACGTAACACAACACAATGTAACAACGCAACAACGCAATGTAACACAACATAACACCACACAATGTAACAACACAACGCAACAACACCACACAACACACTGTAGCACAACACCACACAACGTAACACACAACACAATGTAACAACGTAACACAACACCACACGTAACAACACAACGTAGCACAACACCACACAATGTAACAACACACAACGTAACAACACAATGTAACGCAACACAAGACAACAGAACAACACAAGACAACGTAACAACACAACACAATGTAACACATCACACAACACACAGCGGTGAGGTGGGGTGAATGAATAAGCGCGAGGTGTTTGACAGCTCGCTGTGCGGCCGGCAGCTCACCTGATGGAAGCCCAGGTAGTCCGTGATCGTAGCAGAGGAATAAAACACGGAGCCGTCCGACGTGACCACCATCACGAAGCCGTTCAGCGCCTGCACACACGTGAGGACACAGCGCGTCACAGACACACACACACGCAGACAACACAAAACCACCACAGAGCTCACGGCTCTTCTCCCGGCAGCGATCCGACCCTGAAGCCTCCTTCCTGGTCGTCCAACGTCCAGATTCAGAAGGTTTTTCAGAGTAAAAGAAAAAAAAAAATCCCCTAATTTGTTTTGGATTGTGCGTTGATCCGCCAAGATTTCAGTGTTCTGGCCTTCGTCTTCACGCTCACATGCTCCTGGCTTCGTGCTGCTGCACGTTTCAGTCTGAAGGGGCATTTTTCTAGTTTCCACTTTGTTGTGTTTGCCTGTTTGTGGTTTCCTTTTGTGTATTTTATTACATATATATAAATATATTTAAATATTGAAACAGGCCTGCGTGTGGCCTAGAGCCTCAACATCTGGATGATTTTTCACGCGTTTCCCATCGAAAACAAACAGTGAGAAGATCCCATGTGTACTTTATCATCACTGCAGAAACACTGCAGGCTCTAATCACATCATGTCATTGTGTGTTGTTAGTATTTGTACACACTTGTTTTATGTTGTTTTGGTACATATACAACATTGAGATCTGCCGGTAACAGAGGCAGAACCAATCAGCGGCCATCAGTGATGTCATCGTTGGTTTGTGAACGTTACGAAGCCTCCAGTTCAGATTCTGTCCGTCACCATCTTTGCTAGTTCGAAGCGCTTTGGAGCAGGAAGTGACCATATTTGGACGAGCTGGGGGAGGAGCCAGCGGTGGATCTGACCGATCTGATTGGAGACCTGACGATACTACGTCCCGCCCACCGATAGCTGTAACTCTTTTTTTTCAGAAGCTACGAACACTTTTATAAACAGTCTGTGGTTTGAACGGACATTAAGTTTAAACATTGGAGTTTCATCGGTCGATGTTTAGCATTTTGACGATTATCAATTTTTTTTTAATATAAATTCATCCAATTCTGCTGGTGCTTCAATAAAAGATTTATTTGTTGTTATTCCAAATTTTCCCACAAAGATTTTCATTTCTACTGTAAATGCACATCTGTTTCAAATGTAAATAGTCAGTATAAGTGTGTGAGTACAGATCTCTAAAGGATGTTGTTCAGCAAAATTCAATGTGTGTGTGTGTGTGTGTGTGTGTGTGTGTGTGTTCCTCTTGAACGCTTTAAACTGAACTCTCTCAGTTGAATTTCTCTAGAGCTAATTCAGTTTTTTATGCGACATTACAGGGGAGATTTAAAAAAAAAAAAAAAGTATGTAATTTGTGGAGTTTTAACTGAGTTTAAAAAAAAAATAAAACTGCAGGAATGAGCAAAAAAAAAAAAAAAAAAAAAAAATTGCACTTTTTTTGTTTTTTTAACCAACTCCGTGATAAAGAGTAATATGTGCTGACTTCTTGTGGCAATAATCCTGCTGCCCATTACGGAAATATTTGACTTCATATTTGAATATTTTTGCAGTTATGGTTTCAACTCCTGCTTTGAGCGTGACGTTCTACCAAAAAAGCTGATTGTTAAATTGATTAGACAAACTCTCCATTAATTCTGCTCATTAATCCCCGTCGTGAAGTCTGACCTGCAGAACACGTGTGTGTGTGTGTGTGTGTGTGTGTGTGTGTGTGTGTGTGCGCGCGCGTGCCCGTGTAGCATTTTAGATAACGTGGTTAAAACTTTTTTTTGTTTCTTTAGACAGCAATTCCGCGGCTTTTGTTTTGTTTTTTGAAGCAGAACCTGATAAAGAGTAATATGTGCTGACTTCCTGCGATAATAATCACAACGCACAACATTTCCTTTTTTAAATTTTCTTTTTTGATCTACACCTGCTGTCAAAATAAGAGCTTCAGATGCTTTTTAAATGCCGTTAATGCCGCTGCAGGTTCTGAGGTTTGGTACGATTGTTTTCTTAAATGTCATTTTACCTTGTTTTTAATAAGTAACAGACTCATCACAGTAAGATCTGAGTGTATGAGAGACCTCTGACCCTCCAGATGTGTTTCCCGTCTCCTACCTGCAGCAGCAGGTCCCCCTCAGAGAAGGCCGCCGTGTCCGGGCCGCTCCCGTTCTTCAGTCCAGGAAACATCGGGATGCTGCCGGAGCTCGTCTTCGCGGTCGCTGCACAGCAGGAAGAGAAATCAGCAACAGGTGATAGGAAATGCCTCCGAGCACCGACTTTCAACATGAAACTGACTTTACCAACAAAAACAAGTGTTCATTTCAAAACCAGCGAGCACCCAAAGACAAACAGAACAATAACTTCAAAAGTGATGTACAAAAAAAACCATAAACGTTACTCCAAACGAAAAGCCGGATTAAAAAGAGTCAGTCCTGCAGGTCAAAGGTCACCGCGGGTGAGCTGAGCAGAATCAGAAAACAATGAATGAACAGTTGGTCCAATCGAGTTAACAATCAACTTTTCGTGGAAAAGAGATGCTGCTTTAACAAACGATTTTCTCTGAAAATAAATCTTTTATTGAAGCACAAGCAGAACTAGATTAATATATATATATGAAAAAATATCGATCGTATCGATTGTCAAAATGCTAAACATCAGCCGACCGATGAAACTCCAGTGTTTAACGATGTCCGTTCTGCCCACAGACTGTTTATAAAAGTGTTCGCAGCTTCTGAAAAATAGTTCCGATGCAGAAGTGTCCCAAACTGCAATACCACCGAGTGCCACTAGAGGTCGGCTCCAAAAAGCCTCCGGCTCCGTAGACTCCCATTCAACTTCTCTCATTAAATACAAAGTCAATAAAATGTCTCCAGGAGTTATCTTGGTGTTGTTAGCTAAAGTCACTCCTTCTTATTAGTTTTCTTGGAGGTCCATCTGAAAATAATCCCTCATTCATTAGAAAATAAGATTCAAAAAGACCTGTTCTAAAACAGGTGGCTTGTCTGTTTGATTGACAGGCCTGTGGTGCAGTCAGGTTACAGCTATTGGTGGGGTCGGGGCTTAGTATCATCGGGTTTCCAATCAGATAGAGTCATTAGTTTCCTGACTGTCCTTCTGAAAACAATTCCATCGTGAATTCGATTTTACGCCTCAAAAGCGTCACGTTTGGGGCGGGGCGTAGATGGAGTCAACTCCTCACCAGATCGTCCAAGTATGGTCACTTCTGGCTCCAAAATAACAAAGGTCGCAGCGGCCGTAACGCCGAACTCGACGCTTTACAAGCGTCAGGTTACAGCTATTGGTGTGCGGGACGTAGAATCCCTCCCCCCCCAACTCCTCCACAAACTTCCAAGAAAACTCTGCTTCAAGCCTGTTCTACAGTTCAGCAGCTGGTTATAATAAACCCGAAGACTTTAAAGGGTGAATTCACACTAAATGGCAAAATGTTGCTTTCCCCCAGGCTGCTTTTTTTGACACTCTGCTCTGGATCTAAAAATAATCTGGCTGTTAGATCGTGAACGTGCAGCTGAAAAAAAAAAAAAAAAAAAACTCAAAGCCAGCGACCTGGCTCGACTTGAGCTCCGGTCATTGGGCCTCCGCCAGAAAACAGGTTTTCTCATTGCTGGAAAACTGATCTGGCAGCATGCATATCCTCGCTCGCACGCACGCACGCACGCCTTCATCTGCCCAGCGGGGAGTTTTGTGAGCAAAAGCCAGAGAGAGTGTTTCCCTTATCTGGACGGCCATTGCAGGAAAATCCCAGGATATGGCCTCTCCCAACCTGTCCTGTCGTGCAACGCTACTACCCCCCCCCCCCCCCCCCTTGCTACACACATACACTTGCACGCATGAAATGAGTTTCAAATGTGCCGTCACCAAACAGACAGAAAGACGATAGTCAAAATAAACTCTTCAAACATCATCTGGTTAATCCACCCCATCCCTCTCTCATTTTGGTTTTTTTTCTCTCTCTCTCTTCGTGAGTAAGTGGGCCTCTGTTTGTTTTCATTCTAACTTTCTTGCCCGGCGGTGAACTTGTGCATCGTGTTTCTCCCCTCCGCAACATTTTTCCACTGCGAACCTGCTTAATGCTGCCTTCACTGACACATGTAGGACAAACCATTTACCGTTGGTAAAAGAGTTTGTAACCAGATGCAGAAAGTGTCTTGAGCTGCAATACCAGCACAAAAATAAACTGCTGAAAAATGCATGAGGGGTTGTGGCTTCGTTGGTCGGAAAAATACTAAACGAATAATTTCTTCAAGAAGTCGATGGAGAAATCGACTCGATAACAACAAAACCAAACTGAAAACATGAGGAAACGTCTTCGTCAGCTTTCAGTCTTCTTCAGTTTTTTGCTCTCCTGGATTTTGGAGCGATGCAGAAATGTCTTCAGCTGCAGTATCACCGAGTGCCACTAGAGGTCGGCTCCAAAAGGCTTCTGGCTCCATAGACTCCCATTCAACTTCTCTCATCAAATACAAAGTCAATAAAATGTCTCCAGCAGTTATCTCGGTGTTGTTAGCTAAAGTCACTCCTTCTTATTAGTTTTCTGGAGGTCCATCTGAAAAACCTGACGTAGTATCGTCAGGTTTCCAATCAGATCGGTCAGATCCACCGCTGGCTCCTCCCCCAGCTCGTCCAAATATGTCCTCATGGGTGACGTCACCGCTGGTTGATGGTTGGGACCGACTCGCTGCTGGAGCCTCTGGTGGACATTCGATGAACTCCTGTTCGTGTCTGCATTTTTTAATTACATTTTTTGACCTTGATGGTTACCATGCCAACACTCCCAACTGTGTTAGTTTAGATGCACGAGACATTTTACACACATCTCTGTCATAAAACTTTATGAATAAACTAAAACTCTTTTGAGGCTGACGCGTAACTCGACACCAGGAGCTTCAGCACCAAGCTGCAGCTTCCTGTGTCGGCCCATTATGGGATTGGTGAAGGTGCAGAACATTCCTCTGATGCACGACTCGCTCCGGGCAAACAAGTCTGTCACTCAGAGATCGAGGCGGCTTTTCAAGGGATTTAATGTCTTTTCACCACGGGGTGATTACGTGCAAACAGCGAGGGGCCAGAGTCGGACAATTCGGGAAAAAAAGTGCTGAATAGTGGCATCAAACCAATAACTGACATATGTTAATACAGAACAAACACTGAACCTAAACAAGTTCAAACATCAAAGTGAGAGCATGTGGAGCTGAAACACACCAAGGAGAGAAAAAGGAAATGCTGTCAGGGGCTGGAGGTCTGCCAGATCCAGAGCGAGTATAAAGCATGCCAGCAATGCATCGGGGAATATTATCTTGATTTGAAAACATTTAGTTGAAGTAGATCCTGAACAGAGATCTCTGTTCTCACACAGATGTTGCAGGAAAAGGGCGGAGCTTGCCGCAGAGAGCAGCCAATGGGAGGGGAGGGGAGGGGAGGGGAAGGGAGGGGAGTATAGAAACGGCAGGTTGTGCCCCCCCACCCCCCACCCCCACCCATCAGACAACAGTGTCATCGAAAAGAAGGAAAAAGAAACCCAAAGAAACTGAAGTGTGTGGTAAACTGTAGGATGTGGTCAGATAGGTTTCACTGCATACATGATTAGTCTGGAGAGACATGGAGGGAAGCTGACAGCTGACTGGTTGGAGCCACGAGGAGGTTCTAGTTGTAGTCTGGGTTTGGACCAGTTTAGCATTAGTTGTGAATTTGATTTTGGTTTAGGACTGATTTTGGACTTGGTTTTTGTCTTGGTTTTGGACTTTCTCAGGACAAGTTTTTAGACATGGTTAAGACTAGTTTTTGGACATGGTTTAAAACTAGTTTTTGGACTTTCTCAGGACTAGTTTTTGGACTTGGTTAAGACTAGTTTTTGGACTAGTCTTAAGCACACCAATAGCTGTAACCTGACGCTTATAAAGCTTTGAGTTCGGCGTTTCGGCCGTTGCTACCTTTGTTATTTTGGAGCCAGAAGTGACCATATTTGGACGATCTGGGGAGGAGTTGACTCGATCTACGCCCCGCCCCCACCTATAGCGGAACCCTGGCTGCACCACAGACCACACCACAGACCACAGGCCTTTCAATCAAACAGCCACACACCCCCACCCCACCCAACGTGACGCTTTTGAGGCATAAAATTGAATTCACGATGGAATTGTTTTCAGAAGGACAGTCAGGAAACGAATAACTCGATCTGATCAGTCCAAAACCAAGACAAAAAACAAGTCAAAATTAAGTCAAAAACTAGTCTTAACCAAGTCCCAAAACTAGTCTTAACCAAGTCAGGACTAGTTTTTGGACTTGGTTAAAGACTAGTTTTTGACTTAGTTTTGACTTGTCTTTTGTCTTGGTTTTGGACTGATTTGGACTTGCTTTTGACTATTTTGGAAGTGGTTTTCAACAAGTTTAGGACTGATTGAGGTTTTGGCTTAAGCGGGTTTTGGCCTCGGTTTTGAGCTACTTTTAGACAAACTCTGGACTCCATTTACCCAGCACCATAACTGGGGCCCAGAAGGAGACCGTCTTCCACATGTGGTCAGATCCTGAATGTGTGACTCTGATCCAAAATGTGCAGATTGTTTGGATCTTCCTGTGCGTCGGGTTTGAACGTGTGTGTGTGTGTGTGTGTGTGTGTGTGTGTGTGTGTGTGTGTGTGTGTGTGTGTGTGTGTGTGTGTGTGAAGCGTCCAACTTTTTAGAACCTGGGGCTTCTTTGCAGCAAAATCCAGATTTGATGCCTCGTCTGTTGTCATGGCAACATCTTGTGGTGTTCTATCAGAATCAGATTTATTGGAAAAATTGCTTCAAAGTCCTCTCTGCATATATGACATGAGTCTGGGCAGACGTGGAGGGAGACTGACGGCTGCCTGTTGCAGGAGATAAATCTAGTTTACCTTTTCTTTTTTTATTGACCTGAATCTCTGTTCGGTTTTCACGGAGCACGGATTTGTTATCTGTCCCCAAAAAGACGCCAGGCCGTCGTGCAGGTTTGAAAAGGCCTCTAAGCCGCGGCACGATGAGACTCTGACGATCCCGGATCAAAATAAACAGTGATTATGAGCTATTCAGGGCACAGGGTCTGTTTTCCTGCTGGTAGCCTGGAGGCCTCCTATTTGAAATGAATATGCCGAGCTATTCCTGTTTTCTTTTTTTTTCATCTGCCGAGAAGTCACGTCATCAGTGTTGGAACGAGCACGGGGAGAAAAAAGCCGGGTCACTGTGTGAGGCACATCGTGTCACCGAAACGATCGTAATCAGACTGCGGGGTCAGTCTGAAGGAATCGCAGACACCAACTCTGCCTTCTAAATTCAGCAAATCAGACAGGAAGTAGGTGGATGTCGGTGTCTGTTGGTAGACGGAGGTGAATGTAAAGTAAAAATATGCAAGTCACAGTAAACGCTAAAATCCAATTTACTGTTTTCATTTTCAGATTCCTTCCGAAACCCAGACGGTGCGATTCACGGCCCCATCATTAAATTTCGTGATGCATCGTCGTCTGCGGGGACGACAGCTGATTTTGGTTCGGCGAATAAACAAACAAATCATTTCGGGGGGGGGGGGGGGCATGATTAAATGCGTCGCTGGGATTCTCACGACACGCAGCGGAACGAGTCGTTGAATCTGAGGCCGGCGGACAGCTGCTGTCAGGACGGGTACGCGGCCTCCGCTGCGTGACGGCACCGAGGCGACAGGTGAGTTTTTAAGGACTTCAAAAGAGCATCCTCGTCAGGGTTTCTACGCATTTCTCAGATTTCTAACAGCGTCGCAGAAATATGTCAACAGCAACAGCAGCATCTCTCAGCTCCGTGGATCTCAGTCGCACCCCGTAAACCTGACGATGTTCACGCGTCTCTTTTTACAGGATTTCTATGCGAAGATGTTTAAGGATTAGTTTTTGGACTTGGTTAAGACTAGTTTTAGACATGGTTAAGACTAGTTTTTGGACTTGGTTTAAGACTAGTTTTAGACTTTCTCGGGACTAGTTTCTTCGTTAAGACTAGTTTTTCGTTGGAAGCACAGAATGAATCCAGAGGTTTTTTTAAACTCCACTTGAAGCCGTTTCTCTCCAGACTGCAGACAAACAGAACTCGAGTCTGTGCCACGTCTCTTCAGCTGGGCAGCGACTTGACGATGACTCAGGCCGTTATTGTCCGTGAATTTAAAAAAAAAAAAAAAAAAAAAAAATAAAACATTTCTCTGATGTTCTCTGATCACGTGACCCTCCGTGTCTGTGCTCGTTTCTTCACAACACTCTGAAGACTAAACAGTCCTCCAGGTCGACTCGTACTCGTTATTCAAGCCGCGTAATTGCTGTACGCTTATTATACTAATTTATTTATAATTATTTTAAATACATATTTTTAGGGCATCAGAAAATAGTTTAAAGGCTATTTTCCACCGGTTTCGTCTCCGACGCGGTCCGGTTGCACCGCGGTCCGGTCAATTATCAAAATAAAACACCCATTTGCAAACTCCCGACCAAACCTTTCAGAAGAACAACTTAATACAACTTAATACAGCTGTTTTGGTCCGCTTTCATCATCACGGATCCACCGACGGAAGAACAGATGCGGCGCTGTAAAGAGAAAGTTGATCCCAGGTTGGAGGTAATTAAGCTGGAAATGCAGTTTACGGACGCCGCTATCAGATACGAGGGCACGATGGTGCAACGACAGACGGAAAAGCAGGCTGAAGGGTGCGAGATGACGAGGCGGCGCTGGAATGCAGCGACTCCTCCAACTGCAGGTCCATTCATAGTGTTCACGCTGCAGACGGGGGGGTGGGGGCGGGGGGTGGAGGCTGATGGGACGATAAGGACATTCTGCAGCAGTGGTGGACTCTGAACTCTCGTGAACTCTTGTCTGTTTGAAGTTTTCCTTTCACTTAAACTCGGTGAACTGGCTGCTTGCACAACACCAGGAGGGCTGCAACATGTGACGTCCCCCGTCAGGTTTGCGAACGTTATGAAGCCTCCAGTTCAGATTCGAGTTACACGGCAGCCTCCAAAAAACTGTTTTATGACAGAGATGTGTGTAAAATGTCTCATGCGTCTAAACTAACACAGTTGGCAAAAAAAATGAATAAAAAAAAAAAAATGCAGACACGAACAGGAGTTCATCGAATGTCCACCGGAGGCTCCAGCAAGCGAGTCAGTCCCGACCGTCAACCTCGACCTGTGAATGTTTATAAAGACCTGAGCTGAAGTAACATCAGCTCCGATCAGTTCGTGCAGCCCTGATCACTCAGTAAGGACACTTCAGATCAGCTGCATGACGTTCTGAGCGGGCGGGCGCGTTGTCGGCACGTCAGCTGTGGGCATCAGAGAGGGAAACGCTCCCGTTTGAAATGAATCTGACACTGAAGAGAAAAACAGCCCAGTTCAGTCTCTGGTCTTCTTTTGTAAAAACACGACCTCCGAACGAGGAGTTTTAGAATGCTGCCTTCTGATTGGTCGAGGCAACAGAAGAAGAAGAAGAAGAAGAAGAGGAGGAGGAGGAGCGCTTGTTTTGATGCAGCTGAAATGTGGCAGCATTTGGAAATGAGACGGTTTAGCGGCAGGAATCGAGACACACTTTATAACTCTCAGAGGCGATTCTCTCGGCCGCCCGTCCGCTCAGACACGTCTGTTTGACTCACAGGAAACGCTGGAGATGTTACACCTGCGACTCACACCTGACTCATCAGGTTTTCAGCTGCACATTTGAATCAGCTCACGGCCAACCTTAGCAGCCGGCGCAGACGTCTGCGAGGCTGCTGATGGCATCGCTCACACACACACACACACAGAGAGAGAGAGAGACAGAGAAAGTGGAGTGAGGTTACGAGTGTCGAGGGTATGTTGCTTCCTAAAAAACACATTCCTGCGTGCTTGTCATTCCTTTTACGTGCACTGCAGGTACGAGTTCACGCCTTCAGTTTCAGCCCCGGCGCGGCCTTACTTTTCCCTTTTCTTTTTGTCTTCCACACCCGTTCATCCTCCCTCTAACTACCACACCCTCCCCCCCTCCCCGGGTTCTGATCCGTACAGTGCCGGCCCTTTTCTCCTGTAAACAAACACAAGTTGTATTTACAGTACAACCTGCGGAAAAAAAAAAAAAAGTCCCCTTGAAGGTTCAGTAAACTTCCTCCCTGCGTTGTTTACGTCCATGTTTACCAGCACGCTTCTTTCCCTGAGCTCTTGCTGCAGAAGAGTGTGACATCACTGACGTGTCGTGTTACCTGCATGCATGTGCACGCATTAAAGAGAGAAAAAAAAAAACGCCGTAAGATAATCTGCTGCCAAACAAGAGGTGAGAACTTTAAGAAACTGAGACTACAGTGCGGTGTGAAGTACAGATGGGGAGATCAGAGTGACGGGCGGGGCTTATTGTCTCACCTTTGAAGTAGCTCTTGACCCTCAGGTATCCCACGCTGAGGCGCAGGACCGACAGTTTGTCCAGACGGGAGCGGACGTCCTCGGGGAAGGGCAGGAGGTCCATGAGCCTGTCCAGCTCCCCGTTCAGCCGATCCCGGTGGCGCTTCGAAGGGTTGGACTTAACGACCTCATTGCCTTCAGAGATCTTCTTTCTGAGGAGTAAAAAAAAAATAAAATAAATAAAAACACAACAACAATAACATCTGGTTAAGTGTTGGATAAGTTGAGTGAGGATGCCGGGGCGTCCTCAGACCGACCCAGCTTTGTACCTGCTGGAGTTGAGGCGAGTCAAGAGCACGGCACCGAAAGATACAACCCTGATGAGTAACTGGTACAGATTTTGTCGCTTGATCACCACCGATTCCCGAGTTACATACGGGTTTTTTTTGTTTGTTTTTTTGTGAGCAGTGGACCGGGCGCGTCGGCGATCTCTCCGCTCGCCCAAATACGGGTCACTTCCTGCTCCAAACCGCTCCGAAAACTCGCAAGACGGTGAAGGACAAAATCCCGAACTGGAGCTTTCAATAACGGACTTCCGCGAAACCGACGGGTGACGTCACTGCTGGTTGAATAGAACATGACAACCGTGCAGAGAGGTGCCTCCTTCTCTGACGAACCATCTTCAGACGGTCATTCCTCCGGCCTCTCGTGTGCCGAGTCAAAAATGAAAAGCGGTTGTTGTTTTTTAAACCGTTTTATTTGCTCTGGTCCACTTTCACTGGAGATCCACGTCGTTACTCGCACAATAACACGCCCACAGAGAAAAGCAGGGACCCACTTTTTGACCTTAAGCAAAGCAAAAACCGTGAAACACACGGACGCTCATTGGAAAACTAACAGAGAACGAGCAGAGAGAAAGTGTGTGAGATAACCCTAGAAAACTATAATTATGACAGTCCGGAGATAAATGTGGTTTTAAATCATAACCCTTCACATTCGTGATTTGTTAGTCACAATGTGACAGTAATAAATAGTTGCTGTCAGCTGTCAGACAGGAGGCTGCGAAACAAGAGTCCTCTCTGTAAATATTTAGGGAGAGGAACCAATCAGTGAGCTGCATCGGTTTTGGCCTGATACTCATTAAATCACATGCTTCCAGCTGGAGAACGCAGGTCAACTGATGCCACGGCCGCTTCAGATTCTTCACCTGCAGCTTCTCAGTAATGTGCTGCAGGATCACTGTCCCGAGACAAAAGCCGGCATTCAAAGTGTTATTTCCCCGAGTACAGCGTATTTCTCAATGAACGCGAGGCGCTGACTGTTTATTAGTTGATAAATGCTAACCACCGACGCTGGTCTCCGATTGGCTGAATACGAGGCCGAGTTCCCAGACCGTAATCACAGCGAAGAGAAAAGGCAGCCGGGCTACAGCACTGCACTTTGCATGAGGTCAATTTTGCAAAAAAAGCAGTGCGTAAATCCCGGTGATGATGAAATGACGGTCACCAGACTGAAGCTGTGCATTTCTGACATGCTTAACATTTAAATGAACGAGAACAAAACGACAAACTGAGTGAAAACGGCTGCTGGAAGACTGGAAGACTTGTTCCCTTTTGAAATAAAAAAAAAAGGCATTAAATTGGCATTTTTTTGTTAATAATATAATAGGATGCGTGGTCAGTGTGAGCGTCCGGGTAATAAAACAAAGAATTTGGACGGGTCAGATCTGCCGTGGAGCGCCCCTGTGCAGCGACCGCAGCGTTTTACGGCCGGGCACTATGGAGTCTTTGTGCAGCTGGCCGTCCAGGAAACCTCAGCCCTCCTTTCACAGGCCCACATGTCCAGAAACACAGAACGCCTCTTTATTTTGGGATTAACACTGGGACCGGCCGAGCAGACAAGATACACACTGTCTGCACAGATGCACTGAAAAATCGCAGAGAAACACTGCGACGCTGCGTGTTTACAGAAGTCACCCGTGAAAACAAACCTTTGCTTGTCCGCCGTTAATCTCCGTATTATGTCAGTCAGCTCATAATTCGTAGGAGGAGTCGGTCTTGTGCTTTGCGTTGTAACGGAGCGTCTTTAATTCACAGGCGTGACTCCACGCTGCGGCTGAAGCTTCAGAGAGCGACTTTTAAGTCACCTGAACAAATGTCCAATATTCACTCTCCTTTATCTTTGAGCTCGGTTTTGGTCTCCACCAATTTGCAATGCTAAAACCTGTGTTCAAGTGCTCGACGACACTTGGGATGGAAACCCAGCTTACGTAACTACAGCTGGTAAATAAATAAAGAAGATATGAAAAAGTACGAAGGTAACTGTACTTCGACCCTCATTATCAGCGGTGATGTTAAAGTTTGCTGTGGAAAAGGAAAATGTTCTTTTCTGCATAATTTACTTAAATATTTCCACTCAATAAAACAAACGGTATTGGTTATTCGATTGTTGATTGGTAATGTAATTTAATAACACATAATTTAGCTGTATTTCAGTGGCTGTGTTTTACAAGTATATAAAAAGAGAGTGGTGTTTACGAGCGCTCCTCTTTATAAAAATAAAAGAAAGGGTGAAAGTTCAGCCACATCTTATTAGCATGGGTTTATCACAATCTCTTTAAGTTACTGTGCAAACAATATCCACCCCGGGAACATATTCACCCTTCAGAAGTACATATGGTTTGTGAAAGCTTATGATGAAGCATTTTACCTAATAAGTGCATGTAAATCACAGTCAAGTTACTGTATATTTACTTAAATGCAAATTTGAGGTATTTGCACTTTACTTGAGTATTTCCATTTCATGCTACTTCACACTTCCACTCCGCTAAAATCTTAAAGGCAAGTATTTGTACGTTTGACTCCACTCCGTTAGTCTGAAGGCTTCAGTTGCTTTTAAGATTACGTTTTTTTCACACCCAATGAAATTCACGAAGCTGAAAACACGACTGTTTTTCCGAGTGTGTTGACTTTGTGAAGCTCCGTGGATTATCACAGCGGTGCCACGCACATGTGATTTTACTACATCTGGTGCATTTCTGTGGATTACACGAGCAAACAGGATGTAAAGCAGTTCAAATTAGCAGTGATACAAATGCACGAACATCATATGTAATCGTATGCAGAGCATTTTCTGCACATGTGTATTTTTACTTCAATTTTAAAAGTAAATTTTACTGATGTTACTTAAATGAAGCTTTGAATGTATGACTTTAATTTGTAGTGGAGTATTAGTCATTTCACTAAGGTAAAAGATGTGAATGCTTCTTCCACCACTGGTTTTTAAACACATGATGTGCAGTAAAAAAAAAAAAAAAAAAAAAAAAGGGGCAGTATTTCCCTCTTCAATGTAGAGGAGTTGGCATGTAAAATCCCATAAATTTGAAATAATCCAATAAAATAAAAAAAAGTATTTGAAATGTTCTTCCAGTAAATGTAATTGTATTCTCCGTGGTGACGTCGTGGTGAGCTGTGTGACAGAGTTTAAAAAGATGAAAAAAGACACAACAATAGTGGGAAAAAAAGAAAAGGAGCTGCGCGCGCGCACACACACACACACATACACAGCGGTGATCCCAGAGCGAGGCAGCGCGAGGCCGTATCAGATTACAACAACATACTCGGAGCCCGCGAGCCCTCCGTCCCCCCTCCTCCCCTCCTCCCTCCCTCCCTTCCTTCCCTTCCCTCCGCGGAGCATCGCGTGAGAGCGAGCAGCCGACTCTCCAACTTTGATTGTGATTAATGCGCGAGGGCAAGATGTACATTGCCAGATCGAAGTTCGACGCATTCTTAAGGTGGTCCAGAAAATAACAAATAAAAAAAAATAAAAAACGCAAACAAAAGACACACGAGCGAACTTCAGCTGTCCTCACGCACACACACACACACAGCTAACTTAGTCCACCTTAACTTGGCACTATTTTAGTGCCACAACTAATCGATAATGAAACTCATCAAATGTACTAAACTCGTAAAAGAAAGCAGTTTAAAAAAAAAAAAAAAAAAATCTAACGGCCATGTTTGTTTGTTTTTAATTTTATTTCGCTAACTTTAAAAGTTTTCGTTACTTTTTCCAACGTCAACCTTTAAAACTCCCAAACGCGTCTTGCCCGCCGCAGCTGCACCTTCCAACTGAAATATGTTTGTCTGTGTAAATCCGGTCCAGGACCGTGTGACATCGAGCTCTTACTGTTTCAGGGCGGGCTTCTTCCTCTTCTTGTTCGCGTACGTCCCCGGGTTGCCCAACATGGTTGTCACTGTGCTCTTCCTTCTCCGTCCGCTCTGTTCTCCCAGCTGCGGCCGTTTCTGACTCGGTTCGCTCCGCCGCTACGGACGCTGCCTCCTTCCGCCACGGTCACGGTCGATAAACCCGCCGTTTCTTCTTCTTCAGCCAGTTATCACAAGTGTCATGGCAGTTTACGAAGGCAGCCAGCCGGAGGGGAGGGTGGTGGTGGTGGTGGTGGGGGGGTCGTCCTCGGTGGGGGCAACCGCGTTGACAGCTCCCGTAGACGGCCAGGTGGAGGTGGAGAGCCCCGCAGCAGGAGCTCGGTGAAAGTGGGGGAAGGAGGGAGAGCGGAGCACCGCGTCAAGCTCCTCCTTCTCCGGATAAACAACGCCGCCCTCTCCCTCTCCTTCCTCGCGAGTTTTCTCTCCGGAGTGCCTCGCGCGGGGTGTTTTCAGGAAATGCGTGCGACTTAGAGCTGCTTTCTTTTTCTTTTTTTGTTTGTTAAGGTGGACTGACTCTTTATGGCTGCCGCTGCTGCTAAACTTACCATAAATATGCTTTTTGAGACAGTGAAATTGAATTTGGCTGAGGTTTTTCTGACCAAAGCAAGGACGTATTATTCAAAGATAACTTCCATTCAATAGTATTATCCACTTACATGTACAGATCTGATTACATGGTGCTTTATAACCTTAATTTTTTTTTTTTTTTTTAACCCACTGTTATCACTGACTTTGGCTTTTAGTTGGTTGTTTATTTAATCGTCCGTTTTTTTAAAAGCTAGGTTCATACATGTTAACCATGAAGTTCCCCCTAGGGGATGAATAAACTTTCTATCCATCTATCACGGCAATTATTTTTTTAAAAGCTGAAAAGATGAAAGGAACTTGCAAATAGGCAGCCAGCAAAAAAAAACAAAAAAACAAAAAAACGCATATGAACATATGAAATAGAAAGAATAGAAGATACAGAAGTAGAATGATAGAGGAATAAAAACATTTAAGAAATATAAATGAATCCACATTTTCTGAAATGGAGTGAGCATTGCCATCCACATGCAGTCAAGTAAAGCACAAGTACGTCAAACTGGTGTTAAAGTAAAGGTACTTCGTGTGGAAGTAAAAAAAAAGATATTTTCATCGGAGCTGGTCGCGAGCCGACCTCTAGTGGCACTCGGTGGTATTGCAGCTTAAGACACTTCCGAGTCGGCCTCATTTTTTTCAGACCTGGAAGCTACGAACACTTTTATAAACAGTCTGGGGTCGAGACGTCCCCGACCTGTCTGCGTGGGTTGCTGCGGTAACGACGTCCACGTACGTTAGCTCTGCCAGTCCCGAGTGACGCAAGAAATCCGATCTGAGCCAGCAGAGCGTCCGGACTGAGATTCATCCGTAGAAATCTGACTGAAATCACATCTCAAACTACTTCCGAATCCAATTTGTGTTTTTTTTTATTTTTTTTATTTTACTGTCCAGATTTTCAAAAATCTTCCGAATACGATCCGTTTATGACAGGAAACCCATTTGGGGCTGTCAGTCTTGAACACGTTCCAGGTTTACCGTTTGTTCTAATGATATCCTTGTTTCTCTGGTGCGCCCTCTAGTGGAGTCCTCCATATAACGCAAAGAGGCGAGTACGTGAGCAGCAACGTTCTCAACGCAAAACAGTCGTAAACGAGAACGCGAGCCGCGAAAGGATCTTGAAACGTCATCGGCCCCGTCGCCCATCTGTTAACGCAATTCGCAGTTTTTCCTGCGTAACGCGGCCACGCGTTTGGAGTTGGATGTTTGTTTTGGATCGTAACAGCGGTTCCCATGGCAACCTTTCACACCCCCGGAGCTCTCCTCTGTAAACAGCAAGTGTTTTGGCACATGTTTACTTCCTCGTAACCCGCCGGCTGTCACGTTCAACGTTCCCCCGCGTCAACTCTTGTCTGGCACAAAGAAAGCAGCTTTTCTTGCGATGAATGACGGGATGGCATGCAGAGGATCCAACACACACACTTCACATGTATTATAGGATGCACAAAGGCGAGGTCAGGGTATTTTTTTTTGTATAGATATGTCTGAGCGTTTTCACTGACACACTTTTTTTGTTTGCATCGAACTCCACCAGAAGAGGAGAGCCGACTTTTTAATATTTCCGTGAGGCCTGATTGTAGGTGTATGTTTGGCAGCTGGATGACTGAGGTGGAGGCTCTGACATGGAAGCGCCGTCACGTCTCAAGAGAGGATATCCTTCGCCTTCGGGCCGCGGGGATCGACAACCCGACACGTTCAGGGTCACGGTCCCGTTATTAAAAGACGGAGTGGACGTGTTGGAAGAGTCGTTCGGGTCCCTTTAGATGTTTGCCATGAAAACCCATCGATCCACCCGGATATCGATCTCAGGTGCTCATCGCGCCTTTAGATTGAGACGGCATTAAGAATATCAGCAGTTTTTGTATCAACGTTGTAAAAAAAAATAAAAAAAATAAAAAATCCCTAACTTTACCCATAATTCATAGCAACTGAGTCTTTAGAGGACAGTCATATCTAGACAGGTTTGTGCAGGAGATTAGATTAGATTAGATTGGACTATTAATCCCACAGTGGGGAAATTTAGTCGTCACAGCAGCATAGAAAAAGACAAAATGATGCACACAACATGAAAATTTTTTACAAATACGTATGAGATATAGGAAATAAGATAGATCAAAAATTTATATTTTAGAAAAAAAAATGAGAGCAATGAATAAATACACACACACACACACACACACACACACACACACACTACATACACAAAAACAAATCAAATACAAATTAAAATAAATAAATACAGCTTGGACACTGAATGAAAAGTGACCAGTGCTACATTATTTTATTGTGGTGCTTGAAAAGTCTGAAAAGATGAATTTAGACGTAAAACTGTGGATCCAACCCAGTAAAACCATCTTCTATTCAGATTTGAAATGGAGTCGGTCTTGTTTTAGTTTTTTATGTAGCAATGGATCATCTGGTGCTTCTTCTTCACTGGTACTTGTCAGTAACGCTGTTATGTGCGATAATGCTCACCAGATTGCTGCTCTTGACTGCTTCTTGCGCAACACTGTACATTGTTTTGTTGTATTTCTTATGTTTGTATTGCATTTAACTATTTCTATTTTTATTCTTTGATATTTCTTTAAGTTCTTTTTTTTATACTGTGCATATGACAATAAAGTTCTCTTAACTTAACTTAACTTAACTTAACTCTTAAGTAAATTTAACTTTTTCCCAAGGAGCATCTTTGTCTTTTTTTGAGTTATTCTTAACCGGATACAGTTAACATTTACTTCAAGGCTGCAGAAGTAACCCGGTATCACGGCAAAGCGTGAAATAGACACGCCTGTCCACCACAGCAAAACGTGAGACAGCTACGCTCGGCGCTGTCTCGGCGTTAAAGTTGCATGTTTTCCTGTAGTGGATGAAAATTTTAGCCATGTCGCTCCTCAATCCCCCTATTTTTTTTTAGTATGCTAAAATCAAGAATGAATTATTTGCTAAAATTCAGTGTATATCACCTGATTAATGTGCTGAAAGTGTGACCTCCAGTCATTTCATGTAAAAACAGCATTTTCTACCTTTAAAACATCTCTCAAAGTTAATTTATTGCTCGATTTGAACCAGCAGATTTCTTGTCAAGTAAAATTAATGAGCTGCGGTGACATATAATTTCACTGCTTTTGAGTGTTGTTGTTGTTGTTTTTTTTTTTTTTATTGTATTCCGGCCAAGTTTTTTCAGAAAATATCTGACAAGATCGCAGCGAATCTGAAATTTATTTTTCAACAATTGTTTCAGAAAGCCTGAATTTTAAAGCACCGTCAGTCGTCCCCTTCGAGCCGCTGGCCTCACGCTCACCTGAGGGCTGGGAGGTGACGGAGACCTCCACGGGAACAAAAAAAACTGACGAGGAAAAATGTTACAAAAAAAAAAAAAGTGCTCCTGTGCTGCAGCATTTTCTCGTGCGGTCACCGCTGAGCGCTGAGCGACTGTTCCCATGGGTTGAACGTGCTGTGCGAGCTGGTTTATTTGGCCCCGGTGCATTCCTGTGTGACAGCCACCGGTGCAGCCCGTCAACACCGGGCCCAGCCTTTTTACTTCACACCAGCTTCAGAGTTCAATTCAGGCCGGCAGCAGGTTTTGTTTAAGGAGGCCGGCCACCTCTCTGGCTTTTATTGTCCTCCGCCCACAGCAGAGCCTCCTCAGACTTATTACAGCTTTTTACTGTTATTTCATCATTCGAGGAGAATCACGGTTAAATGTTGGAGCAGTGAAGAGGGAATGCTTGCAGGGATGTGTGGGACATATTTAGATTTATGACAGATAAAACATACAACAAATATTTTTCCGTTTTATTACTTCCGAAGTTATTTTTTTATATAGAGAGGATAACTTTTGTTAGTGAAAGTCTGAACACTCGAGTTTGTAATTTCCAACCTGAACCGTCAGACTCGACCCGATCATGCCAGTTCAGACTCAGATTATTGAATTATTACAGCAGGTTCAAGAGGGTCGGGTTCTGCGCTGCGGTGGATTAGTGAACTGTGAGAGGAAGTGGAGCTCTTCAGTTTTTCTTTTTTTTAATACAGGTTTTCAAATTGGTTTTGGAATCGATTGAAGACTGGTTTTGAACTGGTTTTAGAGTTGGTCTTTCCGAGTTGGTTTTAAGACTACACTTCTTTCTGTACAGTTCAGCTGCGCTCGCCTCCATCATAACAGACCAGCTTCTCTATTGGAGATTATTTCCGTTGATTATTCAGAGGACGTCAGATGAGCAGGTGATCCTTCAGTGAGTTCTAGGACACATTCAGGTTCACATTGATGAAAGAACAAGGTCCCAGATCACCTCTGAATGTGGTGTGATCAGATCTGATCTCAACCCCTCCTGGATGTGTTCATACCTGGACTTCCAGCTGACCACATGTGAGCGGGTCGGCCAGGACGGATGTTACTGTGAGGGGTGAACGGGCTCAGATATTCTGTCGGTCCTATTTTAAACCGACCTGACGGGACGCTGCCCCGCTGCCCTCTGGGAAGGGAAATGTTGCGTGTGAAGGACACTAGAGCAGTTCTTAACACAGCGAGGTGTAACTGAGCTCCATTACACCCTCGACCGCAGCTCCATTAAAAACCAACAGCAGGTCGTTTAAAGGCACATTTCTGTTCATTGCCGCTTGTGTGGTCGCAGAGCTGCGGCGGGATCTTATTAGCTCACTGTGGGAGATACTGCTGTGATACCACTGTGCAGCTGGCGGGAAGCCAGACATGAGAAAGTAGAGTGGAGTTGTACATGTAGGCCAGAAGCCTTTACGGGAAGTACTCACCACAAACACACACTCAGTCCATCCTGAGACTGAGTGAGGGAGGATGAACTTTTTAAAGGTCTTACCAAGATCTCAGTCATCAACCAAGTCCTCTAGAGACCTCCCCAGTCCTCCAGAGACCTGCTCCGTCCTCCAGAGACTCTGCTAAGAGGACCAGAGAAGACCTCAGGCACTTCCTCGGTCACCTGACCTCAATCCCACTGCACATGTATGATGAAGACCTAGGAAGACAAATGCTGACATGAGGAGAATCTCCGTGATAATCTGGGTCATCAGGTGTGAACAGGCTGCTGTCACTGAAGCAGAAGGAGGTGAAACATGTCCAGTTTGAACTCTGACCTGCAGGTTTATTCTGCAGGTTTCCCGGGCCGCTGCCGAGCCGAGCGGAGAGCGCAAGCGGCCGGTTCGGTCGCTGTGCTGCTGAGTCGTGTTAATGATAAACAGCGGTGCTGACCTCCTCCCTGCTGGAGCTGCAGAGGAGGGAAATAAAACCTGCTGTAAAACCAGAGGAAATCTGGCACTGACCGATCCACCAAACCCCTTCAGCTGGCCTCACAGAGCTGCAGCCATGAGATCTCAATGTGCACTATTGTTGTTTTACTGTTCACTAATTACTCTGCTTCCTGTAAGTGTGTGTGTGCTCATCTAATTGCAGTGGTTTTATTCTTTTTAAAGCTGCAGCTTTTTTCAAATTGCTGCACGGTCTGTTACAGTTAATAGTGGAATTTTTTTGTATGAAAACACAGAAAAATATATCAATCAGCTCGTCAGACCATCATTTTGAAGCGACATCGATCCTGACAATTCAATTTATCTCTTATTTATACGGTGCAAACAAATTATAGTCATCTCGGGGCGCTTTTTAACGGGAAGAAACCTCCAACAACAATATCACAGACAAACCCACAACCCTGGAAGAAAGCCTGAGGTTGTTCTTTTTGACCTCCTATTGTTGAGCTGTTGCTAATTTAACTTTTAATCTTCTCGGCTGGAAAATGTCAACAAAACAGCGCAGCACTTGTGGAGTTAACAAACTGGTAAAATGTGTTTTGGCTCAAATAGATTAAGAAAACCAGTGTAAAAAAAATAAAAGCAGCATCAGGAGCTACAAATGATGCGATCACAGCTCCGCATGCAGGTATGGAGGAGACACTCTGTGAATTAGACACAGAGACGGCGGTCGGTGGAGCCCTGCAGCGTTTTATAGTGAGTTAGACGGATTAGTTGGGTCTGAAACACACTTCAGGTGCAGCTCGAGGTCAGACGTGTTTACGCTGGTGGTTTCCAGGGCGACAGAGGAAACAGCCCACTCGGCCAGGCTGCTGGTTTTTAATCTGAAAGTGTGGAGATATTCAGGTGGGAGTGACGTGAGTTTGTAGCTGTTGGGAGTAAAAAAAACATGCAAGAAGCTCTGAACAGAAGGTTTGATCATCATTTTGTCTGCAGGCCAGCAGTGGGAGAGGTTTTAGCTTCCACATTTGTGTTCTCGACTCCTTTATCAATGCAGATGCCAGATTGCAAACAAAAAACAAAAAACATTTTCAGATTTTTCTCATTTGCTGATGTCATTGGTGTATTGGTGGCTGGTTTATTTTATGCTGCCATCTGCTGTCGAAAAGGCAGAGGCACACAGCAGGAGTGGATTTATTGTGTCGTAGCACTCCCAAGGGGGCGCTCATCAAAATACATGGAGAATAGATTGTAGTATTACAATAATATTCATTGACAATATTTGCTAATTAAAAAAAATAATTCTATCAATTCATAACATTTATAGCCACCAGCTGGTTCAACATTATAAGATGCAAAAAATTAAAACTAAACTGGATATTACTGAACACGAAAAAAGGCAACTTCGACATGTCACCAACAAAACTACAATGGATATTTTGTAGAAAAAAAATAACTATTAAAATAATCTTAAACTCAAATAGTAAAGACGGGTTCTTAATTTAAACTTTGTAAAATACATTCTACTAAAATTCGATATATTTCTTGTTTAAAACGCGTTGCTTGGCTAACTAATGAAGAAATAAATTCAGGCAACTGACTAGACAGTTCCGACATGTAATGTCTGAGACGTCGCCGGTCAGAGGGCCCCCTCCGTCTGACGTCACATCGCGTCGCCGGAGGATTTCAGTTTTCGGGTCAGGTCGGGTTGTTTTGGAGGACAATCATGGCGCTGACGGTGGTCCGGATGGTCGTCCCGTCCGGAGCGGCGGCTCTCAGAGCGGCCAGCGTCGTTCAGAAGGTTAGGGGTTCGGAGCCTCGGTTCTTTTATACATTTCGCGCAGCGACGAGCGATTCTTCTTCACAAGGACAAGCTAACGGAGCTAACGGAGCTAAAGGAGCTAAAGGAGCTAACGGAGCTAACTCCTTAGCTGCTAGCATGACAGTCGGGTTAATAAACCAGCAGTTTGTTTACAATGTTGTTGACAGTTAATAAAACAATACGGCAACAAATTAAGATGGGAGGAGGTCGTAAACACACCGGCTGGCTGAGACTCGCCCTGCGATACAGTATCCATAGTAACGCACTAGTTGGTATGTCCCAGTAATGAGTGTGTTGCACGTCGGGGGTCAAAAGTACCCGGATGTTCTAGGACATCTGCAGTCTGCAGGTCAGCATGATACTCTGGAAGTTCTTGGCCACAATCCTCTGCAGCAGAAGATATAAGGAGAAGGAGACGGAAAGGAAGGAGGAGAAGGAAAGGAAGGAGGAGAAGGAGATGGAGAAGAAGAAAAAGAAAGAGTCGTTTTTGTTGTTGTTGTTTATGTGAAAGTAACACAAACGGTTATAAATCAAATATATCAACGTATAAATGAATGGCAGTGACTAAATAGAAACACCGTGACCTCTGATCTCCGTTGACGTCACGTGACGGCGTTGACGCGTTATTAAATACATGCGTGTATTTTTCCGGCGGTGCAGGCGGGCGTCCACACCAGCTCGGCGAGGGGGCTGCGGTACGGCTGGTGGACGTACGCTCTGGGAGAGAGGACGACGCCGCGGCTGACGCCCAGCAGCAAGATCATCTCCGTGGACGGGAACCTGGCGTCCGGGAAAGGAGCGCTGGCCCAGAGCCTGGCCGACAAACTGGGTAACTGTCCGACCCAGCAGGGGGCGCTGGTGGGTGCTGGTGGTGCTGGTCTCCTCGCTGAGCCCCTGTGTGTGTGTGTGTGTGCGTGTGTGTGCGCGCGCGCAGGGATGCTGTACATGCCCGAGCCTGACACCTTCTACCTGGACAAGATGACGGGAGAGGCGGAGCCGCTGCCGCTGGACTACAACGGGATGTGCAGCCTGGAGAAGTTCTACACGGACCCGAAGGCGCCGGATGGGAACAGCTACCGGCTGCAGCTGTGGATGTACACCATGAGGCTGCTGCAGTACTCGGACGCCATCGAGCACCTGCTCACCACGGGTACGTTCCCAATCAGAGTTATGGGATTCTTCTATTTAATAATGTGTGTTGCGGTGATGTAACGGGGTTTCCTCGCCCTCAGGGCAGGGGGTGGTTCTGGAGCGGTCCCCCTTCAGCGACATGGTCTTCCTGGAGGCCATGTTCAAGCAGGGCTACATCAGGAAGGAGTGTGAGTACTGTAATAAAGACGGAGGCCAGTCATCCTGGTTTTTAAGACCTGTAAATGATGTGTGTGTGTGTGTGTGTGTGTGTGTCGCAGGCGTGCAGCACTACAATGAGATCAAAAACATTAGCATCTGTGAGTTCCTGCCGCCGCACCTCGCCATCTACGTGGACCTGCCGGCCGAGGAGGTGCAGAAGAAGCTGAAGCAGAGCGGCAAGGTAGCGAGACGACTTCCTGGAAACACCGAATAAAAAAAATAAAAAAATAAAACGCGTCACAGGAGCGGATGTTTAATCCTGATCAACATGTCGGGTTGTTTGTATCCTCAGTCGTACCTGCAGAACGTTTCCCTGCCGTACCTGAAGAGCATCGAGGACTCGTACAAGAAGTCCTTTCTGCCCAAAATCAGGTGAGAACAAACTCGCGCTAAAACATTTCACCGGACCGGTTTTAGACGAGTTCTGAGACCAGTCTTCCCTCCTGGTGCAGCGGTCACGTCCTCCGTCCACAGCATGCAGATTGAACGGGGGTGTCTTGTTTTCCAGAGAGTCGTCGGAGCTGCTGGCGTACAACGCGACTCAGGCGCAGGACGTGGAGCGGGTGAGAGCGCGTTTGGACGGAAGTCAGCTGACGTCTGAAAGGTGTCCCGATGTGTCATTAACGCTCGCTGTCCACAGGTGGCCGAGGACATCGAGTACCTGAAGTTTGAGAAGGGGCCGTGGGTGGAGCAGGACGACATCAGCTACCACCACATGAGGATGCTGTGAGTCGCACGGAGCGGTGAACGTCCAGGCTCCGCCTCTTTCTGTCCTCCGTCAGTACCCGAGTTCCTGTTGTTATTGGGTTTTTTTTTCTCCTCTTGTCACAGCGTGGAGGACAAACGGAGGGTGGCCACGCTGATGCACATACCCCGCTTCCTGCCGGAGATCACCATCGGGGCGCACGACTACGATGAGAAGTACTACGCCTACAAGTCGGTACGTGGGTCACATGACCCGCCGGACAGGAAGCAGAGGAGTTTCACGTGTTTTCAGGGTTCATGCGTAATGAATTTCAGGAGTTGAATGCTCGTTTTCACGGCCGCACACACATTCAGGTGTGGTGTTGTTCCTCCGGTCGACACTTGGTGGCAGCAGAGAGCTCTCGGAGGTGACGAGGGAGGCCGACTCTGAGGTGCGCGGCTTATCGGGGTCATCGCCTCGGGACGCTCCGATTGGCTGACATCCACAGACGTCCTGAGCTGCTCTTCTTTTTCTTCCTCTTCCTCTTCATCCTCTGAGGATAATTTGCTTTATTAAAAAAAACAACAACTCCAGATTCGCGTCCCCGTCTCAGAGTCGTCGCTGGCGTCTTCTTTATCGAAGTCTTCGCGTCGCTCGATTGAAACTCATTCTCCTCCGCTGAAATATCGAACCGCTCGTAGTTACGAGGCAGCGAAATGCCACGTGTGGAATATTCGACGAGGCTGTTTGTGTCGTCGGTCTTGTGGGGAAACATTCGGGTCTGACCTTTTCGGTTTATTGACTGGAGACGGTTTTGTCCTCCTCCTCCTCCTCCTGGTGCTGCGGTGACCTGACATTTTGTAGCGCGGCTGGATCTTAGCGGGGAGAAAGCGAGCAGGTGGCTTAACCCCCCCGCCCCGCCTCCATCACAAAGTGAAGTCACGGAGGGACGTCTGCAGCTGTCTGAGAGAAACCTGCAGTAAAACCAGCTCCACCGGAGACGCAACAAACTCCCACCGTATCCGGCGAAACGACGGATTAAAGTCTCATCACACAGCTGATCAAATCCTGAGTGTTTGTTTTGTGTTTAATTTGAAGGACAAAGACGTGTTTCTGTCTCTAACCGTCCTCTTTGTCTTCGTGTCCTCGCAGCTGCCGGGGAAGAAGTACGCTCCCGGTTACAACACAGACGTGGGAGACAAATACATCTGGCTGAAGTGAGCCGTCGGTAATCGGCTCCGTGACCTCTTCTGTTGTACATCGTAAATAATAATAATAATATGTATGTATTAAAAAGAATTTTGAATGGAAACGTTTGCTGAAGGGAAATTCTTTTTTTTCTTTTTCTTTTTTTAAGCTGCTGTAAAGCAAATTCCAAGATTGGTGTGAAATGAGTTGCTGAAAGCGTGCAAAGTTTGAAAACATTGTCGCACCGATATGTGGAGTTAGACCGTTAAACAGTTTCTCATCCGTCCTCAGCTCAGGTTTTTTTTAGGCGGGGCTAAAACCCAACCTATCTACGTCACAACAACCTAACTACGTCAGATCACAGCCGGTTTATATAACCCTTCTGCATGGCTCCTCCTCTCACACGGTGAAACGCTATAAATGCCTGGAGCTCATTTGCACAAGAGGTCATCCCACCGGACTTCAGTTCTACTCCTGCTGTAGTCAGATTGTTATTGTACATCAGCTGGCTGCTACAGGACGTCTCCCTCCACCCGCAAGTGCATCTTTCCTGAATGCAAGAACCTCCAAAGCAGCGCTGCATCGCTATTTAAATGTCCTACTGATGAAGAAAGGAAAAAGAGGCGGATTGATTTCGTGAAGAGCCTCGCTAAAGGACACTTTAGGATTAACACCAACAGCCGCCTCTGCAGGGACCATTTCACGACGGATAGTTTCAATTTGGAGACGGATGCAGTTCACGGACGCACCGCTCCCCCTGCAGCGCGGAGCCGGACCGAGCGTCGCCCTCCCGGGCCGCTCGTTCTCTCCGGACGCACCGGCGCCGTCCGCCGCCGCCAGCCAGCAGTTCACCACTCAGCGGAAAGTTCTGTGTGCTTGTTATAATTATACTAGATAACTTTTCCACAGTAACTCTGCTACATTTAGTCCGCGGTGCAAACCGCTAACGGGATTTTACTCGGTGTAGAATATTTTGGTGAAATGGGAGCTAATCTGCTAATTAGCTACTATTGAGCTGGTAGCAGAGTTCAGAGAAAAATGATCAGATAACCGCAGATTTTTTTTTTTTATGGGTGTCCAATCTAACTACGATGAGGAACTATAATATATGTAACTCTGTATTTTACATGTCGGGGTGATGGTAAACATGGACCAGAGGAGATCTAGTCCTCCCGATTAAAGAGGGTTGTTGTTTTTGTACTCCGGTGTGACGTTACAATCAGCGACCCTCTCGGTTACGTGTACCGGTACCGGTCCGGATGAACGAGCCCGACTACATGTGGAGGAGGCCGCAGAGAGCAGGAGGAGGTGGAGGGACATCAGTTGGAAGAGAAAGACTTTCAGCTCAACCTGAGCAGGTTGAAAGTTTGAATTGATGGGATATAATGAATTGACGTGATATAATGAATTGACATGTGATGTAATGAATTGATGTGATGTAATGAATTGACGTGATATAATGAATTGATGTGATGTAATGAATTGACATGTGATGTAATGAATTGATATGTGATGTAATGAATTGACGTGATGTAATGAATTGATATGTGATGTAATGAATTGACATGTGATGTAATGAATTGACATGTGATGTAATGAATTGATATGTGATGTAATGAATTGACGTGATGTAATGAATTGATATGTGATGTAATGAATTGATATGTGATGTAATGAATTGACGTGATGTAATGAATTGATATGTGATGTAATGAATTGATATGTGATGTAATGAAATGACGTGATGTAATGAATTGATATGTGATGTAATGAATTGATGTGATGTAATGAATTGACGTGATGTAATGCAGCGTTGTGCATGTTGCAGTCGTTACAGAACTAAATCAACTCCTCCTCTCTTATTATCTCCACTATTGTAATGCAGGTGTGTTAGAAGTAGTTGGAGACTCACTATCTGCTGTCTCTGGTGTCCAGTTTTACTCCTGTGTTACAGCTCAGGGGGGACAAGCTGGATTTGATTGCATCTGTATGTTTCACTCATTGGACAAATCAATTCTGATTCTATTTTCACAAAGCAGGCTGCTCCGTCCACCAGAGAGACAGAGTGCCAGTGTGACATCATGCATGAAGTCACCGGAGAGGTTGGATGTCAGACGGACCGCTTAGTGGGGAAAAGAACTGCAGCCACAGGACTGTTATACAGGGAGTGGGCGGAGCTTCAGCTCCTTCAGGACACGCCCCCCCAGTCTCAGAGCAGAGAAGACTGATGATTTTCTCACGATTTCAAAGCCTAATTTAACATACTTTTTCGGTGTTTTTTTTTTGGTGTGGTGTGATGAACTTAAAACTCATTTTCATTTCTACTTTACAGCATCTTTAATGATGCAATCCATAAAAATCACCCTAAACTTTAATCAGCATTAAAAAAAGGTCAAAGGTCAAGAAGTACGCCCCAATTTTATACACATACTACGCGCAACGGTACATAACTTTTTAAAAGGTAGCTGCAGTACAAACGAGAAATAAAAAGTTTGCGATTGAGAACAAAGGGATGCTTTGTTTGTATCTCTTGTTTATGATTGGCTAAAAAAACAACAACCTGTGCAGGCTTCATCCAGTAGAAACCAATAAAACTGTAAACACAAAAACTTAATTTCTTACTATAAATCACAAAAATGGCAACTTTAATTACTAAATTAAAGACAGTAAATAGCATTCAATTTTCAACATTAATTTCTTCAATAATTTAATTTCTACTGGCACAAAATTGTTCTTTCCCTCCACCTGTCTCTTTTCTGAAGTAAAGAATATTTTCTGATTGACTTTATTCCATAAATTAATCATAAAATAGTTAGTTTTAATGGCAGTTGCCGTGGTTCCTTCTGAGCCAATCGTGTGCAATTTCACAGTTAAATCCATTAGGACATAATCTGGAGTTTATTTTATTTTGAAGGACTGAGCTGGACCTCGGGTGATAGGTTTGTGTTCCTCTTTGCTGGAGGATCAAGCGGAGACCTGATCATCGGCACAGATTCGAGGATAAACTGGCCTCACCAGCCGTTAATCTCCAGACTACACGCTCCAATCTCACCTGTAGACGAGGAGCGGCGGAGGCGAGCCGGGACGCTTCGAATGAACGAACACCAGACCAACTCTGAAGGAGGACGAAGAGGAAAATATTCAGTTATCATTGTCCCGGACGGACACGTGGGAGGATGAGGGAAGGCGGTGATCACCCCATTGCATCATGCTCGCAGAAGAGAACAAAAGCCGGCGGCGGCGGCTATAATGAGCCACTTTCCTCTGAGCCGTCGAAGGAGGCGACCCTTTGCTCCGACCCGCGGCGACAGAACCTGCTGACTGAAATATGGTGTGATGTTCAATGAAAATTATACACATTATCTCAGCTTAAATGAAGCCTCGACAGAAAGAGAGATGGCATCTGATTACAGGCTAAAAGAAGTCAAAGAGCAGTCACGGGATCTTCAAAACGAGAAGAGATTAACTTCATCACGCCGCCTCATAAAACGACCTCCGAGTTGACACGGCAACATGGCTTCTTCCAGGATTGGAGCTAATCAGCTTATATCGTTCACACACACACACACACACACACACACACACACACACACACTGACAGACAACATTAAAAAAAAAGTTGTGACCCAAGTGTGAAGAAAACAAAACTCCTTCTCAGGGCGCGCTCGGAGTGAGAAAACCTTTCTGGGTTGACCCGGACACTCGGCGGGAACTGGAGGCCAGACAGGCTGCCAGCATCTGAAAGGAGGCTGTCTGCTCGGTGCTGGAGCGGCAGGCGGCTCAGACAAAAGGCGCGGTGAATAATTGACAGCGCTGCAGCCTGGAGCAGTCGCACTGGACTAATGGAGGGTGGAAAAAAAAAAACATGAACTCTTGAGAGGGAGGGGGGCGGGGGGGGGGAGTTCAGCTCTCTTCTCTGTCTGGGTTTGAAATGCAACTTTGGCAGAATGAAGTTGTAAAACTCTCGAGACAAGTCTGGAAGCAGCAACTGTCAGTTACTGTTGGAGGTGGAGGTCACTTTGTAAAGGCCACAAAAAGTCTTCCAAAGAACACAAACTGAAGCCCAGATAAAAAAAATTTTTTTAAAAATTAAAAAAAAAGCAGGAAGGAACAATCTTGACCTGTTTTCCAAACTCACCGCGACTCACTAACCAACAGCGTGGAAGTACATAACTTCACCAACATGCATTTTGTTTTTCAAACGCAAAACGTACCTCGATGATAAACCGGACACACCCTCTTCACCTGCTCTTCAAAATCTCCCCTTCACCTCTTCCTGTTGTTCCCAGCCGTCATGGTTTCATTACTGCCCCCCAGTGGCCGGAGGGAGGAAGACATCCCCCTGGCACATGGCTGTTTTAGTCTGTGGATTATTTTTTGTGAAAGAGGCACCAGCGAGGCCACGCTCACACCTGAAAACAAACGTAGAAAGCGTCATCAGAAGTGTTTCCACGCTGTCGTTTTCAATTTCGCACATAAAAAGACATTTACCCGATTAACAAGAGTTTTTTTTTTGGAGCCAGCCCCTGGTGGTGTAATAGGTTGAAAACGCTGTAGCAAAGTTTTTATTATGAAACAGACACCCCTCTTATTTTTGTTGGAGATACCACTGAAGAAACTACGCTAACCGAGTGTACCTGGACGCATCGTGAAGTTTCCCTTCAAGCACAACGTAGCGCGAGTCAGAATAAAATGGCGTTGGCTTGATGAAGACGTTGCCTCATCGTATGTTTCTTCATTGATCCACAGGGACTGTAAAATATGTTTACGACTCTTTAAATTTACTGTCACACTAAGGTGAATAATTCAGCAACGACTTTGCTGTGTTTTGAGATGACTGTGATAGATATGTGATGTCGGAGTGAATTTGCCGAGAGTAACGGCCGCGGTTCAGATGCCAGTTAGCCGTTACGTGTAGTAAAGCTGGGTTGTGGATGTAATTCTGTGTAACTTTGAGAAATGATTTTACATGCATATACGTATTTTCACGGTACTTAAAATGTTACAGCCTTTCAGTGTGTAGAAATGAGTTTCACCATAAAATGTTCAGAGTTACTTTTCTATTGCTGTTCAGCCGTTGCCGCCACCGTCTGCCATGTTGTGCTTTTTGCCAACGGAGTACGAGTTATTGTGAATCTGGTATTTTTGATAGTCATAAATTTAAGTTGAGTCACGGAAAGAATATTATTTATTTTTATGATGACATATTTAATTTGCACTTTTCTGTATTTTCCTATTGTTTTGAATACTAATGTAAGAGTGTAGTACAGGAAAAATATTTTGATATAGAGTCAGAATAAAGTGGCGCTGGCTTGACCCGGAAGCTACAAACATTTATATATCCGGTCTGTGGTGATAATATCAGTGTCGTTATGTTGCCCCCTAGTGGCTAAAACGTTATTAAATCCTACTTTACTCTATTCTATTAATTGAAGGTTTAATCATTTTTGACTCATTGGCGAAAACCAGTTTAATTATTATTCCGGTCGTTTTACACGCTGTACCTGCAGTTTGTTTCCATTTTCCTGTCAGTGTTCATTTATTTATTACTTTATTTCTTTAAATATTCATCTTGTAGTGAGTGTACTCCGCCTTGACCTCAAAGACTCAGCAGCGGTATATATTAAAATATAAATGAAGAGGAGAATTTTGGGAGATTTTTTTTAAAAATGCTGTTGCTAATCAGAGTTCCCACCGTGAAGCTGATTCCCGGGCTTTTGGATGAGGACGGTGGCGGCGGGAGCTTTGCCGTGCGTTGGTGGTGGTGGTGGTGGTGGGGGGGGGGGGGGGGGGATTTGGGGAACGGACATCCCCGCAGAGCACTTTCACCGAAAAGCCTACTTTAAAACTTTCATCTAAAAACTCACAGCTTCCAGGATTAAAACAAATTTGAGGCCAATAACAAGCGGGCCGATATCGAACACGTGGCTCCAGGCGGGGAGTCAGCGATGAAGCCGGGGGGGGGAGGGGTGGTGGTGGTGGAAAGAAGGGATTACGAGAGCTCGTTCGTCGGCTCAGCGTCGAGGGATCCTCGTAGCCCGGAGACGAGGAGGGGGAAGTCCCTGTCACCGACGAGGCTGAACACCATCCACTAAACACCTCCAGAAACCGCTTCATCACATGAGTTGTTCTGGCTCGGGGTGTCTGTTGATGAAGCCCGTGTGGAAGCAGCAGGGGGCAGTGTTGCTGTCTGGATGCGGCCTGGGATGGAGTCGATGGTTTCACAGCTCTCTCTCTCCGTCCGCGTGATATCAATTCAAGCGCCCAGATACTCCGGTGGTTGTGCGAGATGTGCGTGAACACCTCTCTAACTCTCCTCGCTCCGGGTTTTCATTCGCAGAGTCGAAGACGAGAGCCTCCGGCTACCGAAAATATCGTCTCCACTCCATATACGCATTTTAGATATTTATTTTTTGAATGATATCATCGATATGCATCCGCACAGAAGCAGAGGAAGAGTGAGCAGAAAATAAAAAACAGGCAGCTCCTTTGTCCGTCATTTAGTTTTTCTGAGAAATAATCTTTTTTTTCTTCTCCCACTAAATACCACAATAACCCCTAAATCTGAGTAGGCGTTGGAGCCGGACCCTGCTGAAGGAACCACTAAGTGCTCCACCGACTTCGTCCAGTATTGACCACTAATCTGACGGTAAACTGGTTAAACTGCTGAATGATTGATTGGAGGTGTAAACCTCTGCTTGCTGTTAACATTAGCAGCTCAATGTGAAGCCTGATGATACTGAAACGTTCTTTGGAAATCATACTTTACTTCTCACCATAAAGGTTCAGGCTGAATATATTATATAAATATATTCTCATTGTATGAAAAGAGGACCAAAAAAACACTCTCAGTACTTTTTGTTTTAGCTTGATGATATTATACTTTATGTATGATAATAGTATGCTTTCTATATCAGCATTTCCACCCCCAGCTTCCTGGGACTTCTAGTCCCAGAAACTAAAAGGTTCCTTCAGCCAACAGTTCTCTGTGAGAACTCCTGAAAATTAGACAAATTAATCTGAAACCCAGCGTGACATCACCCGTTGGTTTGTGAACGTTTTGAAGCCTCCTGTTGGACATTTCATCTCTTGCCATCCTTTTTTGTTTTGTTTTTTTTGGAGCAGGAAGTGACCATATTTGGACGAGCTGGGGGAGGAGCCAGCGGTGGATCTGACTGATCTGATTGGAAACCTGACGATACTATGTCCCGCCCACCAATAGCTGTAACCTGACTGCACCACAGGCCTGTCAATCAAACAAACACGCCCCCAAAAACAGGCCTTTTTGAAGCTTATTTTCTAATGAATGAGGGATTATTTTCAGATGGACCTCCAGAAAACTAATAAGAAGGACTGACTTTAGCTAACAACACCAAGATAAATAATGGAGACATTTTTTTCACTTTGTATTTGATGAGAGAAGTTGAATGGGAATCTATGGAGCCAGAAGCCTTTTGGAGCCGACCTCTAGTGGCACTCAGTGGTATTGCAGCTGAATTTTCTTTCTTCATCGGCCTCATTTGTCAGGCAGTGGTTAACTTCCCAAAAAGGCTTATTAAAAAAGAGGTGCAACACAACAAAAGGAGTCAAGAACCTGAAGAAAAAAAAACATTTGTTACTGAACAAAAGACAAATAATAACCAACATCCACAACAAGCAACAGAAGGCTGATGGGAAGACACTCAGAACAAATCACAAAGGCTGGACTGATGTCTTCCTGCGAACCCGAACAGAAAATTGGACCAATTGGCGACAACAAAGGAGAACTCTAAATCACCTGATCCCCAAACAAAAAGCGCTGCTGTCCCGCCTTTATTGGTTTCTACTCCGTCAGACCAAGCAGAGACACCTGAAGAAAATAGTCACGGATTCAGGACACACCCTCACCAGCAGTGGAGCCAACCCCCCCCCCCCCCACACCTCCAAAAAAAGGTGACATTTTAATGTGACATTTTCCAGAATACACTGTAAAAAAAACACAAAAAAACCAAGTGTGTGACCTTCCACGCGTCCGCTGGACCTTCAGAAAGCCCAAAATAAAACCTCCCTCTTCCCTTTACATGTCTATTTTTTGCAGTCGTGCGTTCACCCTCGCGATCCTGCCATCAACAGGAAGCACACGCAACGTTCACGCGCTCTCAGCTGACACCGGGTCACCAGCCAACGACGGCTTTTCCACCATGTTGTGACATCCTCTGTCACTTCCACCCTGACAGGTCACATAATGGAGGTTATTGATAATCTGTCAGCGCTGCGACTTCTCGTGTTGCTGCTCCGGTTTCGAAGTGTGAGATTTTGAGTGAAAAGCACCTGCGGGAGTCACACGAGTGTCCGCTGGGCACTTCATCGACGTCCTGCAACATTGATATGACCCGCCGGTTTCACCCTGCGAGGCTCCTAAACGCTCCCCTGGAATAAGTGTGTATAAGTGTAAGTATTAATATCTAAAGACGGGGCCAGGAAGTGTCATCGTAACCTCCAACACCGACTTAAAAGCGGCCGTTCATTTTGCCATTTGGCCCACTCTTCTGTTCGATATCAATTCCACCTGCCTGTCAATAACTCGCAAACTTTTAAACGACTTTGTTTTCTGTAAATCCATCTTTTCGCCGTGGACGTGTGACGTCCTCGGGGAGCGTGCGAGCGTCTCCGCAGGACGTGCGCTGCAGAGACGGAAACGGCCCGTAAGCGCAGCGTCCTCCGGCCCGAAGCCGCGTCGCCCGCGCTAAAACCTCGTCGACGTGTTCCCACAAAGAGGCTAAAAATGAAAGACTTTCTGGTCTTTTGTCAAGCTTCGGTTCTTCCTCATCATTTTTCAGACGCGAGACAATGTGACAGCGCCGGTGGCGCAGCACGTCTGACACGCCGCCACCGCGCGCGCGGCCTCCAGGTCTCCGAGTCTTCTGCTAATTAATGCGCCCGATAAAAGGCTGCGAAGATGAATTCACTGTTGGCTCTTGATAATTCTGCGCAGGACGACGACGTGAATAGAAATCTGCTCGGTTATCTTGTGACTCATACAAATGGCTGTATTGAAAACGTCGTTTCCAACCGTTTCCTTATCTTTGCCCGGCATTCCCCCCCCTCCCCCGATGAAAAGCTGTTTCTCGTAATTGTGCTGCAATGAGATCACGAGATGAATGACAACGACGCCTTTGTTTCCGTTCACAATTCCAGTTTTTCTTTTTTTTTTTTTTTGGAAGTCGTTCTCTTGGAAGATGTTCCAGAGGAGTTTTTTGGGGTGACGGACACGAGTAAAGTGCCCTTTGGACGGGCTCGGAGAACAAAGCGGTGAAAAGGAGCAGTGAGCCGCCTGATTGACAAGCTGCAGCCGAGCCCTCTCCGGCGCCGCTAATCTTCCCCTGTGAGTGCTGGAATTATCTAGCCGGACCTACTGCCCTTTCACTGAGAATGAGAAGTCAAGTTTGGGAATTAGACTGAGCAAGGACGTGCTTCATCAAGTTTTAAGCTGCAAGAAGAATTGCATGTGAAATCTCATCCGTCTGAAGCTTTGGCTGCATTCACCAGAAGTTTCATTCGATCTAGTTTCAAATCCAAATTTAGCAGCACAGTGTGGTGACTGAGGGGGGAGGGAGGAGGAGGAGGAAAGGGAGGGAGGAGGAGGAGGAGGAATACCTGAGGGACAAACTGGTGTCGAAACACAATGGAAAAAAAACTTTTATTTCACATGAACAAATTTAATCAGCTGCCTAAAAGGTGCGAAATGTTTGAAAAACATTCAAAAATGAACGGCGCGATAGTGAGTCACCGTAGTGTCCAGTCGGCCCTCAGTCCAACATTGGAGTAAGAGGAAGCAGCTTTTTTTAAACGTCCTGTTGGCATAAAGCAGTGACCACATTTGGACGAGCTGGGGGAGGAGCCAGCCGGTGGACCTGACTGATCTGATTGGAAACCTGACGATACGATCAGACTACACAGATTCAGCCCGATTTTGACACTAATCGATCATCGGCACGAATTTATGTCACTTAGATTTAATCTGACACGGTGAAAGGCAAACTAAACATCCTGCAGTCGGAACCCGGCTTCGGAAAGAGGAGAATTGATTTGAAGTCTTCGACATGGTTCGACGTGATTGGCTGATTTGAGATCGTGACCAAAATCGGGTTGGCGTACTGGACACGCCCGCAATCAGCTGATGAGGTGTAAAGAAAGTCTTGCTGATGTTGATGTCACTGTCGGTGTTTCGGGTTTTCTGCCGTAGCCAGCGAGTCCTCTTCTACCCGCCCGCCGTCGGGGTCGGCGCCGCCGTCTCGGGTTCCCGCTCTGGAGAAAAACGGTGCGCGCTTGCAGGCAGCTTGTTAGGAGAGGCGAGGCGGAACCAAACTCGGCTTACGAGCTGTGAAATCAACCCGACCGGCTGAAAGATGCTAATTTCTCCGCCGAGCTGAGAGCCAGGCGATCGCTTTTCACTGAGTTTGTCACTCATTAGTTCGGTTGTACCGACTTCATAACGGGCACGCGTGAAGCGAGCGCCGGGTTATTTTCGGCTCACGGCAGTCGAACATTGTTAGTTGTCGGGAAGATGTGGCGTATTGTTATTCCGGTCTGCTCCGGGTCGCCGCCTTTGTCTGAGTTTCTCAATTTCTCACTTCCACTTGAGAGCAAGCTGCCGGTTAATTGGATTTTTCTTCTTTGGCCGGCGAGTGGAGGCATGCGGTCACATGACGGCGGCGGGACACACACACACACACACACACGCACACGCACACGCACGCGCACGCGCACACGCACACGCACACACAATGCCATTAGTATTTGGCCCCGGAGAAGGTGCTAATCGTGATTGCGGTCCACTCAGTGTTTCTAATCACTGTCATTATGGCGAGCGAGCCGATTTGGTGGCGATGATGATGCGGACGTGCGTTCACGATGTCGCCTCGGGAGCTCCACGTACGCACGCAAGTCGATTTTTTTTTTTTCTCGCGACCCGGGTTCTGAGAGGCTAACACGGGCTGCACGACGAGCCGGATCTCAAACAGCACCGGGTCGAGAGAGCACCACTTCACCGTAACCGTCCATAATTAACCCGTCTGCCGAGGCCCTCCGTGACCTTTATTTTAAAGTTAAAAACCCGGTTTAGTTGAAGTTTTATTACTTCCTGTTAATTAAGAACATTAATAACTTGTATCCGCTAAATAGCTGTAACCCAGAGGAGTAGCCAGCAATAAAAAAAAAAAAAATTAAAACCTGTGTTAATACTCGCACGCGTATGTTTGAGAGAGTCCGGACAGAAAGAAAACGCCGTCACCAAACAGCCGGTGAAGTGTGACGAAGGAGAAGCCAAGAAAATACACAGAATAAAGGGTTGACGTAAACTCTCTGTTTAATGCACAAAACAAAGAAAGCAAAAATGAAACCACAAAGGAACCAAACTGTTCAGCAGAACTACAAAACCCAGCAGCTAAATGGACCTGCTCAACGTAGGTCAACAACACACGGAGGCTCCAGAACCTCGAGGAGCATCTCGTCCGAACCGGAAGGACGAGCAGTGAACTGCTGGAGGGTCCAGATCAGACAACACGCCGCTGCAGAGATTCAAAGACCCGTCAGTCTGGATTAACCCGCTTCCCTCTGCAGAGTCGGTGACTCCGCCTACAGGAAGTGCTAACTCGAACAATTGCCTCTGAAGTGTTTTGTTACGGAGAGTCAAATCTCCGCTTCAGCGTGACGTTCGGGTTCCTCGCGTCTTCATTGAGCGCCGGGATTAGAAAGGATTATCGTGCTATTGTACTCAACGAGACAAAAAAGACTTCCCGGTAATCGTGTTGAATGTGATTAGCTTCCATCAGGTGTTGGTCTTCACCTGCCAGCCGTTAAGACACAGATGTTCAGTTGTAACTCTGCAGACGGTGGATTTGCATGAGTGACGTTTGTGAACAGTAAAAACTGACGAAAGCCCTGAAGATTCTTTCAGTCCGTTAAACTTTTCACTTTAAATTCTCACGGCAACGTTTGAAAATTATAAAATAGATTAAAGATAAAAGTGGAGGTCTGGCTCTGAAAAATGAGGCCTTCAGCTGCAGTACCACAGATGGCCACTAGGGTCAGGTTACAGCCATCGGGGGGCGAGACGTAGTGTCCTCGGGTTCCCAATCAGATCCACCGCTTGCTCTTCCCCCCCAGCTCATCCAAATATGGTCACTTCCTGCTCCAAAGATTGGCATCAGACCACCAGCAGCTGGTTTCTGTTGCTAGTAGCAACAATACAGTCACAGTTTGATGCCAGTGTAAAGCCAGGCTGGATCTATTCCTGTAGGCGGGGAGGGGCGGGAGGTCGGAGGGGTGGGGGGGTGTTAACACTGCATTGTGGGTAATGAAGTAGAGTTTTGCGTGAGCTCCTCCAGTAAATTTGATCCCAGCTGAGTGCAGCTCTTGTATTCTGAGACGCTTGATTTTCCTTCCACTCGTTTCTGATCTAAAAAAAACAAAAAAACAACAAAAAAAACAGCATCAAAACATCCGTCTATTTCTGGAGGACTGACGCTGAAGAAAACGTATTATTTTCTGTGATTTTTTGAGCAGATTTATTAGCGGGAGGACATCGAGAGAAACGGACGTCCTCTGGCTCGGCGTCCAGATTTGAAACGCTTCGCCGCCCCTCTGTGACTTCACCTTCAACTCTCCTGTGACTCCTCTGGCAGGGCGGTGGCTCCGTCCTGCAGAGTGTCCACGTCTGTCACAGGACATTTCCCGCCGGTTAAAAAGCCATCTGGAGCGATGAGTTAAATCACAGAGGAGAGCGGTGAATATGTCAGACCCCGCCCCCCCCCTCTGTAATGTTGGCCCTGTGCAAATGGGGCTGAACATTATGGACATTATTCTGTTCGGGGTTTAGAGCCGACATCTGGAGCCACATGTGAACGTGTGTCTCATACTGAGACTTCAAAACAAAATAGTGACAACACGGGAAGTCGTGTGCACCGTATGCTTGCTGTTCAAGTGGTTAAGTCGTAGAAGCACCGTTGCTAGGCAACCGCGATGTGGACGGCGTCTAGAAGCCACAGAGGCTAACAGTTTATCAAGCCAACGTTGGAAATAAAGACACGGAGAGAAAAGACGAGGCCGTTGGGAAGATCAACGTGTTCCTCAGACGTAGATTATTATCTAAGTTACGAAGACAAACTCTACGTGACTAAAACGACAATATATTAGATTAACATCCAACCAAACATGAACACAAGACACCCTTTTATTTTTTGTTATTGATTTTTATTTGAGTTTTTGTATTGGGTTTTTGTTTTGTATTGTTGTTGACCTTTGGTTTGGTATTAGTATGACTGCATTTACAACGCAAACCTTACGGCTTACCCTTAGGGGGACTCGCTCTCTGTGAACCATGTGGCTTAACCTTAGGGGTGTTTCACGGAGTTCACTCAGAGCAGTGACTCAACCGACAGTCTGGTTAACTCAACAGGTAAAAGATTCTACTTCACCAAGGTTGTTATTAATGGTTCAGATTCCACCTCGGCCTGTTGATGGTGATTCAACTTTTAGTGAAGTCGAAACGTTTGGAGAAATTGAAAAAGTTTTGCATACACTACACATTACAGGAAGATATTTAATATCACTGCAGACCCCCTTGAAAACATGCCAAAAATGGCGACTAAATTCGAAATGCCGGACTTCTTGTTGAGTTGACGTAACGGTGCAATGTAACTTTTTTGTACGTCTCGGCGTGATACACGTGTCGACCGGATTTCGTGCATGCAGGTAAATGTAGCCGCCGTGGCATCTCTTTAGGGGGCGCTAGCGAGCCATTTGGCCACGCCCACTCGCGACTCCACTAGAATACGACATTTTTCGCCAGGAGAGACGCGTGTACCAACTTTCAAGAGTTTTTGAGCTTTATTTCTGCCCTGATTGTGCAGCCTCCACAGGAAGCGTTTCTTTCATCAACCTCACTGAAAAAGCAAAATGATTTCCGAGCAGCTTCCCGCCTGACGCTGTCCGCCGGTACAGGTTCCAGATCCGTTATGATGCATGTTTTTTTTTCTTTTTCTTTAAAATACTGTAATTAGTTTTGAGTCACGGCTCCCGCTGAGGAAATATGTCGGCCGTCACGCGGCTTCACATCGGACCGGTCTGATGATTCACCGCGGTCGAGTCGCTCTCACACAGGAAGCTTAAACTGCCTTAAAGAGCATCCTGTAGCCTCATTAACTCAGAAGTTTGCTGGGAAACTTGTGTCTGACACATCTTAAAGCTAAAAACAGCAGAGTCCCAGGAGAGAGTGTGTGTATGTGTGTGTGAGTGTATGTGTGTGTATGTGTGTGTGTGTGTGTGTGTGCGTGTGTCAGAGGCCCTGGAGCCCAAAAACACAAAGTCTAATGAAGAGGCAGAGGGGGCGACTCCAACCTCTTCATCACACTTCTCTGCTTTGTTAACGCCTGTGTGTGTGTGTGTGTGTGTGTGTGAGGACAACAGTTGGTGAATGGGACACATGTGAAGCCATCTGCGGTGATTTAAAAATGAGAAGCAGCTGTGAGGCTCTTACCAGCTCGGAGTCATTACTTTAATTCACATCAGATTGATCGAGGTTCACTTATTACAATGTGCGGCTGCTACTATATATTTTCCAGCCAATTTAGCCCGATCGGTACGGATGGCTATGCACCGTAACCTCCATAAACGCAGATGGAGCCCCGTGATGGAACTCTGGTTTCTGTGACGGGCGTGAGGCCTGGAGGTCGCGTAAATCTCGCGGCTGGCTCGGCCGCGGGTTTGCGCGACGAGGGCAGGAAGTGGAGACACCACGAGGACGGCGAGAGAAGTTTTAGTGGTTTTTCGTCAAACAGCAGCAGGAACGAAAGTGGCGCTTCACGAGTTGTAACGTGTTTACTGGCGCTGGGGGAGGAGCCAGCGGTGGATCTGACCGATCTGATTGGAAACCTGACGATACTACGTCCTACCCACCTATAGCTGTGACCTGACTGCACCACAGGCCTGTCAATCAAACAGACACGCCCCCCAAAACAGGCCTTTTTGAATCGTATTTTCAAATGAATGAGGGATTATTTTCAGATGGACCTCCAGGAAACTAATAAGAAGGAGTGACTTTAGCTAACAACACCGAGATAACTGCTGGAAACATTTTATTGACTTTGTATTTGATGAGAGAAGTTGAATGGGAGTCTATGGAGCCGGAGGCTTTTTGGAACCGAGCTCTAGTGGCACTCGGTGGTATTGCAGCTTTAAGACACTTCTGCATCAGAACCATTTTTCAGACCTGCAAGCTATGAACATTTTTATAAACAGTCTGTGGTGCCTACAAGATGGAACCCCCCCCCCCCTTTATGTGCCCAATATCTCGATCTTATTCAGGTGATCAGAAAAAATGCACAAAAAAACTCAAGTATTCAAAAGTATTCAAGTATTAACAACCGATTCTCGTCCAATTAGAAAATAATGCTTCCAAACCTGAAACATCAGAGAAGAAAGAACCTATTAAAAAAAAAGAAAGAAAAGGGTGACATTTAGTATACGAGCACAGCAGAGACGCCAACGCTGTTTCAGGAACACCATTAAAATACATTTCTTTTGAGATATCCGGACGAAATAATGACACTTAAATAAGCCGCCTTACTCTGGAGAACACGTTGGTATGATTACCACTTACACGAGGTACCGAAGAGAGCATCGTGTCGGTTTCTGCTGCCGCTCCAGGGAATAAAGTGACCCTCGCTGTTGGAGCCACTGAATATGTTTGGCCATTATTCTAACAACTCGGTGGTGGACAGGAACATTGCGTGTTAAATTGCAGCCATTTGCAGCCGTGCAATTAAAGCACGTAAAGAGCATGAGAGGCAGTAAATGCGACGCTTATTATATCACACTGTTCTCGCTTGTTCTGTGTCCGGAGCTCCAAGTCAAACTTTACATATACGAGGCTCCAAATGTAAAATTAGGAATCTAAGCGCGCGTGATGTCGACACGTTGACTTTTTTTTATTTATCCTTATATGCGGAGGCAGCAACTGTTGGATTGCCAATTTAGCAGACACATGTTGTTTTTAATTAAACAGCTCCCGACCAAGCTGTGCAACTTAAATAGACTGTGGCGGCTGAATTAGTTACAGCATTTTAGAAAAAGTGTAGTTTCAAACTTCCTAGACGTTTTTAATGACATGATATGTTAAAATACTGATTATCATCGTAATGTTACGTTAAAATACAAAAAGAGAAGACGAAGCAAAGCGCCTCGGCCCTGACCACATCACCGCCGAGCCGATAACGACGTTAAAGCATCAACCTTGAGTGTAATGCTGAGATTATACAAGCTACAGACTAAATAAAACGTGTAAAATCTAAACGTGTTCATATAAAACTTTTTGTTAGTGTTGATCTCCGTTTCCACGGGGTATGACTAAGAACTGGAGAACCATCAGTAGACTCTTGTAACGTACGCAATGTTCACTACTCCAGGAAGTAGTCCGACCCTTAGCAACCACCTAGCAACAGAGAGGATTTTTAGTCTCCAACTGAATAAATACAGAACATGGAAACACTAAACTGCTCAGCTAGCTCAGTCTAGTTGGAACTAAGATATCTGATGAACTAAGATATCTAATGAACTAAGATATCTAATTAACTAAGATATCCATGCACTCGTGTTTTTAACATTTTAGCACCGTGTCGTGTTAAAACCAAACCGGTCCACATCTCCATCAACCAATGAACGACAAGTGTCAAACTCACTCACAAAACTTCTTCCCTTTTAATTTCAAAATAAAACAGGATGTTTGTAACTATGCATTTGCAACTTTAAAAATCTATTTTTTCCACTCTTCCAATCTTACTCCCAATGAACCGAATAAATTGTCTTTTAACATTAGCTTTATTACAAACTACTCTCTTCTTTAACCTGGCTAAACACAGTTAAGAGTTCCCTTAATTGGCAATATATAATTACACTTCATCTTTCTGTGGATTTGTTTACTGCGGGACTCGAACTGACCACCTTTTGTGCTGCATTCAAGAGCCTTACTGGAATAAAATGCATTAAACTCTACTTATTTAAAAATAAAAATAAAATTGAGGATCAATTAAATCTTTTTAGCTTATTGTTGTGCCTGTTTGTATCAGTGAGCTAACTGCTAACATGCTAACCAATAACAACAATCTATCAGGCAGGTGATCCGTCACTCATCCGGCACCACGTTAGACTTCTGGCTGAAAGCACTAATAAAAAGAAAAAGGGTCGAAGTTAACGAGCCATAAAATATCAGAATAATAAGACACCAGCCGGCTCAGTGTTGTTGAATTAAATCCATTTTACAACAAAGGATTAACAATATATTCACTTTTATTAATAAATTATACATCTATACAATAGATCCTTAATAAAACTGCAGCTATACAAATCATTAAGAAGTGACCACAGGATATTTACCCATTGCAAAAGAACCGAAACACTCGGAGAGGTGAAGTGTCCATTTGCTGACACCTGTCACATCTGGAGGACGTGCACGTGGAGAGGGTCCCGGCGGCCGTCCTGGTGGGCTTTTTTTTTCTTTTTTTTCAGTCATGTGATCTGTAGCCATGGCAACGACGCAGCTCCATCGGTCCACATACTCCCCGGAGTTGGGAGTGAGACATCTCTGTGTTCCTTAAAATATATCATACAGACATTTGGAGTCCCGAGAGGATCAATTATAACGACTCTGACCATTTAGTGTCATGACAAGACACAAAAAAAAAAAAAAAAAAAGAAAGAAAAAAAAAACCCACCACCTTCCTGTCAGCCTTTGAAGATTCGGGACTCAACCCTTCTTGTTGAGCCTGTTAAGTTGAAAGCATAACTGATGTTGACAAAGACAGCCGTCCTGCCGGAGAGCAGCGGAGGCTGCCGGATAACGAGCTCAGTGTGTGATAATGTGGAGCCGAGCCTGACGAGCCTCATTTATTTAATTTGGGTGACATCGTTTTTTTCCCCCTCCGGCATCACCTTTGGGTCAAAATCTAGAAGCAAGGATCTAAAAAAAAAAAAAAAAAAAAAAAATTTTTTTTTTTTTTTTAATCCGTGCTTTAATTTAGTTAGGGTCTCCAGCTTTTTTTTTCTCTATGGATTTCTCTGAGGCTCTACCAGTGTAAGATCTATAAAAAAAAGTACGCTGCTTGAAATACATAGAAAACATCACTTCAGTCCCTGTAATTCAAGTCAGGAATAAATAAGTTCAGTCAGGTAGCGTATCTGTTTTTTTTTTTTCTTGCTTGCAAAAAAAAAAAGAAAAAAAAAGCTCCCGGTGAGTTTCAAACTCAGGGCTGCTGCTTTGAGTTTGCTCGCTGGGTCTTCGTCGCTACGTCGGAGCATCGCAAACCCCGCTGCTGTGATTTTTACACCCAACACGTCCTGTACAAGTCAAACCGCTGCCTGCATGCCGAAGAACACCACACACTGTCAGACGTCGTGTGAAAGTAGTTCCTGTTTCTGCCTGCGGAGGGAGTCCGGGTTGATAGTTGCGCTGCTTTTTGCTTAGTTTTGTGTGAATCTCTGGTTTGGTGTGTATTTAAACTTGCGGTGCGGGAGCTTTTTTTTCTCCCCCTATCTGTCAGCGAGAGGAATTACACAAAACGCTGTGGACACTTGCTAGCCGTTCTGTCGCTGCTGAAAAAAACGGCGAATAAATGGCGTGTTTCACTGTCGAGAGTTTGATCCATTCGGTCTGACGACGTCTGGAAAGGACACGATTAAAATGATTTTATCCCGAATTTATTCAGCGTCGGGCTGAACAGGAAGTTCTGCAGGAGTGTCTCACCGGACGGCACGTTCCGGATCGCAAACTGTTTCTTTGTACTTTTTATGGCCGCTACAAAAAGTTATATTGTGTACAACTGGGACTTCATCATAAAAATAGGTCTGGAACGAGTACGCTTCCTTTCAATGCTCCTTCTTCTTCCTTTTGTGGGCGGAGCTTTGGCGCCACCAACTGTCTGGGTCGATTAATATGATCTGGTGTCCAATCCTACCAGAAATCCTATAAAAGTGAAAAGAGGTCACCATTGTGCTACCTGATGATGTCATCTGTCCTCTCAACTTTTTTTTTTTTTTTTTTTTTTTTCAGTTTCTGGTGTTTTTGTTTCGTTCGTCTCCCTCACCTCTGACCTCTGGCCACGTCCTCTTTCTTTGAGACGATCCTCCAGAAATTGTGTCTTCTATCTAGGTCTCCCTCTCTTTTTTTTTGTTTGTTTTTTTATTCATTGTGCCACATGAGCCTTTTTAAAGGAAAGTGGGTTAGCGCTGCTGCGGGAAGGAGCCTGTTTAGGATTCATCAGCGCTGATGGTGCACAGCTGTGTGAATGCTGATGTTCACCAACGCCTGTTTCCACACACACACACACACACACACACACACACACACACACACACACACCAATGCTGCGCTCGAATGTTGTGGTATTTACCATGAAGAAGAGTCAGTATGAATGGCGCCCTCTTGTGGTTTCCACGACGTCGGACCTTTTCTATAAAGCTTTGAGTTCACGAGTTGTGACCAATCATCATCTAGTGGCACTCGGTGGTATTGCAGCTTAAGATTTTTTCATGTCAGCCTTATTTTTCGGACTCCAGAAGCTACGAACACTTTTGTTTCCGGTCTGTGGTTGTGAAGTTGTTTTGCTGCCGTTTCCAGAAAGGTCAGAGGTCATGGAAGTTCATGTTTGGCTGGATGTTAATCTGATATATTGTTTTAGTCATAGAGTTTGTCTTCATAACTTAGATAGCAGCCTACATCTGAGGAACACGTTGATCTTCCAACGGCCTCATCTTTCCTCTCTGTGTCTTTGTATTTCCTATTAGCATGCTAAACTGTTAGCCTCTGAGGCTTCTAGATGCCGTCCACGGTTAACGAAGAGTTAAAACCTGCTTTTAATGGGCTTTTTCTGGTTCGTCGGTCTCGGCGCTGCAACAGTCGACAGCGAGGTCGAGCATGACGGGGAGCTTCTCTTCTGCTGTTGGTGGCACGTGGGAGGCGGAGCCCAACAACTCGTCTCCGTGGGGATAAAAATGCATATGCAAATTAGGCACTCATACAGTTATAGGCAGTATCGTCCTCCTTTTGTTCTTCTACAACGTTTCACCAGCACTGGAAAAAAAGAAACCCAAACACAGCAGCAGCGTATCTTACAGGCCCGACCCGCCTCGCCCACCGACACGCCTTCAGCCTCCCGGGGTTCAAACCGAACGTGTTCGGGACGGACAGCAGTGTCGCCTCGCCGCGTTCATCGTTTGCTTTACACGTGTTTTTTTTTTTTGTTGTTTTTTGTTTTTTTGCAATGACAGAAACCACGGCGGCTCGATTCTGACAACGTCACCAACATCACAGACACTAACAGCCGCTGGCTCGTGGGCGGCGAGCGGGACGGCAGCGTCTCTGGGCGCCTCCCACCTCCCAACCCCGCAGCAGCTCGTCCACCTGTCCGAGAGGTGAGTCCGGGGCTCCCGGCGCTCAGATGTAGTACTCCTTCACGTTGTCCCTGATGGGGTTGTGCAGGTGCAGCTCAGTCCGGTAGTCCGTGTACACGCCGGGTTGGTGCTCCTCCTTCATGCTGCCGGCGCTGCCGGCGCCGCCGCCGCCGCTCCTCCGGGCTCGCCGCTGCTGGTAGAGGAGGCGGCTGATCACGGCCAGGGCGCATCCGGCGATGAAGACCACCGCTGTGACCACACCTGGGGACACAGTGGGGGGAGGAGATGGAGGGAGGGGGCATGAAGCTGTCAATCACGGCTACAGAGGCGCCATCCCTACATACTATTTCTTTTTACTTTTTTACAGCAAAAATTCAAGGGACAAAAATAAAATGAAAAGAATTAAATCAGTGAAAGTGGAAAATAACATTCATATATAATTTTTTCATGGATGTTTTTTAAATTCAGACATTTTTGTCCTAACGATCCTTTTTATTTATTTATAATATGTCAAAATAAATGGTTTTAATATTTGACATATGCCAGACTGTAATATGCAAAAAAAAAAAAAAAAAAAAAAAAAAAAAAAAGGCACGAAACAGCTGGAAAAATAATAAATATTTGATTTAAAAAAAAGATACAAAAAATATTGGCATTATGTGAACAAATTGGTATTTAAAGGGTTATAATCCTGAAAATAAATGATTATTTGAAAGTTATGATCAGCATTGATGTTAAATTAAAATAATAAGAAAATAATAACAGAATATTTTTGAATGGTAGTTTTCTGACATTTTGTGTCCCCAAAGAATGAAGAAAACATGTAAACAGAAACGAGCTCTCGCCCTCCACTTCCTGTCTCCCTCTGTCCAATACAGTTTAAAAAAAAAAAAAAAAAAAAAAAAAAAAATGCACTTTAAAAGAATGAAACCCAGCGAGATGAATGGCTCCAATAAAATCAGGTTATGCTTTCTGATCTACGTTCAATTTTCAGAAGACGCTGACTCAGGCAGTCAAATTTCCTCAGGCAGTTCGTTCTGCCGCCTCAGGGTCCTGACAGCAGGAGCTCCGCCCCCCCCCTGCAGTCATTCACTAACCAAAGTCAGTTCCTTTAAATTGTGGTTTATTTTCCTTGAAATCTAACTGGAGCGTTCAACATTGTGTTTTTGATATTTTCTGTTGAAGGCGATTCAATTGTTTGGTGTCAAACTCTGTTCTGTGGATTCGGAGATTAATTTCAGGAAGAAAGAGCAGAATCCTCAAACAGCTTCACATGAAAGTATCCGGTGACTTTTTATGTATAAAAGAAGAAGAAAAAAACGATCAAAGAGTGGCGAGCTTTGATCAGCTGATTCAGAAAGCGTTCAAAGAGTTTCCTTTCTACTCATCACTGTGTTGTACATTTAATTTGAAACTTGAACTCAGCTCAGAGGTTCGTAGGAGCTCAACGATCCACAGACGTCATTCAGGACGACAGGATGCAGCTGCATAAACAGGCCCGCACGCTTTTAATGAGAAATCTAAGTTTTGAAATTTGAAGAAATTTGCATAAAAAAATAAATAAATAAAATAAAACAACATGTTTTTCTGCCTTGAAGCACAAAAAGGTATAATATTTAAAAACAATGTTGGTCCTGATTTAAAACCGGCTTCACACTGTGGAGCTCAATTTAAATTAATTCAACCCTGGATTTTAATGGAACCCTTTTACAAATTTGGGAATCGGACAGTTTTGTTTTTATGAAAAACAAAACAGCAGTTGCAGAATATTTGCCAGCATAAAGCAGCATGTGTTTGGGCTCCTATCAATAACTGTGTGGTTTAAAGTGTGTGTGTGTGTGTGTGTGTGTGTGTGTGTGTGTGTGGTTTAAAGTGTGTGTCGTGTCTCTGACTGGGAGGAGAAGCAGGGCGCAGCGGCTCCCCTTTTCAAGAAAGAAGAAAAATTCAATTTCAGACAAAGCGGCGATAATGAAAACGAGCTCAGACTGAGTTATGACAAGATTAGAAATAAGCATTAAGACGGAGGCTAATGGGCAAAATGACAAATAACAAACAGCTGGGACGAGTTTTCAATTAACTAAATTAGAAAAAACAACAACAACAGCAGAGAGAGAAACAGACCTGCGATCACAGCCAAGTCCTTCTGGGCGCCGTTTCCTTGCTGCTCCTTGTCTTTGTTCTCCGTCACAGGCTGATCTGAAGTTACACAACACAGGAACACACAGTTACACACAGGAACACACAATTACACACAGTAACACAGTTACACACACAGTTACACACAGTAACACAGTTACACACAATTACACACAGGAACACAGTTACACACAGTAACACACAGTTACACACAATTACACACAGGAACACAGTTGCACACACAGTTACACACAGTAACACAGTTACACACAATTACACACAGGAACACAGTTACACACAGTTACACACAGTTACACACAATTACACACAGTAACACAGTTACACACACAGTTACACACAGTAACACAGTTACACACAATTACACACAGGAACACAGTTACACACAGTTACACACAGTTACACACAGTTACACACAGTTACACAGTAACAAAGTCAATAAAATGTCTCCAGCAGTTATGTCGGTGTTGTTAGCTAAAGTCACTCCTTCTTAGAGAGAGAGAGAGAGAGAGAGATGGATAGTTACTTACTTTATTAATCCTACAAGGGGCAATTTTAAACATAAAAATGCACAGTATATACAATAAAATAGAACAATATTCAATTCAATTAAACTAACCAAACAATAGTGCAAGGATTTAAACAAACAGAAAAAAAACAACCAACGGTGTTATTGTTGGGTGATTGATTTGGCCAGAGGTGATGAATTGTATAATCTTATTGCAGTGGGCAGGAATGATCTCCTGTATCTGTCCTTATGAGTTTTCTTGAGGTCCATCTGAAAATAATCCCTCATTCATAAGATTGAAAAAGACCTGTTTTTGGGGGCGTGTCTGTTTGATTGACAGGCCAGTTCACAGGGAAATCCCTCATGTTTAACGAAGGAATCAGAGCAGCCTTTCGAAGTAATCCTTTTGGTTTTGTTTTTGACATTTTCTGTCACAGTTTCTGTAATGTTTTCAAGATTCATATTTATTGATGCTGAAAGTGTTTGTGAAGTTAACAGCAGCAGGAAACGAATATTTACTGAAGCATAATAGCATCTTGTGAAAAAAAATACTCGGTTGACTTGAACAGGGATGTGAACACACACACCTGTATTCATAGTCCCATTATGACTTTACAGATCTATAACAATCTCCACCACCTCTGCTTCTTGTAATCAACACATCATGCTGCTGATAAACGTTCATCATGTCATCGAAGCTCCAATCTGCTGCCTTCGGCTCAGAAAACCAACACACGGCGTGTCGTAGCATGAATCAAAAAGCTGCTGGTGTTGGCTCGGCTGCATCTGTTCTGTGGAACAGATGGATCTCTGCAGAGCAGCCCCCCCCCCCACCTCACGCACACACACCATACTCTGTCTGTCTGAAACTATAGAACAAAAAAACCACAAACAGCTCTGATGTGTTCGGCTCAGACAGACTGTAATTATCCATATTCACCAGTTCGAAGACAGTCGGACTGACGTGTTCGTTTTCAGACAGCCGGCAGGCGTCAAGAAGAACGTCGCAGGCTCCGATCACAAGTCCACAAAACTCACTTTGATCCAGGACCGATCACCGAAGACCGAACTTGTGAAACGCTTTGTAGTTTCTGACAAACAGGAAGCTCCGTGAGAAGTGTCGCTCGAGTGGAATTCGAGGTCACGACACGGGGAGCCGTGTGCTCGGCGTTCAAAATATGGTATCGTAAAAACATCACGGAGGGCGTCTAGAAGCCACAGAGGCTAACAGTTTAACATGCTAAGTGGGAGGTGGTGTAGATAAAGACGCAGAGGGAAAAGATGAGGCCGTTGGGAAGATCAAAATTTTCCTCAGACGTAGATTATTATCTAAATTATGAAGACAAACTATACGTGACTAAAACTACAATATATTAGCTGAACATCCAACTAAAGATGAACCTCCATGACCTCTGACCTTTCTGTAAACGTCAGCAAACAACGTCACAACCACAGACTGGATATAAAAGTGTTCGTAGCTTCCAGGTCTGAAAAATGGTTCCGATGCAGAAGTGTCTTAAGCTGCAATACCGCCGAGTGCCACTAGAGGTCGGCTACAAAAAGCCTCCGGCTCCGTAGACTCCCATTCAACTTCTCTCATCAAATACAAAGTCAATAAAATGTCTCCAGCAGTTATCTCGGTGTTGTTAGCTAAAGTCACTCCTTCTTATTAGTTTTCTGGAGGTCCATCTGAAAATAATCCCTCATTCATTAGAAAATAAGATTCAGAAAGACCTGTTTTTGGGGGCGTGTCTTGTTTGATTGACAGGCCTGTGGTGCAGTTAGGTTACGGTAACTTCCACGACCTCTGACATTGATTTCTCTTACGTCTTTATTATCTCTTGGACTCTGCCTCAACTTTTCCTTCGTGTTTCTGTCTCCCTGACAAGTTTTCTTCAACCTGCTCATCGTGAGTGAAGTTTTTTTTAATTTTTAATTTTAACCTCCTACCAGCAGCGTTTCTGCCTTTTGGATCCTCCTTCCTGTAAAAAAAGGTGAACCAGTGCTGCAGGCCGATGCGCTGAGGAATTAATTAGTGCTGTAATGACCGTATTTATCATTGATTACCGTGTCAGTGATTTATTTAATTAGTCACCTCGTTATGAAACGTCAATTAGTGACGATGTCTCGTTATGAAGATGAAAAGAAAAGCAGGAAAAACACCCGTTGAGAAAAATAAAATATAATCTGGACGGATGATTGATTTACAGTTTTTTTGGTCTTTTTTCAGGACTCTTAAAATTCAGAGAATCTGATTTGAGTGACCCTGAAACCAGCTTATGCAGACAACCGCGCGTGTGTGTGTGTGTGTGTGTGTGTGTGTGTGTGTGTGTGTGTGTGTGTGTGTGTGTGTGTGTGTACCTTGCAGAGTGTGCGACGTGGACTCAGCCAGAGCTCCGCAGTTGGATTGGACCATCGGGCCCCGGATGGTGATGAGCGAGCTCCCCCGATTGGTCAGCGCCGCCTTCAGCGGGGCGACGTGGTTGAACTGCACGGAGGACAGGCAGCCGATGAACCCTTTGGATGCCGCTTGCACCAACTCCTCGTTGAAGCTCTCCATCCCTGCAGAGACACCGAGGGGGAGAAAATAAAATCCCGGAGCCGGTCGGGGAGAGGAGGGAGAGGGTGGGGGGAGGACGAACAGTAAATGAAGGATGTCGGAGGATCACGGAGGGACTTACGGGTGACTTTGCCCAGCGTCAGGGATCTGATTAGGATCAGCTCTGCATCCGATGACAGTGTGTACTTTCTGTGGATGTCCTGGTCGATCTGGTTTAGCGGAGAGAAATCAAATAACAAGACGATTACGAGAAATCCAAACCGAGCTAACAGCAGCTCGCTGCGGTAGATTACAGGCTGATAAACGCACTCCGCAGCTTCTCGGCAGGACCTCCCTCCTTCCTCCTGCTATAACAAGTCTTACAGAGTTACACCGAGTCGTTCAGGAGTTTTGAACATACTGTTCATGATGTCATTATGAATCCAGCATGTTGTCGTCCTTTCTGTCACTCTGCGGTGACGGTTTGGGTCTTTTTTTTTTTAGGGTTTTTCAGCCACATTTAATGGTCTTCATGTCGGACAGTGTATCATGCATCGCATGAAGAAACGCGGAACACGTCGCATCATGTGCCCTCTGATCTCTGTGCGTCTCACTGCGGGCGGAGCTCCGCCTCTGCTGCACTGACACAGGTGGAGGGAGCGAGGGGAGATCGTCCGCTCGTTAATCCATTGCGTTGACAGCGTCGTTCTCTCGGACAGATTAGAAAATAAAGACATTTATTAAATGGATCCACAAAATATACCTGGACGACCCGAGGAAGTAAGTCTACGTATGGGAAACGGTGCATGTTGTTGTTGAGCTACTCAGAACCGGGTCACGGGCTGCAGGTTGGAGACTCCTGGATCTACACGCAGCAGAAATGTTGAATGAAACACACCTCCTACTCCTTCTGTGCGAGTGATCCTTCGTGCATTTCTTGCATTGTGTGTTTAGTACGGACTCGGTAACATGTAAAATGTCCGTGGCTCACCTGTACGTAGAGATTTTTCCCGACTCGGTGGATGCGGATTCGATGAAGTCGGCCGTCTGCCAGGTTGCCGAGGGCGGGGCTGAACACGTCCGGACTCCTGTCGGCCTGGAGGTGGTACCAGATCTGCAGACTCCCTGAACACACAGCACGGAAACACATGCAGCATCCACAGACTGTCAATAAAAGAGGACGTAACTTCTCGAGTTAAAATGGTTCCGATACAGAAGTGTCTCAAGCTGCAATGCCACCGAGTGCCACTAGATGTCGGCTCCAAAAAGCCTCCGGCTCCATCGACTCCCATTCAACTTCTTAAAACAACCCATGTTTTTGGGGGCGTGTCTGTTTGATTGACAGCCCTGTGGTGCAGTCAGGTTGCAGCTATCGGTGGGCGGGACGTAGTATCGTCAGGTTTCCGACCAGATCTGTCAGATCCACCGCTAGCTCCTCCCCCAGCTCGTTCAAATATGGTCACTTCCTGCTTCGTAACGACGTCACATGTTTCAGACGTGACCAGAGAGGAGACAGGCTCGTGTATGAACAGAGAACTCCATCCAAGCTTCCTCAAGAGCCCGTAAATATTTATCTCTTCGCTCCAAAAACCGAATGAGTCAATATGAGCTCAGTGTTTCTCTCCCTCCCCTCCCCCCAACACACACACACACACACACACACACACACACACACACACACACACATACACAGATCAAAGAGTCAGAGAGCTATGCATTGTGAAGTGGAGCTGGGTCAATATTACAATTCCCAGTGTGAGTGAAGGGCTTTGAGTCGTGATTCATTTCAGACGCTGGGAGCGCTCCGGCAGACCAAGGTCACCGTTGATGTAGTGTCTCTGCCGCCCTTCACTGTTTACACACACACACACACACACACACACACACACACACACACACACACACACACACACACACACACACACACACACACACGGCGTTCGGGTTTAACGCACACGAGTGGATTAGGGCTGCGACCGGCTAAAAACTGCACGCAGGTGTAGCTCCTGTCGCTCTCAGGTTCTGGATGCAGGTCTGAAGTTGTCAGCTTACAGCTGCGAGGCCTCGACAGAGTCAGAGGATGAAGAGGATGAAGACGCTGAGACGGCGCTGACAGCTGGAACCACTGCTACTAATATGATGATGTGTTTTCTGTGTTGTCAGCGGAGGTGGCTGCTTTTATTTTTTAAGTCTATTCATGTTTTATTTCATGATTATAAAGGCAGATTTAAACGTTTTACCCTTTGGACAAACACGGATGTTTATTTCATACACGGACTGCAAGAAACCAAGAAGAGTAAAATCTGCTCATCGGCCTGTGAACGCACGACGGTGTTATGTCGTTATTATGCAAGCAAAAAAAAAACAACAACATTTGAGAGCAAATTTTTAAGTAAAAATATATGAACTGAGGATGAAAGTGTTTTCAATGCAAACAAATTCGTTCTTACAGTTTTGGTCACAGAATTTGGTTTTGTTTTGTTTACGAAACTGGACTTTTTGTCGACCATCAGTGAGGTTATCGTTGGTTTGTGACCGTTACGAAGCCTCCAGTTCAGATTCTGTCCGTCACCAATCTTTGCTAGTTCAGAGCGGTCTGGAGCAGGAAGTGACCATATTTGGATGCGTTGGGGGGAGGAGCCAGCGGTGGATCTGACCGATCTGATTGGAAACCTGACGATACGTCGTCCCGCCCACCGATAGCTGTAACCTGTATGCACCACAGGCCTGGATGTCGTATAAAACTCTGAATTCTGTGATCAAAACGAACAAAACTGTAAAAACAAATTTTTTTGCAATAAAAATAATTCTGTTCTCAGTTCATATCTTTTTTACTTTGCAGTGTGAGCAATTTCTTCTAAAAACATTTTTATTTTTTGAAATTTTTTTTGCTGCATAATAAAGACCCAACAAATACAAAATTCCTACTGGTGATATTTTCATGCTCTCTGCATCACAAGTTTCAGATGTGGAGGTTTTCAGGGCGCTCCGTGCTCCTGTAATCATCTCCTGCTGGAGTGCAGATGGATTCTGATTGGACGCTGCATCTTGAAGTGGATTCTCTTCCCTCCACCGTGTTCGTCCGCCTCGCGGGGAACGTTAAGTGGAATGGAAGCAATCTCTCGTGTACTCATTGTTCGGTTACCATGGTACCAAATGGCGAGTACTTGATTTGCGTCGGCCTGTGAGTGCGGGAATTTAAAATAAAGAAAAGGGGGTTTTCGAGTGGCTCAGCGCAGCAGGGAGGTGAGTGAAACGTCACGGGAACATGAAGAGGAACATCTGACGGCGGGATGTAAAAAAGTCTGCGCTATGACGTCTTAGATATTTATAATATAATTCAACTCAACATCGTTTCCACAAATTCTGCTGTTACAAAGCCAGCGTGTTCAGTGTTTGTTTATGTCATAATCAAGCAGCAGGATCATGTTGATTTTGTTCAGATATGATATTATTATTTTCTCTGATAAAACGATGGTGTTGCAAAAACCAACAAAAACTCTTAAAAATTCCCCTTTTTGGTGTTCTGTTGCATTTTATCAGAATATTTGATTAACTGTTGCTTATTGTTGTTTTATTAAATGTATGCAAAGAGATTTTTTTTTTTTTTTTTAAAAGCTCTATAAAAATAGAGATATTGTTAATATAGAGAGCATCGATGAACCCGAAGAGAAGTTGTTGTTTTTTAGTTTTTGTAATCATATTAGAAAAACAAAAGTATGCAGCTTATCTCGTAATTATGACATCTTTTCTGGAATTCATGAGAAAAATTGAAGGTGTACGGTAAAGTTCAGGAGGAATTAAACGGTTCTTTCAAGGTATACCGGAGCTACAACCTAGTTTTCACGAAAGGACTCCTGGAGGAATCAGACCGGCCTCTCTGCACAGCGGCTGTAGGAGGAGTCGGCAGGGACCGTCTGAAAAGTGCAACACTGAAGCTGCTGCAAAAATATTCAATAATTTAAGTCTGTCTCAGTGAAGTATCACATAAATCACATTTTACCTACTGGTGGTCTCCAGTTGGTTATACTACATGATGTTGCCTAATTGTGATGATTTGTTTTAATGAGGACAAATATTTAATAACTTTACTCCAAATACCAACAGTCTGCTGCTGGTTAGAGGCCACTACAACTCTGAGTTTATGAATATCTGCCTCGGCATCGTTTTTATTGGGATGTTGTGATATTTAATGTGATTTATGTGACACTTCACTGAGAGAGCCTTAAATTATTGAGTATTTCGCCAACATCTTCAGTGTTGCACTTTTCAGACGGTCCCTGCTCCGAGGAGGACTTCTTTTAATGAGCAAATTCTGTTTGAACAACCTTCAGTCATTGTGTCGATGATTCGAGAAGTTTAAATCTGCTGATATCTTTCCAACTTTCGGGCCGACAGCTTAGCTTATCTCATCATTATGAGATCCGGATCTCGTAATTATGAGATAATCAGTCATAATTACAAGATAAGCTGCCAATTTTTTTTCCCCGTTTTTCTTTTTTTTTTTTTTGGTTTAAATGATAACGCAAAGCGCTTATGTCGTTTTTAACCAAAAATATCTGAGCATGAAAGTGAATAAAAATCTGATCCCTTCGAGCCCTCAAAATAAAGTTCTGTAAACCTGCAGAGACGATAACTGGGCTCCGGTGTTTGTGTGAAGAATACGGCTGCTGAATTTAATGCATCCTGCAGCGTAAATAAAGGCTGCGGATACCGTTCGGAGAGGACAACAAGGACTGAACTATGTGGATCGTTAAAGACGAGGTCGTCTCTACGTACCGTTGCGTGCCAGGATGACGGCGATGTACTGCTGGCTGAAGGTGCTGACGGTCAACAGCATGGCGGGCCGCTGCGAGGTGGCGAAGCTGAAGGCCGCGTCCTCTCTGGCCCGGCTGTCCGCCGACACGCTGGACGCCTGCGAGCTGCGGTTCTGCATCACGGAGAAGGGCTCCTGGAAGGTGTAGGTCACCGAGGACTCCCGGTCGAAGGACACCGACACCTCTGCACGTGGAGGGGGGGTGGGGTGGGGTGGGGGGGGGGGGGGTGGAGGACGGAGAAAGTTGTCAAGAGCCTCAGAGAGGAAAAGCTGCGGGGCGGTTTGAAACTTTGGAGTGGAAACCCCTTCAGATACCAGGTGCTCCGACACCCCGACTCTGAGGGGGAGGAGGAGGGGGAGGGGGGGGGGGGGATTATTGACCTCCCTAAAAAAAATACGCAGCTTTAGCGTCCAACTCTGCAGCAAAAACATGTCCCAGTCTCACCAAGTCTGTAAGGCTTCGCTACACCGCTTCTCGTTCCCCTCGCGCGCAGAGCCGCCTCCACCGACGCACAAACAGCTTTGTTGATGTGGAAAAAGCGGCCCGGCTCTGTTCGAGGCCGGCTCGTCCTCTCCGTCGGACCTGACGGGCCTGCAGAGCACCGGTGGAGCGTCGGCGGGCCTTCGAAGACGGCGACGCGGGCGGATTGTCGGAAACGGCGACGTCACCGTGCGCCGACACGCACGACTCCGAACGCACCGCGGCACGTCGTGAAAACGTATCAAAAAGACACGTTTCTGGCTCAGGCTCGGTAATTCAGACCTCATGACTCCACCCCTTCACCCCACTGTCGTCCTGGTAACAGGGAACCAGCAAACAACATCCATTCGTCCTCTGAGCACATATTAGCAGTGTGGTCCCCGGGAACAGAGAATGTCATGATGCCACGGTGAAGTTGACCTTTGACCTTTTGGATATAAAATGTCATCACTGCATCGTTTAATCCAGTTAAGACATTTGAGGGAAATGTAGTCATAATTAATGTCTACGAATTATTCTGAGAACAGGACGGACGACCCGAAGACAGTAAGCAGCTCGAGCGGGACGCGTCTCTGTGGAGACGGAGTAGATGACGTCGTCCACAGACTCACACTGCTCTACTCTCTCCTCTTTGTAATTGTGTATTTGTTATGTGTTTGTGTATTTGTATATTTGTGTGTTGGTGTATTTGTGTGTGTTTGTGTATTTGTGGTGTATTTGTGTGTCTGTGTGTATTTGTTGTGTAGTTGTGCGTCTGTTGTGTCTCTGCAGCAGATCATTTGTTCTAATGCATTTTAAATGTGCGAGGACGAGTATTAATCGCCTCTTCCATTACTCCTCCTCCAAGTTTCTCTGGAACGGAATAACCTCGACAATGATGGATAATCCGTTTGTTATAATCAGCATCAATCGATTAAAGCATTATGGTATGTGTCGCACCTCCCCCGCCCCTCACCCCCCGCCCCTCCACCGAGCCGACTCACCCTGGTTGCAGGCGGTCCCTCCGAAGGCCGACTGCGAGCAGTCGCAGATGTACCCGTTGCTCTTCTCGACGCACCTCCCTCTGTTGTGGCACAGGCTGCTGGAGCCGCTGCAGTAGCCGGGGCACCCCGAGCTCACGCCGGGCGTCATCCTGGCCCGCTCCTCCAGGTCAAAGGTCGCGCCGTTGACGGTCAGAGAGCGGATGCAGCCCAGGAAGCCTCTCTGCTGGGACGCCGTTCCCCCTGCGAGGAGGAGGAGTAGGAGTAGGAGTAGGAGGAGGAGGAGGAGGAGGAGGAGGAGGAAGAAGAGGAGGAAGCGGCCGTCACAACGGGAAAGCATCTGCGGCAACGACGACTTCATTCCTGCCGAGTCGGAACTTTAACTTTAACGCGGCGCAGCGTCACTCGGGCCGAAAGCGTGTTTCCAGGAGACGTCACCGAGAGGAAACACAGAAGAGCGCCGGTGAGCAGCTGCTGATTTGCGCTCTGCAGAGGTGGAAGAGTGATGACTCCGAACGGAAAACACATTCCACCGTTGTACTCATAATTTATCAGAGGAAAAAAAAAAAAAAAAAATCATCTCCTCTCACGACCACCCGAGGCTGATAAATGAGACTTGTTAAATCCTGTATTGTTTCAGCTGAAGTGAACCTCTGCCTTTACACTGTATATATATTGCAGTATATATATTCCCTCGGTGGAAATGTGGCTGGAGGTCCTCGTATTAAAACACCTCCGCTGTGTGACGGCTGCACGGATGATTAAAACGGAGCTCCGTGTCTGAAGCTCCAAAATCGTTCAGAAACATCAGGGAGACTCGCGCTCTGTCACTTCATGCAAATTCAACCAGCCTCTGGAACATCTGCAAGGAGATTAGAGTTTTCACAATTCCTCCAAACTAAAAGCTCCTCAGCAGAAGCTCCGCTTCCACACAGTAAAACTTTCAAAATAAAACTCTCACTTCATCAAGTTTTATTTTGAATGTTTTACTGTCTTACACTCAATAAAGAGAGTTTTCCAAAATAAAACTCTCAAATGAAGAGAGTTTTATTTTGAAAGTCTTACTGTCTTACACTCACTAAAGAGTTTTCCAAAATAAAACTGTCTTTATTTGAGAGTTTTATTTTGGAAGTGTACTGAGGAACTTTATGCTCTGGAGGAATTGTTTGAATTTTGCAAAATTGCATCACAAATAATTTTATAACCAACAAGACTTTTGAATTTCTCCGTCATCAAAACAGGAAGTGACAAATAGTTTGTTTTAGTGTCGAATGAATGTGATTTAATAATCATCTAAAGCTCTTATTTTGACAACGGATGTATTCTTTGTTTCTATATGACAGTCACAGACTGTCTGATCTGGAAAGATACGTGACTTTTATCAGATATTTCCAGATATTTATGTGATGTGTAGAATGATTATTATCACAGGAGGTGATTCAATATTGCTCTTTCTCTATTATGTAGTAATTAAAAATAGATATTTTCCTTGACAGGTAATTTTGCTGCAGACAAATCACATAAAACTCGGCAAATTGCTTTCTGATTGCAAAAAAAATCCCCCCAAAAAACTCCATGAAATCCCTGCAGGCGCTGGTTTATGTACTTCTTGTAATTTCTCAAACCTCACTCCGCCTGATGGGGTTGAAAACTATTTTTCTTATCAATAGAAAACAGTTTTGTTCACTTGGCCGCACAGCTGAGGAACTCTTACTGACTGAAAGTTTAAAAAAACAGCCTGCAGCTTAAAGAGTTGACCCATGTTAAACTGTGGTAGTCTGAAAACCACACAGTCTGAAGTAGAAGTACAAACACAGCCAAGTGACAATATGTAAAAGTCCTGCAGGAAAAACTAAAAGTACAGCAGTATTAGAAGTTAAATATGCAGTATTAATTCAATTTAATTCAATTTATGAAGTGCCAAATCAGAGCGCAGCAGGTTATTTCAGGGCATTTAACACCACTTAAAGCCCTGACAAGAGAACTTTACAATATAGAGAGAAGCCAGCTATTTCCTCGTGAGCAGCTGGAAGGAAAAACTCTCTTTTAACTGTCAGAAACCTCCAACAGAAGGAAAAACTGTTTTTAAGTCAAATCTTCATCTGAGAAGGAGCGGGGCTGCTAACAGACTGTTAAGCTTTACAGTATTTGTGCTTTTTAGTTTTTTTTTTTTTTTAATTCTTTTTACATTTTGTAGTGTAGTAAAAAGATTTAGTAGTTTTACCTTAAAAAGTACAAATACCTCAAGATGTATTTGAGTAAAAGTACTTTCCACCACTGCACGAAGGTACTTTCTGACTTCCTGAAAGAGCCGACGTCTGAACGGTCTGACTCAGAGGTAATAATTCCATGACCTGCTAGTTTGTCGCTGAAACCCATCATTTAAATGTTAATGAGTGCTGAGCGCAATCAGCGATGCATTCACAGTCAGCCCGACTTCCCGGTTAGAGTCAGACAGTGAAAAACTGAACCACTCATCAAACGGTTTCGACTAAATTAGCAATTAAGGCCTTTATAACAGCCGCGGTCCCACGTGTTCACATCGTAACTTTGTTTTCCGGCGGAAATGAAAATGACACCTCCGTGCCTCCTGAAGCTGAAAGCGGAGATCCGCGCAGGATTATTACCTCCGTTTGTCCTTTCGCTCATCTTATTAATTATTTCTTCAGGTAAATGAACCGTCAGCCGCCGAGGCCGCGCGGGAGAACACGTGAAACGCCGGTTATGATGGAGTCTCCGTCGCCGTGTTATTACAGAGACACATTAAGATGTCAGAGAGCCGGAGAAATGCGAGCGCGGCCACGCTCCTTGACCAGGGCAACGATAAAAAAAACAATAAAATAAATGAGTTTTGGAGAAGGGCTTCAAGAGACGGCCTCGTGCGGGAGAGTTGTACAGCTTGCTCGGGTGATGTGTGAGCATTTAAACATGGCTGCGTTTGCTGTACTCGGTCCGCACACATGCTGGACAGAGACATTTAATTTGGTGTGACTACGAGGGCAGTTCAGAAAGTTCAGAGTCTGTTCTGGTCAACGCAGCCCAGAGAAACATCAGATTTCTGGTTCAAACTCTGTAAACGGTCAACAGAGACCCTCGAAACGCTTCAGAAAATCTACGGTGATGAAGCGACGAGACGGGCGAGGTGTTTCTGAGTGAAGTTCAACGTTTCAAGAGGGGGCGGAGCTTCACTGTACTAGACTGAAGAAGAAGGCGCGTCGGGTTCAGGAGACACAAAGGTGGGTTTTCTTTGTGTCGCCGTGAATTCGTCCCCCAGAGTCAGACTGTGAACACCGAGTTCCACTGGGACCTTCTGAGGCCCCTGAGGGGAAACACTAGTTGAAAACGGCCTGAATTGTGGCGCCATGGCAACAGGCTTCTCAACATTACAACAAAGCAGCTCACAGCGAGTTGAAGATTTTCTGTTCCCCGAAATGTGATGCAAGTAACAAGGCTGAAAAGCAAAATTGGACGACGGTGATCTTCGGGCACTGCTGGCTGCACCGCTTTAACAAACAGCCGTGATTCAGTAGTTGAAATCACTGCGTGGCCTCAGGTACACTCGGCTGTACGTGGGCGTGTTAAAGACTTTTGTTCCCTAAAATCTGATGTTTCTCTGCTCCAGTTTCAGGGCCGCGGTGAAATCACTAATGTTCACGTTAACATGTTGAACTCAGTGATGATGTTGAACTCTGAATACTTCCTCATGAAGGTTGTTGCTTCCTGCTGCTCTGTGTGCATCCCTGTGCTGCGTTCAGGAACAGACTCTGAACTGAAGGACCCTCGTAGTAACCAGGCAGCTTATTTTACCATATTAACAGTGTTTACATGTTGCTGCCCTACAGATGTGGTTCAAATCAGTTAATGCTGGTTATAATAAACCGCTGTCTCTCTGGAGGTGTATATACCCATTTTTTAAATATATAAATATAACGTGGAGCCTACCGACGAACAGCTGGCTGCTGAGCCGTAGGCGGTGGTGTCCGTCAGCCGCAGCCTCCAGGAAGCGGAGGGGCAGCTGGTCGACCTGCAGGGACGCCTCCTTCACGTTCCGCTCTGCCCTCACGTAGTGCCACTGTCTGTCATTCAGGGGGAGGTGGGACTTCACCGACAGGACCGCTGGACCGTTTCCCACATCAAAGGAGAAAGTCACCACCGAGGGAGCTGGGAGACGCAACACACACACACACACACACACACACACACACACACACACACACACACACACACACACACGACAGCCAGGTCAGCCTGAATGTGATATTAGGGCTTTTTTTTTTTTTTTTTATGTTCGTCTCTCTCCTGACTTTCTGATGCAACGCGATACAATGCTGCTGGGAAAACTTGATGACCTGCATAGATTTATGAGGGGGCTCGGCTGACAGCTCGTCAATATTTCACGAAGTCTCTGATGCTGCGGGAACACACAAGGGCTCAGATTATCCACACACGCACACACACACACACCAGAATCAACAACCTCGCATCGTTTCCAACACCGGTGAGATACCTGAAATTAGCCGTTTGGGGAGTTCGATTTCTTCAATGCAAATCTTTGTGATGTAAACACACATGTATATATTTGTTCTTCAATCGTCTCCACCTGAATTCATTAGGCTGCCCTACATGGGTCACACAGAGAAGCTTCGGTTCGTGTGATAGAGCGTGCCGCTGCTGGTGACGCTGTCATTAGGATTACATCACGCAGCACAGACCTGACAGCCGGCTTCACTGGGAAATTAAACTGTCAACTACCGTGCAGCCAGTGTTTCCATCTGAGGAAAGCAAAGCGTGTCACGGATGGCTTTTAAAGGTGTTCCTGCGCATGCTTTATATTTTTTTTATTTTCATGTACAGCATGTCGTCGTCAGAACGTTCACTCACAGCTGAGCTCCACTCGGATGAAGTCCTTGAGGCCCTGGTTCTCCAGGAACACCCCCGAAGGAGCGCTGCTCTTGAAGAAGAAGGAGATGTCGGAGGCGAGCTCCGCCTGCAGGGTGGGGAAGTAGAGGTACGACGCCTCCTGGTAGAAGGAGGCCGCGTTCCACGTCGACTCTGGAAGGAGAAGAGGAGCAGCGAGAGGAGAGGAAAGAACCAACGATCACCGACTGAAGGAGAACAAAGAGAAGTGCATCTTTTCATCGTCTTTAAAGTGATGAAATAAAAGAGGGATTCAGTGAAAACGGGAAGCAAAACTGACCTTCTGTGATGGTTAAACTAAATCCTTCCTATTTTTCCTACTGAAAGAACGCAACTGGTTCATATATATATATATATATATATATATTTATATAGTGGAGCTGCACAATTAAATTCTATTAAAATCACAATTCCTCCATAAGATGCTGCATTTTAATTCCAGACATCAGCTGCATCGAAAGAAGCGCTCCTCCTCCTCTTTCCCCTCGACCAATCAGAAGGCAGCGTTCCAGCAGTAAGGAGAATAAAACTCCTCGTTCCGTGTCAGATTCATTTCAAACAGGAGCGTTCTGCCCGCCCGCTGAGAAGCGCATGCAGCTCGCAGCGCGGCGCAGAAAAAGCTACAAGGAAAACGATCAGACACCGGAAACGATGTGACAAAATAGTCGGTGTCGTGCTGAAAGACAACGTCATCTTCTCTGTCAAAAGATCGGTGATGGTAAAGTGAGCTGATAAAAAACATCTGGTTCCTGTCGGACTCTGATCGGAAGTGTTTTAGTTTTCTTCTAGATCAGGCGAAAAAAAGAAAAGAAAAAAAGAATCGTGATTCTCATTTTTTCCCAGAAATGTAATTCAGAATTAGTCAAATTAATGTGATAGTATTCGCGGTTTCTAACCCGACGACCAGCGCTGTGATCTCTGAGGCTCCACCACGCTCCAGCGTCTCAATGAGCTATTTTACAAGGAGCGCATAAAAAGAAATTCAATAACTTTTGTTGCTGCAATACCAAATTTAAATGACGTGTCAAAAAAACCCCCAAAAAACTGCATAACATAAAATCCAGTTCTCAGATAGAAATTACTCACTTCAGTTGGAAACATTACGAGAGCTGACTCTCTGGTATTACTTCCTTTACAGTGCGTGTTCATGCATTTATTATATCATCAGGATTATGATGAGAGGAGCCTCTCGGTGACTTCACTGCGTGTGTATTAGCCTCTGAATTTCAAGATGAAAGTCAGGGGGTTTGAACAAACTCCCCGAGTCCAGAGGTGGAAAATGTACTAAATAAAAAAAAAAAAGGGGCAGAAGAAGCATCGATCTCCTTCTATGTCGTCCACACAGCCGGCTGTAACTTGGCAGGAAGAAGTTTCACTCTTCCGGCAAGTGGACGTTGTGTGAACCAGCTCGTATCTAATACGCCTCCGTCTGCAGCCGAATGCGATCACCTACTGTCTCCATAACAACGCAGCGGGCCGATGTGGTAAACGGCCTGCGAGCCCGTCCTGTTGGTGTCCCCGACCACGATGCGGCTCACTGGTAGGTGGTCTTTGTAGGAGAGGGTCCCCGTGTCGTTGGCCCTGCGACAGACCAGCAGACAGATAAATAGATGAGCAAGTGAGGAGGGGGGAAGAGGGGGGTGGAGGAGGATGGGGGGGGGGGTTCCTTTACGGGGATCCAGATAAAGGCGCCCATTCTTCTCCATTAGCACAGAGGCGCACAGTAAACAGTGAAAAGGAGGCGATCTATCACCGCGCTGACAAAACTGCCCCGTGGAAATATGCAAAGCGAGCCCGGATCCGGGGAAACCGAGGAGTGGATTAACACACCGCAAACAAAGACACGCTCGCAGAAAGCCTCTAATACAGCCTTTGTTCTCCTCATCCACCGCTCACAACCAAGTTTGATCGCGCTGCTCATATGATGCATGAGCGGTAATTAATCATCGTGGAGGAGACACCTGCGCACGAGACTGTTTTTTTCCCGTTTTTTTTCCTCTACACCATCGGAAACAGATAATGAGCCGCACAAACCGGAGCGGAAGCGACACCAACGACGCACGCAGACGGCCTTTTATTTTCTGCCAGAGACTTTCTGGATGTTCCGCAGTTTGTAGATGAAGAAGGAACAAAACAACACTGAACTATCCGAGAGCGTGAATATTCTCTGTGTAACTGATTCATGTTGAACATCCCATGATCGTTTCTGTGGCAGCGGTTCACGCAGAAGCAGCGATCCTATTTATCTTTCATTTCTCTCACAATGTCACAACTGTGACATCCTCACCCCATCGTGAGGATTTAGCTTTAATGTTGCAATCGTTTCTGTTCATCTGTATTAAAAACAAATTAAAACCAAAAGAGACGTCAGATTTCCGAAATTATTTTCCACCGTTTGAGGTTCACCTCTTTTGGTGACGTCTTCTTCTTTTTCTTCTTCTGGGGTTTTCACAGCAATAGTAAAAAAAAAAGAAAAAAAAAAAGGCTACTGTAGGACATTGTAAATATATATTTTTTTAAATCTTAAAAATTTACTTCAGCCTTTCACACTTTGTGCTACTGATTTGCTTGTGTTGTGTTTCATTTTGTCTGTTCTTTTCATTTTTATTTTTAAATTACATTTTAATGCTAACACTGGAAATATAACTTCGCCTCCTTTTTGTAGGTCCCCAACCACCGGGCCGTGGACCAGTACCGGACCGTGGATGATTTAGTACCGGGCCGCACAGAAAGAATAAAAAAAAAACCTTGTATTTATTTATTTATATTTTATTTACATTAGCCTGCATGGTATTTTATTTTGAAAAATGACCACGTCCGTCTACGACTCTTTCTCGCAGTTGTCTCAGTTTTTTTTCACAAGTTAAAGAATAAGCAAAAAACAAACGTCTCTGGAGAGGTTCCTTGAAAAGGGGGAAAGACCGAATGATGAGACAACAGAAAACTCCAAGACCACCAACAAAAAGAAAGCTGCATTTAAAAGAAAATACCAAGAGTCCTACTTAAATTACGGGATTCATCGCAACAGGTGATTCACATTCTCCAAGCCCGCTCTGTATAACATGTGGCGACCGGCTATCTAATGAAACCACGAAACCTTCAAAACTACTTCGCCACATGGAGACCAAGCACCCTGCATTAAAAGACAAGCCCGTGGAGTTTTTTGACAGAAAAAAAACGTGAACAAAAAGGACAGAAGCAATTATTGAAGGCCACCATTTCATCAAACGTGTCTGCACTGAGAGCATCATTCTTAGTGGCTCACCGCATTGCTAAAGCAAAGAAGCCCTTTACTATTGGTGAAGAGTTGATCCTGCCTGCTGCTGAGGACATTTGCCGTGAACTATTACTAAAAAGATAGCACACGTTCCTCTTACGGCTAGCACCATAACTAGACGCACTGATGAAATAGCAGAGGACATTGAGGCACAATTGTTAGAGAGGATTAATGAGTCACCGTGGTACTCATTAATTAGTTGACGAGTCTACCGATGTTGACAACAAGGCAATAATGCTTGTTTTTGTGCCATATATTTTTTCAGGATGATGTGCATGAGGATATGCTACGTGCATTATTGTTGCCGACCGACACCGCAGCTGCAGAACTATTCAAGTCTGTGAATGATTGCATCAGGAAAACCGAATCGGTCATTTTGTGTCGATGTATGCAAAAACAGTCACCACTGGCAGCACATTTCAGTAGCACAGAATGGGTCTCAAAACTTGCTTACTTGTGTGACATATTCAGCCTGCTCAACGAACTCAATCTGTCACTTCAGGGGACAACGACAACTGTATTCAAGACGGCAGATAAAGTGGCTCCATTCAAAGCCAAACTGGAATTATGGGGACGGCGAGTGAACACAGGGATTTTTGACATGTTTCAAACATTAGCAGGGGTTTTCATTCTCCCGGCTGGCGCACGATCACCCTATCTCAGCTTTCAAAGGAGTTTGACCATTATCTCCCAACCGCAAAAGACCCCCGAGCTGGGAAAGAATGGATCCGCGACCCATTTGTGAACAAGCCAGGTGAATCGACTTTGACCGTGCCACAAGAAGATCAGCTGCTTGAGATCGCAAATGATGGTGGCCTTGAAAGTATGCCTGAGACAACTTCAAATCTCCTTACGTTCTGGATTAAAGTCAAGGCGGAATAGCAACAGATCGCGACAAAAGCACTGTAAAACCCTGCTTCCATTTCCAACCTCCTGTCTTTTGTGAAGCGGGGTTTTCTGCAGTTGCAGCGACCAAAACGAGATTACGGAGTCGACTGGACATAAGGGACACGCTTCGGCTGTCACTGTCTCCCATCACCCCCCCAGATGGGACTGTCAAAAACACATGAGTCCATGGATATCTTTGTTCATCAGATATCTTTGTTCGTTCCAACCAGACTGAGCTAGCTGAGCAGTTCAGTGTTTCTATGTTCTGTAATTATTCATTTGGCGACTAGAAATCCTCTCTGTTGCTAGGGTGGTTGCTAAGGGTCGGACTACTTCCTGGAGTAGTGAACATCGCATACGTTACACAAGAGTCTCCTGGTTGTTTTCCCAGTTCTTAATCATGCCCCGTATGTTGCCATGGAAACGGAGATCGCACTAACAAAAAAGGTATGAGAGTCTGCTCTGCGTACCAGGCGTCCACGTCCGCGTCACAGTTGCAGAAGTAGTTCATGTCGACGCAGTTCTCCTCCAGGCTGCAGGAGCACTGCTGGACGCCCGGCAGGAAGCCGCCCCAGTAGCTCCGCCTCTCCCCGTCCCGGTCCAGCCACCAGGACAGCGGACTGCCGTCTGAGAGGATAAAAAAAACAATTAATTAATAAATTAATTAATAATAATTAATACTTTTTTTAATTTACAGATTAAACGTGCACAGAACAAAAATGAATAAACAAAAGAAGAGATTTAAAGTGTAAAAAAAAAAAAAATGTTCTCAGGAATTTCTCACATTTAATAACTCCCTGGGGAAGCCTGCACTTTTGTCCTGTTTTCCTTCACGACCGGCTGACAGCAAGCTGTTAATTCATCACCTCGAGTGAAGGGGTTAAGTGGTCCGGCGTCAATCATCCGTCACGCAACGTGACCCCGCATCGCCAACGAGCCCATTAACGCCACGTGTCACCGTAACATGACCGAGTGTCACCCGGCAGACATTACTGCTCCATTAGGCAACGCTCAATGTATGGGAACCCACATCTCAGTCCAATGTCATCATCATCCCACCGGAGCTGCAGCGGTGGAGCCGGCGGAGCTGTTACAACAACGACCATCCAGACCCCATTTGCATTTCAAAGGCTCACAGTAATCTATACCCCCCTCCCCAGTGTTCTTCTTTTAAAAACAGGACTCACAAACTGAGCAGGTACACAAATAAGAAAAGGCAGCGATCGATTCTTCCTGAAGGAGAGGTCGCTCTCTCTCCCCCTAATTGGCGGCATATTGACAGAACTTGTTCACATCAAGAAAGCAAACGCATCGTCCTCTGTCCTTCACCGAAATGAACGGAAATCAACATTTTTAATAAACGCTGCCTGAAAGCTCCACAAGCAGCCGCTGACGTCCGGAACATGTTTAAAATGGCAAAAACTTAGTTCGAAGTTAGTTACGTTTCTATGCATGTAAACTCCACAAGAACGAGAGTTGTGTGACATGAAAAAGTGGAGAAGCGTCCCTCTTAAAAGTCCCATAGTTTACTGACAGACACGCCCCCCCAAAAACACGTCTTTTTGAAGCTTATTTTCTAATGAATGAGGGATTATTTTCAGATGGACCTCCAGAAAACTAATAAGAAGGAGTGACTTTAGCTAACAACACCGAGATAACTGCTGGATACATTTTATTGACTTTGTATTTGATGAGAGAAGTTGAATGGGAGTCTATGGAGCCGGAGGCTTTTTGGAGCCGACCTCTAGTGGCACTCGGTGATATTGCAGCTTAAGACACTTCTGCATCAGAACCATTTTTCAGACCTGGAAGCCACGAACACTTTTCTAAACAGTCTATTTCTATATACACACACGTCTGTGCACCTAGAAGCCGCCACCAGGGGGCTAAAAATAACATTTCAAAGGACCTTTAAACAAGGTCATATGACATCAGCGTTATATTGTGACATCACCAAGTTACACAAGTCCCAACAGCTCCGTTGCTGAATACCAGCTGTGCGTCTTTGTTTTGACACTTCAGTATTCACAACTCCTCCACCTGCTTCATAATAAAAAAATAAAAATAAAAAAAAGAGATCCAATTAGTGAAATATGGAACCTTTAAAGAACCAGGAGTGTGTTCAGAGGTCCACAGTAGAAATGATTTAGGCTCCAGCAGGCCGGCATCATCGTCTTCATCATCGTCATCTCCTGCGGAGATGGTTCACAAGAGGGAAACTGTATTCCAAACTCAGCCCCGGTATGATTTTCCTCCTGTTGCTGTTATTCTGAATGAGCTGGCGCAGCACGGCTTTAATAACAGGTGTCTAAATACCACGTTACCTCCAGCAGCTTCAAGAGCTTCATACTAACACAGCGGGACGGCGAGAGCGCTGGAAAAAAAAACCTGAAAATGTAAAAACGAGCGGCGAGGATGAAGATGAGGACGCAGCGAAGAGCAGCAATTAACGCGGCGCTGCGAGTGTTTATTACTCCGCCGACAGGCTGAAAGCCACGGCTCCCTTTCCAGCAACCGGAATTCATTTTGGATGTTAAATAAGGGTTAAAAAAACAACAACAATATGTTTAAAATGCAAATCAGAGCAGAGCTGAGCAGCGTTAGAGGCACGTTACACGACGGACCATCGAGAACAACCGGCGTTCGCTTCAACTCCACGACTGGAGGAGCGCTGCGTCTAGAAAAACCTTTGAACAGCTGCTGGCGGGTTGTTTTATTTTCTTTTTTTTCCCGGTATATTAAAATGATGAGCACCGTTTTGTCCCCAAAAATACATGCGTACTCCAAAAAAAGAAGAAAAGAAAAAAGTACAAAGACACGTTTGACTTTTCCACAGGAGACGTCGGCGCCCCGACAACAAAGACAAACATAAAAACATCCAAAAACAGGCTGCTTTCCGTCGCTTTCTGACGTCTGGTGTGATAATGAACTTGTTTGTTTGCGCGGCGCGGCGACCCCCCTCCCCCTCCCGTCTCGGGGAGGGAACGGCAGAAGTTTATTTTCTCATGAATGAGGGATTATTTCCAGATGGACCTCCAGAAAACTAATAAGAAGGAGTGACTTTAGCTAACAACACCGAGATAACTGCTGGAGACATTTTATTGACTTTGTATTTGATGAGAGAAGATGAATGGGAGTCTATGGAGCCGGAGGCTTTTTGGAGCCGACCCCTAGTGGCACTCGGTGGTATTGCAGATGAGACACTTCTACATCGGAACCATTTTTCAGACCCGGAAGCTACGGACACTTTTATAAACAGTCTGTGGTTGCAACTGACAAACAAACACAACACAAGCAACAAACTGATCATGTTAACGCTCCAAACTGGTAGAATGGGAACGTATGTGTGATCACTTCCTCTTTTATTTTGGAATCCTCCCCTTTTGCTCCGACTTCCTGCCTCGGCGTCGTACCTCTGTTCCCTCCTCCCTCCTAAAACCTGCTCTCGCCGTGTTTTAAACAACGATGTGACGGGAGCTCACCGACGCTGCGTTCATCACGACTCACCTTTTGTGTTGAAGAGGCGGGACTTCCTGCAGTTGTACACCACTTCCTGCTGGCATTGCTCCGACCCGGACACGACGGCCCGCAGCTGCTCGGCCGAGGCGCTGTAGTTGAGCGTCATGACGTGCGGTTTCTGCACGGAGGAGTTCTGGACCGCGACCGGAGCCGTGCTGTTGTGGGCCAACACCGTCCAGACCTTCTTCTCTGGAGGGAAAACGTTCATTTGGTCAGACTGTTAGCAATCATACAACACGTACTCAGGTAACACACGATCCCAATCCAGCCGTGAGAGTGCTCACATAAAAAGGGGGCGGGGTTTGCAGCATCTGACCAATCGCAAACACGGACGGGTGTCAGCTGCCAAATGCAGAAAGGACAGCTGGTAAAAAAGAACTGAGTGTCAGTTGGAAGGTTTTTTAATACCGCTGCTCATCATTAGAGCACAAATACAGACGAATATAATTATATTCCGTTGAATTAATGTGTTGAATAGATGTATTCAGAATCAGTTTTAAAGTTTTCACAGAAAAGGAATTTTGTCTTTGTGCAAAACAATCGAAAAACTAAAAAGTAAGACAAAAATCAAGTGGTGAGAAAAATTAAACCAACACTAAAGGCGGAGATAGTAAATAAAATCATACAATAAGACTGCAAATAAGATATATGCAAATATATATATACACATATATATATATATAAATACATATATTTAGTGTTGGTTTGATTTTTCAAATATTATTTGACATATAATATAGCGCTGAATGTGATTTGTATTCTCACGGCGTGTTCGACAGGTTTTGTCTTATTCTTTCAGGTGCTGTCAAATAAACTGGGGAGCGAATAAGACAATAAAAACATAAGGTAGGTTTACTGTCATATTTACAATGAGCACAGTTTCAGAGCTTCAATCCGTCCCTGCTGTCGGAGGATAAAAAACAAAAAAGCACCATAAAGATGGAATCTATATCTCGTATAAAACCTGTCTCTGAATATGGTGTCATTTTCCTCGAGATTTGAACGGTCAGTAGGCGGAGCTTTTACCCGTTTTTAAAAATAAATAAATATATAAGTTACCATGGTGACGTATCCATACGTGGTAGTTTTTAAACCCGAGGTTATCTCGATAACCACAGATCCTGCTTCGTAGTACCTTATTAAAATAAAATACAAAAATCTCTAAATAAAAAGAAACATGTCATTCTGTTAGCATGCAGCACTAATGCCGGTGTCTATCTGCACTACTCTCCAACAACACAAGGGGCACCGTTTCCTGCTGACAAGTTGGAAAATATTACCATTTAGTTTTCATATTGTCAACAAGATGTCAGTAAGGAACATGTTGACACATCAACAGTTACAAAAAAACACCTGGATGACTGTCATGAGATGTTTCATCATAAATAAACATTTCTATCTGTCACTTAGAACTATAAAACTTTATTGCTTTATGGTGAAAAGTCATAAGGGCATGCTGGGAAATGCTAATTTGCTCATCCAGCGACGTCCCTCACTATGATTGCCTTTATGAAATCTTTAAAAATGGCATATTTAATAATAAATAAACATTTCTATCTGTCACTTAGTCCTGTAAAATGAAATTGCTTTATTGTCAAGGGCATGCTGGGAAATGCTCACTGCCTCTCTACCTCCCTGTCCGCCCCCGCTGATGTTTTCTTGCACTTTGTTTGCGCGTAAAAGCAGCAGTCTGTCAACTTCCTGATCGCACATGAAGCGGAAACGTGATTTACGGTTTGAAGACTTCATCGTTAGGTGATTGAATCCGACAGAAAATGGATCTTTAAAGCGCCGCGAACACAGAAGACGCACTCATCGTACGGCGGGAGGCGTCATCGTGACATCATTTTCACACAAATCTCTGTCGTTCCCATCGCTGAAAATCAAACGAATGCACTTATTTCCAAGCGACAATTAAGACGACTTTCTCTTTTCTGCATTCCTGCGAACGCAAAGTGGCAGAAGAGGTCAGTCTGATCCCGGCAGAGGCTTCAGCGAGAGACGCTTCAGCTTCTAACTGAGTCTGACGGCTTTTATGGGCATTTACATATAAACAGAGACATTTCCATCCCCGCCCGGCTCATCACGTGGACTTCCCGTTTGCTGTTTTGCATCCCCCTCCGCGATTATTCCCTTCAACGTTGTCGGGCTTAAGAGTTATTTACATCTCTAATGGATTCCTTAATTGAGGTCAAGCCGAGGCCTCTCTGCCGCCGAGCAATCCAGACTCGGAAGGTGACGACTGGAAGCGCGACGGGCCGCGGCTCCGACGGATGACACGCAGGCTCTCCTCCGGAATGACATCACCGCCACATTAACCTTGCAAAAAAAAAAAAAAAAAAAAAAAAAAAAAAAAAAAAAAGGACGGAGGCAGCGGAGGAAAGTTGTGACAGCTCGCTGATGAATTCTGTCTCCGGAGTGTCAAAACTTAGCGGGGATGTGTTTTGTCCTGCGTGTCACGCCGACCGCGTCCCTCTCCGGCTGTCACACGCGTCTCGTGGGGGAGGGACGGGGGGGGGGGCAGAGATCCAGGTGACTCACGAGCCATCGAAGGCTCCCGCCGACGGGGCGGCGACACCAAACGCAGGAGGGACACGAAACCGGCCGCACGGCTCAGGCGACGCCAATTGCAGGCGGAGAATAATTCAAGGTCAACGGGGAGCGACGGGGCTTCGCTACGCAGCCATGAAATGTAGGACGGATATTTGTGGCAACATCTGGAGTGATTTTTATCGACGCGTTTCCTCGAGCAACAGGACAAATCATTTCTCCTTGAGCCGCGTGTAAACACCACATTCCAAAAATCAATCAGCACATTTCTGTGAAATTCAATGTGGATATTCCAGTTTCGAATGCTAATCGCTGCGTGACTCAGGAAAACAAACAAACCAAAACAAAAACGAGAGATGAATTCATGTTCACGGTGGAGAAATAAATGAGCATTTTTCTGCAGCAGCTTTGCAAACAAAACGTTTGAGGCACTCGGCCCGGCAGCAGATTAAAGGTCCCCTGAGGATTAACCCCTCAATGATCTCGCGCTCCTGAGAAAACTGCAGCCTCGAGACGCCTCCGAAAGCTGGCGGGGGCTTCAGATTAGAATTTTTTTTAAATCATAACGTTTCCGTGACACTTTCCAAGTTACATTACCCTTTTTTTTTTTATGATAATGCCAACTTGTTTGCAACTTCAAATAAATATTCAAGACAGGAAGAAGGAAGCTGATAGCAGATTCATTCACAGTTTCACGCTCTCCGAGGTGAACCGGATCGATGCCGGCCGATCTTTAAGCCACTGCACTCTCTCCTCCTGAGCTAAAGGTGACAACAAGAGGCACTACGGCGATCTCACCTGTCATGTTGCAGTACGCCTGCGCGGGCCCCAGGGGACCGCTCCCGTCCGGGTCGATGAAGTAGAAGCCCGAGGAGCCGCCGCTCAGCTTGTAGGCCTCGCAGGACGACTCGTAGATGGCTGCGAGACGGAGACGAGTTATTACTCCGAGAATCCGTCAGAGGAGTCGTGAAACACAAAGAAACATAAAACATCTGTATTTATGAGCCGTTTCGAAGTTGTTGTTGTTGTTGTTGTTGTGCAGCAGGCGCTTCGGCCTCCTTCTCACGCGTCCTCTCCGGCAGATTATTGCAGATGCGACTGTTGCACACGCAGCGACGCAGTTCTCCACCAGAACATGTGTAGGTGTGTTTACTGTCCAAAAGAGTTCATGCCATTTATGAAAATGTCCGTTTGTCTCTGAAAGCAAACCAACCTGATTTCTGTTGGTGCGGAGAACATCAACAGTTTACAGTCAGAGAGGGTTCAGATTATCAAAATTTATATAAACATTACTGAAAAAGCTTTTAAATGGACTGAAATTCAATGGATTTGATATTTTGCTTGTATGTTTTGGCGTTTGTGTATTTTTTTTTTTTTTTATAAAAAAATTATCATATTAAATGACAGTATTTTGATGTTCAAACTGTTTTAAGGTAACACGATGAACATCACAGCAGTATAATGTCACATTTACACCATTGTTGTTGTATTTAAGTTGCTTTATTAAAACAGAAATTGAAAGAATTTGGAAAGAAAACACGTTTAAGCTCCTGTTTTAGTTTTTCTCATCCGCCTGTTTTCCAAAGACGAAGCAAATCCTAGTTTTGAAGACGTCGGGTGTTCGTGACCACTTTGTTCATACTGTTGTATCAAACAGAAACATTAAGATGCACTTGTATAGAAGGAGCGCGTGGATGTGCAGCATTTTAACGCGTGTCGTACGGTTCAGGTGTTATTCAACAAAACGCATTGATCTTTATTACAGCGCCCCCTAATGGCTGATGTGTCAAATCTTCCCAGAAAAGAGTTTTTGGGGTTCTTTATCGTCCAATGAAATTTCACATTTGCACCGCCTACGGTTTGGGCTCCACAACCGTTTGTTTAGATGGAATAATGATAATAATAATAATAATAATAATAATAATAATAATAATAACAAATCTACAACCAGTTGGTGTGATGTCTTTGTGAAATTAGCAGGATGTTAAAGAGACTTTTATGAATTGAATTAAAGCTTTGGGCCAACCTGATTTTTGTGAGAATATTTAATCATCTAAATTCTGAGATATGAGAAAAAAAATATTAATTTTCCTTCTGTAGTTTAGATCAGTTTATTTTCTTTATTTTCCAACAATATATTTCATTACTTTACAAAGAACAAAATGGAGAAGTTTTGGAAAATTTGGAATGTATTTTACAATTTTTTGGAACATAATAAGATCGAATACAATATATGGACTGACAAGTCCTAATTACTCATAGGGCTACCCCCCAATAAGTAAGGGGGGTAGCAGTGAGAAAAATTTAAAAATATTTTTTATATTTAATTTAATTTGTATTTATTAATAAATTTCATGGTGTTGGTGTGTTACTTGCAGATGTTCAAACTGCGTCTGTTTTTATGGTTTGTGTTGCTCCTTTTATTATCAAAGATAATAAACATGTGTAAAAACATATTTAAATTTTAAGCGCAAAAAGGAAAAAGGAGCTCTGGGATGAAGACTAACCCATTTTAATACTACACTGTATTAAATGAAGCATTTTGCTGGATTAATCTTTTGTAACCTCACATAGTGGTTCAGAATTGGGTGAAGTTACAGTGAGCTAGTGAGCACAAACACAAAGAGCGCTAATCCGCTCATGTCCTTCAGGTTCCAGGTGTCACAAACTCCCGTCGGGAGTTGTAGATCGAAAAACTGATTTTGTGTGTTTTGATTTATTTTTTTTGTGGGGGGTTGATGAACGGGGCTATTTTTAATTCAGCAGGTGCTCTTATCTGCCATGTTCCCTCCAGCAGCCGAAGACATCTGCATGTGCCCGCATATAAACAAGACTTTCAGCAGCCGTCTCCACAGCAGACATCAAGGAAATGTCAGAGAAGTGACACCCGAGAGCAGAAACTCCCACACGCACAGTCAGTCTAAAGTCAGCCAGTCTAATGCTATTTAAGGATATAGCACAAAATAATAATACAAAAAAAAAAAATATATATATATTCTGAGGAAAGTGAGGAATAGCAGCAGCGGTTGCGAGGTCATGTCAGGATGAAGCGGGACAACTTCCTCTGCTTCGCCTCTCAGCGCCACAAAAGCCGAGAGGAGACAGGTGGATGTGTGCGTCCAATCCAATGACACACCTCGGCAGACCGGGAATGAAACGGGGGAGGGGGAGGGGGAGCGGCGGCGGCGGGGGTGTAACGGCTGGGTTTGAAGGGAAAAGCGAAACGAGGCGCTCACAGTTGTGACACGTGGCTCCGGAGTATCCCGTCCCCGAGCAGTCGCAGGAGAAGGAGCTCCACGTCTGGGAGCAGCGGGCGGCGTGCTCGCACAGGTTGGGGAGGCACCTGGGAAAACAGACGCGCAACAGATGCGCAACAGACACACAACAGACACACAACAGTCCATGACTACGACCGAATACGACCAAAAGATGTCTTCTTTTATCGGACACGTCAAGTTTGAGGAACATCGGACTTTGTACGTCAAATTTACAGCAACTTTGTCGTTTCGTGGCGAGACGCTCAAAAATGGCCGCCACGCCACGTCACGCCACGGGCACACCGTTCAAAATGTATGTTACCCGTTATTAACTTTTCATCCCAAAGGTCTTATGATTGCACCGACGAAATTACAAGTCAGTCCCATAAATTCTGTGAGAGGAGTTCGTTAAAGTGTAACGTGCAAAATCGCCGAAATTCGCCATTTCATTCAAAATGGCCGACTTCCTGTTGAGTTGAGGTGATGGTGCCAGAAGACTTTTTTTTGTAGATCTGGGTGTGATACACATGTCCATGGAATTTCCTGCATGTAGGTGAAAGTAGCCACGGGGGCTGCAGTCTCGGGGGCGGTACCGAGCCATTTGGCCACGCCCACACGCAAAACCTCCGGAATACATCACTCTTCGCCAGGACTGATGCATTTTTTAGTTTGTTAAAGCAGCCAAAAATGCGATTCTTTTCAGAGAAGAAAAAAATAATTCCTTATAAGACAATAAAAAAAAAAAGATGAACTGTTTATTGTGGAAAGAAATGTGACTACAACGTTATAAAAAAAGGAACCAGAGACTGATTATTGCATCGAGAAGCTGCAACCGGAGCGTGTTTGACTTTTCTGCTTGTAATTAATTGATAATCAAACTCGCTGCTCATTAATTTCCGTCAGGTTGACTAATTGAAAAATCTCTGCTTTGCTCGTAACAACTGCTTTTTATCTTCGTCTTGCAGCCTTTTTCACACCTTCAGGGCCGAATGAAGGTTTTCAGGAGTGACACAAAATGATCATTTATTAATTAAACTCAATCTACGAATTCATTTATTTACAACAAAACAACAGAACTCACAGAGAGAAGAGAGGAATACGTCTCTTTGTAGAATCTGTGAAGACAGACAGACCCCCCCCCGCCCCCCTCTCCTCTCGCCTCCCCTCCACTCTCCCCCCCTCTTCCCTCCGGGGTGAACAGCAGCTCTAGAAAAGTAGTCGTTGATTCATGTTTCTGAGTTACGATTAAAAATAACGGTGGATTCATTTTGATTTTTGGAGAAAAGCAGCGAGCCGTCGGCGTTTCCTCTAAAAATAAAAGCGTCACTGTCACCTTCAGACGAGAGCGCCTCTTCTCGGGGTTTCACCGTTACGTGCACTTCACAGCACATTTCAAACCGCCCTCCTCTGATTAATAGTCCCTTCCTCGAGCCTCCTTCAGTTTCACATAATTGCCGGCCTTTCGAGCATGCATATATAATTTCATACACTTTATCGCTCACCTATTAACTGCAGCGGAGCCGCCGCAGCGCGGATGAGGTTTTGAGGCTTTAATTACCAGCAAGCTATTTTCTGTTGTTGCGTCCACGGCCGCCCTCTCGGGTCATGAAATTACAGTAGGCGGCGCATCTAAGTGCACGCTGACCACCAACTACAATTACTCAGAGAAAGGAGATTAACTTGGATAAATGTTCATTTTCTCACTCGGTCCGGAGGTCGTCAGAGAGGAAGTAAAGAACAGTCAATAAGTCAGGTTCTTAATAACAGATTACTCGAACAAACTGTCGACCGACCAATCAGCAACCAGCGGCGTCTCTGTTTGATTGACAGGCCTGTGGTGCAGTCAGGTTGCAGCTATCGGTGGGCGGGACGTAGTATCGTCAGGTTTTCAATCAGATCGGTCAGATCCACCGTTGGCTCCTCCCCCAAGCTCGTCCAAATATGGTCACTTCCTGCTCCAAACCGCTCCGAACTAGCAAAGATGGTGACGGACAGAATCTGAACTGGAGGCTTCGTAACGTTCACAAACCAACAGGTGACGTCACCGCTGGTTTCCGCTCGGTTACACCCCGTTAAGGAAGCCTCAATCAGTCATCACCCCCCCCCCCCCCCCCCCCGGAGTGACAGGAACCGCAAGCGTTAAGAGAAATGCTCTGCAGACACTCAACGCTGCTTTCATCCTTCAGAATATTAAGTTTGACACGACTGGAGCACTGAGAAAGGAAAACATCTCCTTCCATCATCCTGCCGTCTCCTACAGAGCTTCCCCTTTTGCCCGCCGACACGGCAGACTGGCAGCTCCGGCGTGTTTGCATCTCCTCCGACTGCGAACGGGAAAAAGCACGTCGTCTGAAATCCGACGGAGGAGAGATTGTCCTCGGGGCGAAAAAACAAAATAAAAAAAAACAAAAAACAGCCGACTGCATGTTTGTCTGGTTCCTGTAAATGATCCGATTCCACACGCGGCCGTTTTTACGGATCCGCTCAGTGCAGAGTAACGACGGGGGGCCCGCCACGCCCGGGGAGCAGCTTGTTAGCATAGTCCTCTGGCAGAGAAGGTGCTGCCGACTTTCTGCTGCAGTTTAATTGGACGATCCTGTCAGCTTGTTTGTCTCTACAGGACAAGATGTCAGCGACTCTCAGACAACAGACCGCCGTCCACAAATTAAACAGCGTGGGCACGAATAACTCCTCGCTGCCAACTCTCATAACGTTCCACATTCGACTGAGAAAAGTTGGCGGAGAGAGAGAGAGAGAGAGACACAGAGAGAGACACAGAGAGAGAGAGGGAAAGAGAGAGAGAGGCACACAGAGAGAGAGAGAGAGCGAGCGAGAGAAGAGTCCCCTTATTAAAAATACCAGACGTTCACACTACTTTACCTGTCTTTTATGTTGCACATGTCAAACTGGAGCTCGTTATAATTTCCCAGCAGCCCCTGCTGCACGTGGCTGAGGTTCGCCGGCTGGTTGTTGATGACGACGAGCTGCATGCAGCCCTGGAAGGCCGGAGTCGGGGTCTTCCGGTCGGCGGGGGGGCCGCCTGGAGGGAGAGGAAACATCACCACACGTTTTTGTGTCCGACGACCGCTCGTCTCCACGCAGCAGCAGCAGGAAGACGCAACCTTCCCGAGGCACAGATCACCTCAGCTTGGGCATCGTCGGGCCCCGAGAGTTCCACACCTCTCTGTGAGCAGTGGACCGGGGGATTTCTCCGATTTCTTTTTAGTATCTGGTAATCAACGATACCTGGAGACGTGTTCTGAGAGACATTGCAGGGTTCAGAGGGCAGAAGGTCCGGAGAACCCGGCGGGCTTTCTCCGCGTGCCGCGAGTTGATCCTCAGGAGGGTCGGAGTTGAGCTCAAACGTCTGGGACAGACTGTGTCGCTCCAACGTCCCCTCACCGCTCCGAGACTTCCCTCCGCTCGCCAGAAATCTCCCACGAACTTTTGACGTCCGCTCTCTGATCAGGTTTCAGGACGCACCCTGAACACTGCTCGCAGAGACGAGTGGAACTCAGGAGGCGATGACGACCAGGAGGTGAAGTGTGCACCTGTCGCCCACCAGGGTTTTATCTTCCTGCTGCACGTGTGGAGTCTCTGTTCACGCACACACACACACACACACACGCACTCACACACACACAACAGGAAGTGCTGAATCCACTCACCTCCAAAGTAAAAGTTCCCTCTGGCCTCCACCGCCTCCCACAGTTCCACCGCCGCCGCCGGCTCTCCGTCCACCGTCAGCAGGATCTGCAGGTTCCGGCTGTCGACGCTCACCGAGTGCCACAACCCGTCGCTGACTCGGCCGCCTGACCGACAACACACGGCATGCGAGACGGCGAGAGAGTCAATCCCTCCGCAACCTCTGAACATTCATCTCCTCCCTTTAAAACGGTCGCTCCTCGAAACTTCCCTCCGAGCACCGACCCTCCCTCCTCCGCTGACAACCCGTCAGCGCCGCTCACGTCGCACATTTTATCACTTCCGCGCAGCCGATATGGAAATGTGGAGGCGGATTCTCCCCGGCGCCGCTGAACAGATGCCGCAGCTGCAGTTGTTTTCTCTCTCTCTCTCTCTCCCCCCCCCTCCCACCCCCCATCTGAAGATCAGACTTCGTATCCGCTTCACCTGTCGTACGCGCGTGTTTGACGGCAGCACAAACGCGTTGCGACTCAGGAAAGTAAACCGACAGTGAACCCGGCCGCTTCCCACCGAACACTTCCTCCCCAGAAACCCCGAACTCCTTCGCTCCGGATCACCCCGACGCTGCTGAGGAGGGGATTTCTTTCAGAAGTGACAAGCTGATCTCGGCGCCGACGCTGCGACCCGCGTCGACTGTTTCACGGGTCGAGCGGCGCCGTTAATCGGCGCTTCCCTCCAACCCCCTCATGACGCCCTCGCCGTCCCGTCGAAAAACACGGACTTCATCACGCGACTCTTGGTCCTTCGGCGGGGAGCGGGGTGAGGGGAGGTCGCCGTGGAGACCGTCAGATCAGACGGCCGACGTGTGAAGAAACTCCCACGGAAACTCGGGAGAAGTTGAAACGAAGCGGCGGCGCCGACGGCGGCGGCGGCGAACCTCTGTGGCGAAAGGTGAGAATCCATCGGAGGTCGTGTTTAGTTTTAATGAACGTTTTCAGTCTGAGATTCACGGCTCTCCCGTCTCGTCAAACTGCATCCAGAAATACTACAAAAAGCGGCAACCGGTCGATTTTCTCTGCGCGACGGGTTTCCTGACCTTCTTCGTGCACCGATCTGGTTCTGATTCGTGGGCTCGTATCACGTCTGTGTGTGTGTGTGTGTGTGTGTGCGTGCGTGTGCGTGTTTCCCGGTGGATTATCCGGCAGCGTGCTGAATATGATAATGCATCCTGAATCTTAACGCGGAGATGCTATCGGAGCCGCGGGTCAATAACGGTTTCGGCTGCGACCTCCAAACGTCCACCTGAGGAGGACGACGGGGAAGACGAGGAATCCTGATGAACATAATTGAGTAAATAAACACTCCGAATTACCGAGGAGTCAATTGACGTCGACCCTCTTTTGTTTTTATGCTAAATTAATTTGCAGTGAAACGTCTGATTGCGGAGGAGAGGGCGGCGGGTCGGACTCGTCCTGCTGCACTCGGGTAATCTGAAGCGGCTCCAGGTAAATGATATTAAAGGGAATAATATTCCCTCGGCTGCGTTTTCTTCTTCAACTGTAGATATTTCCCCGCGGGCGTCTCCGTCTCAAAGTCTCAAGACTTCCACAAAAAACAATCACACTTATCTGTGCAGAGAAATCCTCCGCGAGAGGATCGGATGATGTTTCTTCCTCCGAGTGAGTCGCAGAAAATAAACTTTTTTTTTTTTTAAAATTTCTTCCAGTTTATTGAGGACAAAGGTGACAAAAGTAAGTCGGAGGAAATTACTTGGTGTGTTCTGTCTCCAGATTTTGGATTACCGTGTTTGTCTGTCTGAGCAGTGTGAAGCACACAAACAATCATCATCATCATCATCATCATCATCATCATCATCATCATCATCATCGTTGTCGTCGTGCAAAACAGGCTATTCTGGAATGTGCAAGAGTCTCAAGTTCCCCTGGAGGAGGATGAGGAAACGCTCATCTCGAGGGTCAAGTTTAAGGTCACGCTGCAGATTTAGGATTAAAAATTTCATTGCAGCCACGATTCTTAATCTTTTTTTTTTTTTTCCTTTTTCTATTTTTAAGTAAAAACATTTTAGCTGGAAAAGTTCACTTGTTGACCTTTTACTGCCGAGAACATTAATATTTATCAGCTAAATATGAAGACGACAGCTCAGCTTAGCCGCATCAGGCTAGTTTTAACTTTAACTGATCTGTTCTCATGCATTTTATTTCTTTTTTAATATCTTTAAATTACATTTGAACACATTTTTATGTTTATTATTTTGTTTTTATGTGCAAAACTGCATTTAATTTACTTTGAGCTGCTTCTCTTGCTATACAAATAAAGTGTATTATTTATGATGATGATGATGATGATGATGATGATTATTATTATAAGCTAACAGTCGCCTGGTGAAAGTTTTATATTCAGCAAAGAGACCCGAGTGTCGTCCTGACCTTCTATCACCATAAGCAATGATATTTTTTTAAATGTTCAAATAATGAATGAAAATAAAGCCTGACAATAACTACTTTACATTCAAATTCTCGTCTTGCCTGATTTAAATGCGAGTCACAGTCCAAGAAGCTGAAAAGGTCTAATTATTTATTGGCTTTGTGAGGTGAAACCTCTGCGGCGGTAGGTGCGGACTCACCGGCGGTGACCTCTGATTTCTGCCGGCCGGAGCCGAGCAGGGTCAGGTGCAGCCAGCTGTTGCTGATTTGCAGCTCCAGTTTCTGGGGACCCGGGTCGAGCTGCGCGGAGAGCAGGCGCCCGTCCGGGTTCCACGTCCTGAACTGGAAGCGGACAGAGAAACCCCCCGTGGCCGGCGCCGCTGACGGCAGCGACAGGAAGCTGCTGCCGGAGCTCAGGAAGGTGCAGGCCACCAGCTGGGGCTGCGAACACGAGAAGGTCACGTTGCCCTGGAGGATGAAAAAAAAAGAGCCGAGGATGCAGATTTACATACATCTTCAGTGGCATGTCAGGAAAAGCTGGTGCTGTGGAAACAAAATAAAGAAAAAAACTGCGGCGTAAAACAATGCGGCGTGTCGGGAAATAAATGTCATGTTGATGTGCACAGAGGGGGAATAGACGGAGCAAAACACGACCTCAACCGAAATACCAACAAAACTCAGCAGGAGCTCGGAGGAAAAGATAAATTCAGAATGATGAGATACACGAAACCATTCCTGAACTATCGCTGCAGAGTCGCAAGACGCGGTATATCATTATACTGGTGATATGAAGAGGTGTACAACGATGCTTAAGAAGGTGGTGTCATGAATGCCAGGAACCAAGAACCAAGGTGTCCCAGAAGGACATTCAATTCAATTGCATTTATATTGAAGGGAGGAGAAAACAAAACCTTTCACGGAAAGGAAAATCGACAGAAGGAAGGAAAATCTCTCTTTTAACAGGAAGAAACCTCCAACAGAAGGAAAGAAAAACTCTTTTAAAAGGAAGAAACCGCCAACAGAAGGAAGGAAAAACTCTCTTTTAACAGGAAGAAACCTCCAACAGAAGGAAAAAAACTCTTTTAAAAGGAAGAAACCGCCAACAGAAGGAAAAACTCTCTTTTAACAGGAAGAGATCTCCAACAGAAGGAAAGAAAAACTCTTTTTTAACAGGAAGAAACCTCCAACAGAAGGAAGGAAAAAAACTCTCTTTTAACAGGAAGAAACCTCCAACAGAAAGAAGGAAAAACTTTCAACAGCAAGACAAACCTCATCCACCCACCACAGTTTCTTTCCTGTTAAAGTGACTGCCTGACATGCCCCGCCCACTGACAGGTGTCGGGGTACCCAGTATTTACTCCCGTCTCCTGGCTGATCGATGGACGTGGAATCATTTGAAATCGTGTTGCTCGAACCGATGTGGCAGACGAGCCTCAGTAAAAACAATCGAAGTTTATATTCTAGTTGGAGTGTGTGTGTGTGTGTGTGTGTGTGTGTGTGTGTGTGTGTGTGTGTGTGTGTGTGTGTGTGTGTGTGTGTGTGTGTTCGCTGCAACCCAACACACGGCCTGCCAGGCAGTACACAGCAATCACAGCTCTCTGACTCTCAATGTGATTCCCTCCCATCAACCTTCGGGGAGATTGTCCCATTGAAATTCCATTACAGCCTCCATCAGGCGTTCCTCTTTCCACCTCTGCCTCTGTTGTCAGTAAAAGCCTGTTAATGTTAAAAGGGGGAAGGGGGGCGGCAGGCCGACTCGTCTGATTGGTGGAGGAGGACACTCTCAGAAGCACTTGGACTTAATCATACAGGACTCACAGTCACAATGGATGTAATGATTGTTTTCACTCTGATCCAATCATTTCGATCCGACTCATTAAAATTCAGCACAGAGAAAAACGTGAAAAAAAAAAACCTTCCCATCAGCCCCGGCGCTGCGTTTACGAGCTAACGCGCTACGCTAAGACAGCGAGCGCGGTAAACATGAAACCTGCTGAACATCACGTTAGCACGTTAAAAATCAACTTCCCATATGTATCTGTAATTTTTGTTAATTTTATCTTCCTGAGCCGCCTTTAAATGTTTCAATGCTTTTATTTTCTTATGCTTCTACTTCCTGTTTCCTGGGGGAGTGTCGTGGCTCCCGTAACTCCTCCCCCTCACACTGCCGTGTGCCTGATGAGATGAGTTGTATGAAGGATTATTTTGGTTGTAAAGGGACCAGTTTGAGCTCTAAACTTTGGTGGAGAAAATGACAGCTGATATAGTCGTTGTTTCTATATTACAGTCGCAGACTTTCTGTTCTGGAAACATACGCAGCTTTTAGGAACTTTTATCTCCATGGTTTTCTAAGTTCAATTTCTAATTCCTACAATTGTACGCCAAAAAATTTAAACTTAAAACTCCGCAAATTACGTTGACATTTTTGAAGAAAATCCACCACAAAATCAAAAAATTTTTGGATCGCAACAATCACAAAAAAACTCTGATAAATATATATCTATATATATATACAGCTGTAAAAATAGAAAAAAAAACAACAGTTGGAAACATTTTAATTTGACTGTATAAGCTGCTGAAACTGAATTAAAAACAGATTACAAAAATGATAATAACTTGAAGTTTTTTTCTGAAAACCAGGAACCTGGAAGTAGTTCAGCTGCATACTTTCCTGTCTGTATTTTCTACATCAGATTCATCTTCTTCATAAACATCTGTTCCTTTTCCTGGCGAACCTTCACTTAGAATTACACTGCGTTGCAATATATGATTACCAAATGAAAGTGTAACAGTTTCACTTTCCTCTCGCTCGCCCACTCGTGTGCTCTTTTTAAATATCATTACATCACCTTCTCTAATAGAGATGCTGAGAGACTTTTAAATGGCAAAGTGCTTCTTCACATTTCTGGGCTTTTTAAAAAAAGGTGGAAAACGTTTCTGGGAATATTATTAGTGGCTATTAGTTTAATACAGATAGACCCGAATAAAAATGAATTTTCACAATCATAAACGCTATCTGATCTACATGTATGTATATAAATACATTTAAAATAAAACAAAACGTGTGTAGATCTTTTTGTGTGTAGATGTATATGTGTAGATCTGTATGTCTGTAGATCTGTATGTGTGTAGATCTGTAGATGTTTAGATCTCCAGATGTGTAGATCTGTATGTGTGTAGATCCGTATGTGTGTAGATCTGTATGTGTAGATCTGTATGTGTAGATCTGGATGTGTGTAGGTATGTAGATGTGTAGATCTGTATGTGTAGATCTGTATCGATGTAGATCTGCAGCGTGTGTTTGCGTTGCTGCCAGCGGTCACGCGTGTCCCTCACCACGCTGTGGATCTGCGGCTTGCGTCTCTTCGCCAGGTCGATGATGTTGATCCCGTTGTAGTAGAGGTTCTCCACGCAGCCGTGGAAGTTCCTCCTCAGGAAGGTGCCGGGTTTACCGGGCAGCGGGATGCCTCCGAAACTCAGCTTCAAAGCAAAGAGAGCAGGTAGACCTCAGTACGTGCACACATCCACCCAGAACCAACAGCAGCAGCTGTTTTCACGGGATTATACAGAAAAAGAAAATCACATCCTGCTCTGGACTCTTCAGCACGTTGTAGCGTCAGTCGTGTAAGCCGAGCACATAAAGCTCACATATGTTCTCACTCCTGCTGCAACAGCTGAGAACACATCACCCACTCACTGCCTCCGAAGTTACAGAGCGGAGGGAGACGCTGCAGCGTCCGCCTTCACACTGCGACCCGTACGCACAGCTTCACATGTTGTGTGTGGTTCCAACAACAGCAGTTTTGACCTCTTTATTTCCCAACATGACAACGTTCACGAAGCGGGACCCAGTCGAGGTACGGAGGAGCCGGGATGACCTCAGCGCTCGACCTCGCTCAGGCTGCTGAAGACGAACGGAGGCCTGGAGGGAGGAGGTGGAGGTGTGAGGCTGCCACGCTGGCAGATTTATGCCCACGTACACTTACACTGTCCAAATCAAATGTCGGCGTGTCAGTTTTCAGACTATATGTCAGTTCAAACTGCAGGAAATGACTAGTTTCTCCCAGCAGTGGCAGATTTAAACTTTAAACAAGAGAAGCTTCTGATTTCTCCTCATTAATAATCTCATTTGCAGGTGGAGAAGACACCTGTCAGCTGCACGTAGAATACTTCATCAACTTTAGTGAGCAAGATAAGTAAATGTAGCTCCCCGAGTTGGTTGGAAACACGTTTTTCTTTTGTTAGACGCTGTCAACGCACTGAGTAGTTAAATAGAAGTGATATTATGCTTCTTGTATTTCCGTCCCTCAGAGTGTTCGTGTGTCACTGCTTTGACCTGCCGGGACTCGTTATAGCTGCAGAACCGTGACGACGATAAATTAAATGAAAGAAGGGAAAATCATCGAGTTTGGAGCGGTTTGGAGCAGGAAGTGACCATATTTGGACGAGCTGGGGGAGGAGCAAGCGGTGGATCTGACTGATCTGATTGGAAACCTGAGGATACTATGTCCCGCCCACCGACTGCACCACAGGCCTGCCAATCAAACAAACACGCCCCCAAAAACAGGTCTTTTTGAATCTTATTTTCTAATGAATGAGGGATTATTTTCAGATGGACCTCCAGAAAACTAATAAGGAGTGACTTTAGCTAACAACACCGAGATAACTGCTGGAGACATTTTATTGACTTTGTATTTGATGAGAGAAGTTGAATAGGAGTCTATGGAGCTGGAGGCTTTTTGGAGCCGACCTCTAGTGGCACTCGGTGGTATTGCAACTTAAGACACTTCTGCATCGGAACCATTTTTTCAGACCTGGAGGCTACGAACAATTTTATATCCCGTCTGTGGTTTCTGAGATGGTGTAATTTCAGGTTAGTGAGTTGAACTCATTATCATGTTTTGTTTTAATTATCAAGATGAATGAATTCTGTTGTAATTCAGATGATCATGTTACCTGGACATTTTTCAACGAAGCTCAGAAAGTGCGAGTTGGCGGTCAAAACATCCACCAGGTGAACACGGTAATGTTTGGTGAAGTTGTCTTAAGTCCCGTTATACTTGAACTAACAAAAAAATAGAATTTGTTTCTGTGTCGTTTAAGCATCTTTTGTGTTTAAAACTTCTGTGTTTGTTTCCCAGTTTTCAAAGTGTTTTGATGTTACAGCAGCAAAACGGATAAATTCATTAACGCCGACATGTTCTCGCCATCTCACCTCCGCCTCCCATTAATCCACTCACGGTCTCACCTCGTAGTCCACCTCCAGTGAGTGCCCCTCTCCTCTGGCCTGGAAGTGCTGCGAGTGGGAGTCCACGCTGAGGTTGACCTGCCTGTTGAAGCGCTCCATGTGGACGGAGTGCCAGTGCTGGTCGTCCAGCAGGCTGCCCACGGTGGCGGCGACGCGACGGCTGCCGAACCTCAGCCTGCTGTCGTCTGGAGAGACGGGTAAAAAAAAAAAAAAAAAAAAAAAAAAAAAAGGTAAAAAAAATAAAATTAAAAATAAAACGCTTAAAAATAAAATAAGCTGCATGTTCAAGCTATTCTGTGCTCAACAGAAGGTTTCAGGCACGACGAAGCCACAATAACAAACAGATCACAGACATCTTTCATCGCCACGAAGGCTGCAGCAGCGCCCCCTAGCTGTAGATTTAAACACCTAATTCAACTGTGCAAAAATGGTCTTGAGAGGTGAAAATATTTACCAGAGAAGACCGAGAAAATTAGCTTCACTTTTCATTTTTGCTTAAAACCCCAGAATGCACTGCGCTCGTGCACCTTTCCTCACAGGCCCCACCCACATTATTTTCTATTGGATAAGCTTCTGGTGAACTGCAGGACCACATTCAGTGTATCTTCCACTTCCTTACATGGACACATCCTGCAAGTTTTGTGACGATTGATCCGACAGTTGTCGACTGGTGCATTTATGTGCTAAGCCGCGGCCCTTTTGAAGTTTATCAGTTGATATCTTGGAAACAAATAAGATATAAATAAGCTTGATGTTATTTTTGATAAGCTTGGTCCAAAAAGGATCCACAGAAAGTAAATAGAGCCCATTGAGCTGAACTCGTGTGTCAAATTTCAAGTCATCCAGATTCACGGTGTGAGAGGCATGGCCTTTCCAGGATTGCTATGTTGGGCCCAACCATCAACCGGCAGTGACATCATTGTTGATTTGTGAACGTTATGAAGCCTCCAGTTCAGATCCTGTCCATCACCATCTTTTCTAGTTCGGAGCAGTTTGGAGCAGGAAGTGACCATATTTGGACGAGTGGTGGATCTGACTGATCTGATTGGAAATCTGACGATACTACGTCCCGCCCACTGATAGCTGTAACCTGACTGCACCACAGGCCTGTAAAATCAAGCAGATACGCCCCCAAAAACAGGTATTTTTGAAGCTTATTTTCTAATTAATGAGGATTATTTTCAGATGGACCTCCAGAAAACTAATAAGAAGGAGTGACTTTAGCTAACAACACCGAGATAACTGCTGGAGACGTTTTATTGACTTTGTATTTGATGAGAGAAGTTGAATGGGAGTCTATGGAGCCGGAGGCTTTTTGGAGCCGACCTCTAGTGGTTTTCAGTGATATTGCAGCTAAAGGCATTTCTGCATTGGAACCATTTTTCAGAGCCGGAAGCTACGAACACTTTTATATACAGTTTGTGGTCGGGCTTAAATTGTAGCGTCACCATCAGCCCGGCTTCCTAAGAAGCACTTGCACATCGTTTCCAGTTATTGGTCGATAGTTTAAGTCATTTGCTGGTTTAAACTCATCATTGCCCCCGTTTGACACCAGCTGTGTGTTCTACTGTTGTGAGTCTTTGTTCGGAGAACAGCACAGTGTGCAGCTTCCCTCTCAGTGTGGAGTTATCACTTCAGATTTACCAATTTGAACACATAACTATCTGTAAAAAAACCCCCAAAAGGCTGGAAATGAAACTAGAAGTCAATCATGAAGACTTCCTCGCAAAAACACACCTCTTCTAAAGGCTTCATATCGCCTCAATCAATCTCAATCTCGCTCTCAATCTCCAGCGATGATTCCCTCCATCGCCACGACAACGCTCACATTCAGGACTCGACAAAAGAAAAACAAGAAGTAATTTTGGAGAGGGATATTGGGGGAGCGTGCTTCACCTAGGTTGAGGTAGAGGTCGAGTCTTCCTCGGTGCAGCTCGAGGGTGATGTAATCTCCTCTCTGCCCCTCTCCGTGCAGTAAGACGCCCTCGGCCTGATGGCTCTTAAACCGCAGAGATATCACATCCTTCACCGTTGACATGGACTTCTGGTTGAACCGATACAGCAGCGAGCTTCTGCCGTCGAAGTCGGCCACATACGACTCTGCAACAAATCAGTAACACAAGCTGTATCATGAGGAATCTCAAAGAAAAAAAAAAGCCTGTAAAATAACCTGAGCTACCCCATTCTGGGAAATGTTGACTTTTAAATATTTAAGTTTTTGAACATGTTTAAAGCAGATTTATTGATTTTTAAAATCAGAAAAAGATCATAAGTAGCATTTAAAATATGTACAAACAGCTACGTGGGTTAATTCTTTATTTTCATTTTGTTTTATTAAATAATGTTTTCTTTGCATCTTAATGCGGATGCATTTTCTGGTACAACAACTATTAATATTAGTCCTGTAAGAGGACCGTGACATCACTGACTGCACCACAGGCCTGTCAATCAAACAGACACGCCCCCCCAAAACAGGTCTTTTTTAAGCTTATTTTCTAATGAATGAGGGATTATTTTTATTTTTTATTGCAGCTGTAGACCCTTCTGCATCGGCATCATTTTTCAGACCTGAAATTTACATCTACTTTTATATTCAGCCTACATTTACGACCTGCAGTCACTGATCACTGACAAAGATAAATGAAAACTGTAAGAATTTGGCAAAAAAGAATAGCACAGGAAGTGTGTCATAAACATGTACAATGATTAAGTGTACAAATTGATAAATTAGATGTTGCATTTATTCTTTCATCATTTTAGTCTAAATTCCCCGCAGTAATCCAACAGGAAGTGTCAATGCTGGTTGCCTGTAAATGTCTATAATGAAGATGATAAACTGCAGAGAGGAGCTGAGGCCGGTGTTCCCGGCAGAAACAGCACAGGTGGAACACGTAATGGCGATGATGGCGCGATGACTCCGCTGAACCGAGACTCCCGTAATGTGCACCACGGCGCGGAGCCACCTTGAATTATTTACACCTCCACTTTTCTTGCTTTGACAACTAGGGATATTTCAGCTAATTGCGCAGCCTGCGCTGGTTTATCAGGAATTAGTGCTGCCTGTTTCGAATAAAATACATGTACTTCCTGGAGATTAGAGCTGGAAGATGAGATGATAGTGTGAAAAAGTCGCTGGTGTCACCTCTGTAACGGCTTGCTGCAGAGAGCTGCACTCACTTAGCAGCTATTCTGGGATTCATGTGGTATTTTATAAGAGTTCTTTCAACACAAGGATTTAACTGGAATTTGACCTGATGAAAAAAAAAAAATCTCCGGTCAATTTAAAAAAAAAAATCCATTACAATGGAGAAAAAAAATATTTATCTGTTTATTCATTAAAAATGGAAAATAGTAACGATGGTGACAGGACGTATGTGACAACAGCAGGACAACGAGAGGACATAGAGACTGAAGACAGGACAGAGGCCTATGTCCTGTCTTCAGTCTCTACGTCCTGTCTTCAGTCTCTACTACCTGTCTTCAGTCTCTACGTCCTGTCTTCAGTCTCTACTACCTGTCTTCAGTCTCTACATCCTGTCTTCAGTCTCTACTACCTGTCTTCAGTGTCTACGTCCTGTCTTCAGTCTCTATGTCCTGTCTTCAGTCTCTACGTCCTGTACACCAAACTTCTATTATAGAATTCGTAAAATTGCGACGTGAAACTAAAACGAAACGGATTAAATGTTTTCTTGGTTCTTGGTTCAGACTTTCAGGTGTGAAAAGACCTTCAGTCGATGACATCACCTTCCTGTGGAGCCGTCCCCGAGGCACACTGACTCCAGCAGCAGGTGATGCTCTGATGCTTTTCTTATGCAGATCCTTTCACTGCTCGTGTGTTAGCAGGGTTTTCAGGCTCATTCTCCAGAATAGCTCTCGTTCTCACTGTTGCACATTCCCAGCTGCTGCGCTTTCACTGCTTCGTCTCCCTCCGTCTGCCTGCTGGTGTGACTTACACGTTTCAAATGACATCCATCTTAGGACTTAAGCGAGCCGGCGTGTGGCATTTTATTAAGAGAGCCCATTTAGATGCTGCTTTGTCGTTGTGACAGTGAACGCCACGCGGAGAGAGGCGAGCGGATAAAAGGCTGTTGAACTATGACAAACAGACGACGAGGTACTTTTCTTGATGTGTGCTTAAAGACAATGAGATAAGAAAACAGAAATGTGTTTGTATGAGTGGTATCTACTATCAGCGCCTGATGAAACTGACGGCGTAAATACCGGCTGTTTGAGTATTTCTTTATTATTCTGTTGAGTACATTAACTATTAAACCACAAGTCCGTTTCCAAAAAAGTTGGGACGCTGTGTAAAATGTAGATGAAAACAGAATGTGATGATTTGCAAATCACATAAACCCAGATTTTTTAAAATATAGATCAAAGACAACATATCAAATGAATTGAAACTGGGAAAGTTTGTTGCCTCATTTTGAATTTGATGGCGGCAACATGTTTTAATAAAAGTTGGGACAGGGCCAACGAAAGAGTCATGTAACGCAAAAGAACCATCTCACAACTAATGAGGTCACCATGGCAACAGATCAGTAACATGATTGGGTATAAAAAGGTGAATTCAGAGTCTCTCAGTGAAGATGGGGAGAGGTTCACCACTCTGTGAAAGACTGTGTGGGAAAATAGTGCAACAATCTAAGAATAATGTTCCTCAATGTAAAACTACAAAGAATTAGTGGATTTCATCATCTACGGTTCATAATATCATTAAAACATTCAGAGAATCTGGAGAAATCTCTGAACACAAGGGACAAGGCTGAAAACCAATATTGGATGGTGGTGATCTTCGGGCCTTCAGGCAGCACTGCATTAAAAACAGACACTATTCTGGAGTGGAAATCACTGCATGGGCTCAGGAACACTTGTGAAAACCATCGTATGTGAACACAGTTCATCGCTGCATCCACAAACTTCCCTTTCAAAACTCCAGAAACTGGTCTCCTCAGTCCCCGTTGTTCCTTCTCATGATGTAAAAGTGACAACAACTATATTGCCAGTCTGCCAACAACAGGCCTTAATCTGACGTGTTACTCTGGAAGTGTTGAGGGAGAGGACATCTGTCTGTATGTGTTTCACATGTAAGCTGTCGGCTGTTTGATTTCATCACCACCGTCTTAAGTATTAAACAGCGCAGTAAAACCAAATGGAGAGGAAATTATCCTCATTACTCCCCATTAAAGATTAAACTGCCAAACCTGGTGTCTAAGTGAGGCAGGTGGTGTTGTTACTCACTGTAGGAGCAGCCGTACACCTCCACCCTGAGGCCCATCCAGCCGCTGGGGTTCCAGTCCAGAGGGACGAAGCGCAGGAAGCGCGTCCTCACCGGGTGGGACAGCTTGTTCTGGACCACCGCCCCTGAGTTCACGTTCCCGCCAAACCTCTGCAGGACCGGAGAGCAAAGACATGAAACGTCAGAGAAAGTGATGCGGAACGAGTCACAGAGAGAGACGCAGCACATGACCTCAGTGTGAGTCGTAATATTTTTCAGCAGGGAGGAGAGACATCTGCATTTCAGCCGGGTGTTGAAACACAAGCAGAATAACAATCTAAATCCCCGAGTGCTGACGAGACCGAACAGAAAACATTATCTTCCTCCTCTACTAATTCGATGTGAAGTGATAAGAGCGGTGGTGTCGAAATACGAGAATATCCGTTTCAACAGCTCCACGAGGCCCGGAGGGAAAAATGACCAGTAGACCATTCCAGTATCTATTTATTCTTTTAACCTGTTTTTTTAACCAGGATTTCATGGAGATTTTTGTGATTGTTGTGATCCAAAATGTTTCATTTTGCGTTGGATTTTCTCATGTCGATGCAATTTGTGATGTTTTAAGTGAGTTTATTTGCCTGAAATTGCGGGAATTAGAAATGATTGCAAGTCGAGAAAGACATTTTCTTTTTTTTCAAGCACGACCTGACAAAGGAATAAATATGTCATCACTTCCTTTGATAATAATCATGCTGCACATCACAGAAATATTTTAGTTCTAATCTTTTTAATTAGATCATTTTATTGTGAAGACCACATTTCCCACAAACCCCGTCACTTCCTGTTTTTTCTCTTCTTCCGTTTTTCTCCGGTGAACAGAGTTTTATTTGGTGATGAAAACAGGAGCAGAGCCTTTCTGATTGGAAATGAGGAGTTATTTGTGCTAATAAAGAGAGTTTTGTTTGAAAAGACTTACTTTATGCTGTTAATACTTTCAGCACAGCTTCTGATGATGAAATGTTTTGCCAAAAAAAAAATCACTGGATTTTTGGAAAAATTACAAGCTTCCGCAAATATTGTGGTTTGCTTGAATTTGCGTTAATTATTGCGTTAATCTTCCATCACTCCCTCCACCTGTGTCATTGCAGCAGAGGTGGAGCTCCGCCCACAGCGAGACACACGGAGATCAGAGGACACAAACACAGCAGAGACTCTCACACTGGGCTGGAAACAAACACATGCTCAGAAATTTGGTCAATAACAGAAATACAATATTTAAAGGGAGCGTCCGTCACTGAGTGAGTGAGAGATCAAAGTTACACCGCGACTTTTCAAATGAAAAGCCCTCCAGTTTCACACAGTGTCCAAGCCGTGTACCAGGATTAGATTGAGACACATTTCTTTCAAAGGGAAAGGCTGGATTTTTTAAATTGAATCTGATATTAGAAGTTTTATTTGACACTTCTCAAACCAGTTCGGCCACAGCTGAGCGTTGAAGTTGAATAACAATCTAAATCCCAGTGCTGACGAGACCGAACAGAGGGCAATATCTTCCTCCTCTACTACTTCGATGTGAAGTGATAAGAGTGGTGGTGTAGAAATATGAGAATATCCGTTCGAACAGCTCCACGAGACACAGAGGGGGGAAAAAAATGACCAGCGAGGCAGCCGGGGGCCAAATAAGGCCTCTCGAATTGTGTTTTCTCCCCGCAGAGCTGAAGCACAAAACCTCGGAGAAGAACCGTGAGATGTCATTCTTCTTCTTCTTTTGCCCCCCCACACCTCCTCCAACAAACACCCTTACCACCACCACCACCACCACCACCACCACCAGACAAACGCCGGTGGACAGAAGGAGCGGAGTGAAGGATGGAGATCGAAGCGGAGACAAACAACCTCTCTCCTCTCAAATGACTGATCGCCAGCACCGTCATAACCGATTCCAGGCAGGTGACACATCAAATCAATACGGACCATAAAGAACCGCGGAGATGGATCTGTGACGGGGCAGCTCCGGGCCTTTGTGAATAGTTCAACATGGCCTGACGAGGCCGATCCTTCAGCTCGCTCTCTGCAACAACAGCCGCACAACAGCCGGCGGCACAAAGGACCGTTGGACGCTGGCGTCATTAAATACACCGGGACGCTGCTGTAGGAGAGAATCAGAGCAACGGGAAGGGCGTGAAGGCGTATTGTGATTTATGCCACCACTTTCAATGAAGCGGGTCCAATCTAGGTTTATTTATACACGCACAGTAATTCAGCTCAGGAGGGAACGAAGCGACTTCACGTCCGATTAAAGCAAATGTTACTGCAGCAACGAGAGCGTACAAACAGAAAATAATACAAGACGGAGGCTGATAAAAACACGCTGCAGTGAACGCAGCGCTCTGGCTGTGACCTTCTCACACACTGCAGACTTTTTTTTTTTTCTTTAATTGCTCTGCATTCACTGGCTGTAATTTCTAACCTCTGAAAAATGTGATACTGACTCTTAAGCATATTCATATAAAATATTCATAAGCAGCAATCAAAAAGGGGAAGAAGGGAGAGAAACATTCTCAGTAATTATTAATAAGACAGAAATGGCGAGAGATGTGAGCTGATGGTGTTCATCAGGACGGAAGGTGTTCGGTCAGATCCCGTCTGACTGACAGGGATGGAAACAAAATGTTGGATGGCCGTGACCTTCGGACCCTCACTTGCACTATTCTGTGGTAGAAATCATCGCATGGGCTCAGAAACATGGCTGATCTTCTTCGTGAGTACGAAGAGTGTTTTCGGTTTGATCCCGTCTGACTGACAGGGATGGAAACGTAAAGCCACCGGGACTCTACAAAAAAAACACATGACATCATCCTTTTTCCAGACCACAGAGGAAGCAGCGAGGACGGAAACAACAATGAAATAATCAGAACAAAGTGTGTCCGCAGGACTGCGGTGCAAATTGTAAAAAAAACCAAAAAAACAATCACTCGTGAACGCTCTTCTTCTTCTTACACACACACACACACACACACACACACACACACACACACACACACTGATTGAGACGCTCCATTAGCTGAGAGACTCCGTGCGTCAGCATGACTCACTCGTATTGGAGAGGAGTACCACTACAAGAGTCCACCGCTGGGACCGTCCGCAGCTTCTGACGTTTGTTTTTCACTCTTTTGGAAAATGTGACAGCAAAACATCCTGCGTGTTCCGGCGAAGGGAGACGAAGGCGAGTCTCTGCAGAAACGGGCCTGAGGGGTTGCTGCAGCGGATCTTCGGAGGTCGGCTTCCTTATCCACACAAAAACAGCCGCCCGAACCCCAGCGCGGCTTCATTATTTCTATTTATGCTGCTGTCACTGTAGAACGGTCTCCCTCCCCGTTAATTAAGACTCTTTACTCTTCCTCTCCAGTGATGAGCTCCCATGGGTCCGTTTTTTTTTTTTTTTTTTCTTTTTGGTTGCATGCAGAGCAGGCACACACGTTTATTTTAATCAATTCACTGGGGGGGGACGGGAGAGCTCGCTGCCGGCGCTGCTGAAGACGTCGCGGAGCGCTTCCGGAAGGTCAGCGCCAACTTAAATAGCCTGAGGGAGCGCGAGTGAGGAAGAAAGCTACAAAGCCCTCCATATTGTTAATCAGCCGCTCGAACTCCAAACTGATCGTTTTATTCACCGGTCAGCTGCAGAGTCCTCGTGAGGCGCACCAACACAGGACACCGTAGGCCATCATCCACTGCCGCCGCGCTAACGTTAGCCGCTGGTTAGTATGTTACGTTGTTAAGTAGCCGGATTATAAAAATAAAGTTGCACAGATTTCAGTTGTTACGTTTTATTTTCACGTTGTAAAACTGATAAATTAACGCGTTCTTATCCAGGAATAGAAACGTTGGCGTTCGTGGCCTCACACACATGCTGCAGATGTTCTGGTGTTTGTTTATGTGACAGATAATTATGACTGTAACATAATGACGCAGCAGCGTGTAAATCAGGTGTAGAAAATAGTGAATGAGTTTTGTTATCACCTGCCGAGTAACAATGTTCTTTGCGCTACTCTTTATGTGTTTAGCACTTCAATGTGTATTTTAATGTTTCTGCCGCTGGCTCGAGTACTGACAAACAACATTTCGGTTTATGACCTACAATGACAGTAAAATCTTCTCTAATCCTGAAGACAAGGTTGTGTTTAGAGTTTAGAGCTGGATGTTCTCAAACCAGTCAACGTTGGTCTGTGGGGTCCAGTCCAGTTCAGATTCTGTCGGTCACCATCTTTGCTAGTTCGGAGCGGTTTGGAGCAGGAAGTGACCATATTTGGATGAGCTGGGGGAAGGAGCCAACGGTGGATCTGACCGATCTGGTTGGAAACCTGACGATACTATGTCCCGCCCACCGATAGCTGTAACCTGACTGCACCACAGGCCTGTCAAACAAACAGACACGCCCCCATTTTATTTTCTAATAAATGAGGGATTATTTTCAGATGGACCTCCAGAAAACGAATAAGAACGAGTGACTTTAGCTAACAACACCGAGATTACCGCTGGAGACATTTTATTGACTTTTTATTTGATGAGAGAAGTTGAATGGGAGTCTATGGAGCCGGAGGCTTTTTGGAACCAACCTCTAGTGGCACTCGGTGGTATTGCAGCTTAAGGCACTACTGCATCAGTCTCATTTTTCAGACCTAGAAGCTACGAACACTTTTATAAACAGTCTGAGTTTAATACAGCCGTCATGGCCGCTGTCCGTGGTGCTGATTCTGGACTGTTTGCACCAGTCTGACTCTCCTGTTATTGTCACAATATACTCAGCACTTGGGTCTTAGTTCAGTAGCTAATTAGCACTCTCATGAACGAATTTTTAAGCCCCTCCTACTGTTATGGTGGCGGCCCTAGCCCACTTTGGATGGTAAAATGTTAACCTCAGCCTTCCAGGTTATTTGCACCTTTAACACCTTCACAGCACACATCACTGCTTCCATTGCTGATATTTCTGTCTTCCATTGTTATCTTTAATAAACGAAAACAGAGTAAGTGAATGTCTTGTGTGGGCGGCCTGCTTGTCACTTTCTCTGAGCAGTTTGTGACATGATGACAAGTGAATATCTTTAAATATAACAATGTGATGACAATCCGTCCTGTAGTGTTTGAGTCGGACCGATCAGACTGACTGCCAACGACCAACCAACATTTTCTAAACGCACGGCGGCCAAACGGCGTGTTTTAAATCTCCTTTGAGATCAGGCTGCACGAAACTGGTCCAGTCTGAAGTGTTATTACTGTTGTTTTATTAGAAGGGAGGAACTCAGCGGCGGAGAATTTCCCCCTGAAACACTCAGCAAACACGTTTTTAATCGCCGTTAAGATTCCCATCTACCTGAACATGCCAGGAAATTAATGTTGAAATTTTGTCCTTCGCGGAGGAGAATTTGTTCCACACATTAAATAGCGATTCTTTTAATAAGGCTTTGCAAGGATAATGAAGGATAACACGGACTCCCTGCTGGAAAAATATTCCTCTTCCCACCTCGGCATATACTTGCCGAGACGGTGCAGCCAATTTTCTGTGGAGTAGATTGCAAACATCACGCAGGGATTTAGGTTAAAGCAGGATTTAAACCGGGTGGTCGGGGTGGGGGGGAGTCTGCCACTTTTAAAAGAGTTTACTTTACATGCAGCATCAGGAACAAACCTATTTTTAACACAAGGAAAGACTTTCAAAGAGGAGCTGTGAAAGTCGGCTCTCACAGACACGAGTCACATATTCGCTCTCCTGCCTGCACTAATTAGGTTTTATCAGCTTTTAGATGAAGAAGAACGTCGTCCTGTTGTTTCACACACAGTCGGTGATGTCAGCGCTGTGACGGAGGTTCAGAGGAGAAACGGGACGAGGAGTGAATCATTAAAGACAAAAAGCAGATTCAACTCAAAACCTTTTTAATGTGTGCAAAGCGAGAGCAGCTTTAACGTCGTGCATGTTATTGGATTTACATTCTTCCCTGTTAATGACAGTTCTAATGGTTGGGAGTCTTCACTACTGTCTTCATTCATCATATATCAAGCAGTGTGCGATACGAGCAGCTGGGCTGTTTCAATGTAAATGGTGCCGTAACGCTGCATAATTTAATAAACACTTGCATGCTTTTTTTTTTATAGTAACCACTGGAGAGTGATTCGAGGAGTAACATGCAGGGATGGACCTTAACGAGGAAGAATTAAGTGAGTCTGTAATGGCTCCCAACATTTATCTCTGCAGGTGAATCAGATTTGTTTCTCAGATCAGATCTTTTGGACGGATTGTTTTGTATTTGTTGTGTCCGGACCACAGACTTTTTATAAAAGTGTTCGTAGCTTCCAGGTCTAAAAAATTAGTCTGATGCAGAAGTGCCTTTAGCTGCAATACCACCGAACTAAAGGTCGGCTCCAAAAAGCCTCCGGCTCCGTAGACTCCCATTCAACTTCCCTCATCAAATACAAAGTCAATAAAATGTCTCCAGCAGTTATCTTGGTGTCGTTGGCTAAAGTCACTCCTTCTTATTCGTTTTCTGGAGGTCCATCTGAAAATAATACCTCATTCATTAGAAAAAAAAATTGGGGGCGTGTCTGTTTGATTGATAGGCCTGTGGTGCAGTCAGGTTACAGCTATCGGTGGGCGGGACGTAGTATCGTCGGGTTTCCAATCAGATCAGTCAGATCCACCGCTGGCTCCTCCCCCCAGCTCGTCCAAATATGGTCACTTCCTGCTCCAAACCGCTCCGAACTAGCAAGATGGTGACGGACAGAATCTGAACTGGAGGCTTCATAACGTTCACAAACCAACGGGTGACATCACCGCTGGTTGCTGATTGGTCCATACATTTTTACTGTCCATACTTTAAAAAAATCCTGCAGATACAATCTGGACATGACAGGAAACAGAATTTAGACGGAATGTCAGAACAAAGCCGTCATTCAGGCAAGATGTACTTTAACAACGAAGCTTATGCACAACTTGAATAAAGGAGATCTGTTTCCTCTCGGTTCATCTTTGCTCTCGGAGCTCTTGATGAACAACCCTCCTCCTCCCCCATCACCACTTGATCTGGTATTCCTGGGAGTGTCCGTGAGTCATCTCTAAATCCAGTCTTCTACATCCATCTGAGACGTTCAGGCTCCCCAGGGGACGAATCCTCATGAATTTGTTTTTTTTTTGCCGCACCACCATCATTTCAAAGTCAGAAACAAACCAGAACAGAACTCTGATACTGTTAACGAGCACATTCGTGCTCCCAAGAGGGTCGACTCTTTACTTCCACCGCCAAGCTAACACGTCAACCATGCAAACAACTGAACTAATAATGTATAAAGGTGAAAGTCAGTCGTGCCCTCTGGAGGATAATCTCTGATTTAATGACCACACCGCCTCACAATAATACATCTGTCCTCTTTTTAAATCGCAGCCGGCTGGTTGCAGTGCCGTCGACCTTTAGCCCGGGAGCTAATCTTTCCATTGAGCTAATTTGGCTCCGCTTCAGCTCGGACTGGCGGCCGCTCGCTCATTAGCTCCCCTCAGCTCAGCTCCTGACAGTCGGCCCGTTTACCTTTGAGCGTCCAGACGGATGTGAGCCAGAATCTGCCAAAAGGTCTCAGTGAAAGCTGCAGTCAGTCAGTCTGGCCGTGAGTTTCATCAGACCGCACACGAACCGGCTGCTAATCACGCCATTCATCCGTCACATGAGCGCCGGAGAAGAGCGGCGAGTGTCTGTGTTCATTTAACATACATCAGTAAACACAAAGGTTTCAGAGGACGTCGCCTCGCTGTGTCCTGGCTCTTTGAATTCTATTATTTGAGGGGAATTCTCAGCCGTATTTCCTCGCTCTCGTGAGTCGCTTCTGAAAGGTGACAGCTGCGGGTCATGACGGTAATGTTTACACAAGTATTCTCACCGCACGGCAGCTTTATTTTCAGACAGGAGGAGTGAGTTTGAGAGGAAGAAGCTGGGAGCTGTTTATCAGGATGTTTCACTTCACCGCAAATTTCAGAGTCGTTCAGAGACGGGCACCTTATGTTTGTTTACAACCCCGCTGGGACGCCGTGGAAGATGTAAATAAAAACAGAAGGGGATGGATTTAAAAAAAAAAAAAAAATCATTTAAGCCCATATTTAATGTAAAATAAACCAAATACAACATATCAAATGTTGAAATGGAGAAATTGTATTGTTTTATGAAAAATATCTAGTCATTTTGAATTCAATGGCAGCAACACGCCTCTAAGAAGTTGGGACGGTCATGTTTACCACTGTGCTGCATCACCTCTTCTTTCAACAACACTCTAAACCTTTGGGGACTGAGGAGACCAGTTTCTGGAGTTTTGAAAGTGAAGTTTATGGATGCAGTGATGAACTGTGTTCACAGACGATGGTTTTCAGAAGTGTTCCTGAGCCCATGCAGTGATTTACACTCCAGAATAGTGTCTGTTTTTAATGCAGTGCTGCCTGAGGGCCCGGAAATCACTACCATCCAATATTGGTTTTCAGCCTTGTCCCTTGCGTTCAGAGATTTCTCCAGATTCTCTAAATCTTTTATTGATATTATGAACCGTAGATGATGAAATCCACTAATTCTTTGTAGTTTTACATTGAGGAACATTATTCTTAGATTGTTGCACTATTTTCCCACACAGTCTTTCACAGAGTGGTGAACCTCTCCCCATCTTCACTGAGAGACTCTGCCTCTCTGAAATTATATTTTTTTATACCCAATCATGTTCCTGATCTGTTGCCAAGTTAACCTGATTAGTTTTCAGATGGTTATTTTGCGTTACACAACTTTTTCAATCTTTTGTTGACCCTGTTACAATGTTTTAGAGACGTGTTGCTGCCATCAAATAAATAATAAAAAAAAAAAGCATGTATTATTTTTAACAACAAAATTTCTCATTTTGATATGTTGTCTTTGGTCTATTTTCAATTAAATATGGTTTATGTGGTTTGGAAACAGGCTTTTATTTGTGTAAAAATTACATCACGCTGATGATGGCTTTTTTAGTTGAAATGAGATTTTCCAAAAGGAACTACGGGATGCTAATTAATGCACATTTATTCTGTTGGTGATACTGGGAATGTGGAGTCGAGGTGGTTCCAAAACAATATCACAACATTTCAGGGTATTTTTGTGATAATTATATTCTTAACAATCTCACTAAATAATTAAAAATATCTTATTATTAATACAAGAACACACACACACTTCTATGTAAGAAGAATTGTTACATTTTACCTTCAAATATTCAGTAAAAACGAACATACTACTGTAGTATGTTGACATCCGGTCTCCTCTTTTTGAGCTGCCATCAGCCATGACCGTTCATACATAACGTACGTCGTACCGATACTCAGCTTCACTCTATGATTTCAGTGGGTCACCAAGTCTGAATGTTGCCATTATCATGCTATAAATGTATTTTAATCACATAAAAAAAACAAAAAAACACGTATATTACCATGAAGGATTAGTGCAGGAAGGTTCAGGGTCGGCTCCAACCCTCTTATTTCTTATGTCGGCCTGCCTCAGTCTGATTCCTACATTCCAATGTGTTTTATATAATCCATTTTTAAATAGGTGAAGCAGGATAAATAATTCAAACCAGCAGAGAAGTCGACTTACTGTTCACCCAAACATCTCTGCGCTCTTTTAATTTCAACACAATGAAAAAAAGATCAGTTTTGCAGGAGTCACATGCCAGTGGGCGAATACGCACCCTGCTAATTGGACCGCCAAGTAGAAAAACACTCCGAATTACACTTTAACGTCTTGTTGGCAGCCTTTGACATAACTGGGCCAAAACACAATAAAGAATTAATGACATGTGGCAACGCGGGGCTATTTTCTCATCCCGAGTCCCGGTGCGCGCCGAGGTAACATGTTGTGACATCGGACGGAGGACAAGGAGAAGCCGCGGAGTAATTGCCGTGACACCAGACACTTCCCACACCTTGAAACGTGTCACAAAAAGTGAGAGGATGTCATCCGACTCTGACCCGCGACGCCATCGATAAGACGGCCCCGCGGAGGACGGAGCACGACGAACAGATGCTATCTCACGAGACAAGAGGGCCGAACGTGACTGGAACATCAGAGTTTACGATCGTAAACATGGAGAGCGCAGTCACAGCCCACTTCTATCACCCGCCCCCATTGTTTTACACCCTTTCATTAATAATCCAGCAGTCTGAAGAGACGACACATTTTTGCAGAGAACAAAGAAGCTGCAGGTTCAGAGCAGAACGAAGCAGCTGCAGAACAAACAAACCTGTTGTTTTTCACGTTTCGCTTTTCTTCACTGGTTCCACAAACACGTTAATTAGTGACCTTTTGAGCTCGGCCAGCTTCCCGCTCTGCTCCGAATCTTCATGCTAATCAGCTCCTTGGCTCCATACATAATGCACACACTCTGACGCCCAATAAAAAAAAAAGCATATCGTCCAAAATTTCAAGCATTCACTTTAAGCAGAAACAAGCCCTCTGAGCAGCTCTGAAGGTTCCGACCATGTGCAGCGTTTCCCACATGAACTCATTCAGGCCGGTCGTCCAGGTGTATTTGTAGATCAAAAAAAAAAAAAAACAGTTTTTACTTATTTATTTTCTAACCTATCAGAGAGAACGACGCTATCAACGTTGATGGATTAACGAGTGGACAATCTCCCCTAGTTCCTTCCACCTGTCAGTGCAGCAGAGGTGGAACTCCGTCCACAGTGAGACACAGAGATCAGAGGACACAAACACAGCAGAGACTCTCACACTGAGCTAGAAACAAACGGCTGCTCAGAAATGAGGTCAAATAACATAAATAAAATATTTTCAGCTGGACTGCAACAGAGGGGGGCGGAGCTATAAAGAGTGTGTGTCACTGAGAAAAATGCTGTGACTTTTCAAATTAAAAGCCCTCCAGTTTCATACTATGTTTACACTCAGACTTGTTTCTTTCAGGAGGGGCGGGGATCCCAGTCGAAGGGAAACACTTGATTTTATTCATTTAATCTGATGTTAGAACGATTTAGAGAACATCTGTGTAATTGTAGATGCAGACAATACCCCCCCCCCCTTAAATATGCATGTTGAGTACCCGTTTGTTCATGTTCACAAAAAAGAACCTGATTCAGCTGGTTTGGGTGGAGCTCAGCTATGCGAATAAAAGTTAGTAATCACGAGGAGCTCTCGGACACATTCGTTTTGTCAAAGTAGGTTGGAGACCCCTTTATTAGCGCTCACGTCTTCCCCAGCTGAACAGCACCACACATCCCAAACTCTCTGACGTCACGACTCACCGCCACTCCGTCCTCGTGCCGGTACTGCTTCCAGGCCCGGCCCGTGTCGCTGTAGAGCAGCAGGTAGCTGCTGACCCAGTCCCAGCTGTCATGGCGTCCCTGCGTGGCCACGGCCGTCACCTCCATCTGCTCCCTGAGGTCCACCTGCAGCCAGGGCACTTGGTCGGTCACCATGGGAGACCAGCCTCCGGCCCCTGGAGGAGATAGGGGCATCCATTAAACATGAGGCACTGCGGGCTCACATTATGAAGTCCTGTTGAGTGCACACCGACTGTTTGTGAAGCTTCGAGGTGACGTTCCACTCCAGCAGCCACAGAGCAGCTTTTAAAACGTGCTCTGTGTGTGTTGGACGTCTGAAGCTCCTCTCAGGTGTTTGATGCTGCTTCTTGAACAGATCAAAACACATTTTGAAACGCTGCGTCGGCGCTGCTGTGTTGTTGCTTCCTCTGGCCGACGTCGTTCCCACCGGGAGCGTTTCAGAGGCGTTTTGTCGTCCTGATTTTTTCTTACCTTGATTTTTTTTTGTGCTCCTACTGTTCAAATAATTTCTTAATAAAAAATGTATTTCATATACTGTATGTATTTCACATACAGCAGGAGGAGAACAAATCTCTTTTACTGCTTTAAAGACCAGCGGGGTCGATGGCGATGAAGTGATTAAATCGAGCGGTTACGGACTGTGATGTCATCGATCAGTTTGTGAGCTTCTGTTCTGAAGTTTTGGATTTCGAGTATAGATTTCAGCTGTCGCCTTCTTTCTAGTTTGGAGCCAGAATTTGACCATATTTTTTTTACTCTGATTGAGAACCTGAGGACAATAGGCCCCGCCCACCTATAGCAGAAACATGACCACACCACAGGCCTGTCAATCAAACAGACACGCCGCCAAAAACATGCCCCTTTTTGAGTCCTAATATCGAATGAATGATGGGAACACTGATCAACTAATGACATCATGATTGACTTGTGGAAAACCTTTACTGACTTTTTCAGGAGGGAACCTGAATGGGAGACTATGGAGCAATTTTAGAGCCGTGTTCCTGAGCCCATGCCGTGATTTCCACTAAATGGTACTTCCGCACTGTCCCTCTGTTGTCAGACCCTGACGCTACGTCCAGTCTCTGGATGTGATATACGATCAGGAGTCTGCACAGAGTGCTTTATTTTGAAAATTGACCGGACTCTTTATGACGCTCCCTTCTGACTTCCTGTCCGGCTGATCTGCTTCTTTAAAAAAAAAAATCCACCATGCACGTGTATTTTTTTTAAAGAACTGCTGCTATTTTCAGCTCAGGTCTTTATGACATATTGTCAGATTCACACTTTAGAGAAAAAAAAAAAATCCTGTTGCTCATTTGACCCAGAATTGTCGTACATTGGCGAGCTTGTCCTACATTTACTGAAGCCGTTCAGTTTGCTGGAGTCCTCAGGCTGTTCTGGAGGTCAAAGAGGAGCCAGCTCCCCTGCGACAACAGCCCTGAAATCCCAATAATGACTGAATTTTCAGGACTCCATTATCAACCAGGACTCTGTTTCATTTTAATAAAAGATCAATAAACAGCCACGGCTCATTTGCTTCAACCCCTGCCCCTCCAGATGACCGTCACAGAGGGGGAAGGTGAGGGTGTTTCCTGGTCTGCTACCTGAGGGCTGTACCGTGAAGCAAATTCAACATACCCAGACTTTCTGTGTCTGAGCTGTTCAACTAAGCAGAGATGAATTTTTTCGAGATAAGACGGTGGTTCAAAACTTTCTCTGTTAACGCAGGCTTCCTGTTTTAGACTTTATTTACATAAAAAGGGGCGGGGCATGCAGCATCTGACCAATCACAAACATGGACAGAGCGACATATTCTAAATGAGAAGTACATTTTTATTTTACAAAAATATGAGGAAGTTAAAGACATAATCTAGACTGAATATAAAAGTGGGCGGAGCTTCCGGGTCTGAAAAATGAGCCCGATGCAGAAGTGTCTTAAGCTGCAATACCACCGAGTGCCACTAGAGGTCGGCTCCAAAAAGCCTCCGGCTCCATAGACTCCCATTTAACTTATGTCATCAAATACAAAGTCAATAAAAGGTCTCCAGCAGTTATCTCGGTGTTGTTAGCTAAAGTCACTCCTTCTTATTAGTTTTCTGGAGGTCCATCTGAAAATAATCCCTCATTCATTAGAAAATAAGATTCAAAAAGACCTGTTTTTGGGGGGCGTGTCTGTTTGATTGACAGGCCTGTGGTGCAGTCAGTTTACAGCTATCGGTGGGCGGGACGTAGTATCGAGTCAGATCCACCACCAGGTTAAGTTTTCAGCATCAGTTACCATGGTGATCTCACCACACCTCTCTAACCCCCTGATCTCTCTTCGTAGCCCCCCACACCCTCACCCCACAGAAAACGCTGAGTCACTGCAGGCCGCGGCCCGTACTCACCGTCTCTCCTGTTGAGCTTGGCGTTGGGAGCAGCATAACCGACGGAGGACTGAGAGGAGCTCTGAAAGGACGAGTGTGGCAGCGCTGACACCAGAGGCCCATTGCAATTATCTGAGGGGAAAAAAAAGAACAGAAAGAAAAACACAGTCATCATCAAACCTGAGCTGTTAAAACTCTCGTTGCATACGGACCCATTCAGCTGACGGGCCTCACAGGACAAAAAAAGGCTGGTGGATAGTTAAACACTGCGGTTCAGAGTGCAGCTCTTCCCGTCAGAGCTGCAGTTTTAAAACCGAGAGTGTGAGGAAAAATAACTGGTCTGCTGCTGCTGCTGCTTCACTTATCCAGCGCTGAGACGCCTCAAACAGTCTATTAACCCACGCTGTGACCCCTGAGAGCTGCACGGGAAACGCAGAGGCTCCTTCTGTGTCCATGTGTGTGTGTGTGTGTGTGTGTGTGTTCTTTTTAATCCCACATTGTGAGATTACATCACGTCCAACAGGCAGCAGCAGATTAAGAAGTCCAGCGATCTAAAAGCGGTCGGTCTCATCTCGGCTGCCGGAGGAGCAGCGAGTCCAACATCCTCTCGGCGGTTCCGATCCGCTTCGAGTGCGGAGCCGCATTGAGACCTGAGAGTCTGAGAGCCAAAATGAAAAGTGGCACCAGCCTGATTATCCCCTCGTTCCCCTCCATCAGCGAGCACTTCACTCCCTCGGAGGCCCCTTTTGTTTGTTTTTTCGGGGATGTTGCGCCACGGATTTCGGAGCACATCTGGAGGCGCGACGGGGCCGCCGCATCCGGCCGTCCCGCCGAATTCTGACTGACCTGATTTGACTGCTCTCAGATCGCCTGCCAACAGATTTTTTCTAATCCTGATTTCAAGTGTGACTAAAGTGGATGAAGCCGTGTTTTTTTTGTCCAAGACTTCAAATTACGGCTCGAGCTGCTGTGTAGTTGCAGATGTTCATCGGGAGGAGGGGGAGGGGGGGAGCTTTCGTGGCATCTTAACGCACCAACGCGAGAGCTCTGTTTTTTTTTTTTATTTTTTATTATTACATAAGCACGGCTCTTCTAATCTATCAGCAGGTGAAACCAGCGACGTCCTCCACACGCACACAAGCAGACCGACGATGTTCTGATTCTCCAACTGGCAGGTGATGTGAGTCGTGTGCGTGTGCGTGTGTGTGTGTGTGTGTGTGTGTGCGTGTGTGCGCGCGCGCACGCGCGAGTTCAGGGAAAGTTTCTCCCGTCTTTTCGGCCTCCTCTGTGCTGTTGTTTACAGATTTGGGTCGGGAGCCGAACGCCTGGCTGTCAGTCAGGACGACTTATGGATGGAGGATGATTTGTCTGCAAAGCTGCTCCTTTGGCCTGCGGGATAACCGAAAATCCTCTGAAGCTGACTCACAATCTTCATGCAACGGCTCAAGGGGGCTTGAATTTGTTTTTTTCAGAGCCAAATGTACGCAAGACTCGCAATCGGAGTGCGTCGGTGAAACACGTGCACACGCGCGTAGAAGGAACACTTAATCTCTGCTGAAATCAAAAAGGAGCATCAGCGGGGCCGCAGACGGGTAGATGTGTTTCTGTCGAGACCCGCGGGAGGCAGAGACGTGTGGTGTTGACACCGCGGGGCGGAGGGGTGAGCGCCGAGTGAGCCTGCGAGGGAAACGCAGGATGAGAGGAAGGTGCCCGGCGGAGGGGTTGGAGCCAAACCGACCCGAAGAAGTTCAAAATGTTCGGATCGAATGAAAAGACCAGAATCGACCATCATTAACACGCTGCGACCTCAAAACTCGTAACACATCTTTCATAGGAGTTTCCTACTACAGCAGGGAACCGGAGTTACGGGTAAAAGTTACATAAAGGACGGTTAGTGGTTTTGTGCTTCGACGTTGTGTTCAGACATCCGTCGGTGTGGAGCTTTAAATTCGTTATTCCAAAAACAAACTAATGGGAATACAAATATTTTTGTGCTGTGCAGTATAATTATTGTCACAGGAAGTGATTACATATTTATTTGTTTATCAGGTAGTGCTTCAAAAAAAAAAAAAAAGAATCAAATTTTTCTTTCTCAACATGCAATTTTTTTGGATTCCTGCAATTTTACACAAAAAAAACCTCACTTAAAACTACAAATTACATCGACATTGTTTTACAAAATCTGCTGCAAAAATCAAACATTTCTGATCGCAACAATCACAAAAAAAAAGTCTGTGCAATCCTGGAGGGAGTGACTGGTGCGGCGGTTGTAACCGCAGAGCCTCCTTGTTGGAGGTAAAGTTCAGTATCAGGGCGCGTTTGATTATTTCATTTCGCTCCGAGAGGTTTCTCACTGAGGGTAAAAAAAAAAAAAAATGAGTCTGACGTGCTTCGGTGTCAGTCGCTCTCTTCAATCCCACAGTTCCTCAGAAGAAGTGATAAACGTACCATCGACCTTTCAAGAGCGACAAAACTCAAGTTTACATTAGCAGTTATTTTCATACAGTCATAATTACTGTGATTCCTGTGGATAAATGTGGAAGCGACCGCCGTGATATTGCTTTTCCTTTTTCCCCGTGCAGAAGTCCACATGATACGCAGGCGTACTCTGCGTTCCCACTCTTTATACTGTATATATTCACATTTAAAATATGCAAGCATATGTAACAGTATATTTCTGTGACACAAGTTTCAGTTCAGTCTTGCAGATACTGGCAAGTTGCAGACTCTCGTGAGACATCTTATCTCCAAAGTAAAACCTCAATGCTTTTATCATCCTTCAGGAAATCAGTCTTCCAATCGCAGAAAAATAACGTTAATTCAAGCAATCGCTGTCCTATTTGAGCTTGCGAGTTATTTGCCAAATATTTCTCAGAAACATCGTCAACAGAAGCTCTGCTGAAAGTATTTAAAACAAAACTGACAAAAATAAGCGTTCATTTTCAATCAGCGAGGCTCCGCCCCCTCCTCCTCTCACCATCAAAACAAACTGCTGCTAGCTCTCCCCAACAACAGGAAGTGACGGGGTTTGTGGGAAACGTGGTCTCATGATGGAACGAGGAGCATGTTAAATGAGTTTTCTCCACTTCCAGCTGGAAGAAACATGAACTTTGTTTTAGTGTTGAACGAATGTGATTTAAAAAGCATGTAAAACTCTTATTCTGACAGCAGATGTATTCTTTGTTTCTATATTACATTTCCAGACCGTCTGTTCTGGAAAATACGTCACTTTTAGACTCTTTTTCTTATCACTCTGAGCCCCGTGATGGTTCTCTAAATTCAACACAGGAAGGAAAACACATTACAGGTCAAATATTTCTGGGATGTGCAGCAGGATTATTATCACAGGAAGTCAGCACAGGTTACATTTTAGCAGGTAGATGTTAAAATAAATAAATCCATTTTCTTTTTCGTAACTTCACAACAATTTCTTAATCACAACAATTTCCCTTAAAACATCGTAATTCTTTTCAAATCTCCCGCAAAATCAAACATTTTTGACCGCAATAATAAAAACAAAACTCCGTGAAATCCTGGAGGGACCGATCAGTAAAACTATGATCAATAATCAAAACTTCTGAGTGACTTTTGCTAAAAAGAAAAAGAAAAAGCAGAAAATTGTGGACATGATTGAATTCTTTGCCATTTTTTTAAAAAATGCCTTCAATTTTACTATGAAAAACTCCACAAATTACATTGTAGTTAAAAAAAAAAAAAATCCACCATAAAAGAAACATTTGTGATCACTACAACAATAATAATAAAAACAAAAACCGAAAAAAACAATTTATGAAAAAATAAAAGACAGTTTAATTTCCTTTTTTGTTTCTCTGCTGTTATAAAAATGAACCAAACAATGAACCACGTTACTCCCCTGATGTTTACAGCACTAGAAGTGAGTGTGAGTGAGTGTGTGTGTGTGTGTGTGTGTGTGTGTGTGTCCTTCATTACTTATCATAATGACAACACCGCAGCTCTCTGGCTCAGAGGAATAAATTTAACGCAGCTCGGCTGCAGACAATTCTTAATAACAGGATCAACGCTTTGTTGGTTTTCGTCTTTTCACGGCGTTCGCTGGTGATAAAGAAACGCAGAATAACGCCAGCCTCATCCTCCTCGTTGCGTTTTATCTCACAGCGTTTCATCATTTTTAAAAATAAACCACCTGCTGCTCTTCTCGAACCCAAAGCATGACTGGGCGAGACTCGGCTCTGCTGTCGTTTGGTATTTAATCGATATCTGCGAGGTGAAAACGTGATTGACGGAAGAGAAAGAGAGAGAGATCCTCCTGAAGGACGTCGGTGTTTGGCTGCAGGTTTCACTTCCACTCGTCTTCATCAGCGTTGGATTCACTTGTTTGATGCCGCCCCCCCACCCCCTCCGATTTGTAAAATAACTGCTGCTCCACAGAGGAATCCCACTCGTGTGTCAACAAAGATGCTCTGTGCAGCTCACGCCTGCTGGATATTTTAAACTGCAGAGGCGTCGTCGGCGTCTTCAGGTGCTCAACGCATCCACCGGACAAACAAACACGGCTCTGCAGACGAGGAGGGAGCCCGAGTTCTCCTCCTCGGATGTCGAGTCTCAGGAAACGTACGAACAGTCGAATACGATAAAAGGCCGAGGGGATTTTCTAAAAATAGAAGATGTAATGTGGAGAGGCAAAGGGCAGAGCGGAGCCGGCTCCTCCGGTACAACCTGATCCTCTGCAGCGAGCGCTTAAAGGCACCGCCGGCCAATCAGACGCAGAGCGGGCTGCAGATTAAAGGGACACTCTGGACGTTTCCTTAAAGGCTGACACACAAAACCGGATCAGTCATGTCCACTATTCACGGAGTTTTCTTTTGCTGCATAGCTTTTCAGTAAAGGTTAATCAGAAGTTTTGATTATTGATCAAATGATTGAGTTTTTTTGTGATTGTCGAGATCAAAAATGTTAAGATTTTGCGCCGCGTTTAAAAAAGTAAAAATAAATCGATGTAATTTATGACGTTTTGAGTGAGTTTTTTCGCGTTCAAATTGCAGGAATTAGCAAAAAGTGAAAGTCAAGGAAACAAATTTAACCTTTTTTTAAACAACTTCCTGAAAAAGAGATAATCTGTGCAGATTTCCTGTGATAATAATCCTGTTGAAATGATTCGGCCCGTGATGTATTTTCCTTCCTGTGTTGCATTTAGAGAACCATCACGGGGCTCAACGTGATAAAAACCAGTCCAGAAGCGGCGTATCTTTCCAGAACAGACCGTCTGTGACTGTGATATAGAAACAAAGAATACATCCGCTGTCAGAACAAGAGCTTTACGTGCTTTTTAAATCACATTCATTCAACACTAAAACAAAGTTCAGTCTCTTCCAGCTGGAAGTGGAGAAAACTCATTTAACATACAGTAATATGTCATCACCTTTAATTTGATTTAATTCGATAATTTTATTGTGAAGACCACACTTCCCACAAACCCCGTCACTTCCTGTTTGTCCTCTTGTTCGGAGTTTTATTTGGTGATGAAAACAGGAGCAGAGCCTTTCCGACTGTAAATGAGGAGTTCATTTTGTCAGTAAAGAGAGTTTTGTCTGAAAAGATTCCCTTTATGTCGTTCATACTTTCAGCACGGATTCTGACGACGACCTTTTTTTTGCCCAAAAATTGCAGGAATTTAAAACAAAATTGCAAGCTCCCGCAAATGTTGCTTGAATTTGCTTTAACTATTGCGATACTAAAAATAAATGCTGCACACTCGCAGGCAGATGTTTGCTTTTAGTTTAAAATATTTGTATACGGTTTAAATAATTTTGTGGAAGTATTTCTTTCTTTAACGGCAAAACTTCTCGTTATTTTTTAATCATAGTGAAGTAAAGAAAATTGACATTCCTCATGCTGTACCTGTTCTGGACCCGTGAGAGCGCTCGCTGTCCTTTAATTTATATATATTATGCGTTTCAGTGGAGGAGAGGTCGCGCAGACTGTTTGCTGTATGTGACTCAACAACGGCTGCAAACAGATGATCAATATTTTACTAAAATCAGATTCATTAATCAGCATGGTTGTTCAGAAATCCAACAAGTCAACCAGCTGCCAGACGGAGAATAAATAAAAAGGATCAAATAAAAAAAAAAAAAAAAAGTGGCATCAAACCGCCATTTAACAAAATCTGAAAATAAAAAAATTAGGATACTCCAACATGTCAGAACGTGACGAGTCGGCAGCGCCTGTGTTTAAAAACGGCTCCGAAGAGTTTTAATTCACACAGCTGAGACAGAGTGTTTTTTATTTTCCACTCGATAAATGTGTTAAGTGATTTATCAAAGGTGGACATCTCAAAGTGAATACTGTATTTTGATTCATTCTGTCACAGAACAAAGGGCGCTTGCCGCGGGGAGATTTTCAAAAGCGCAGTCAGTCAGTCGGCAGCAGCTCCAGCCGTCACTCCGCCGGTTCTGACGGACGCGACGGCAAACCGGCTGCTCCGCTGCTCTCAGTGCGACACTTCTCCAAACGCACCCTTTTTTTTTTTTTAATCGCGGCGCTGCGTTTAAGCTGTCAGAGCTGGTGCCTCTGCTGTCAGCGCTTCAAAAAAAAGCCCCGCCTCCACCCAGCGTGCACCCGCGGGTCGGCTCAGAGTCAACAGGAAGCGAGCGTCGTCGCTCCGAGTTCTGTCTCCACGGAGACGACGGACGAGATCAGAGCCGAACGCGCCGTAGAGTTACGCGGTGATCTGCTTCGCGAGAGGCGACCGGCGGGGAACGGTTCGGTTTATTCTGTCGGAACGGGCTGTCAAAATAAACAAATAAACAAACAAACAAACAAACAAACAAACAACAGACATTCTTAGACAGCTACATACAATTGGCTCCGGAGTCTCCGTGCTTCAGCGCACTCAACGTAAAATACAACGACGGAGACGACGTCAAAAGGAAAAGTCGACTAAATTAAAGCCGAGCACTTGATATACAAAAGTTCAGAGTGTTCCTGAACGCAGCACAGCGATGCACAACATCTTCAACACGCCCACTTACAGCCGTGTGTTTCTGAGCCCACGCAGTGATTTCCATCGCGGAATCGTGGGTGTTTTCAAAGCGGTGCCACCTGAGGGCCCAAAGATCACCGACAACATGAGATTTTTGGAGTCAAACTCTGTAAATCGTCAACAGAGACCCTTGAAACGCTTCAGAAAGTCGACGGCGATGAAGCGACGAGCCGGGCGACGCGTTCTGAGTGACGTTCAACGTTTCAAGAAGGGGGAGGAGCTTCACCGTCCGAGACCGAAGAAGAAGGCGTGTCAGGTCAAGAGACACCAGGTGTTGTTGTTTTTTTTTTTGTGTCAACGTGAATTCGTCCCTGAGAGTCAGACTGTCAACACAGAGATCCACTGGGACCTTCTGAGGCGTCTGAGGGGTGTTAGCATTGTTAGCTGTTTGGTAACTTGGGTTTAGCTGATTTTTAGCTACATTAGCTGTTTGCTATCTATTGGTATCTATTTTGTTTAAGCTGTTTTTTTAGTGAAATTAACAGGTTTTTTTTTTTTTAAATAATTTGTTATCTGGATTTTAGCTGGTTACAAACTTGAGTTGAGCTGTTTTATAGCGAAAAATTAGTTGTTTGTTAGCTTCGTTAGCTGATTAACAGACTGTCAACACCGAGTTGCACCGGAACCTTCTGAGGGGAAACATTGGCCGCGAACCACCTGAACTGCAGCGCCACGGCAAAAGGCTTCTCCAACACGACAACACCGGGGGTGGGGGGTTTTTCAGGTGAAAGTCGTGCCCGGTGTGCGTCAGCGAGAGCTTTCTGATCGCAACCTTGAAGTTTGAATTATTTCAAACAGTATCTGCTGAAGCACAAAAAAGTCCAAGATAAAGACTTCCTGAGGCGATAATAAAAAACCTCACATGGAGCAGCGGCCAATCGGGAAATGAAGGAGGGAGCAGAAGTCAAGTCAACCCAGACCGCAGAGTCAATACCATCAAAGGTACGGTGACGGTATCTGTTGCCGGCGCGGGCCTCAGACCTCAGCGCGCCGTCGATGAAGCTTCATACGATACCTCAGTGGCTCCGTGACCTCTGCTCGGCGATCGCCCGAGATATCGGTTGACAATTAAGCTCCAAACGTTGGCTGAATTCGAGGAAGCGCGCGTCGATGCGAATGATTGAGAAACACAGAGCGGTTTACTGCGGCACTTCATTTCTCTGAACAGGGACCTCCGAGCATTAACAGGACGTATCGACGCCTCCGCTGATTACACGCATCTCATTAATTATTCAGCCTTCAGTCAGGAACGCAGCGAAACGGGAAACCTGATCATTTCATGTCGGATTATTGGGTTTCTGGGGGCGTTTTTTTTTTTTAACGCGTACAGCTCGGTCGAGACGAGGCGATAACGCATAAATATGTTGTTGACAAAGGGTCACTACAAAGAAGGTGGCCACCACAAGGGGCTAATGTCAGGAGCATCGACGCTTTATTCAGTAATGAGGCGATAACAGGAGGGAAACAGTTCAGCAGCAAGGTCGTAATAATATCTGGCAGGAGGCTAATTCATTCACTGAGTTTGTACTGAGATTAGATTGTAATTCATTGTAATGATAATAATGGATTAAGTGGTTTGACGTTGGTAATAGATTTTGCTTCATATGCGAGCGTGTAAATAAAATGAAAATCCCACAGCCCTTCAGCCCGACGTGACTAAATAGTTAAAGAAATATGATCAGAAGTAGTGAATTTAGCTTATGACACCATAATGACATGATGACAGAAAGGTGGATAGTTTTTAAATAGGAGTCTATTGTTGTTGTTGTTTTTTGATCAAGCCCCTACTGGCCTTTGGTGGTAGTGCACTTTAAGGCACTTCTTCCTTTAAGGCACTTCCCTTTGCAGACTTGGACACTACGAATATTTTCACACCCGGTCTGTGCTTTGGTTTATTTTCAGATGGACCTCCAGAAAATTAATAAGAAGGAATGACTTTAGCTCACAACACCGAGATAACTGCTGGAGACATTTTATTGACTTTGTATTTGATGAGAGGAGTTGAACGGGAGTCTACGGAGCCGACCTCTAGTGGCACTCGGTGGTAATGCAGCTTAAGACATTTCCGCATCGGAACCATTTTTCAGAGCTGGAAGCTACGAACACTTTTATATCCAGTCTGTGGTTACAACAAACATCCAAACAGAGAAGAAGCAGGTAAAAACGTCGTATGAACGCTCTTTAACTGGGAAACATGACGATGAGATACAACATGATGTATTTTCTCCATTGAACAGGCCGAGCGTCTGGCTGGGAGCTCAGCTGCTCTGCTGGTTGCAGCTGTTGGTTGTGGTTAAAGCTCAAACTGCAGCTTTAGAGAAGATAAATTTGTTGGTACCGAGAGGAAAAAAAATAAATAAAAAAAGGCTTCAATCCTTCTCTGAAGTGATTAAATTAAAAGTAATTTTCTCCTGCATACCTGCAGCATGAAGCAAAGAAAGTGTGATAAATAGCTCAATTATTGCTGCTTCTATAAAGATTAAAATGGCATCGACAGATTTGTTGGTATCCCCAGAAAAAAACTTAAGAAGTAATTGTATTCTGGTGATATTTCAAACTGTTTTCTTCAATTAGAATCACACGTCTTCAGTCTTATAATCACATATTTAGCTTGTTTGAATAAAGTGCTCGCTACAGCACGTTAAAGGCTGTCAGAGCATCATCTCCAAGCAGCTACATGTTCCTGTGACTATAGCTGCACATATCAGGGACCAGTTGCAGGTCCGTGGGACTGGAGTCAGACGGAACAGAAGGTTGGTGCTGATGGTCCACAAAAACCCAAGGAGAACTCCAAGGTCTCCTTTACATGAGCGTCTGACTGCAGCATGAGTCACTTTGTGAGAGCAGAGATCTCCACAGAAACCTTTATAAAAACAACTGGAATTTGCTAAAATGCATATTGACGAGCCACAATGCTTCTGGGAGAACTTCCTCCAGAGCTTTTTGGTCCCATCAGCTCTGCTCTCCAAGAACAGAACATCACACATAAACACGGAGGAGGTTCGGTTCTGTTTCCGGCTGCTCTGCTGTGCCTGAATGAAATCTGAAGGCTATCAAGGAACTCTGCAGCCAAACGAGCTGCCCGCTGTTACAGAGCTCTGTCTCAGTCACAGGTCACAGGTCACCCAACAGGATCAGGAGCCAAAACACACAGCTGAAATTGGACTGTTCTGAAGTCGCCTTCTGTGAGTACTGATCTGAAACCTATCAAACATCTGGAGGAGGCAGTTTCACGGAGACACACAGGTCATCTGTCTGCACTGATTTGAGGATGTAAAACTAAATATTCAATTAAGGGTTCATAAATTTTGTCATTTAAAATATTCTCTCAAATCAAAAAGCTCAAAAGTCTGATTTAAATTAAATATGAAACAGACATCGATGGCGGCTGGTTACTTTTGTCAAATTATTTTGGAGAAAAATGTTCTTCTGTTTTTGTTTTTCTCATAAGAATGGGACCAACACATTCACCCACACCTGAACGATCATGTGACTCCTTTACGGCTCTTATCAAGGCGAGCAGAGACAACGTTGTTTATTCAGCCCGAGTTTGCGCTTCAGATATTAAACGTGTGTTATTGATACACTGCAGGAGTACAGAAACATTAATCCGACACATCCGTGTCAATCCACTGCACACACAGTCGCCCTGCATGTGCTGCTGCAGCCCTGACACACACACACGCACTCACACACACACGCGCACGCACACGCACACGCACACGCTCACGCACACGCACACTCACTCAAGAGCTGAAATAAGGATCGAAGCACAGCTGTGGCAACATATATAATCACAGCAATACTCGCTCACAATCAGCGAGCGCAGCGGGTGCCTTACAGCCTAATAACACAACGTAAAGAGCTCCATTAGGTAGCAGCATCACCAGTTATCTGTGGTGCCGAAGTGATGCCGGCAACACACGCTGGGCTGCAAAGCACACATAACAGTGTATCATGATACGGCTCGGCGGAGACGCTGCAACAACACCGCGACGGAAGGCCCCCCCCCCCCTCTCCCCTCCCACCCCGCCCCACCAAAAAAATAAAACAAATAAATACAAGCAGCAGATCACAAGTTCTCATCTGTTTTTTGTTTTTTTTGCTGTTGTTTTTTCTCTGTTCCCGGTGAATTCACGGCGATCAATATCAAATCATGTTGTGAGAACATGCATTAGGTAATCACACGATGTCATTACATTACAATAATAAAGTGTGCTATACAGAGTGTGAAATCCGCCGCGTGCGAGCGAGCCGGGATTTATTTTTTTATTTTTTTTTCATTTTAATTTAACACCCAATTTGTTCATTCTCGGCGTTCAAAACAGCCTTTTATTTATTTTTTCTTTGTCTCATTTTTCATCAGCGTCCCCGCTGATGCCGTTATTGGCACAGTCGATATAAAGTGGGCGTTGATAATCCTTTCAAACCCTTCTGCCAGTAACACGGAAAATAAATAGAGGGTGAAACTTGCAGGCTCTACAGCTATTGGAAGCATATTCATTGCACTCTATAGATTGGGAATCGGTGCCGAATCGGTGCGTGAGCGATGCGGCTGCAAGCGGACGGGCCTCCACTGGCGCCGCATTCATCACGATGGATTTTTTTTCAGTTCCTGAGAGACAAGAGGCAGAAATTATTCCTCCAAATAGTCGGATATCATGTGTCTTTTCGATCTTCTTCTGATTAAAATCAAAGCAGCATGTTGTTCCGCACACTCACAGGACAATAAAAGCTTCCTGGAGACTGAAAACTGACCGGCCTTTATCCACGCGGGGAGGCAATTTAATGATGGAGATTAGTTTTCCATGAAATATCTGTCACTAAAACCTCTCTGGAGGAAGTAAACCTTTGGAAAAACAGTATTAGAATTCAAGGAATAATACAATATGTATAAAAATACATCTCCCTGGTTGTTTTACTGAAAAATAATGACATAACCAGTTTGACAAAGTGGATTTCGCAACTCTGCACTTTAGCGCAAAAAAATCAAAGGCAGGAAAATGGACGGGGCCTGTACCGGCAGATGCAGCTGTACTGAAGTGACGTGTGGATGTACAGCATTTTAACGTGTGATGTACGGTTCGGGAGTTATTCAACAAAACGCGTTGACCTTTATTATAGCGCCCCCTAATGGCCGACGTGTCAAATCTTTTCAGAAAACAATTTTCTTGGCTCACTGTCTTCCAGGGAAATTTCACCTTTGCACGGCCTATGGTTTAATAATAATAATAATAATTATAATAATAATAATAATAATCCAAGCAAAAACAATAAAGTAACGCTACCGTTGGTGCTCTGACCCATAATTATAATAAATGCAATTACGTGGTATGTGCTGTGATAACACACTGACAGCAATGAGGCTTTTTTCCCGACTAACATTTCATGTAATCAAATAATCAATGGCAACCCTGAAACAACAGTGTGAACACGTCAGCATCCCTCTGAATTACTTCAGTCCAACGCTGACGGCTTCGACCGAGATAAAAAACAAAAACAAAAAGAAGTTCTGAAACAAGCTCACTTTATCTAAATAAAACCAGTCAGCCGCAGCTTCTGCTTTGAAAATCAGCTCATTCAGATGGAGATTGATTTTTTTGTGGAAATGTACGACAGGCCCCGCAGAGCCTCAGAAAACACACGCCAAGCCACAAAACACCTTCGCTGATGTGACAACACGTTTAGAAAATAACAAAAATATATCTACCAAGAACAAAAGTAAAAACGGAACAACAGCACAGGCGACAACAGAAGCGTTTCCAGGGGGGGCACTAAAAGGTGACGGACGCGCTCGTTGTTGTGCAGTCAGATATGAATCATGAGCATAATAATAAAGCAAACAGAGGACTTCTAAGTTCACTCATTTTCCCACCGCATTGATGGAGTAACTTCACAAATCACCATGGCAAAAAGAGCACCCCGGCCGTGTCCATCATTTCTAAGAGGGCTCCTGGAAACAGTCGCCCTGCCAATCACAAATTTACATAAAAATATTCGTAGTCTGAAGGTCTGAAAAGTGAAGCCGGTGCAGAAGAGGGCTTAAAAGTGCAACACCACTGAGCGCCACTAGGGGCTGGCTCCACCAGACTCCCACTGAAAAGGCATCAAGTTCTCTCCTGAAATACAAAAGTCAGTAAATGTTTTCCACGAGTCATCGTGGTGTCGTGAGATAAACTTCCTTCTGATCAGTGTTTCCTTCTGGAAATAATTCATCATTCATTCGATATCAGGACTCAAACTCGGATATGTTTGGGGGACGGGGCTGGTTTGACTGACAGGCCTGGGGTGCTGCCCGGTTTCAGTTATAGGTGGGCGGGGCCTAGTGTCCTGGCTCCTCCCCAGCTCGTCCAAATATGGTCACTTCTGGGTCGATTTGCTTTTCTGCGGCTCATTTCCGTATTTGATTGAGTAAAACGATACAATTCTGCACCTGTGTTGTTTACTTGTTTACTCCGGCTGCGGTGCATTAAGTTCTGTTTTAAACTCGTTTATTTCTCCGACAACAACGACCTCAGACTATTTATTAGTCATTTCTTAAAGTGGCCGCGCCCTATCGGGTATTTCACGTGAATACTGACGTCCCCCGCCTCGATAGTCCTCCGCTGGCTTTCACGCGGTAAAAGGAGAAAGCAGCACAGGCGCAGAAGAAATATGACAAAAAAAATAAATAGTTTGTTAATACATTTCTTGACGTGCTTCTAAATGGTTTAATTTCGGAGCAAATGGGCTTCTTGGTTAAAAGAGCGTAAATATAAAATCACCCATTAATCACATCTGATTCCCAACCACACTTCTTTCTTTTGTTGTTTTTAATGGTTCTGATGAGGATCAGAGTTTTCTAATTAACTGCACGAGATAAAGCCGAGGATAATAAAGCGGCACATTCCGCACGTCACGACGCGAGACAGCCGGGCTGCGAGCTGAGGATGACGACGAAACCCTTCCTGGTGCCGGATCTCTACATCTACCCGCCGCGCGACGGCGTGTGAAGCTGCTCCGCGTCTGCACGGCGGCCCTCCGGGCTGGTTTTAAAAAAAAAAAAAAAAAAAGTTTTTATTTCCCCGGTCTCTGAGAATCAACTGTACGGTTTAAACATGAGGAAAAGTACCTGCGCTGTCACACGGCGCCGCTCTGTCTCATTTGGCGTTTGATAAATTCATCAGGCGGCCGCAGGTGTTCCCCGAGTGCACGCTTCACATTCATTAGCGAGCGGATCTGCAGCGGCGGCGTCTCCGCCGCGTCTTTCGTGAAGCAGGAGGGCGCTTCCACGCGGCATAAGTAATTAGATGTGAAGTATCCCGCTCCACGAGCCGACGGTCAGGCCCCCCCCCCCCCCCCCCTCCCCTGGAAAACTGATTCCGCCCCAGTAAAATATGGACGTCCGCTCGCCGTGAGAGGAGCGTCACTCCCCTGGACAGACCGGACTCGCCACCGAAGCGGACCAAAACAAAGCGCCGCCCCGTATTAACGGCGTCAGCGCCGATTGTGGCAAATTAATGCGACGAGAGCGGCGGAGAAAACTAGAAACCAGCCAATGACGCCAAACGGGATGTGACATCTCCGCGTTGGCAGATATGCAACCAGGCTGATGTTCAAAACCCGGCTGGGAAACGATCAGTCAAGCAAGAAAATCAATTAATCCTGAGCTGCTCTGATGATCAATTAACCGCGTTTACACGAGATTTCCAGTCAAACAAAAGGCGTCTTCTCCGCCTGTGTTGCTTTTTCCTCTCGTACGTTACGTTGGAAGTGGCCTCTTACAACAGCCTGTTTGGCAGCGGGACCGCGGCGACGCTGTGGAGCTTTCTGGAGCTGGGGCGGAAAACAACTCTCCATTTTCACTGAATCTCGGATCAGCTCCGGGCACGAGTGTGATAATCAACACTCTTATCGGTCTGGTTCTTTATCAGTACTCCAACTGGTTTTTGTTTTTTTTCTTGGAATGTTTATACTTTGAATATGGCAAAAATATTGTTTTTCCGAGCGGCAGAAATGTCCACAATAGAAAACGACGATAAACCCAATAATAAAACTGCTGCACGGAGCGTTGGTCGCCCTCCTGTTGACGTTTGTTCCTGCTCGACGTGTTCAAACTGCACCGAATTTGGGCGGAGCGCAGACGTAGCTCGCACGCCGACACGCCCACCGAAGTGTGGAGCGGATGGGACGGACGGTTGTGGAGATACGCAACGTGCAAACAAACAAACAAACAAACAAACATGCAGACCAAAAGGTTTTCAAATCAAATCAAATAACGTAAAATGTATCTTTTTCCGACTGTCGGTTGGACAAACAGTAATTGTCAGACAGAACATTTTATGTTTACTGAAAATAAATTGGAATAATAATCAACAGAATAATCAATAAGGGAAATAATCATTAGCTGCTGCCCCTAAAATACTCATATAAATAAATGGCTGTAATCTGTTTCTCATTATATAGTCATTGAAAAAGTAATTACTGTACATTACTAATTACACAACAGCTGAAGCATTTTAGCTGTGTTACTTATTAAATCGTTCCCTGTTGACTTCCCCCCCCCCCTCCACCCCCACCCCCTACAAACAGCAGGAACAGCGAAACGTTGTGCTTTTAACAAGCGGCGAGCACTAAAGTCACCGCTCGGACGCACTGACCCTCAGCAGCCATCCCCCCCGACTGCGTGGAAGCCCCCCCCCCCCCCCCCCCCCCCCACACACACACACAAAAAACACCGAGCTCAGCTAGGCTAAGCTAATTACCAGACCGAGAGTGAATGACAGACAGTAGTGATCCGAGCCCTCCTAGCCAGCTGCCGGGCAAGACAGCAGAGCACACAGGAGAACGTATTTCCTCGGTGCGGCTGCAGCGATGCACACGGCCTTTATTTGTAAAAACAATAATAACAAATAAACGTGCTAATGTAGAACTGAGCATCCAGAAAATACGTCTGCAGAGCGGTCAACAGCACCGTGAAGTCATTACAGGGCCTCGGAGGCGACGGTGGCGGCGGCAGCAGAAGCAGAAGCAGAAGCAGAAGCAGAAGCAGAAGCGGGGGGGAATTGTGCAGAGAGCTCAATACGTTTTAAAGAAAGCACTCAGCCACTGCATGATCAGTTTTCTCTCTTCCTATTACTGACACCGCTGCTGCAGAGCAGCCCTGTGGTCCGCCGTTGTCAAGACAAATTTCCACCGCGCTCAATAAAGATGTGCAGCAACATAATTGATAAAAGGAAAGTGTTATTTCGTGTGTGTGTGTGTGTGTGTGTGTGTGTGTGTGTGTGTGTGTGTGTGTGTGTCTGTGTGTGTGTGTGTGTGTGTGTCTGTGTGTGTGTGTGTGCGTGAACGTCATTGAGAAGGCCTCATTCTCGTCCTGCGTCGATTAACACCTGCTGGAAACCCGGCCGAGGCCACGTTGACGTGTCCGGTGACACAGCAGGAGCTGCCCCCCCCCCCCCTTTTGTTTCTCGGCGGTAAAATACGGGAGCAGATCTTTTGACCTCCGCCAGCACCTCACCATTTCATCGCTGACGCGACGTGTCAGGCCCGATCACACATCCGGGAGGCACATGACTGTCATAAATGACTAATGCAGCTGTCAGCTGAGCTCACACTCACCTTAACACACACACACACACACACACACACACACACACACACACACACACACACACACACACACACACACACACACGCACGCAGATCACATGGTGTCAGGCCTCTGGTGCCTTCATTCAACTGCTGGGAACCACTTCCACATTTTTTAACATGATAGAGAGGCCAGCGGAGGTTAAACACTCTCGACACAAACACACGAACACGAACACACACACACACACACACACACACACACACACACACACACACACACACACACACACACGTGGTGAAATAAACATGAAACGGATTCAACTCGCGTTAAAAATAAAAGCTACAAACACAAACGGCGTGCAGCTGATTGGGGTCGATAAAATCCAAGAGTAATGGCCAAATTATTATTATTTTTTTTTTATTAAAATCTGACACATAGGAACATAAATGTGTAAATATACCTCCTTGACCTCCTGGACCTATTGAGTGGAGCAGGAGGACCTACAGACGTCCTGATGAAACTCATTCTAACGATCTGACAACATTCAAACAGCTCGCGGCCTGTCGGCTTCGTGGAATAATCAGTTTCTTTCTGCGCCGCCTCACCTCATCATCCAAAAAACAAACTCATCTCACGCTAGAAAACACACAACTTCCCGTGTGCCAACAGCGCCGTCCCGGGCCAGGTGAAGAACCGCCGGGTTCAAAGGTCAAACATCGGAACCTATCTGTATACACGCAGGTTGAACCGTCTCCTCTGTGATCTCCGGTTTGCATTATAATTGCTTCTTCCGTTTAGAGGAACACTCGACTGGTTTCCATGAGAGGTTCCCCCTCAGGAGGCCGAGCTGCTGTCACACCGAGAAAAACTGCCGGAGAGGATTTGATCGGACCTGAAGGACAGTCGCGTGCACACACACACACACACACACACACACACACACACACACACACACACACTGCTCCATTTCAGGGAGGCGTTTCTATTATTCTGACCACCCACAGCAGCTACATCACTGGTGGCTACAGCAACACCTCAGCTGGGTGTGACAAACAATGCATAGAAATAATTATCTTTATTTTCTTTATCTTTTGGTTTTTAAAGTACAAAATGGGTCTTTAGGTGTATTATTAACAACAACAACAACAACAACACAATGAAAGGAGACGAAAGAAAATCAAGTTTTGCTTTAAAAACGACATTAAAACTGATCTAATCTCCATATATCAGCACTCCTGATGCATGGAACCCACAGATGAACCTGACAGTGTGTTCACCAGCAGCAGTTGAGGACAGTCAGCACTTCTCTCACACACACACACACACACACACACACACACACACACACACACACCAGCCAAACATGTCCAAAAAAACACCACCTGACGGCGCCGTGCTCCACCTGGACCCGCAGTCCTGGACCCGGACTGAGCTCGGTCCCGAACCCGGACAGAGCTCGGAACCGGAACCGGACCCGGACAGAGCTCGGTACCAGACCCGGTCCTTCAGGCTACATGCACTACAAACGGACCTGTTTGCTTGACCTTCATCGCGCTCTGCTCCGCGTGAAAAAAACAACAACAACAAAAGGCAACAACTTGTTCGTGATACTGACACGCAGCTGAGTTGCCTTAGACCGAATAGACCAAGTCAGAACCGTCACGCGCCTCCGGGTCGGCCACAAGCACGGGAGCAGAGACGAGGGGTACCGAGCGGGGCGTCAAACTCCGCCTGTCTGCCTTTCCGCCTCGGCTTCTTTCTTTTTTTTTTTTTTTTTTTTTTTTTTTTTCCTCTCCTGCCGACAGGTGAGCGCGCGGGGAGGTGAAATACTTACGGTGAGTGGCGGCGGCCGCTCCGCTGAACACGCTCAGAGTATAAAGGGTAACCATAGGCAGCAGAAAAACCATCTTCCCAGCCGTGGTGTGCAATTATCCGTGCGTCCGCGGAGAGGGAAACAGGCGCAGGGTCCTCCTCGCTCCTCCAGCTCGGAGGGATAGAAGGAGTGTGATGTGGAGGAGCAGACACTCCCTCCCTCTGAGGTACAGCCCGCCCCCCACTCTCCGTCTCTCTCTCTCTCTCTCTCCGTCTCTCCCTCCCTCTGCTCTGGGTTTGTGTTGGCAGAACCGGAGGAGTGAGATGGTGGCCAAATCAGAACAATAGCTGCTGGAGCTCAGTTCAGACATCATGAAATAAAAGTATGAAATAGGAGGAACAGAGCGACGGCAGGTTGGAGCTGTGGGACTATTTTTCATCTCAGGAGCAGAAAATCTATCATTTTATGCCTAAAAATTCTAACTTTTATTTATAGGATAAATGTTGGATTGTGGGTAATGAGCCATGTGTGTGTTGGTGGCTGTTATTTTGTTTGTTTTAAATTTTCTGTCAGGAGTCATCTTTTATCCTCTGAAACAATGAAGCTCTATGCAAAAATGTTAGATCGATAGATAGATGGAGTTTCCCTCCGTGTCTGTCCAAACTCATAGAATATATGTATTGAGGACTTTCAAGGAATGTGTCCAATTAATCTGACTCTGATGGAACACAAACTCAGTTATGGAGCTAAATAACGGAGGTCAAACTCAGCCAAAGTTGTATTAAAAGCAGTCCAAAACCAAGACTGAAACCAGCTGAAACCAAGTCCAAAATCAGTCCGAAACCTGTTGAAAATCAAGTCCAAAACCACTTTAAATCTAGTCCAAGCCATCTCCAAAACCAAGACAAAAACTAGTCGTAACCGAGTCCCAAACAACGTTGAAGACCAAGTACAAATCCAAATCTGGAACCCAGTCCAAAAGGAGTCCAAAAACATTTAAAATTAGTCCAAAACCAGCCTACAAATAGACCCCCCTCCTTTGTCCAATAAATCTGATTCTGATGCAACATAAACATCTTCTGTTCCTCAGTTATGGATCTGAATAATGGAGTCCAGAGTTTTCCCAGAACTGGGACCGAAAGCAGTCCAAAACCAAGGCTGAAACCAGTATAAACCAAGTCCAAAACCAAGGCTGAAACCAGTATAAAACTAGTCCAAAATCAGCCCTAAATCTGTCTAAAATCAATTCCACCACTAATCCTGAAACACAGTCCAAGTTCTAAAACTAGAACCTCCTCCTCAAGGTTTGTTTCCCTCCTCCAACCAGTCAGTTTCCCTCCACGTCTGTCCAGACTCATATCATACGTGTAGTGATGACTGTAAGGGAATTTGTCCAATAAATCTAATTCAGATGGGACACACGGTTGTTGCTATGACAGCAGATGATGCTTCACACACACACACACACACACACACACACACACACACACACACACACACACACACACACACAGGAGATCTGTACTATCAGCACAGTTTCGATCAGAGTCCCACATCCAGGATGTGATGGTCACAGTCATGGCATCATGTTCACAAGAATGGGAGGGACGTGGGGACGCAGTGACCCCCAAAATCTAATCAGTTCATCTGTGAGCCCAAGTGAATGTTTGTGACAATTTTGAAGACATTGCTTCGAGGCGTTCTTGAGATGTTGCGTTCACGGTGATGATGGGGGGCTGTGAGGTAACCTGTGAACTTTGACCCCCAAAATCGAATCAGTTTATCAGAATTGTAAGAAATGTCATCAAGATTGTTGTGAAATATGTTCACAGTGTCCTCTTCTGCTCCTCAGTTATGGTGCTGAGTAATAGACAGAAACATCAGGATGTCACAGTGAGGTTGACCTTTGACCTTTTGGACATTAAAAACGTCATCACTTCATCATTTTATCCTGTTTGACATTTGAGTGAAATTTCATCGTAATTAGTGACTGAATTCTGGAGTCATGGCGACGAATGGGGATTGTTCGGTCACGGTGACCTTCGACCCTGAGACCATCGACAGCTAATCCCTTCATCCCTAAATCCAAGTGGAGATTTGTCCCAAATTGAAAGTAACTCCCTCGATGTATCCCTGAGGTGCCGCGTTCACGAGAAAGAGACTACCGTACCGACGAGGGTCGCGGTCGTCGTCACGGAGACGTAAAAACATAAACAAGATTAAGTTTAAGAGTTAAACAGGAGGTCGGCGGCGGTGTGACGCCCAAACAGTGGACCAACAGAGATAATGAGAAATTACTTGGAGTTTCTGCTCATTAAAGCTTTGGTGTGCTGCCGGGCCGGTTCCTCCTCCGACTCGCCGTCGGCTTCAGGTTCCGTTAAGGTGAACCCCGGAAACGTGTTTCTGGTCTCGGAGTGGGAGTTGTTCTCGGCGTCGGAGTCCTGGCTTGCTCGCGTCTCCGTGCGGGCTGCAGCCGACGGATCATTGTGCTGCGCCTCTACATGGTGTTGTTGGCAGGACTGACTCGGTCTGTTTGCTCGGGGTTGCCAGGTTTTATCTGTGACAAACCAATTTGTGGTCATTCAGTGTTTTTCTGGAATAACGTCTGATCGCTCACGCCGCCCAGTTGATCTGACGCTCTCTATTGTTCGTTCTCCACTAAACGGGCCCGAAGTTTACTCGGAGTCTGGGCGCTGATGCACTTTTCTCTGGCTGTAATTTGAGCTGAAAATGGAGGCTGAAACTCATGAGCAGCTGGTTCAGAGGAGTTCTCTCCATCGTGTCCTTCCTGGCAGCACCGAGATCTGTAATGGTGCCACATCCACTGTCGATCATGTTGACATCAATTACGGGGTTTTGGTTTGATTATGAAATATTTTTGTAGAATTTTTGATATCATCTTCTCCTTAAATATTTATAGGATGAACCGATGCAACCCAGTATCACAGCAAAGAACCACAAACTGTTTGTAAAAGTGTTCGTAGCTTCCAGGTCTGAAAAATGAGGCCGATGCAGAACTGTCTTTATCTGCAATACCACCGAGTGCCACTCTTATTAGCTTTCTGGAGGTCCATCTGAAAATAATCCCTCATTCATCAGAAAATAAGCTTCAGAAAGACCTGTTTTTGGGGGCGCGTCTGTTTGATTGACAGGCCTGTGGTGCAGTCAGATTACAGCTATCGGTGTGCGGGACGTAGTACCGTCGGGTTTCCAATCAGATCGGTCAGATCCACCGCTGGCTCCTCCCCCAGCTCGTCCAAATATGGTCACTACCTGCTTCAAACCGCTCCGAACTAGCAAAGATGGTGACGGACAGAATCTGAACTGGAGGCTTCATAACGTTCACAAACCAACGGGTGACTTGACAGTTGGTTTCTGCTTCACGCAAACAGACGTAGGTCACGTGACGGAGGTCATGTGATGAGGTACGAAGGATTTCGACATCCATGTAAGGAGACAGGAGGCGTGTCTTGGACTTTCTTTTGGAAAATATACATCAGAATTCAGGAGTTGACACCGTATTCTTTTTCCTGATCGTAACCAAAGTTTTGTTTAAACCCAACCATAAACACGTGGGTTTCCACATGGTTCTTTTTTTCCTGAAGCATTCTTACACTCGCGAGGCAGAGACGTTACGTTAGTTACATTAATTCGCTTCCCTCTAGTGGACGGGCGGTGCATTACATGCTTTGTTGTGGTAGCGGGCTGCAGCATTTAAAACCTAAGTTTGTATATAAAATACATAAAACCCAACGACAAAACAAGAGGGGCCGAAGTAAACAAACAGTAATAAATAACTACATCCAAAGCAAACACTTATCGAACACTACAAGCCATCATGAACAAGCACAAACTATATCACAGTAAAAGCACCACAGAAGAAGAATCAATCATGACTGATGGGTTTTTAAAACTGTTTTTAACGTGGTTTATTTTGGAGAATGTGCTTCTGGAGTGATACAGAAGGTTCGTCATACTGTCATAATAAGAAATGTTTTGCACACAAGTAGCAGAAATTCACTCTGTTTACCCTCTTAATGTAAATCAGAATTTCCTCTTTTGGCACCACTAATTACGGCACTGCCAAAAACCTGCATTCTGTTAAACAGCAGCTGCATTACTAAAGTACACAGCACAGTGTCAGGTGAAACAAACACAACCTCAAAGACCGGTCCACAAAAAGAATATATGTAATCAGGGAAAATTTTATTTCTTCGATGGTGGGAGCCTAACAAGAGCAAATAAAATAAAATACTGAAAAACAACAACAGGTAGAGGAGGCAGATAGGGATGAAGCTGAGTCGAGTTTCATGTGTTGTTCAGCTGCTGTTCCCTCCGGCTCTGACATATATTGCTCCTTCACTTGTAGTGTCAGTTTATTCCCCGTACACATGTTGGATTTAGTTTTGGTCTGAGAAGTGTGTTCAAGTTTTAGTATCTGCTATGGCACACAACTACTGCACCGTATTACATCGCACATAATAATGAAAGGGAAACAAAGCACTGCAGACACGTCCGGAGATGTAATTATGAGAGCTGAGATAAACAACCGTTAATGGTTAGAGAAGGAGCTATCTGTCTGCGGATGTTTTCAGCACCACTGTGGCGGACAGCTCCCTTCCCCTTTCACATTGGAAATGAATGTTGTTGCTCCAAAATGCAGCGTCTTTTCAGCCCCGGATGTTTGTAGATTCATAAATAAACCAGGGCCAAAGAAAAAAAAAACAAAAAAAAAACAGCACTCTGCCTGCATTCCACTTAAGAAACACTTCATTTTAATGATACAATTTCCCCTAAAGGAAGTGATAGGGTTCCTGGAATGGACTGCTTTTGTACCAAGATGTGAAAACCGAGACAGTTGGTGCACTTCCAGGAAATTAGTTCAAAGTAACTGCAGTGTAATCGTGACAGCCAGCCAGTGTTCAGTGTTCAGAGCAGGTCAGCATGGAGAAATGGGAAGTTTACAGGCACAAATTCAACACGGAGGATATTATTTCAATGAAAATAACTCATGTATTTTCACTGTTCAAATGGAGCAACGACAACAACTTTCACTTTACCTCCAATCCCTGGATTTTCCCAAAGATTATAAATTGTGGAGTTTTAGATGATTTCTTTGTGGTAAAATTGCAGGAATTAGTAAAAACTGCAAATGAACACTTATTTTTGGTCATAAAGTTAGTTTTATTGGGAAAAACTAACTTGAGCTTCTGTTGACGATGTTTTTTGTGGCAAAATTGCTGGAATTTTGCAAAATTGCAAGCTCCCCGCAAATATTGTGGAAATTGCTTAAATTTGAGTTACTTATTGTGACTGCAAGTGGAGTGGAAAAACTGACCAGCACACAGTGTTTACTCTTGTATTGATTCTTGGAAACTGAGTTTGTATTTTTAACATAGCTGCTCTGTTTTGGCCTCCACCAGCTCTTGAGGAAAAAATTGGGCTCTTTAGCTGCTGGACTTTATTCAGGTGCTATCTGGAGTCTACATTGGATCTGTTGTTTATATATAAAAAAAACATGAGATAAAGCCTCTGAAAACATCACACGGCATAATGTTTCACCTCTTCTTTCTTTTCTTTCTAGCTTTAGTCCTTCCAGTGAAAACCTTGAGATATTATGAATTGTGTTATGTGTGATATTTATGTGTCGATGGGCTGCAGTCACTGGGAGTTCTGCTGCGGATGTAAGTGGGAGCAATAAAAAAAAATAAAGGGGACACCTATTGGGTGTAGTACGGTGCAGCTTCTGAAAGTAGAAATAAAACATGTTTTAAGGTTCAGAGTCAGAAAGGACCTCAACGCACAAATAGGACAGCAGGTTCAACAGAAAAACAGGCTTTACTTCCAAAAAAAATGCACAAAAACAAAGGAAACAAAACACTGTAATCCAAAACTGGCAAGAATAAAAGAGGGAAACATGAGCAATGTGAAGAACGTGGCAAACTGTGACCTATAAAACTGGGATTTCTTGGACTAATGGAGATAATTAGTGAAGTGGCTGCTGGTGAGCTGGATGTGGCAGGCAGCAGAAGACACTGGCAACCAGACGACTAACTGAGTGGAAGCAGCTGAGACAGATTGAGGAAGCAGCAGCAGATGAGGTGGGTTCAGTAGGCGGAAGATGAAGCATAGGGTGTGTGTGTGTGGGGAGGGGGGGGGGGAGAAGGGGGAGTGGGGGCACAGTGAGGAAATAGAAAAAACAGGAAGGAAGATAGACCGAAACCACAACGACATCCTTCTTCACATGAACAATATGTGATCAAAACCAACCCAGTATATAACCAAAGTGTGTAATACACCTGTTGGTCCACTAGATGACGTCGTATCAGTGTCAGGCTTTGTTAGCTGGTTGGTTAGCATTGTTAGCTGATCGTAGCATTGTTAGCTGTTTATTAACTTGAGTTTAGCGGGTTTTTTTTAGTGCAAGTAGCCGTTTGTTGGCTTCGTTAGCAGGTTGTCAGACTGTCAAGGCCGAGTTCCGCTGGGACCGTCTGAGACGTCTGAGGGAAAAAAAACATTCGCTGCAAACCACCTGAACTGCGTCGCCATGGCAACAGGGTTCTCCAACACGACAACACGCCCGCTCGCAGGTGCATTAAAATTGGGCGAATTTCTCAACCTGCAGCAACCACAATCGTCGCTCCCCACCAACCAGGAGCCGTCTCAGTTCCTCGTGTTTTATATGGAATTGATTTTCAGAAAAACAGTCACAATAAAGAAACGATGAGATGAACTTGACTGATTGCAGCATTATTATGTTGTCCATGATAACATTGTCATTGTTGTGAGAACACAGTGAACAGCTGCCGCGCTCGGTCTGATGACGACCTCCAACTCGCGAACAGATTTTAATCACGGTCGGTAAAGTGGAATCGTAACTCACTTCCGCCTGTTTTCTGGTTAGTTGGCCTCTGATTGTGAAGGAGAACTTTTCCCCTCAAGGACACCGTGAACGGGACTCTCGGGCCCTAAACGTGAGAGTTCTTTGCATCCGAACACTTCTTGCTCATCCATCATCTGTAGGAGTGAAACTCTCTGCAGCGTCTGTGTTTCCCAAATTAAATCCTCCACAGTGGCTGCGTCGGAGGACGATGCACTCGGCGGGTTTTGGAGCAGCGAGAGGATCCTGACGGAGCTGCCATCGGAAAGGTGTCGCGGGTTCAGCGAGATCTGTGATGCTGTAACGTTCCTCCCCAGGAGAGCCGCGGCGACGTTTCACAGCTGAGAAATGGACTTAAAGCTTTGCAGCATCTGAAGGGGAAATCACACTGAGCTGGAACGAGCCTCATATTTTCACGTGTCCACATAATGCAAGCACAGCTCTAATGTTCAAACTGCCTGCAGCTGCAGTCATTGAAACAAATGATCCTAAACGTTGGCCTCCTCTGTGGAGCTGCAGAGAGTCGAGGAAGGATCAAAGGAGCGCGTCGCTGCAAGGAGGCCGACGCCGGCGCTCCAACGGCATCACACGACACCACCAGCCATTTCGGTTTAATTGCATGTATTATGGAGATCATTTCCAAAGCTAACGTTTCTTGTTTCTCCGCCTTTCACGTTCCTCGCTGCTTTATTGTTCTGCTGCAAAGCTAATTAACTCCTTTCATGGCTCCATTTGAATCGCGCCGCTCTTTTGGTTAGCCGAAGAATAATGCCCACATGGGGACACGATCGAGGACACGGCCGCCTTTAACCGGCTGGATGCCACAAAGCGGAAGCAGAGTCGCACATGAAACCTTTTCAAAACTGTTCAACAGCTCCTGTTTTGTCAGATTGACGAATATTGACGGAAGTTTTTTTTTTACCCTTCTCTTCTTACCTGACAAATCGCCTTGATTTTTGTTCTCTGGTATAGAAACAACATCAACAGTCACACCGAGGAAATAACCTTTAGAAGTGTCTGCAAATCAAATCAAGTCGCAAAAAGCAACTTCAGAGAGCAGCAGGCAATCAAAGAAAATAAAAGGACAGCGACGGAATAAAACAAAAGAAAGCACGACACAGCATCTCATTTTCAAGCAGGTAGGCTGAGTGGAGAATAAAATCCTCCACCAATCAGCTGCCTTCATTTAGTGCCTCCAAATGTTTCTCCTGCTGGTGACCCCATAAATCATAGCGACACCTTGTCGCAGGCGGCATACGTTAAATCAAGGACTGATTCTCGCCTCCTAGATTAATTTGAATATTGTTGGAGGCTCGGCAGGTGAGACAATGATCCAATTATTTCCAAAGTAGAAGCAAAGATCAGAGAAAAAGGAAAGCGGCCAACGTTCTTCCTGCTCTTTTTACATCTCTGCAGCTCGTCGACGGATATCCCGCTCTCAGGTTACAACGACTGCGCCGAGACTACGATAATACAAACTGAAGATGATGTATGTTAATAAAATCATCCTGGGTAATAAACACTCAGTCCAAACAGAAGACTTGGCTGGAGGCAGAAGAGCCTCTTCACCGTCTGCCTCTTAGTCAGCGCGTATGACACACGCATGGCTCCCCTCCACTCGAATCAAGGTCTCAATGCACGAGTTGGTCAAATGCCTGAAATAAAGAAAGCAGTCATGAAAAGCTTTTCATTTTTAATTCTGGGGTGTAAAGGAACCGTGAAATGTGCGTGGACTCCAGCTAACACGATTTCCGCTCGCGCTGGTGACCACCGGCCCGGTGTAATACACCCATAGGTCCACCAGGGGGCGCCGTGTCAGAGTCGCAAACTGTCTCGCCCAAGGCGTAAAAAGTACACACGCGTATGATGAGTGTCCAAGATGGAGGTCATGTGACAAAGAGCGATAAAGTCAGAGTAGGACGACAAAAGCGTTTGAGTCTGTTAGGAAGTTAACGTAAGATTTATTTCAAAATTATGAGTAGAAGACGTGTAAAGTACTTATATAACATAACTTATTGTGTTCGTAATGATTAATGCAAATTCAAACAATCTCTAATATTTGTGGAAGCTTGTAATTTTGCAAAATTCTTGCGATTTTTCCACAAAAAAAACGTGAACAGAAGCTCTGCTGAAAGTATTACGACATAAAGTCGCCTTTCAAAGTAAAACTGACTTTATAACCCAAAATAAGTGTTAATTTCCAATCATTAGGCTCCACCCCCTCCTCTCCTCTCACCATCAAAACAAACTGCTGCTCGCTAACTGTAACAACAGGAAGTGACGGGGTTTGTGGGAAATGTGGTCTTATGATGGAACGAGGAGCATGTTACATGAGCTCTTATTTTGACAGTAGATGTATTCTTTGTTTCTATATTACAGTCACAGACGGTCTATTCTGGAAAAGTACGTCACTTTTAGACTCTTTTTATCACTCTGAGCCCCGTGATGGTTCTCTAAATTCAAGACAGGAAGGAAAACACATTACAGGTCAGATATTTCAGCAGGATTATTATCACAGGAAGTCAGCACAGATTATCTCTTTATTAGGGAGTTGTTAAAAGAAAAATCACAGTATTTTTCTCGTAAACTTGCAATGTTACCCCAAAAACTCCCTTAAAACTTCACATACTGTATTACATTTGTAATTGCAGCAATTACAACAAAATCCTGCAGGGACAAATTGTTATGTGCAGTCTGTTGCTGTTTACAGTGAAAAGCAAGAAATCCTCACTTAAAACTTTTAAGAAAATCTGCCACAATTTTAAAAAATTTCATCACAAGAACCACAAAAAACGTACGTCATAACGTACATGGCGGACGTTGTGTTACTTATTTAAAATGACTTATTTTAACCCAAACAATAATTTTTTCCACAACAATTTTGATGCACAAACTCAAAGAAATCTACTTTTCACGCCTCGGCGAAGCAGAACGTGACTCTGTCTCGGTATCGTCCAGCGAACTGACAATTATATTCCACACTTTAACGCGATGCCGGATTTTGTTCGCCGTGTTCTCCCACCTGACACACAAACGAGGAATCACGTACAGTATGTTGAAGTATCGTGACCATGGCTTCTCCTGATGGCACACTGTGCTCTTACAGTTCATTAAAAATCAAATAACGTAATGTGACATGTTCAATATTTGATGAAAGTGCGGCATGTGTGCTTCTTCTCCCTCGTGTCTTTCTTCCTTATCGGTGCCGTTAAGGTCTTTTGTCCAGTCAAAATGACTGCGCTGCATTCACAAAACAGTTAATTAAACGCACACCTCGCTCTCATTTCGATGTCAGCAGATATTCTTCACTCTTCTGATAATGATGTTTTTCATCTCTTGTTCACTGGTGAGTACCTCAGCCGTCCCAGTAAGGAGCACATTGTCACTCATCAATGACTCTCCTTGTCCTTGGGAAGATTTCTTCACAGGCTTTTTGAACCACTTATTGAATCTGCAGAACTCCCGTTTTTTTGTTTGTTTTGTTTGCTTCGGTCAAAGCGAAGCAGGGACCCCAATCCTCCTGCTTTCATTCTAATTGGACTTATTTCTTGCAAAGTTGTGCCTCAGTAGTTAATAGGTGGTGAATGACGCTGCTTAATATGGGAGGAAAAATGGATGATTTGAAAGTATTTTCTGGTTTTTTGGCCTGGAATCAAAGCAGTTTCCAAACCACGTAACTGACATATCTCTGATGTAGCAGCGAGCGGCTCTGACGGGGCTGTGAGATAAGTGACTACAACCTGTGTAAATGCTGCAAGTTTATCTGGGGAGAGAAACACCTTAATGCTGGATTAATGGAAAAAAAAACTCTACACAAGGATCAAAGTTGGCTGAATTCATTGATAAACTTGTAAAAGTTTCAGTGCTCCAACACATCAAACATTAATAAGGAAAAAACTTCTGCCCACAGTCTGTATATAAAAGTGTTTGTAGCTTCCAGGTCTGAAAATTTAGTCAGATGCAAAATTGCCTTAATCTGCAATACCACCGAGTGCCACTAGAGGTCGGCTCCAAACAGGCTCCGTAGACTCCCATTCAACTTCTCATCAAATACAAAGTCAATAGACAGACTGGAACGTCCAGTCAATTTTCAAAATAAAATACTGTGCAGACTCCTGATCGTACATCACATCCATAGACAGGACATAGGTTTCCTGTTCGGACAACTGAGACCAGTGGGGAAGAGCCGTAAAGTGGAAATCACTGAATGAGTTCAGGAACATGGCTCTAAAAAGGTTCCATTGACTCCCATTCAACTTCTCTCATGAAATACAAAGTCAGTAAATGTTTTCCACAAATCATCATGGTGTCGTTCGATAAACTCCTTCTGATCAGTGTTCTGGTCCTTCTGAAAATAATCCCTCATTCATTGGAAAATAAGCTTCAAAAAGACCTGTTTTTGGGGGCGTGCCTGTTTGATTGACAGGCCTGTGGTGCAGTCAGGTTACAGCTATCGGTGGGCAGGACGTAGTATCGTCAGGTTTCCAATCAGGTCAGTCAGATCCACTTATTAGTTTTCTCGTGGTCCTTCTTAAAATAATTCCATCGTTAATTAGATTCCACGCCTCAAAATTAGGCATTTTTTGGATCGTGTCTGTTTGATTGACAGGCCTGTGGTGCAGTCAGGTTTCCACTATAGGTGGGCGGGGCCCCAGTTCATCCAAATATGTTCACGACTGTTCCAACATTACAAGGTGGTAAACTCAAGGCTTCAGAACGGCTCACAAACTAACAGGTGACGTCACTGTTGGTTCCGGCTCGGTTTGGACCCTAAAACAGTTTCATGTCATGGATTTAATGTGTTGAATGTTTGTATTTTTAAGAATTTCGTCTTTTTTTTAAACTTCTGAATCACTGCACGTCTATTTTTAATATTTAAAAAAAATAATCACCCAGACCGTTGAAGCACCGTCATGTTCCTGACCCATTCAGCTCAGGAGGAACTGTAATTTTCCCCGGCAGGTAATGGAGGAGGCAGGTGCAGGCGGCGGCTGGATTCACTCTGGGAACGAGGCTCCCATCCAGCGCCGTAATATATTGCGAGCGCACTCTCATTTTGAGGGAGATTTGTCATAATATCAAGTCGGCCAGATGCTTTCCCCCCAGTCGAAGAAGCTTCTCCCTGCCCACTGGGTCATCCTGTCAAACACAGAGAAATACGCTCTGTGTCATACTCGGGCTCCCACCGCCTTACATTACAGCGCACGCGTGTGCGTGCGTGCGTGCGTGTGTGTGTGTGTATGTATGTGTGTGAATGTGTGTGCATGTGTGTGGAGGGTGGTGGTAGAAAAAGACCTTGGCTGAGAATCACAGAGCTGAACAAGTTGGAGCTGCAGATTTGGCTGGTGCAATTAAGTTGGAGAGTCAGAGTGAATGTGTGTGTGTGTGTGTGTGTGTGTGTGTGTGTGTGTGTGTGTGTGTGCGTGTGTGTGTGTGTGTGAGGAGGTTAAAAAGAAGAAAAGAAAACCTGTCAGCTGTGTTACATTCAGCTGAAAACAGCCTCCTCTTTAAACTTAAAGCTGCTGACAGTGAAGCTAAAGCAGAATGAGAGATTTGTTCTCAACCATCAGTGATGTCATCGTTGGTTTGTGAACGTTATGAAGCCTCCAGTTCAGATTCTGTCCGTCACCATCTTTGCTAGTTTGGAGCGGTTTGGAGCAGGAAGTGACCACATTTGGACGAACCGGGGGAGGAGCCAGCGGTGAATCTGACCGATCTGATTGGAAACCTGACGATACTACGTCCCGCCCACCGATAGCTGTAACCTGACTGCACCACAGAACAGGGGGTTCTGGTTGAAGACTGGGTTTGGACTTGGTTTTAAAAATTTAGAAATTGGTTTTAGACAAGTTTAGGACTGATTTTGGACTTGGTCTTCAACTTTGTTTGGGACTCGGTTAGGACTAGTTTTTGATTTGCTTTTGGACATAGTTTGGACTAGATTTAAAGTGGTTTTGGACTAATTTTAAACGGGTGTCATCCTTGGTTTTGGATTGTTTTCTATTCCGGTTCTGGGCAACTTTTAAACAAACTTTTGACTCCATCATTCGGCCCCATAACTGAGGAACAGAAGGAGAGACTGTCACTATATTCCACATTTGGTCAAATGCAGCAGCATCCATGTTTGAAGCATCATCTGCTGTCATGACGACAACTTTGTGTTCTATCAGAATCAGATTTATTAGACTAATTCTTTACATATATGATATAAATCTGGACAGACATGGAGGAAGGCTGACAGCTCACGAGGAGATGATTCTAGTTTCCTGAAGGATGACTATAAACAGTAGAACTTGGTCATGTTTGCATTTTATACTGCAGCCTTGTATCTGCAACGAGCTGATTACAACAAAAATATTCAGACCAAAACAAAGAAGCAGGAAGTGAGCCATGAAAATAATGAAAATGAAAATGACAAGAAGCTCCTCGGTGCACAGGACTACAGCTGCAGTCTGTTGTGGAGGAGTAACGTCAGTATAATGAAAATAAAACAGTTGTGAGACAGTTTTTCTACCCACAGGAGAGTTTAATAGAGACGTTTTCCACCGGCTGAAACCTACTAACGTGACTGCACCTGCCGTCTGTCTCTGTTCCAGCTGCTGACTGTGCAGCAGCTTTCCATGTCCAACATCCATGTCAGCATTTGCAATCTGTAATTTAATCTTTCTTCTCAGGACAGCTACCATCTCCACCATCTATAGGACGTCTGGGAGCGTTGCGTACGTCACTTGCCGTCGGGTGTCAATCTTCGGCTGTCTGAAAGCTTTATGCAATGATTTTAGTTGCCATTTTTAGTGGTAGGTGTTCATTTTTAAAGAGCACAAAGAGGTCAAGTGGCAGTAAAATATAGACCGTCAAAAAGGAGGGAAAATGGACGAGTGCATTTGAAAAAGCAGTGAGATCTGAGGCCGCCTGAGTCACGACAACTCCTCGGACATATAGCATTCTAATGTATTAGAGAACGCAGCCTCCTAAAATTTCCTTCACTCCAGCAATCCTATGGTATGTTAAAATAGTCTCTGTGACATTGCTGCCTTTTCATTATAATTTTCCGTCTTTGCTTGAGGTCATTGTGAGTGCACTTAGCCAGTGGCAGAGCTACAAAAGCTTCACATAGAGGCTAATTCACAGTGCAGCCCTCCACCATCAAAGTGCTCGGCTGTGGATTTAATTGAGAGCAGCTAAGCTCCCAACTGGGGATTGTGCGGCCTGGCCAGCTGACATTGGCAAATCAAACCGCCTCTTCATAACTGAAGCTCGCTTTTTCTGCTGAGACCAAAAAAAAAGAAAAAAGGCTGAGTTTATAGTTACAATTATGTGCTTGAGTCTCATCACCACGATAATTATTCCCCTCTGAGCGTCTCCGATGCTGCTGCACTGCAACAAACCCACACAGGAGTTGTGTGAGGAAGTGGATCATTTCTATCGTCCAGAAGGTTTTCAGCTTTTTGCTTTTATAAAAAAAAAAAGGGTCAAATCTGCACAGAACTTTTGTTTTTAAGTGTTACGGCAATTATGATTAAAAAAAAAAAAAAAAAAAAAAAAAAAATATATATATATATATATATATATATATATCTACATCCAAATGGAAAAATACAACTAGGAAAATCTATTGGATTAAACCTTTACAACATGAGTTTTGGACCAAAGTTGCTGCTTTGTACTTTTCCTGGAAATAATCAGAAAGATTTACCAACAAAATAAGTTCTGACCTGTAAACTGATCAGTTTCTTTGTGAGCTCATGGTTACAACATCAGAAGTCTCAGAAGTGGTGAAGTCGTCAGAGTCTCTCAGTTTTAATCAAGAACTACTGACAAAGTGTTGCTGTCGAATTCAACGTCCCCAACTTTGAGTCCATCGATCCATCATCCATCCATCCATCTTGTATCTCATATTATCTCATTCTTTCAGTTTCTACTTAAAGTTGACGACCATCAGAGTTGGAACGTAGATTGACTCATCACTAACAAACCTTGCCCATCCAGCTCAGCTGCTCCTCATCAGAACGGTCCGGTACAACGCCTGCTTCACCGCTGACAACCAGTTAAACACGAACAGAAACCCAAGAAGACCTTGTCTTTACATGCCGCCTGCTGGGGAGCTGATTTATTGTTGATATTGACACGTTCTGTGTTCGACATCGATGCTGCAGCATGAAAGATATTTGTTCAGACTTCATTCGATGTAATGATCCAGTACAAGCGCCCTCAGCAATAGGCTCCTTGTCAGCTGCTCCACCTCTCTCACATCTCAGCACCTCTAAAGCTGCACAGACGAGATGGGAGCCGAGTCTCAGCGGGATGCAGTGAAGCGACAGTGTTACATCAGGCTGGTTCCATGTGATGGTGTCTGTGTCAAAGGAGTCGTCAATTAAAGGTAGAACTTTTAGTGAAATGGATCAGCGGTATGGACACGTGTGGGGAAACTGACGAGGAAGTCAGTCCCCTCTAGATTTGGACGTTTGTTGTGTCCTCATCTCGTATTTTTACCGACTTTTTAATTGTGTTATGATGAATAAAGGGCCGTGTTGTTTGATGCCTTCCTCAACGGTTGACTTTTGGTCGGATTTGAATAGCAAACGGTAGCTGTGTTACAGCCGAGCGAACATGCTGATGAGTTTCATCTCATCACCTCCGCCAGCCTTGGCGTGAGGCATGAGGGTGAAAAGGTTGTTCAGCCGGCGTGAAATGCTTTGCGAACTCGAGGTGAAATCTTCAGATCGCGGGTCGCGACGTTTAACAGGTAAAGAGTTCAAATTGTGACCCGCTGATGGAGCAGCCGAGACACTTTGCTAACTTCTTCTGCTTCGTGTCATCTTAAAAATACAAGTGTTTAGTGCAGCACGGCGGGTCATTACAGAATAAATGTGTGTCTCGGCCGCCCGCGGACATCTTTAATCTGATATCTCACCTCCTGCAATTTGTTAATGCTGGAGAAAGCAAAATCTCATCCCCACAAGGGATGGTGCCAACTGTAAATGTCTAGAAGTGTGATGCTGCCGATAACGGCTCCATGCAGACAAATAGTTGGAGCCCAAGTGTGATTATGTACCGGCTAAAATCCCCAGTGACTGTATGTGATGTAAGGAAAGTTTGTACATGATGCAAAAATAGATGCTGGCCTCATTACAGCTAATGCATTTTGTTTTCGGTGCTTCATTACCGCAGACAGAAGAAAGACAGCATTGAGGAGGGAAGTCATGTTCAGATTCACCAGAGATTAGTTTCCATTTTATTTACTGACCGGAAATGAACACAAACACGTCCACATCATCCCTGAAGACTCCTCTTTCACACCCTCTTGTCTATTGATCTTGCAGTCTGTGGCAGCGCTGCCTTCCTCGTTTACCTCATCACGAGAAGAACGTCGGCGTCGATTCTCGTGCATAAAGATAACAGAAAACAATTAATGGACAGCTGGAGCCGCGTGGGCTCGGCTGCAGAAAGTCTAATCATCTGTATGAGATGCAAGGAGGAAAACAAACAAGAAAAGCCGCGCACTAACTTCTGGTGATAAGCAGCCTGAAGCCGAACAGCCCCCGCAGGCATCGGCATTAATTACACACCCAATGTGCTCAGCAGGGTTTATAGCAGTCGGCCCGGTAGATCAGGAAACTTCGACCTCTTTGCAGCTGAAACCTAGAGCCCGTTTACAAGCCCTGATGGGCTGGAGGTCTGCAGCCATGCTGGCAGCTCTGTGAGGCTGAACTCATACTAACGCTGACTTTAACCAGGTCAGCACTCATATTTTAGCATGTTAGCATGCTAATGCACAGGAGAAGCTGGTGGGAGTGTCACTAGTTTATCAGAAATCTGTTGGGTCTTTAGTTGTTAAAACATTTGACTTAAAACAGCACATATCAATCTCAAGATGGCCCAAAGGTAATATCATCAGATCAGTGGAGCTCACTTCAAACGTACGCACACCATTTACCCGCCGGCTAGGTCGATTATTTTAACTATTACTATCATTATATCGCTAATCTTTTCACAAGTGTAATTGGGATTGAAGAATGTGTGAATTCAAACAAAAGTCTTTCGTTAAAAACCCACAACTTCACGGTTGCTTTAAGCATTTGTTTTGGTCACCATATGTAGCGTGATGGGTATAAAACTTCACCTTCACCTTGTACACTTTTGGTTTTGAGCTTATTTTATGTCGGCTATTTTAATTTTCAAAACGACTTATTTTTTGTCCGAAATAAACGTGATTTCTACCAACCACCAACATCAATTTCACTTGGTTTCTTAAAAGTAACAAAGGATAGAGGGCATGTTGGGAAATATTTTTTTTTGCAGCACAAACCCCACCGACAAAACACCCACATGAAACTCTGATCAGCCAGAGAAGCTGCTCAAATTAGATTTTTAAAAACGGATATATAAAAAAAAAAAAAAAAACCATGAGAAAATCACGCATTTTGCATAAAGGATTACGGCTACCGGCAGACTCATCCTTTGGGAACAATGAACGTGAGAGATTTTCTTTAACAGGGAAAAAAAAGAAAACTTCGGCCTGCTTGTGACAAAGAGGGAAGAATCATTAGCATTCATCTTTCACCCACCGTGGATGGATATGTTTGCCAAACAATATCCAGTGTTTTCGAGACTGACATTAAAGCTGACAGCTGCGTGGCATCTTCATCTTCATTCACTGTTTAGATTTATTTCCATCTGTTTCCGTCGGCAACAACACTGTCGACATCGAAATGCGATGAATCAACAGTGATTCCGGGCTGCTAGTATGCAGCGGGCATGTCACGCCGAGGTGATCTGCCTTCTTATTAGTTTAATTTCTGTGCCCGTTGTACTCTCCTCCGCACACTAGAGCGAGAATACAAAAGAAATCAAACGAAAGCAACGGCAAACAAGCAGAAAGAGAGAGAGAGAGAGAGCGAGAGAGAGAAAACCCCGGCTCACGCAGGAGAGGGATGTTCAGGAGTCCCTGTAACCCGCAGAGCTGCCGCCGATTCTCTCCACGAGGCACAAAGAGAGAATCACAAGAATGCTTCATTTCCCTTTGATGTCTCTGTGATGAGATATAAACCCTGACGGCAATAACAGACCTCTTTGAACAATGAAAAAAACGAATCTCGGCGTAACACCACCGAAGGCGCGGAGAGGCAGTGCTTTTATAAACAAGCTGTTCCCCTGAGTGTGGGAGGCAACGTCTGCGGGGTCGCTGCTGCAGAGCGCCATCACACCAGCAACTTCCTCTGCACCGTGGGAAACATACGGTCGTATTGTTTCCTTATCGGCAAACAAAAACAATACTGATAGCATTTAAATATTTCATATTTGACTGTAACGAACTGTGGGAAGTCTCTCTGCGGCCCTCCGCTGCCTCTTTTCACAGCAAATATGTTGACTTATGAAACCGGGAGAAGGAGAGCTGTTAATGATTAGTGTTGGGATTTCATGTCAGTGAGCTCACAGAAAGGGAAAAGCTGAATATCTGAAATGAATTCCCATCCACAGCCACATGGAGGGAATGTGTTCAAAGGGCCGTGATTTGATACTATCGACGACAGAAGAAAGCGTTCAGCATCTTAAGCGGCCCCTCTGCCGTCTGGATACCGCTAACTGTGGCAGCTTCAGCGCATACAGCTCTACGTCAACAACTTATTCTCCCGAAACCTTGAACACTGCAGTCACCAAGCCTCTCCAGACCTCTCACAGAAATAGTGTCTGTAATTACCAACATCAGGAGCAAACCGCCCCCTTGGAAGTTAAATGATGAAATCAGTTCGAACTCAGATGTTTACTTTCACGAGTTTCAATCTGGAGTTCCAACACAGCTCTCACGAAGGCTCTGGATTTATTTATTCAGGAACGGATTCAGCCAACAGTTGGTGGGGTCAGCTACCGAGGATTATAAACATGCAGTTTCAGGCTACATGCAAAAATAAACCCCCCAAAAAACGCAAAACTATGTTAGCGAAGAGATTTTCACAGAGACAACAAACAGGCTAAACTACAGCAGAGAGATGGTGTGAAGATAAAGATAGAGATGAAGACCAACTGGACGGCTGCGATGAGCATGCTTACACTAGCTCAATGATTATGCAGATGATATACTGTATGTAAGTTGCTACGTCACAGATGTTTCTCTGCAAGGAAACTGAACAAAAATATATGTTTTCCAGAAAAGAAAAATGGAGATAAATGTTGTAAGACAAAAAGCCTGAAGGCTAGAACTAATTTGTTTTCAGATTTTGCTTGAACAAGCCCAGGATTCGGCTCGCCATCTCTCTTGTGTGATTCCTGTTCCATTTGTGAATATCATGGTTTTGTATACCCAGGGTGCCAATACAAAACATAAGTAACACTTTTATTAACAGCACCGAATAAGCATCGCAAGGAGGAATTCCTTTCTGCTCCTGGTTTGAACGCGTATGGTTCCGGACTGCTGAGCTGATCACTTGAAATGTGAAACAAAATAAGATTTCAGTCTGATCACCAGGCTCCATTTAAACTGCATGAAAAATAGGTTCAAGCTCCCGATCTGGAATTAACTAAATGAAATAAGCTCTAAATATTCCATTCAAATTCACAGTCATTCACTCATTTTTAAGAATAGCGGCAGTACGTACTAAAAGTAAAAACAGCGCCCGGTAAGTCTCTGTGTCTCCATCAACCGGCCGTCTAAATTCAAATCCAATGAGTCAGTGACACCGATTTAATCGAACCTGATCTCAAAGTTCAGCTCCACAAAAATGTGCTGCAACAATGCTGCTGACATTTTAGTTGCAGTTAGTCCTCGGCATCCCTTAAAAAACAATAGCGCTGGGTCACATTTTAATAAGCAGCGCAGGGACCTCCCTGGGAAGGGTTAAAACAGTTAAATATCACTTGCTGGCATTTTTATGGAAAACAAAGTGTAAAGAAGCACATTTGGGTTCAGATATACATTTTTCCAGAGTGTCATCATATGTATGGAAAATGCCTACATTGCAGACACAGCTAGAGATTGATTTCATTACATATTACTGTGATCTAATGGAGGAGGGTGGGTTTGTTGCACAGCTCAGCACTCCCAGCATTCACGGAGAATCACAAGTGCCAGGAGTGCAGCTCTCCCCTCAGTTCCCTGCCAGCTGTAACTGTGTCACAGCCACTTGCTATGCCAACAGGCCTGCTTTCCACCATCAATATTTATCAGAGTGTGTGCACACCGGGGGGACTGCCGCTCCCCTCCTGCTACTCTCAGCTCATACAGTACGTCTACATATTGTAACTTCATTAGAGGAGTCTCCCGAGCTGACGCGGCATTGTCCGTCACGCCGAGCAATTTCTGCAGCCTCGGGACCGTTCGTGCATTCCTGAAGAACCTGCAGACACAGGGCCCAGGGTCAGCTAATCGGCCAATCAGACGAGAACCAATCAAAAACGTGGGAAACAACTTGTTGTAACTCGTGTAATATTGGATTTTTTTTCCTGCGCGTCATACAGAACACACTACATGTGTGATGCCAATGTTAACGTAAAGGGTTAATTTCACGCCTCTTATCTAGTCCATAACTTCGGCCCCAACTTTTCCTGCGTCCTCCCTGACCTGGATCCGCGCAACGCTGTCAGGCTACATTCAAGCTGTTTCGCTCATGTGCGAAGTGTCTCGGAAGAAACTGGCACGGCCGCACCAGCGAGCAGATGTCTGGGAGAATAAATTGGCTGCCGGAAGTTTTTCAGGCACCTGTTCAATCCGTCCTGGTAGGAGACATCAGACGGGACTGTGTGCAAGAGCTTCATCTGCAACAGTGACAGACGCTCGGAGAAGGGATTGGAGGATTTAGCGGCGGGTGGAGGAGGGTGGGTGGAGGGTGGAGGGCTTCGTGTTGCGACTCAAAAACTTTATGAATGACAAAGAGTAACAAAGCAGTGATTAAAGGAAAAGTTTGCTTTGCTTGAAACGGTACCTTGTTGGGTTCTCCGGAGGTTTCTGGGTCACATAAATCCCCACGAAATAACTGGGGATTTTTACACTTGAGATTTGGTATGGATTAAAAAAAAATAAAATAGAATGAATGTGTGGGAACGTCCTGATCTCCGAGTGGGAGAAAACACCGGAACGCCTGTCAAACAGGGAATATCACATTAAGAAAGTGGGAAGTTTTTGAGAGCTTCGAGAAGCAGGTTTGACGTCACATGACGAGGCAGCGTTCGGGGAGAAAGGAAGAAATGTACTCTCCTTGGAAAGTAGTCAGACGGTAATGAGCCTACCTGGGTTGCTCGCTGTGTTACCTGCTAAAAATGTCGCAAACAAATAATACTGACTTCCTCTGTGTTGGTTTAAAGACATGCTGATGAGGTTGTTTGACCCGTTTGAGCTCATTTTCTTTGGTCGGCCATGTTGCCCGTTTGTGAACGTTTCCAATTGGAAACCTTCCCACTTCCCAGCTGCCTGAAAGCACGATTACACAACAAGTAGCTCCGCCCCAGAGATCTGATTGGTCAACTGTACATTTGGAACAAATCAGCATGACATCACTAGAAATATCACTCCACCTTCTCAATGGGAATATCAAATTAGAATAGAATGTCACATAATATGTAATATCATGTAGTTTCTACTTGTTATAGGTCTATTAAATGACCCATCTGGTGAGGTCGGGTCTCTTTTGGTCCTTTTTGGTCGCTCCGAGCACCCGTACCATAACACCACGGATGGTCACGCACTTACAATCCTAGCGGCGGCTAGCTGGACCAGTTTGGTTTTAACACGACACAGTGCTAAAATGTTAAAAACACCTGAGTCCATGGATATCTTTGTTGATCAGATATCTTTGTTCATCAGATATCTTAGTTCCAACCAGACTGAGCTAGCTGAGCAGTTTAGTGTTTCAATGTTCTGTATTTATTCAGTTGGAGACTAGAAATCCTCTCGGTTGCTAGGTGGTTGCTAAACATTGCTTACGTTACATAAGAGTCTACTGATTGTTTTCCAGTTCTTAGTCATAGCCCGTGTGTTGCCATGGAAACAGAAATCACGTTAACAAAAAGTTTTATATTTTGAGAGCGAATTGCTCCACACTATGAACACATTTCGATTTTACATGTTTTATTTGGTCGGTAACTTGTACAATCATAATATTACTTCAGTGATGTTCGGACCACGTCACTATTTGTTCATCACAGAAAGAAGTGAATAAATTAGTTTCCTTTAAATCACATCAGCAAGTAAAGGAAGACGTGTCAGAAATTAAACGTGGTTCCTCTTATTTTTTTATTTTTTTCAAACCTGAACTTAACCATCTCAATAGCTTTCATTTTAAACATCACAATATATGAAAATATCCTCCCATCATCATTATGCTGTTTTCTTAAATTATCCTAAATGTGTGGTTATTGCTGTAATTTAACCGCCGTGCATCGACCACGCTTCTTTGCATTTTCACTTTTGCATGCGCCCGGCTTCCTCTCCAGGCACACAGGAGGGACACCATTATGTGATTTACTTGAATAGCGCATGAAATGTAGAAGCTCTTTATCTCAACGAGAGGCCCCGTTAGTGGGGAGAGTGTAAACAAACTGGAAGCAGCAGGATCGAAAATTCAAACCCTCGTCAGATCCTGCATTTTATCTCAGTATGAACTCAGATCTGTCATCATCATCATCATCATCATCTCTGAAAGCATCAATTGTTCACATCAGAAATTATTCGTACAGATTTCTAATCATAATCAAAATAATCGGATTTCTCCGAGAACAAATATTGCACAGTATTGTTTGTGAATGTGAACATACATGTGATCAGAGTAGAAGAAAGGATTGGAAATTAAATGAGCTTCTAATATTTGATAATGAAAAAAGTATTTCATATACAAATAAAATAATAAAATTTTCCCTGCCTTATGCTGTTCATCAACCAATCAGGCTTCCCCGGTTTCACCATGTGACCCGATATGGACAGTGATAACAGCATCTCCGTTTACCGGTGAAGACCCGTACAATGCGATTGAAAGCTCTGGAAATATATTCATAGACCTGCAGGACGTACAAAATCCAAACCAAAAGTCAACTCTTGGTGCAAACGTGACGAAGCACGGCGAGGAAGTGCTCATTGTTTAAATACCACCAGCTGGATGGTGATTGGCTGCAGACGGCCTGATGCAGCCAATGGCAGAGCGCGGAGGGAGGGGCTAACACCGAGGCCAATGGGGTAACGCTGTGTTCGTTCGAAGAAGACACAGAGGGAATAGATGAGACCGTCGGGAAGATCAACATGTTCCTCAAACGTAGATTATTATCTAAGTTATGAAGACAAACTCTGCGTGACTTAAACTACAATATATTATCTGAACATCCAACTAAACATGAACCTCCGCGACCTCTGACCTTTCTGTAAACGTCAGCAAACAACGTCACAACTCGTGACCTCGAGGCTTCTGGAAAATGTTTAGTTGCGACGTCGTGAATACCACAAGAGGGCGCCGTTCCTACGGACTGTTCTCGTCATACACGGTGAATACGACCGTGTTTGAACCCAGCATAACACAACAACAAAAAACACATCTGAGGAGCGTCGATGACGACTTGTGTTGTGATTTGACTCTTTATGAATGAAAGTGAAGTGAAATGAATCTGAAGTCTTTGTGTGGTTTGTCTTTGAATTGGACACACCTGACACCTAACACAGCAAACACTGCTTTGTTTTTTACTTCTCACTTCATGTCAACATTTCCTTCATTCCTTCAACTTAAAAAAAATCTAAACCACGTTTTACTGACTGAGCTGTTTCTGAACCTTTTTCTGTCATTCAGGTGGACACTTATTTTGTGATTTGATCGGGAGGTGCTTTAATCCGCTTATAAGTGGAGTATTTTTAAGAAAAATAATAATGTTATGTAATTTTATGGGTCCGATTTAGAAGAAAAACCCTGACCAACCTTTTTTTCTGCCAGAAGGTAGTCTGATTAGGTGGATCCGGTCTGTCCTCATCACTTCTTAGTAATAGTTGTGGCTGTGGTCAGGCTACTGGAGCAGATGGTCAATACTTTGCTTTGACTGATCAGCCTCATCATCTGCAGCACCTGGTGAGCTCACTATAAATAACTGGAGACTTCGAGGCACCGCCGCCGACCTCATTTTGGTCCAGTTCATCCTGACTCGGTAACTCTTCACAACTCTTTAACCTTCCACAATGATTAAAGAGAAAATATCTTTGACACTGAAGATGTCGAATCTCCGGAGAGAGAGAGAGAGAGAGAGAGAGAGAGAGAGATACACACACACACACACACACACACACACACACACACACACACACACACACACACACACACCAATCTGAGCACCAAACCAACCCTCTGTAAAACCTCTCAGCCAGGCTGATCACCAGCAGGTGAGCAGGAAACATCACAGGTTCCACAAATAGATTTTGATGAGTTAAATGAAAAAATTTGATGCATCATCGTTGTGCTGCATCATATTTTCAGAGGCTGAACAGCGTCAGTGGCTCTTTGTGATCATACTGCTGCTCTCTGTCTAAGTTAAAGTTTCAGTTTTTACTCAGACTATTCTTTTTTTTTTTTTTATAGCCCTCTCTGGTGGTGATGGACACGGAGACTCATTGAATTTCAATGTTCTCACAAAGGTCTCTTAACGGCAGAGCCCAGGGTCGTTCGCTTTGGCCTCACAGCTGTGCAGCTTTTACTGATTAAATCTTATTTTTTCTTTTTAAGGGTGAAGAGTTATTCAGTCAGTAAATTCCAGTCTGTAAACAGTTCAGTTTGTGATTGCCTGTATATTATTGGAGTAAAATTAATTGTTTTCACTTGAGATTTATCAATTAAAGTCGTTTTTTTTAAGTGAGTGTTGGTGTAAGTACCTGGGAGTCCCTCCAGGATTTTACTGTGACATCGTAAGGTTCTGCCTCACTGAGGCGTAAAGAGGAAGGTTCTCCGAGTTAAATGAGTTCAAAAATCACGAGGTTAGGTTTCGTAAAAGATTGCGGTTTGGGTTAAAAATAAGTGATTTTGCGTTAGTAACAGGATTACTCCAGGATTTCACAGATTTTTTTATGATTGTTGCGATGAAAAATGTTTGACATTGTGGTGGATTTATTCAAAAACTTTGATGTAAATTGTGGAATTTTAGTGAGTTTTCTGCTGTAAAATTGCAGGAAATAGAAAGAATTCTGATCTAGTAAAAAAAAGTTGCACAGTTGACACAGTACAGTTGACCTGTGTTAATAATCCTGCTGCACATCACAGAAACATCTGACTTGTGATCTGTTTGTCTTGTCTTTGAACTTGGAGAACCATCACGGAGCTCAAAGTGATAAAAAGAGTGAAAAAGTGACGTATCTTTCCAGAACAGACCGTCTGTGACTGTAATATAGAAACAAAGAATACATCTGCTGTCAGAATAAGAGCTTCACATGCTTTTTAAATCACATTCATTCAACACTAAAACAAAGTTCAGTCTCTTCCAGCTGGAAGTGGAGAAAACTCATCGAACATGTTCCTCATTTCCATCATAAGACCACATTTCCCACAAACCCTGTCACTGATGGCGAGAGGGGGGCGGAGCCTCGCTGGTTGGAAATAAACACATATTTTTGGTAATAAAGGGTGTTTTATTCTGAAAAGCGACTTTCAGCGGAGCTTCTGTTCATGATAGTTAGGAACTTTGTAAAACTACAAGCTTCCACAAATATGACAGAGGTTGGTAGAAGTTGTGTTAACTGTTTTGATCTGCTGGAGGGACTGACTGGACTCCAGTTCAGGAACATTACAGATACTCTTTATAAAGCTTGACTTCTCTTTGTCCTGCAGTGATCATTTCTCTGGAGATTTTTAAACGCTAGCAGACGCTGCGATCGCCAGAAGAAGGCCATCCACTTGTTGTTATTTCATTCTTGTTGAAGCAGCTCTCTAAATTCAGTCACGAGCATCCAAGACAACGGCAAAAAGACTTAGCCTTTTGACGCTGAAATGATACCCTCCATTAAAGAAGCGGTGAAGAGCTGCTTCTCATTTGAATGGATAATTCTTCAAATATTTCCTCGTCTTGTCTTTTCCAATAAAAACAAATTTGCAACCCAGCTGCTTCACCTCTGCTTCAGAGGTTCTGTAGCAGCGTGTGTGTGTGTGTGTGTAGCATGAATAATGCAAACCTGTCAGCGTTGTGTCTGTTCTGAATGCTTTAAATGGTTAGCCCAGTTTAAAAGTCAGCTTTGTGTAATCTATAATTTATTGTATTACTCTGCTTTTGTCCTGAACTCTGCCGAATGCTCTTGTCACATTTTCAGGAAGTGTTTTTGAAAATATGCAGCTTGGTTATTATGCAAATCCTGACAGCCCGTGTTTTGCATTTTGACCGCTGTGCTGTGAATACAAATGTGAGTTGTGCTTTAGATCATTGCCACATATGCTAATACAATTAAACCTGAATGCCAAATTGAAAATAACTCCCAAACCAAAGTGCACTTGTCAAATTTTCTATAATCTGCCTTTTCCATTATATGACATGTGTCGACTGTAGCCCTGAAATCGTCCTGTGTTTCAATCCGCCCTATAATCAACCGCCGGGCTGATACAGTGGTCATTAGAGGCGCTCTGAGCGTGTCAGTCTGCGTTTGGTCCTCATAATTAGACGCTCTCTGTCTGCACTGTCATCAAACCCATGTTTTTTTCACTGTGTAAGTCGGCCTGTCAGCCTGAAGTGGTGCTGTGACCACAGACTGACTCCTGGCTCCACTGAGGCTGCTGCTGTGCAGGACTGATGGGATTGATCTGATGGACTGTACAGTACAGAGCCGGGCAGCATTATATCGAAGTGATGGGGGATGAATCGGACAGCTGGATTTTTTTAATCCTTTGAATCAAAGTCCATATTTGATTTCTGCTGCTATTTATATTAATATAATAAATTAATGAATGCCTCAACTGAAAAGAAATGACAGCTCAGTCTCATTATTAGGTCAGGGACAGCCTGGTCCACCCAGACTCAAATTCACAGAGTGAATATCTGGGTCTGATCGTTGTTCCATCCTACTAGAGTGTAGAGCTCGGGTTTACCCAATCAGCATGCGCCGAAACCGTCCGACACTCTGCTTCTGCTGCAGTCAAAGTGTTTTCCACTGAACGCAGTGTATTTTTTTGAATTATTCTTAACGGGAACGCTGCGTTTTTCAAACACCAGCAGCGCGACGTGTATTTCCTGCACCTAACATTCGGCAGTTCAAAAATTTTACATTTTTGGGTAAAACTAAGCGCCAACCAGCAGTGACGTCATTGTTGGTTTGTGAACGTTATGAAGCCTCCAGTTCAGATTCTGTCCGTCACCATCTTTGCTAGTTCGGAGCAGTTTGGAGCAGGAAGTGACCATATTTGGACGAGCTGGGGGAGGAGCCAGCGGTGGATCTGACTGATCTGATTGAAAACCCGACGATACTACATCCCGCCCACCGATAGCTGTAACCTGACTGCACCACAGGCCTGTCAATCAAACAGACACGCCCCCAAAAACAGGTCTTTTTGAATCTTATTTTCTAATGAATGAGGGATTATTTTCAGATGGACCTCCAGAAAACTAAGAAGAAGGAGTGACTTCAGCTAACAACACCGAGATAACTGCTGGAGACATTTTATTGACTTTGTATTTGATGAGAGAAGTTGAATGGGAGTCTATGGAGCTGGAGGCTTTTTGGAGCCGACGTCTAGTGGCACTCAGCGGTATTGCAGCTGAAGACACTTCAGCTTCGGAACCATTTTTCAGACCTTGAAGCTACGAACAGTTTTATATCCAGTCTGTGGGTAAAGTATTCGTAAATATATCGTTACTGTCCCTTTTTAACCAGCTGTCCAATCACAGTGAAGGAGGGGCGGGACAAACTCAGAGTGGCTGAGCGAGTGTTAATACGAGCAGCGTATAATCCCAGTGGTGAAAACTGAAGCTATGAGCAATAGTTTGGAGGAGCAGGGATAAACTCTTCAGCAAACTCCCATCACATTCATCACATGTTAAACTGTTATTTGATCCGGAGCAGAACACGTGTGATGAACTCCAGCTGTGGTTTCTCTGCTACAGGCACCTGTGTGAACTTAATGATCCACTACACACTACCTTGGAGAGGCTGCAGCCCAAATGGCAAACACAAGTGACGGGCGCTCGGAGAAAAGGTCGAGCATCGTTTGTTTGCGCACTGTATTGGTGACATCAGCACAAACAGCTCAACCCTCCACACTGCATTTAGAGTCATACAGTTCAAAAGTGGAGGACTCGGTGATAACTGGGAACAGATGGTGCACGGGCGGAAAGGCCACCAGCACATTAAACCTCATAATACAAGTAAAAACAGGCGAGAAACAGCAGCAGAGCAACAAGATGTACTGGATCCAACTCGACTCGCAGGGCTTTAGAGGGGCAGAGATACGGCAGGAAACACAGAATAACACAGCCGTGATTACGTTTGCAAAAGAACATCCACAGAAAGAGACGAGCGTTTGGAGATGTTATTTCTGAGTTTGAATTCAACATGCATGGATCTGACAGAAGAAAGTTTGTGTGAAGAACTCCAAGCGAGACCCCGCGGAGCGAACATCCGAGTCGGAGGCTGTTTTTTTCTTCCAGCAAGTTCTTCGGAGAAGTTTTATTGCATTGGTGGAATTGTGACCTGTGGGAGGGAGGAGAAGCATTTTAGAGGCAAAACCGAGGAATTGTTAAGCAAGCAAGCAGACGCGGATCTTCTGGCAGGATCGTGAGCCGAAAAGGAGCAGCTGCAGGTCGACGGAATATTTCACTTCGGAGAAAATTGTCTTATAATGGTCCTCCGAGAGCCTCGACCTAATCCCGGAGAGCATCAGCGCAATGTGATGGAGGGAAAACACGCTGCTCCAGTGAAAGCAGCTGTTAGGCCTCTGGGCCTCGATGTTATCGATTCGTCCGCCGGAGAGAAAGGACGGCAAACAAAACTAACTATGACCTTCAGTGAACAACTGGGTGTCCAATTACTTTTGGTCTTCACTGTAAACCTAAAAAAAATTCTATAGGGAGAATTTAACTTAAGGCGAGCTTGTGTTGTGCCTTTAAGCTCCAACATGTTCTCAAAAACATCCGGGCTTCAAGCATGAAGATGTGTGGCTGCATTCACAAAGTAGTTATTCAGGAAAGAGCTCAGAGATGGAAAATAACATGACTTCAGTGAAGTGCTGCTGCGTGTAGGACTGGGTACCAAAGCAAAATTGCTTCAGTACTGTGTATTCTCAGTGTGGATGTAACCTAGGTAACAAAATGTGGTACCGAAAAGACATTTTGTGCAGCATTTACGAACGAGTAGTTCTCATCAGCATCTGTGCCGACCACAGAATAAAATCGCTCGTTTTCAACTTCAGTAAATCTCACGTAACATTTCACTGTTGCTGCAGTAACTGGAGGCTTTTACTGCGAGGTGTTTGTGGAACATCTGTAAATTGTAGCACAGGAAAATCATTGGTGATTTTCAGTATCTTTAACTCGAAGAGATGTCATGGCATTTCCAGAAAATACAGAAGTTACCTCAGTCAGTATAAACACAGAACAAACTGACGTAGAAGGAACCACAAAAATGTCCATAAATGTTCTTCAGTTGCATCCGAGCTGATCAGAAAAGCAACATATGAAAACTCATTCGTTCTCATTTAGCTGTTGTGATGTAGCATTTTACAGTAATTTGTAATTTGCTTTTTCTTCAAAAATATTTTATAAATTTGGTTTAATTTTGTGAAACAACCAGTGTCGATTGTCGGTGACGAAAATTCTGGTTTAACAGTGATTTTAGAAAGACCTAAAACATCACCTATGTTCCCAACTTGTAGAAGAATAGAGAATATATATTGTGTCAAATTTGAAGAAATTCACTCTCGGCGTCCCTGAAAAAACAAGCATAGGTAAATGTGAGGTGACCTTGACCTTTGACCTTTGATTACCAAAATCTTATCAGGTCATTGTTGGTAGCAAGACAAAGTTTTTGCCAGTTTTGAAGAAAGTCCCTCAAGGTGTTCTTGAGATATTGTGATTACAAGAACGGGAGAGACGGATTAAAGCGACATGAGATCGCAGTGACCTTAAACTTTGACCTTTGCCCACCAAACTCTAACCAGTTCATCCTTGGTGTCAAGTGAATGGTTCTGCCAAGTTTGACTAAAATCTATCAAGCCTTTCTTGAGATATCTTCTTCCTTCATTATGAAGATAATCATGGGGATTGTAGTTTATTCCGACTCAGCGTCCAGCTGCTGTGATTATTCCTCCGCAGCTGAAAATAGACCCCAACACATGCACGATTTCATTTTATTTCTGTAATGTTTCAGGAAATGACCTCTGCTATACTATTATGATAATCATTAAGTATATTTTTACATAATAAGGGAGTTCCACGGAGGGCCGAGCTGTTTTCAAATGTCCCCCGGGTTCGCTTATACCGTGTGGCATTCTCAGTACATTTTCCACACATGACCCTGATCTGAAGAAACCTTTTGAAAAACCTGCTGACCTGCTCTCACTGTTGCCGCCATTAAAGCTAATTTATCACCTTTCTTTGCTCTCTCAGCTCTCAGCTGTCGGCACTCTCGGCCCGTTGTTTGTCACAAGCAAGCTGACCTTCGTCTATTTCTTCCGAGCCCTTTGACAATCACCGTCAGAATTGGCTCTAAGTGAGTAGAAGTGCCATGCTGTGCTTTCACGTGCTGTTTTTGGAAGAAAAAATTAATTTAAAAAAGACAGCCACAAAAACATCACATCTCCACTCTGTCAGATTTGGGAAACAAATGTCATGTTGTGAAGTCGAATGAACAAGAACCAAGGAACAGAGTTCCCTCCGGAGGTCATATCAGGGGTGGAAACTGACCTTTCACAGCAAAGAACTTACTAAACTACAGGTTTATGAACTTTTATTTTGCATTTACATGATATGAGAATTAGAGCAGAGAAGGAGAAAATGTTTTTCAGGTCCCACAGTTGGGCATAAAACTCTGCAGGTGTGAACCAGAAGAACAGAAGAAAACCAGCTGTGAGAGAAAATATCAGCTGTGATTGACGGTACAGGGGCTGTTTCATAAAAGCTACCTGAAAGCACTGCTTAAATGTCGCAGATGGTGACAGCTTCTGTTTTCATGGATGATTGTCACTCACAAAACTTGTAAATGTCATGAAACAAGTGCCTGATGTGTAGATCAGAAGGTAGCTGAAGAGCAGGCCGAGCAGTGTTTTTTACACTAGAACAGCAACATCTCTATTGTTTGAATCCACAGACTATGCAAGTGTTCGTAGCTTCAGGTCTGAAACATGAGGCCGATGCAGAAGTGTGTTAAGCTGCAATACCACCGAGTGCCACTAGAGGTCGGCTCCAAAAAGCCTTCAGCTCCGTAGACTCCCATTCAACTTCTCTCATCAAATACAAAGTCAATAAAAGTTCTCCAGCAGTTATCTCGGTGTTGTTAGCTAAAGTCACTCCTTCTTATTAGTTTTCTGGAGGTCTATCTGAAAATAATCCCTCATTCATTAGAAAATAAGCTTCAAAAAGACCTGTTTTGGGGGGCATGTCTGTTTGATTGACAGGCCTGTGGTACAGTCAGGTTACAGCTATCGGTGGCGGGACGTAGTATCGTCAGGTTTCCTATCAGATCAGTCAGATCCACCGCTGGCTCCTCCTCCAAATATGGTTACTTCCTACTCCGAACTAGCAAGATGGTGACGGACAGAATCTGAACTGGAGGCTTCATAACTGTCAATCAAACAGACACGCCCCCAAACACATGACTTTTCTAATGAATGAGGGATTATTGTCAGATGGACCTCCAGAAAACGAATAAGAAGGAGTGACTTTAGCTAACAACACTGAGATAACTGCTGGAGACCTTTTATTGACTTTGTATTTGATGAGAGAAGTTGAATGGGAGTCTACGGAGCCGGAGGCTTTTTGGAGCCGACCTCTAGTGGAAATTGGTGGTATTGGAGTTTCAGACACTTTTGCATCGGAACCATTTTTCAGTCCTGGAAGCTACGAACACTTTTATATCCAGTCTGTGATTGAAACGCAATGATACCGTGTTATTATGAAACTTTTCCTCTTGTTTGTTGTTGTGCATGTGGATGTTGCAAATAAACAGTCCCACCAATGGTCTCACTATTTCAGCACACTGTAAAATGCATTAACGTGCCAACAAAGGCAGGGAAGATGAAGAGTCCTCGCAAACAAATATGCATTTAAACAGTGAAGGTTTCTAAAAAAAAAAAAAAGAAAAAAAAGTCTTAATTGCAAAATATTAGGAGGGAAGCTGTTTGTTTACTTTGTGTGTATGTTTGTGTGGTCGAACTGAGACTTTCGCCTGCTTACAAGAAATCTCCACAGGGCACCGTTAAAGCTGCATTAAAGGATTTTTGGCCACTAGACCTAAACAAGCTGACGGACGCACAATCCAGACGTATTAAACTGATACGTCTGCAAACGGTGTCGACAGAATTAATATTCCTCTGGAGCGGTTTCTCTCCAGTCCGGCAGCCGCTTCCCTTAAAGATATTTATAAAAAAACAAAGGATGTGTATCTCCTCGGCTGCTGATTTTTATATTTCAGGTTTTTACGTAGTTTGTTCCAGTCGGCTCGCAGGCTAGAAAAGTCTCCTCTGGCTGAGACCGGTTGCATGTAAAGCGCACAAAAAATAAGCTGCTAAACAGCGGTATTAAAAAAAAAGTGATTTAATTAAAATTTCTGGCCGTGAGAGAGAGTGTGCCGTAATGAAAAGAGGGTGACCGACACCGAGGAGAAGTCCCTGACCCGGTGGCAGATAGAGGAGGAGATCTCAACGGCAGATGCTCGTGAGTCATTTATCTCACTTGCACTTTGACACAGAAGCCGTTATTGTCTGGCGTCTGCACAGAACAGCTCAGGCCTCTCACATGAATGCAGCTGCACCAAACGACTCCTAAATGGAGCCATTTTTAAAGTGATTTATGAAAATTTGCTCCATTGAAGTGCGGAGAGAAGTCTTCACTTACTGCACAGAGAAAAATGTCCGTGAAGAGAGAGCAGCGCGGCACAATTGACCAGAAGAATTCATTTCACTTGAAAGTTTGGTGAGAGGCTTTATTATTATCATATCTGACTGGAATCACTGCGTAAGCACTGCAATATTTTATGACTATATTTTATAACTTTATCTCGCTGACATTCATGTAATCACACCGAGTCTCTCTTTTCCGCCACAAACACATTTTCATCCTAAAAAAAAAGCTGCTCAGAATTCCTGTTTGAAGCCGCGAGCTCCGCAGTCGGCTGTAATTCCAGCTCAGACGGAGATCTGTGGACCTGCTGTTAACACCGGCTGCATTAGTTTGCCACCATTCGTCTGAATTAACTGCTGGTGGAGTTAGCAAAAAGAAACCCGTATCTAACACGTGCGTCATTTTCGTTTCTCCCTAAACATTTATACGTTTGTTTTTTTTTATATATGAAGTAGGAGACATTCTGATAGTAGCCTAGCTTGTTAATTAGTTAAAATGTTGGCAAAAGCGTAACGGACATTAATCATAGATACTAATTATGGCATCAGATTATAATGTAACCTTAACAGTTAAGGTGTTTCATGCACCATATCTTGTACTCATAGTCCACTGCATGTTGCCCTACTTGACACACATTTGCACTCAGAACAAGAACTGTAAGTAGTTGAGTATATGACTTGAGACGCAGTGTCGGTCAACAGCTGGTACAACGCTGTACTTTAAATTAAATGCTCTCTGGCTTTTAATTTGAAACAGATACAGGAAATTGCGGCACTCAGCCGACCAATGGTGTGTCTGTGACAAGCGCCAACCAGCAGACCTCCAGAAAACTAATAAGAAGGAATGACTTTAGCTAACAACACCGAGATGACTGCTGGAGACATTTTATTGACTTTGTATTTGATGAGAGAAGTTGAATGGGAGTCTATGGAGCCGGAGGCTTTTTGGAGCCGACCTCTAGTGGCACTCGGTGGTATTGCAGCTGGCCACCAACTGTCTTTAGTTCAACGGAGCGACGACCCGCTTCTGGGATGCTGCTAACAAGCACAGCGGCGCCACCGGTGGGATATGAAGCATTGACTTTAATGTTGGAGACGGAACCGCTGGAAAACAGCCTTCAGTCTGAATCACAGACTTCTATGATGTTGTGATGTTCATGGTGATAACATCACAAAAAAGAATAATGAACAAAAAAATTTAATGAATTGGAACGGGTGCTGCTTCCCTTGTAGTCATAACAGCACATTTTGTTCACCAGCGTTACGTTCGTGTAGCTCTGATGGCAGAATTTTGATTTTATATATGTTATCGCAACTTGTCACAAGAGAAAGCAAAAGACAGATTCTTCACTTCATTAGGGGAGTGTTCACTGTAAAATGTTGCCTTCACACGTTATTGTGCACAGAAGCACCTGCAGAAATATCATTTCACGAGGTTCTATCTCATTTATCATTTCCTCTCTCTCGTGATGCTGATTTCCATCTGTGCAGGTGCAGCGCTCCGGGTTCCCGGAGGACAGCCGAAGCCGAGCCTCACTCCTCTCATGTCGTCGTGGACAGCCATCGTGCGACTATTTTCCACTTTCAAACGTGAGGTTACTGAAACACCAGTCCTTCCAGTGTCCTTCAAGTGTTTCGCATTTTAGCCATAATTCAACCACCTGGGGAGATGGGAGCTTGAACTGTGTGTGCGCGCCCGTGAGCGTCCGAAGGAACTGCACAGCTTCGGTAATGTTTGAGCGGCTTCACGGCGCCCTGCAGCCCGGGACTTGGACAAAATGACCGACCCAGATCTTTCCTGGTTAAATGCCACTCTACCATGTCTGCGAGGGAGACGGCTCCTGAAACCTGCCAGAGAAAACAGCCAACTTATACATGTGGGACAACAGATACATATATCTGCAGATTTGTATTCATCAGTTTCTCTCATGCTCTGTTCAGAGATTTGTCACGGCTGTTTGGTGACAAGGCTCCAGGGATGCTGACGTCTGTCTACTTCTTTGTCTCTTCACCACTTTGGTCCTGCAGGATTTGGACTTTGTGACCATTCATTGTTTCCGGATGATGTACCCTCATGATTTTACTGATCCTCTAAATTCTCCTCCAACACTGCCGTGATGTTTTGGATACTGACTGAAATATCTTGACTACTATTGCATGCACGACCACGAAATTTACTAAAGAGTGGTTCTTAGAGAAAGGTGAATTAAATTGAAGTAGCTTCCAGGTCTGAATAATGGTTCTGATGCGGAAGTGCCTTAAGCTGCAATACCACCGAGTGCCACTAGAGGTCGGCTCCAAAAAGTCTCTGGCTCCATAGACTCCCATTCAACTCATTCTCTCATCAAATACAAAGTCAATAAAATGTCTCCAGCAGTTATCTGGGTAAACCGTAAATTACCTGCTCAAAGGAAAACTTTGACACTTTCTATGTGGTTTTCTATTCCGTGTTGTTAAATGATGTCAGTTGAAGCGATAAATTCCTCTGCTGCTTGAATGATCGAGTTTTTCAGATTTCTTTTTTTGACGTGCCGCCAGTTACTGTGTGCATGCACCTGACCTCCAAGTTCTTGAGTTTCTTTTGACAAAGTCTCTGCTGTTGCAGCACCCACCTAACAAAAACACAAAAGCAGCTTTTAGGAGAGTAAAGAAAGTGATCAGTGAGCATTTATACTGTAACGTTAGCGGCTATCAGAAACACAAACAACAACGTTCTCGCCCACTTCGTTGGCCACGTCACGGCGCGAGGTGACGAACATCCTCCCTCGCTGGTCATCTTCTCTGTCGGCCTCCCGGTTTCAGTTTTCTTTTTCAGTTTATCGTCAGAAGCGTGAAGAAGGTCTCCAGCACAGGTCTGTCCGAGTGAGGGGGAAACTTTCATGCACAATAACGGACGCAACTCTCCATCGGTGACAGCATCTGAAAGGATAAATAAATATATAAGACTGCCCACGCTGAGATCCACTGCAGCAGAATGACTCAGTTTCTGTTGGCATCGGACTGGAAGTTGGAGCAAAGCCGCCACCGCTCTGTTTCCTCTCGGCAGCTCAGTTTCTGGACGGTCCTCACGGGTCAGATCCTCTTTGCACAGCGAATGCGGCCGCAGCGTCAACCTCTATCTGCTGCACTTCCTCCGACTGAACAAACACGGCTGAATATCGGAGTCGGCCAAAAACCGAGCGGCAACCAATCGTGACGTCAGACGTTGGTTCGTGAACGGCCGTTCTGAGGCCGTCGCCATCTGGCTATTTTGAAACCAGAAGAGACCATGTCTCTCGGGGAAGGAATGAGGGGTGGATCTGATTTAATCTGAGCGAGACCACGATGACACTACACCTACCTACCAATAACGGGAAACCTGACTGCACCACAGGCCTGTCAATCAAACAGACACGCCCCCCCCCCTTCTTCTCGTGCTGCTGCGGGAAGAACAACAGCTTTCACGGCTGCTTCCCGGAGACACAGAGGATTTATTGAGAATTTGAATGGTTCACTTGACTGTTTACCATCAAAACCAACTGGCTTATATTGGTTGCTTATATGAATACTTAGCTCAAAGCACCTGTAAATTTGCTAACTATTCTATTTAAATACTTTTACCTTTTTTAATCACTAGGTTTTTCCTCTTTGACTCTGGAGAATTGACATTTTCACCAACAGTTTCATGTCTCCGTCAAGATCACAGAAATCAGCAACACTGAAATATCAAGGAGGTACTGACTCTTGAATCAGTGCGTGTCTGATGAGCGTCTTTGTAGCTGACAATGTTCAATATAACGAGGATACGGAGGATCAATACTGCAACCTCGATGACTCATTCTTCCTTTTTCGTCTCACAGACACGTAAAACTTTTAGAAAGTGAAGCTCAGATGTCAGATATGAAACGACTACCTGGGCGGTTCACACGATGGTGACTGTCAGTCTCACTAACTTTATGTTGTGGATTTAAAAACGATTCAGCAGCTCTGTGGCTTATTACTCAGCTCAGCTATATTTAAAAAAAAAAAAACCATTTATTTTTGTGAAGTTGTCAACAAATTCTCAACAATATTTAACCACAACAAGATGTAAAAAACCCCCCCAAAAAACGACCGATTGTTGAGGATGTTTCTTTTCTTTTGCCTTCATCGCAACGCCAACGCTGACTGAGGTGCAGAAACGACCGGAGCTCTGCACTTCTGTCTTTTGTAGGATTGAAGATATGGGTTTATTTTGACTAACATAAATAACCATTTATCAATAATAAAGATAGGAGAATCTGCTTCAGGAATAAAGGAAACAGATTGAATTGAAAAATGATTTAGAGATGTTATACATCTTGTTCTGCTTTGTATCAGAGCGCTGACCGACAAGTCCTTTTCCTTTTGTCGTCTGCGTATCATAAATCTGTCGAGGCCTTCGGTGTAGAGAGCAAACTGTACTAATACGAGCATGTTTCACTCCCAGGGTGGAAATTTTTTTTTATTCAGACAAGAGAAAACCTTCGGTGATAACTTCAAGGGGAGGTATTAAATGGATTACCTTGAATCTGGACTGTGCATGACATTTTCCTTCAGATAATTGTATTATGTGCAGCAGATGAGGCCTTTTGTTTGAAAGACTTTATGATTTTTCTGAGCAAATTAAGCAAAGCCAAAATTTATGTGAAACACAGCAACGGTCGATTCAAGTCGAGTGGAAAAAAAACTCTTCAATAATTATATATTTATATATATCTATATATATATTTTTTTTAATCCAGTTTAAGAAAAAGATTAACTTAAACATTACGGTACACATTTAAAATGTATTTTGGTTTTCATGCAGTTTAGAGGGGGAGAGTGTAACCCAGGTTTTTATTTATTTATTTTAATTTTATTTTTTAGTTGTTCCTTGAATGCCCCACATGCTGTCAGTAGAAACCACAGACTGTTTATTAAAGTGTTCGTAGCTTCCAGCTATTGGTGGGCGGGACGTAGTATCGTCAGGTTTCCAATCAGATCAGTCAGATCCACCGCTGGTATCTCCCCCAGCTCGTCCAAATATGGTCACTTCCTGCTCCAAACCGCTCCGAACTAGCAAAGATGGTGACGGATAGAATCTGAACTGGAGGCTTCATAACGTTCACAAACCAACGGGTGACGCAAAGGTTTTGTATTTTAAATTAAAAAAAATGTCTGCGTGGATGTAAACGGGTTTAAGAATTTGGTAACGAGTGACAAGATCTTTTTAAATCCTGGATATGGTTTAACCCAGAGCTCAGCACAGATCTTGTAGTTTTCTTCAAATGTCCGGTCTGAACACTCATAACTCATAATTTAAACTACAGTTTCTATACAGCATCTACAATATAGTGATGTAGCACTGACAGATTTTTTTTTTTGTCCTAACTCTTTATGTGGAGTTTCAGCCTGACAGGGAGGAATGTGTGAGTTGGAGAGTTTAACAAAAGTTTATTTGAAGAAAGAAGCGAAGAATTTTTTTTCTCCAAGAGATGATACCGAGCGCGGTTGTATATGTGCTAGATGTGACTGCTTCTTTACTTGTGGCACAAGAGGAGCTGGCACTCGGGATGTGATTACCATAGATTTACACAGACTACTGGGTAAGCTCTTCAAAAGCTGCAAACCAGAGAGGAACCATGCAAATGTGTCGTGTCAGCACAGCGTTAGAGCTCCACTCACAGCTCCCGCTTCAAACACAAACACAGCCGCCGACCGCATTCATTATTTATATACCGCCACTCGGACGGCTCGCAGACGAGTCTTACAACTCCACTTTGCATCTTAAGAAGTCTTAAGAGTGACACGTCATCACGCTTCCTCCAGCTTTTGGCTCAGAAATGTGGGAATGTGACAACGAAGAGAAACACGTGTTCATCGGATCTCATCTGGACTGTCTGCAAATGTGTCGTTATCTGAAACCGACGGTAAATCTGACATCTGAACAACATCTGCTCATTTTGGTTAGAAGATGAAACGAAACGGCATCACGGTCGACTTCTTAAATGCTTCCTATTTCAAATGTCATCTGTTGTAAGTGATAAATTTAAGAATTACTGAAATATTGTTGGAAAATGATCAGTAAACAAACTAGTTTTACGTTGCTTCAGAGTTGCTGCTGAAATGGACACACTTGATGTTTAAATAATACTTTACTGGAGCTTGAACCAGCGCACACACGTTGTCGGTTTGATTATTCTGCAGTCATGTGCTGCATCCAGCGTGCAACACGTTTATCTTTACCCACGCAAGCTGAGGGGCTCCAGGACGTACGTGACTCGGTCAGTTGGTCCAAACAGAGACATCTCAGCGGCTCCTTGACGGTACATGTGGTACACAGATTCACGTCCCTCTAACTTTTCATGTTGTAGCATCACCATGTCTCGATTTCACTTCGTTGAACACTTTAACTGATGACAAAGGATCTGTAACTGTGGTATTTCAGAAGGTTAATTTACGATTACAAGGAGTAGAGCTCACAGGCACTTAGGGCAGCTTTGAGGTCCTTTGAGCAAGGCAGGAGGGTGATTAACCCTCCCTGCGTTCCAGTATCCATCCTACCATAATATTTAATACGCCCCAATACTTAGTGTGTTAAATGTAGTATGCCAAAAACTGCTGAGACAGTTGGTGGCGCTAAAGCTCCGCCCAAAAAAATAAGAAGAGGCGGCATAAAAAAGACTCACTTTTATATCCAGTCTGTGGCTCCACCCAAATATACAGTGAATAATCATAATCAGCCTGTAGAACTGTGATTTATTGGAGTCAAAATAAAGATGATCGTCAGAGCTTCTGAAGCCGTCCTGACAGCTCCTGTCAAGGCAGAGCTGAGAAAATCTCTCCGTGACCAAAACCCTTCTAAGTGGCCGAGTGTTGTGAAAAGGTTGGGCTTGACTAGTCGGGCCTAATTGCATAAGCCTTGGCCTTTCTCCCGGGGCCTCCCTCCACCTTATAAATCATATGAATGTCTGTTTTATACCACGGCGCTGCAGTCATTGGTCATTTCTGCTGCAGGTCTTCAATCCTCAGTCCTCCAATATTACTTTCCTCTCCACCTAATAATTCATAACTTCCATCAATCCTGCAAGCCCGATAATCTTGCACTCTTGATCGATCGAGGACACGGCCGCTGCATCATAATCACCCGGCGAGCTGCTCTGAGGTGTGTACAAAGTTAAAAGTTGTTGCTCTTGAAAAAAAGTCCTTCTTTGTTGGAGCTGTTCATCCAGAGCTCAGAGGTCGGTGGTGGAGAGCGGGAGGGATGGGATGCCTCCTTTAATCAGTCGGCTCTTCACATGCCTTTCAGTCGGTGCCAGATCAATTTCACAGGTCTCTTCAGAGGAGTTCCTCAGCCTGCACCAGAACACACTGAGGGCCTGAGTCACTTAAGGTCTGCGTGCGTAAAAACTTCACACCACCCGCAAAACAAAAAAATATTTCTACTTGAACGTGGAAAATACTGGGAGGGGAAATGCAAATAGATCAATTTATCAGCTGTAATGATATTTACTAAAGCTAATTAGAAAAAGGAGAAATGATTGGTGTGTATTTTACATATTGATCAGATGAACATCAGGAGAGACGGGTGCTCTTATTGTGGTGAGAAGGAGACAGGAAACCAAAGGATACGTAGAGAACGAGGTTTTACACCCGTTAAACATTTCATTTTATTATTTAGACACGTCGTCTGTCCAGCGATGATATTTTAGAGTTATTGAATGAACTGAATGATGATTAACAGCCAACAACGAGGACCAGCAATGACAGAACTTCTTACGACTCAGCATCTTCTCTCCTCTGGGTCATTCCAGCGTACTGTAGGTATCCTGCTGGGATATCCCAGTCCTGTTCTTCAGGTGAGCTGTCCGTGGTCCTGAACGTGTCGCCATCCCAGGTCCTGAATATGTCGGTGTCCCAGGTCCTGAATGTGTCCCAGGTCCCGAATGTGTCCTTCAGACTTCACAGGGAGCTTCACAATGTTCCCACTGAATGAAAGTCAGCTGCTCATCACAGAAACATCTGGACCTGCTGCTCTGAGTTTGATAGAGGATCTCATTCACCGTCCCCTACTTTTATTTGAACACGTTTTATTATTAGGACTTTTTTTAATTGTTTTTTCTCCAAACATCTTGAAATCTTCTCTTAATTTCATCTATTGATCTTTTCGTTTTTCTCCCATACAGCGTTTTGTTCTTGTTATATTTATATATTTCAATGGGATCAAATTTCCTTTTCCTTTTGAGGTCGTTCTGTTTTTTCATGCCTGCAATCACTTTAAAACACTTCATTTAAATACAGCGATTTGCACCTGAGATCGGTGACGCAGTTACTGTACCGTTGAATCAAAATAAACGTGCAAACTTTTGCAATAAACATGCAATATAGGACCTTTTATTTGAGATCTTATCAAATCGAGAGATAATCCACAAATTTAGATTAAACTCCAAGAAAGAAAGATTTAAAATGAGTTGAATTTGCTCTGTAAATATGCTGTTCACATAGCAATAATCCCAAAAAACGAACAGAGCAATCTCCTGACGGGATGAAGTTAAGGACTGAAAGTACGCCGGCTGATGTGTTTGGATAAATGTTATAAATCTGAGGGATGGACCATTCATCTTCCCCCTGATCCGTCTGACCAGGTGAGACTCCACAAGTCCTCCAAATGAAGAGAGATGAGGGGATGAGTGGACGCCGACCTTCACAGGTCACACTATCTCCTCTCCTCCTCCTCTCCTCCTCCTCCTCCTCCCCGGAGAGGAGCCTCGGCGCCGGCGGAGGCCCGGGAGCTTTCACACAGCTTCTAATGCGAATAACAAGCTGTGCGCCGCTGGAATTGAATGAATACCAAAGAGCACTAATAAATAATCACATGCGGGCGTTGAGGGTCGGTACCATGACTGAACCCCCCCCCTCCTCGCGCCCCTGCCCCCACATCACAACACAGAGCTTCCACCTCCAGTCGTCGAGTGCCTCCTCTCTGGAGTCCCCTTTTCTAGAGCATAGTAAATTGGTTCCACAAACCTTTGATTAGACAGTACTCCCCGCGCCCCTTCCCTCCCCTCCCCGCGCTCCTTCCCTTCCCTCCCCCCACCCCACCCTCCTCCCCCCTTCCATTATGTTTGCTGTCTATGAGTGATTGCCCGCCACGCACGCCCAGATAAAAGGCTAGTCTGGGAACCGGGGCGATGAGGCGAGCGGGACACGATAATGAAACGAAATGAGGCGTGAACATTGTCTGTTGCCGTTATCACTTAAGAATGTGGAGGAACGGTAAAGTGACCGGCGCCTCTACCTGCTGCTGCTACTGCTGCTGCACGCTTCATCTGCATGCTGAATATGGATGAGTTGAACCTCAGTCCGGTGTGTGCGGCGACACGTTAGCGTGGTTAGCACAATATAAATGCGAATAGCAAAAATGTCAGACAGGAGGTTACAGTTACAGGAGGCCATTTTTTAAATATGCTTCCACAGATGCAGAAATAGAAGTGAATTTGTGTCGTGCTGGTGCCGCATGACTCCGGCCCACCCATGCTGGGGGGTCACACTGCGTACGGCGCAGCGTATAAATACATTCACTCTGGAGTGGCGGCTAATGAAATAGTCCGGCTGTACAGGCAGTCTTTTGTACGTGTCAAAGGACCCCAGATTGCCCGCCCCCCCTCGGAGTTATAATGAGGAGTCAGCTCCGGCTCTGACTCGTTCAGAATGTGACATATGGACGTGTTTGAACCCAGCGCTTCGTAACGAGGAGACCGGGGCCAGAGCCAGCGGGACCTCGAACCGGAGTCCGACCAGGAGGTCTGGAGGAACAGGAGGGGAGGAGCAAAACAGGAGGGGAGGAGCTGGAGGTCCGGAGGAACAGGAGGGGAGGAGCTAAAGGTCTGAAAGAACAGGAGGGGAGGAGCTGGAGGTCCCGAGGAACAGGAGGGGAGGAGCTAAAGGTCTGAAAGAACAGGAGGGGAGGAGCTAGAGGTCTGGAGGGATGTCTGACGTTAGAAAATTAAAGTTCTGAATGTACCCACAGATTTTATCTTTAAAAATGAAGGATATGTGGTCTAAAATTCACAATTTGTATATATAAACTCTCTCTTCCTTTGTTACTGCCAGTACTTTTCAATTCATATATTTCTATAGTTTTCTACATTTCCCTTATGTGTAATCTTGTACCTGGGGGGAGGAGCCAGCGGCGAATCTGACTGATTTGATTGGAAACCTGACGATATGACGTCCCGCCCACCGATAGCTGTAACCTGACTGCACCACAGGCTCGTCAATCAAACAGACACGCCCCCCAAAAACAGGTCTTTTTGAAGCTTATTTTAGAGGTTGTGTAACATTTCATGTCGCACTTTAAGAATTTAACCGTCCAAATGTAGAATCTATAAAATATGATTTTGTGTCAATTTGTTTTTACACATTTTAAAACTGGTGTTTTATGGAACTAACATACAGTCTTAGTTGTATATTAGACTGTTTTATACTTTATACTTTTTCCTTGTTGTTGACTATGAATCTGATTTTATATGTGATTCAGGCTGTGATTTATGGTGTCACCTTCTTATTTGAATAATAACATATTAAAAAGTGCACTACTGTCCACCTAACCGTACGTATTATAATGCAGTCCTTGAATAATTCTCTGTGATCATCAGCGGTGCAGAGACCCCGGTGTGTGTGATTTATTATCAGCTCATATGATAACCGGACAAAACCTGAACGTAGAATTAACATCTCAGTCATTTCTGAAAATACTTTTTAAACAAACTTTTTCAAAATATTTAACAAGCAAAACACTTGATCCTTTTTAATAAAAAGGTGAAATACTCATGAAAGTGTCATTTGTTGAATTGCGAGGATAAAAAAAAGGGAAAATATTGCAGCTGAAAAAAACATCACAGCAAAACTAGTTTTCTAATTAAGCGCCACAAACGGACTCAGAGAGAGAAAGGAGTGGAAGTCCTCACAGGAGGTCCACCTCACTCAGGTAGAATATAAAGGGGTTTGGAAATGAGGGGAGCTGTTGAAGCTGCAAACATGAAGTAAAGTTGATGCCTGGTGGACGGGGGAGAAAAACAGCCCAGGTGAGCTGCATCAGCTGACGAGCCTCACCTGTTAGGTAATCAGCCTCCAAAGAAGCCCGGAGAAGCTCTGAGCTCGTGAGGCAAAGGAGTCGAGGAGGCGCTGTGAGGTCAGATGTTCCGGTCCGAACGGCAGAAACACACAAATACAACTACAGCCGTCAAAATGTTCTTTGTGGAATAAAAAGAAAAGAAAAGAAAGGATCAATCAAAAGTGAGGTGCAGTGCAAACTCTGCAGGCAAAGCTTGCACGTGGTTTTGTGTCCGAAGCGAAGGGGTTTTCGAAGTTTGATTGCAGTTGTCTACAGTTTGAGGTGTCTGCGAATGATAGTCAAATCGTTCCCAGCAAATATCTGGGAAGATTTCCCTCAGACGTAGGGTGTTATCTAAATTATGAAGACAAACTCTATGTGACTAAAACCACAATATATCAGCTGAACATCCAACCAGACATGAACTTCCATGACCTCTGACCTTTCTGTAAACGTCAGCAAACACATCACAACTCGTGAACTCGAGGCTTCTTGAAAATTTAGAGTTCCGACCGCAAGAGCTACGTCCACTTCTATATGTATATGTGTGTATACACAGATATGCCAGAAACACGTCCTCCCCCTCGTTCACCTCGCTACATATATTCATTCATTTCTGACGTTTGCTTAAATATTTTCGTTACTAACAGATGTATCAGCAGCATATGACGAGTGTCCAGAGAGTTTATTTGGGAAACTGGATTTTTAATTGTCCAACAAAATGTTTGCACCATGACTTCCAGAACATCTGGCTGCAGCTGTAGGTGAGGAGGTGGTTTCAGAGTTCGAGATAAACTTTCACCTAATGGTGATGACGGTGATACAGAACAACACCGTCCCTCCTGACCGCTCCTTCACCCTGATGTCATGCACTGCCTCCACAGACATCCACTCAGGGCCAATGGCCCACTAAGTAACTGAATGAAACTTGAGAGAGAAGCTGACAGTAATGAGGGACTTTAGTCAGAGTGGGAATTGCTGGTGAAAATTGGCACTATTTTCCCTGTTTGAGTCACATTTATCAGGCGGCAGGGGTTCTGGCTTAAAGTGGTCTCGACTCTGTAACTCAGTTCAGGTCACAAATGAAACAGATTTATTTCTAAAGAGGAGCGAGTAGGTTATGTCAATACGATCTCAAGAGTTTGGAGGATTTTATTTTTTATTTGAGCTTTTATTATTGGCGCTCCAGAACATGAGAACAGTCGGCTTTTGAACAGAGTCGTTATCGACTGTGGTGAGGTGAGAGGCCGAGGTGCGGTGGACCGATTTAAGGAAGAAAAAGTCCAGAGGTAGGTCGTAGGTACGTTTGAGGTCGGTCGCTTAACCTGTTATAGGCAATATGGCCCCAAAATAATATCCTAATATTTCAGGGTATTTTTGTATTAATGATATGGATATTAAATTTGAACAACATAAGAGTCAATGTTTTATATGTCAGCATAAATGTGGTAGTCGCTGTGATCTGTGTACATCAGATCTAAAGGTCAGTCCCTCCAGGAAATCTTGTGATTGCAATAATTAACACAATATTTGCGCAATATTTGCAGGAGCTTGTTATTTTTTTTGAATTCACGACATAAAGTAAATCTTTTCAGACAAAACTCACTTTATTAACACACATAACTCCTCATTTCCAACCAGAAAGGCTCTGCTCCTGTTTTCATCACCAAATAAAACTCTGTTTACCGGAGGAAACTGGAATTGGTGGGCTTTGTGGAAAATGTGGCCTTCACAATAAAAGTTTTGTTTTCAAACGTCCAGTTGTCAGAGACGTCTCTTTGTTTGTGTGCATCCAGCAGGTCTATGTGTTGAATGAACATGAATTAAACAGCATCTAAAGCTCTTACTTTGACAGCTGATTTAATCGTTGTTTCTATATTACAGTCACAGACTGTCTGTTCTGGAAACATACGCAGCTTTTAGGAACTTTTATCTCTGTGATTCCCTTAGTTCAATAAATAAATAAACAAAGATTAGAACAAAAATTCGGTGACGTGCAGCAGGATTATTATCAGCGAAATCCCGGAGCGACTGAAAAGTTACCTGAAAAGGCTTGTTTGATGTTTCACCTTGTCCGAAAGGCTTCTTCGGTTCTAACTGACTGGCAAACAGTTGCACCATTTTAACCTCCTGTGGGATCGTTAGCAGCTTAAAAGTCATTGGGGTTGAAGGTGCGACCCACCGGGCCATCCTGGGACTCGTTAGCGTCCCTGATGTGCTTAAAAAACACCATCAAGAAAGCTCTTAAAACATTTCTGTTACCAGAACTGGGCCTTCACCAAAACCAAGAAAATAAACCGAAGAGACAGCGAGGAGAAAGACAAAAACATGGGTTGTCAGAAAATCTCAACACTGCGTCCCTTCCACTTGAAACCCAATAAGTGTCCACCCCGAGGACCCACAACACAGAGCGATGCAGGGAAAACCAAACAACTGTTTCCCAAGTAGCACGGCACAACACAGAACAGTGAAGTCCTCAGGACAGATCTCAGCAGTCCACCTTCATCTACAGGACAAGGGACACATTTTAGACTGATGGAACTGATGAAGCTGCAATACCACCCAGTGCCACTAGAGGTCGGCTCCAAAAATCCTCCGGCTCCATAGACTCCCATTCAACTTCTCTCATTAAATACAAAATCAATCAAATGTCTCCACCAGTTGTCTCAGTGTTGTTAGCTAAAGTCACTCCTTCTTATTAGTTTTCTGGAGGTCCATCTGAAAATAATCCCTCATTCGTTAGAAAATAAGATTCAAAAAGACCTGTTTCTAGGGGCGTGTCTGTTTGATTGACAGGCCTGTGGTGCAGTCAGGTTACAGCTATCGGTGGGCGGGACGTAGTATCGTCAGGTTTCCAATCAGATCAGTCAGATTCACCGCTGGCTCCTCCCCCCAGCTCGTCCAAATATGGTCACTTCCTGCTCCAAACCGCTCCAAACTAGCAAAGATGGTGACAGAAAGAATCCGAACTGGCTTCATAACGGCCCTTCACAAGAGCAACATTAATGACATTATTACGACAAACAAATCATAAGAAGTAAACCGGTCTGAATATTACCACCATCAGGGATACGGCACACAATCTTCCTCCATTAGACCTTTCGATTGGATCATGCGGGTAAAATATCTGCCCGTTGGATTGTGACTGCACTTGACTCCTAAATGCTAATATTAAATATATTCATTCATCTGTGGAGTGAAGTGTGTAATATCTGAGAACCGGCCTTTTTTCTATTCTAGTTGATAACTGCCGGTGAAATCAACTTTTCATATTGGCACATTTGTATGCAGGTTACTTGGATGACATTTCAACATCTCTGCGGCGGTGGCGGTGGCGGCAGCTCCAATGTTCAGTGTTTTCTGCAGATTTAATATTACAGATCACAGAGTGCCAGGAATTTCCATTTGCAGGGAAGATGGGGAGAGTTAACCAGCCACTTGACAGGGTTAATCAGGGCAGTACTGCATTTTTCCACCAACATGCAATCACAGAAGGATTGAGCACGAAGTAAAAATGGGTTGCAGCATTTTGAGGAGAGCAGAGACTTGGCGATTACACCATAGGATGTTAGTCACATACCGGAGTGGTTAATGATGGAGGAGGCGCAGCGGGAAGAGTCTCATCCCATTTTACAACCAGTGTATCTGTTTAGAAGGCACTCGGAGAAGCACACACCGGATCATCTCAGTGGAACTGTTAGTTCAATACATGGATGCAGATTAATTTAGAAAAGTTGCTGCTCTCTGTGTGAATCATGTGAACCAATAAACAGACAGTTAAAGCTGCTTCTTGGCAACATTTTGCTGCTTTTCTTATAGTAAAGGAAGACAAAAGGGAACGCGTGCATTTCACTTTATTCTCCCGCCAAAGACAAATGGTGTTTGAAGCACATAATTAAAGTCCACTCCTCTTTTTCATATTCGGCATGGCTAAATTACGTATTGATCAATCCTTTGCAATTATAAGTCATCGGATGACGCCCCAAAGAAAGCGCTTAAGTATTCAAACTGATTTCAGAATTCCCTCGTTGTTGAAAATGGGGCGATCCATCTTGACACATGCTAAATTGGCTTGTCTCCATTATGTGGTGCATCTACAAAACAATACAATTGATTAATTGTGTAATTATAGCCACTTCTATCTCACCGCAATGAATCAGCTTAAAGCATGCAAAGGATGCTCTTGAAATGGAGCACCTCAACCTGGAAGATATCAAAACCTCCCAGCAACGTTTATAATGAATATCAGCGACGTAGCGAAGGACCGGAGCTCCTCGTAGCTTTCGCAGGTGGAGGTTTGTCTCTTTTACTGCTTTGTAAGTTGCTCAAGAAATCGTAAAAAAAAAAAAAAAAGACAAACAGCCGCTGCAGCGATAGTGAGTTTGCGTGAAGTTACACAACGGGAAAATTTCAAAGAAAAAACATTGTGTTTTCATGGGTATACGTACATAAACACACGATATATACGGTGAAGCAATATCACACTGAGCGCAACGCTGTCGTGCCAATAATGACGTTAAAGCACACCCTCGAGTGGAATACTGCGATTATACAACAAGTCAAAATGTGTTCATATTGTAGAGCAATTTTAGAGCGTGATCCCCGTTTCCATGGCAGCACGCCACGGGGTATGACTAACAACTGGAAAACAATCAGCAACGTCAGTAGACCCTTATATAACGTACGCAATGTGCAATACTCCAGGACGTAGTCCGACCCTTAGCAACCACCAAGCAACCGAGAGGATTTCTAGTCTCCAACTGAATAAATACAGAACATAGAAACACTAAACTGCTCAGCTAGCTCAGTCTGGTTGGAACTAAGATATCTGATGAACTGAGATATCTGATGAACAAAGATATCTGATGAACAGAGATATCTGATGAACAGAGATATCTGATGAACAAAGATATCCATGGACTCGTGTTTTTCAAATTTTAGCACCGTGTCGTGTGTTAAAACCAAACCGGTCCAGCTAGCCGCCGCTAGGATTGTAAGTGCGTGACTATCCGTGGTGTTACGGTACGGGTGCTCGGAGCGACTAAAAAGGACCAAAAGAGACCCGACTTCACCAAGTGGGTCATTTAATAGACCTATAAAAAGTAGAAACTACATTATATTACATATTATATGAAACTCTATTCTAATTCTATATTCCCATTGTGGAGGTGGAGTGATATTTCTAGTGATGAGCAGGATGTAATGTCATGATGATTTGGATACTGGTTGAATAATATATATTTATAAATAGTTGAAATTGAGGTTTGAAGGGACTCATAAATGCGTGAATCACCACGGATGGTTCAGTAGAAGTGTCGTGTTAAGATCCGCTGAGTCCGGACTGGTCTTGCATTTTTCTCCCCACCGTGTTCAATCAGCGGCTCAGGGGAGAGAATTGACACTCGTGCCTGGACATGATGGATGCAATCAGCCCTGATCATTAATCAGTCTTACTGCATTATGTAAAAAAAAAAAAAAAAAAAAAGTATGAAATAAGCAGCTGGTTATAAACAACAAAAGAAATCATTTAATTCATGAAAGGACGTGAAGGACTCTCAAAGAACCGAAGACAGAAAAGTACATTGAATTATTGAAATCATTTCTGAGAACCAATCGTGTTTTTCACATGATTGAACATAGGAATACTTGAAATTACTTCCAGTACTGAGATGCATTGTGTGCAACACAATACCATGTTTTTCTAACTGTTCCAGTTTTCCGAATACAAAGAAAAGAACACACTGATGCTTTATGGTCAAAACTCCTGCTATGAGCCTCCACATTACAAATGGTTGTGATTAAAGAGAAAATGTTTATTAAAAAAATTACCTCGTCAAAAAAAATTTAAAAAGATTTTCAACATAACCACCAAAATAATCAAAACCACCTGCCGTGATTTATTTCCAAAACATTAATAAGTACTTACTGTTTCTCTTCCCATGGGAAATAAATCACTTTCCTGGGTCTGTATGAGATAATTTTTAACTTTTCTGTTAACTTTACATGTCTGGTTCAGTTCTCTTATTAATGCACATATAGATTTATTAATCTCGTGTTTCCTGCCTTGGTCTCCACTTACTGCAAAGTATTTTTTCAGACCTGTTGCTAGCATCAAATTCAAAATAAGCACGTATTTTTCATAAAACAATAACATTTCTCAGTTTTAACATTTGAGTGTTGTCTTTGGTCTTTTTGCAATTAAATATTCGTTTACATGATTTGCGTAGAAAAGTCAAACGCATTCTGTTTTTATTTACATTTTACACAGCGTACCAACTTTTTCGGAATCGGGGTTATATTTATTTAATATGTATTTAGCCTGTCTGAGAGAACGACACTATCAACGTTGATGGATTAACGGGTGGATGATCTCCGCTCGCTCCCACCACCTGTGTCAGTGCTGCAGAGCCGGAGCTCCGGCCACAGTGAGACACACAGAGATCAGAGGACCGAAACACAGCAGAGGTGGAGCTCCGCCCACAGTGAGACACACAGCGATCAGAGGACACAAACACAGCAGAGACTCTCACACTGAGCTGGAAACAAACGGCTGCTCAGATATGAGCAAAATAGCATAAATGCAATATTTTCAGCTGCAACAGAGTTGCTGTCACTGAGTGAACGGTGCGACTTCAAAATAAAAGCCTTCCAGTTTCATACTAGGTTTATACTTAGACATGCGTTTCTTTCAAGAGGGTCGGGGGTTCCAATCGAAGGGAAACACTAGATTTTATTAGTTAAATCTTAGAAACATTTATTTGACCGTTTTTAAACCAGTTTGACCACACAGGAGCTGCGTGCACTGCAGTCGGTATTTAGTGAACGTCTGTGACTGTAGATGCAGAAAACATAAAGAAATGCATCCAGTGAAAATCATGCACATGCTGTTGAACTGAAGCTGTCGAGATATAAAACGTGTGCGTGGTGCGTATCAGTTTGTTATTGCTCACATAAAAAGAAGCGGATTCAACTGGTTTGTGAATAAATGTCACTTAACATGAGGAGCTTTGATTTGGTCAAAGAAAGAGACCACTTCAATTCCAGTGATTGTAATTGTGTTACTTCATTTGAAAAGGTCAATTGTGACATTAGTAGTAACGGATGTGTGACTTTCTAACTACCAACACCCTTGAAGAATAAAAAAAAAAGTGGGTTATCAGAAGTATGATAAAAAAGTATGAAAGCATCTGTTTCCTGGATGAAAGTAAAGGAAGGCAAAGTCGTGTTTTTTTTGTTTTCCCTGATTAAAGGACATCCCAACAGCAGCCCCGCAGATTGATGTGCGATACCTTTACTGAATTTGGATGAACTCCAGGAAGAGTTCATCCGTTCTCTGAAGTTTTTTCTTTCTTTTTTTTAAAGGTCAACAGATCCGCCGCTTCTTTAGCTTCCACTATCAGGACTGAAGGGACATTTCTTTGGCTAATGGACAGCTGTAGGACGCGGCCGTTTGGACTCGGCTCTGATAAACCGCAAGATGGATAGCGGTGTCAGTCGGGCATGAATGGGCCCCAGTGTGCACCTCGGCAGTCTTCTTGCAGAGAAGGCATGCATCAGCAGCTATAAGCCTCCCCCCCACTCCTCCTCCCCACACACACACACACCCACACCCACACACACACACACACACACACACGCCAGCATCACAGCGCCTAAGGTCACCAGCTTCACACTCTGAGTGTGCACGTAACGACTCCTTCGCGATCTGCTGTGGCTCTGATTGTACATTCCTCAGACTAAAGCGCTCCGGGCTATATTATTATTATTTTTTTCATTTATACCCCCCAAAAAAAACAAAAAACATTCAGTCAGTCAGAGCTCCAAAAGTGTGAGGCCGAAGTGAACGAACGCGGGGCCGACGGATCAGCCGTCCAAGTTCACTTCGTGTCTGCAGCGATGCCGACAGGCTAACCAACTAGTTCCGAGGCTAACTGTTAGCTGCGAGCTTTTCATTGCGCTGGCTCAGCGTAAATAATAAATATCGATTTAGGAATCGGCGGATGGATTTAAACAACTGTAAAATAAAGAATCCCAATACTTAAGAGTTTGAGACATATTGTGTTCTCATCTTTGATCTTATTTAGATTTTATATTGAGAAGCAAAAGGACTAATTTTCTGCCCTTTTAGTGCAACAGACTTACAGTCGTTTAGATTCAAATAAAATCAGAGCTGTTCTCTGCTGTGAGTGAACGGTTGTTACAAATATAAATATTCCAGCTTTGTTCAGGCCGTTTTTAAAATTTTTTTTTAATCAAAATCCATGTTTTGTACGTTTTGTGGTTCGGTTTGTGAACGCAGCTTCATTTTGTTTCAGTTGTATTTTTTTTTTTTAAGTGGTCTCAGAAATAGAGACATGAACGCTTGTTTACACAGAAAACGCGTATTCACGTTTGATGCTCGATCCCTTTCTGACACCTTTTTTTGGGGGTTTAAATTTGCTCACAGTTGGACCACAGCTGCTCGGGTCCGTGGACGTTCACGGCCCCCAGAGAGACGACTCGAGGACCTCCCTGATACCTCTGCCCACACTGCAACAAATTCCGCTCATCTAGACTTGAAATATCTAATTATATCTCCTCAGAGGATGAACCCTTCCCTTAAGGGTCACACTTTGAACAGAGGGTGTCATGAATCTGTCCTCAACTCCAAGACCACACTTTTATTTGAAACTTTTAGCTGAGTTATTAAAAGGTCCATTAAAAACAAGCTTCTCAAACTTTGCACTCAGACCATTTGGGATTTTGCTCATCGCGGTCGACACGCTGCTCGTTAAATAACCTTTCTGAAGATACCTTCACCGCTGATGACATGTTCGGTGTCTGAGCAGCTTGTTGTACACTTACAGGCACGTTGATTGTACTTCTTCTGCACCTGGCTGCCTTTCATATATCGGGCCGACATTTCAGAATCATAATAATGCCGTGCGCGCTGGGCGGCAACGGACCTATATAAGAAAACTGGGGACGATTCAGCTGCTTGTTCGGTACATTGTGTATCACCATTACTGAATAAGATGCATTCATTAGGACAAACATTGGTGCTCCTCTGTCTACAGCAGGCTGGGACGGAAGCAGATAATTATCTCCTATCCAGATCATTCTGACCGCTGGAGACGGTTAATGAGCTCATCACGCTCTGCCCCCACATCCAGCTCACACTGACCCTGAACCAGACTGATTGCCGAGGGTTTACACAGTATTACTATTGATTTGATGTTTTTGTTACATTAAAACAGCCAAGGCGCAGTTTATAATGTTGAGAATATGTGATTGTATATTCTCACAGCTATGCAGAAGAAGCTGTGGATGTGTATTTTCTGATCCTTTTCCTCTTCTTCAGGATCAGCGTAGACAGCTTCAGCTGCGTATTTAATGTGAAAAGTTCACTGTTAATATTTATAAAGCAGTTTTTCTGTCGAGTACGGTCCCCGTCATTACAAACAGTTTGAGTTGAAGCCACAGCGCTGCCTGGAGTCCTGCAGTCTTTAAAAGTACAATCTTGGCAGTCGCTCTGTTTTCATCTGCCAAAATTGTCACTTACAGACAAAAAAGTCATTTGCTCTTCATCGTGCCGACTTTCCATGTTTACTTGCAAAATAGTAGCATTTTTTAAGGAAACGATTTAAAGATGAAGATGTCTGGCTGTTAACCATGAAGATATGTCAAATACAGAACGCGGCGTCCCTTTTCAGAGGCCGTAAACGAAGCCGCAGAAACACTGCCAATTGTGGAAACTGGGGCAGAACTTATTGAGCCTCAGAAGTTAAGCTCTGATAAAATGTTTCCAAATGACTTGGTTTGTTTTGCTGTTTTTCTGTCTGTGAAATTAGCTTGTGATGATAGTGTCATCCAATTACCCAGGAAGTTTACAAGCAGGGCATCCCGGGAGTATTTTTTTTTTTTTTTTTTTTTTTAATGAACTGAGCTCATTGGCTGTCCGGGTGCAACCTCTGAGCTGACCGTCGTGGGATGCTGGCTCGACATCATCCACAGAGAGAAACTCGGTTTCGGTAATTAATTTACCACAGCTTCAAAAGGAGATGTGAAAGAGCCCCGTGGAGTTGTGGAATCGCTGTGCTTCTTTAGCTATTCAGCCCTCTGCGGCGCTGCATCAGTGGAGTTTGTCTTTGCCAAGGAGCCGGTCATGGCTCTGAGTGGGTTTGGCCCTGTGGGGGCAGATAATCGCCCCCTCTGGTATCATGCCACGCACAGCTGGAGCCCGTCATCGGCCCCTCTCCTCTCCTCCGTTGTACTCTGCGGCTTGTTTTTAGCTTGTCGGCCAGTGGCGACAACAGATGGTGGAGCAGAAACTGGCAGCTCTCAGACTCTGTAGACGCTGTGGAAAAAAATGCTGAAATGACACCATTCACTCGGTGGAAGAATGAGTCAGGATGCTGCAGCCGGCCCAGAAAGTCTCTGATGGACCAATCCATACCTCATAAAGAGGCCTGTTACAATTATTACATAATCCCCTGATTGCAGTGTGAACTAATCACGATTATTTTGCATCATCATTATAATATTCGGTTTAATTCATCTGCATAAAAACCGCTGGCTGAAACTGAAGTATCAGATTTTGGTAGTAACCATCTTGATATATTGCAGCCAGAAGTGACCATATATGGATGAGCTGGAAGAGGAGCCAGGAGTGAATTTGACTGATCTGATTGGGAACCCGAGGACACTATGCCCCGTCCACTCATAGCGAACACCTCACTGCACCATAGGTCTGTCAATCAAACAGACACGCCCCTAAAACCACAGCTTTTTGCAGCATGTTTTCTCATTAATTAGAAAACATTTACTGACTTCTATTTCATGAGAGAAGTTGAATAAGAGTCCATGGAGCCGGAGGTTTCTTGCCCCCTAGTGGTCATCGGTGGTATTGCGGTTGAAGACACTTCTGCATCGACCAAATTTTTCAGTGTTTTATAGAATATTTTTCCGCTGTGGCTTTAAGGCACGCTAGTGGTGAATTAGCGCCACCTGTTTATCTTGAGGCGCTTAACTTATAATATTTAACCAACTGCATTTGTTGTTGGAGGTTTCTTCCTGTTAAAAGAACATTTTTCCTTCCCACTGTTGGAGGTTTTCTCTCTTAGCTTACGGAGGAATTGAGTTCTTGGGTTTTTCTGTGTGATGCTGTAAAGTTCTGTTGTGAAGACTTTACTGTGTTAACTACCTTGAGATAACCTGTGTTGTGATTTGGCGCTAGATAAATAAAGTTGACTTTTGCACCGTGTCATGAAAACAGCACTTCATACAGAGACGGCTGCACAGCTGAGAGGCAAAACAGGAGGAAGTAGTTTCAATATTATTCTGTTCAGATGACCATCGGACGATCCTGCAAACAAACCGCGGTGAACTCGATGGAACACAGTAATTGTTTTCCTTCTTGAACCTAAAAGATCATTAATATTAACTAGCATTAACATTAGCCTTGTAGTAGTCATAGAAGTTCATGTTGTTATTTAATGAAGGTTATCTGAATCATTTGGAAGAGTCCTTGGAGGAACGTTGAATATTCATGCAGAAATTCACGGCTGTCCGTCCAGTAGCTGTTTGGCGTATGAGCTGCCTGCAGAACAATAACAGGGTGAACTTTAGTTCAGAAACAAAGCTTAACCAAAACACCCCGAAAAAAAAAGAAAGAAAGAAAGAAAGAAAAGAAAAAGCAGCGAGGATCAAAACAACCTGAGATCCTATTTTTGTGGAGATCTGAGGTCTGTGAGCCGCTGCAGGCAGATGCAGCAGTAACTGAAAGGCTGAAAAGGAAAGGGGAGGCATGCTGTGACTGGTTAAGAAGATGATGTTCAACCTGAAACACATCTCTGGACTGGGGAGGTGAGGTCACGACTGAGGAGTGTGTGTTTGGACTCGTCGATGACGAGGTGTCTGTGGCTTCCTTCCCAACGGAGAGCGTTTCAGAGGCGTCCTGCCTGCCTGGTCGTGAGTCTAGTACGTTCTTACATTTGTCGTTCTGGAATAAAATGACAAACACGATTTACGATAAATGTTCGGTACGTCATTTCGCTGCTTCAGAAGAAAATTCCTCTGCTGCACCACATCAGCTCCGATCAGTTGGTGCAGCCCTGATCAGTCAGGGAGGACACTTCAGAGTCCGACAGGAATCAGATGGGTTTTATCAGCTCACTTCATCATCAACGATCAACCTGACAGAGAAGATGACGTCGCCTTCAAAAACCACACCGACCACTGTCACATTGTTCCAGTTTCTGATCGTTTTCCTTGTAGCATCGGTGCGCGGTCCTGCGCGCTGCATGCAGTCCTCAACGGGCGGGCAGAACTCGGCACGACATCCTAACTGCCCATTTCCACTGCTCTGCATCACATGGTGTAACGCTGCCTTGCTATTGGGCGAGGGAGAGAGGAGGAGCGCTTGTTTTGATGCAGCTGATGTCCCGAACTGAAATGCAGTAGAATCGTTGGTATTTAGAAATGAGATTTTAATACGAATAATTGTGCAGCTAAACTTAGACATCTTTTACTTTAAATGTGTTTCCATGAAAATGTAGATGACCGATCACCTGTTATTTTTTCATTTGACAAACTACAACTAGAGCATCTTTAGTCAATATGTCTTTTAAAAGCATCATTGTTTATAATGTTTTATTGAGTACAACACATAATGTTCAGAGGTGAACACATTCCAGGGCTTTAAAGTGAAGTACCTGAATGTCACACGTAACCCAACACACTCCTGGCACTCTCCTGTGAAATCAATTAACAAGGTCATCTATAATGTAAAAGCATTGATTTGCAGCTGCAGCTTCACTACTCGTTAAAAGAATTTCAGTTGCTGTGCATAGAGAAAACTCAGTACTGTGTCGGGTTTCTCTCTCTAGTACTTCAGAGTGTAAATAAAGCTGAACCACGGGGGGTGAGGATCGGGAGGCTGGGATACGTTATTCCTTCGGTCATTTTGTAAATTAAAGGACCTTTAACAACATTGACTGCTCAGACGCAGCTGATGACGAGGGCGTTCGAAGTGTTAACAGCTTCAAGAACTGGTGAAAAACAGCCCGTCTCTCTTTTTCCCTGACAAAACAAGACATGTAGCTGTTTTACAACCAAACAAACCACCCTCAGCTGGAGTCGAAGTGAAGTGGACCGAGTGAATCTCTGACCGGATGCATGTGGTGCACATTTTCCCGTGTTTTGCAGTGTTCTGATTTAATGGATGTTCCCGGTGTGTCGTTGCAGGATGCAGAACATCCATTACCATTATGAAAACGCGTGGCAATGAATGATGAAGACGATGGTACAGCCGGTTTACATATTTCTAAGCTCTTTAACAAAAACCATTAGGCTCCATTTACATGTTTACAGCAGAAATAAACATGTTTACTGCAGCAATAAACATGTTTACAGCAGAAATAAACATGTTTACAGCAGAAATAAACGTGTTTACAACATGAATAAATGTGTTTACAGCAGAAATAAACATGTTTACAACATAAATAAACATATTTACAGCATAAATAAACATGTTTACAGTATAAATAAACGTGTTTACAACAGAAATAAACATGTTTACTGCAGCAATAAACATGTTTACAGCAGCAATAAACATGTTTACAGCAGAAATAAATGTGTTTACAGCAGAAATAAACATGTTTACAGCAGAAATAAACGTGTTTACAACATGAATAAATGTGTTTACAGCAGAAATAAACATGTTTACAACATAAATAAACATATTTACAGCATAAATAAACATGTTTACAGTATAAATAAATGTGTTTACAACAGAAATAAACATGTTTACAGCAGAAATAAACATGTTTCCAACAGAAATAAACATGTTCACAGCAGAAATAAACATGTTTAAAACCTGGTACAAGAAGCGCTTCTGGTCCTTGTAGCCAATTTCCCTGTTCACGACAACTGTACGATTTTTAATTTTTTTTTTTTTTTTTTTTTATAGAACTCACTGTTTTAATTGTATTAAGGCTAAAAAGTTCTGCAGAATTAGGGGGCGGGGCTGCTTTGAGTGACAGGTGGGTGGCGTCACAGTTGACAAGCTGCAACCGGGCTTCATCCGGCCGGTCTCAGTCTCCACCCACACACCAGAGACGACCAGAGACACCTGGAACTTTTGAAGGAGTTTTAAAACCACTCCACCACAGGAAACCTGTAGAGGACGTCACCGAGGCTGTCGTCAGTATGTTAGCTAACAGGCAAGGTGCGTCGTACTCGTTCTGAAGCCATCGAGAACACATTTACTCACTGAAGTAACAGGGATGGATGTCCTCATACTTTTGGCCAGACAGTTGTACATTTTGAAATCTACACACGGTTTATATATCATTTGATAGGCCTTAAAAAAAAATAAAAAAATAAAAAAAAAACACCCCACTTGGTGCATTATTGGGCGTGTGAATGGCTGCGGTGTATTCATAGCTGTACGCAAGCTGTGATGGGATCCACAGAGGCCCCCTCTCTCCGCCTGTAAGTGGATTTTCTGTGCGCTCCATTTTTGCGAGGATTGTTTATTGGCAGCACTCACCGTCTCAGCAGTTCCAGCTGTGATAGATGAGCCAGGTGGCACACTCCATCCCCCGGCCGAGGAACAGGAGAGAGGGAGAACTGCTGCTCCATCACTTCCCCTGACCTTACATGCCTGATTATGCTGCTGCAGATCCCTGCCTGCTATTACGCTAACAAAGCAGCTTCATTTGCATAAATGCACTTAATGTGACCACGTTCTCCCGTCAACGTACGGCAAAGCACGGCGCGTCCTGCTTCCGCAGAGCCGCTTTGATTGGCCGAGGGTCTGATCTTTTGCTTCGTGCCCTAAATAGCCGAGGACGTGTGCAGGATCCTCGATGTGCGATCAGAAACGTCAACGCCGGCTCCGAGATGTGATTAAGATGAAGAACTTGAGAGAGGCGTCTTGGATGACAAAGTGGTCCTCTGCTGCTGCTGACTGGCTGCCGGTGAGAGCCCCGGCCAGGGGGGATCAGATAACTGCAGGGAGGAGAGAGCCTGCCAATCAGCAGCAGCCGCAGACGTTCCTTTGTTCTGCAGGGCTGTGATACTAAAGAGCAGGAGGAAGAGGAGGATGAAGGAGACAGCAATCAGTCAGCCACAGTAGAGCTGAGCTTATAGAATATCTGCTTCATGAATGTAATCATGACGCCTGCCTTCTTCTTCTACTCGCTGACGATTAAACACAAGTTAAAATCAGGACCGTGACGGGTTCATCTCTCAAAGTCAGAAGGTCAGAAGGAAGAGATTTAAAGTCTGAGGAGAACTTTATGAGTGCGACCAGGCAGGTTTTTATTTATTATTTACAACGTGGGCAGTCGTGAATGCTGTTGCTAGGCAACGGCTACATGGACGGCATCTAGAAGCCACAGAGGCTAACGATTTATCAAGCTAGCCGGAAGTTAACTTAATCCAGGAAATACAAAGACGATGAGGTCGCTGGGTAAAACAACATTTTCCTCAGACATTTGTAATTTTTTTGTTATTGTGTGCGATTTTTAGGACTTAATCTTAATATATTTTTGGAGCCAACCTCTAGTGGCACTCGGTGGTATTGCAGCTTAAGACACTTCTGCATCTGAACCATTTTTCAGACCCGGAAGCTACGAACACTTTTATAAACAGTCTGTGCTTGTGAGGCAGATTTCTTTACTTAATTCTCCCCAAAACATTGTTCAGGTGTGTGTCGTACTACACACACACACTCCTACCAGTGGTTTCACATTATTCCACCGAGACAGAGGAGAAGAAAACAACTGAAAATGGATGCCAGACTTTTTACATTTCAAAACATCTAAAAGAAAAAAAAAACCAACAGGTTCGCAAAGACTCACTGTTGCCATTTCTTCCTAAAATTTTTGGACTGTTCACAATCGGGGTTATTAAAATTCATTAGACTCAGCAGGAATGACCAAATATGTCACATTTCAAAAACAGCCACACATCAACGAGCAGGTAAAAGCTAAAAGCAGGCAAACAGAGGCAGGGAGGGGAGTAGGCTGCCAGGATGACTACAAACACTGGAAGGCCGGCGGGCGGTGCGGTGAACGAGCGGGCGGGCGGGTGGAGGGGGGGGGGTGGGGTATACTGCAGGAGCCAATTAGGGAAATGGATGCAGGTGAGTGGAGAGGAGGGGGAACGTCAGCCGATTAACTAGCAGGAAAAGAGGCCAGGTGGGAGTTGACGAAATGACACCAGAGTCAGCAAAGGGGAACAAACACAACCAGAAAGAATTAACGGAAGAATGACAGAAAGGCAAATTGTTTATTTCATATCCGAGCGGTGAGGTCTGACTAATCTGTGCAGCTGAATCCGGGCTCATTATGCAGGTTATTTTCGGGAGACAACACGCAGGGACTGATATTTAGCATTCTGGTGTTGATGGGATGAAGAACACGGGCCTCTTCTTCACACCTTCCACACCCGCCGCTAAACGCTCAGGAGCTCGGAGCCAAAACGGTCTCTGTTGGAAACGGTACTGGCACCGAACACCGAGTTCCTCCCGAGCAGATGGTTGAACTTTCCACAAAATTTCACTAAAGACCCGTTTGGTGTTTTTTTTTGTCGTGTTTTACCACCGAAACCACCGAACGGGACCAAAAACAACAAAACACAAGATAATATGGAACAATTTAAATCCCTGAGAGGTTCTTTTAAGTGTGACACGGTTACGTGATGATCACAGGTGGTAGATGGTAGAAGATGGGACTACAAGCTTCATCTGCATGTTAATTGAGCTTTTAATTGGTTCCATCATGTTTAACCCTCTCATGCATGAATTTAAAATATATATATATATATTTTTTTTTACATTTATATTTTCAGCGTACATTAATCTGCTCCGGGACTCAACAGGCTCTGTGATACTGAGTCACATGACCAGACGTGTTAACCCCATGTGGTGCGGAGCTGCAGCCGGAGATGAAGAGGAGTCCTGCTGAGCCAAACAGCTAGAAATCAAAACTCAAGTTAATCACTGAGAAAAATACCGCCGATCATATCTTTACAGAACACATTTACCTCCATAGTAAATCAAAAAAAGAAGCGCTGTTTACTGATGATGATGAAGAAGATAAAACCCTCCGTGATCAAGTCTCTGCAGGGTCGGTGTCACACTCTGAGTAATTCATTGAAATCTTGTCGATAAACATACCTCCCCATCACTAATGACGGTCCGGTCCAGGCTGCGACGGTGAGCCGAACAACTGAAGCTGCACTAATGGCCAACAAAAGGGTTTAATTTCCCCGTTGCAGACCCTCTCAGTGCAGAGCAGCTGATCGGCCTCTGAGGAGGAAAAACCGTCACAATAACACTACTCAAAATAAGATTAGAGTGCACTTTCACTTTCTCAGAAGTTTCTCAGTACAGATTCTCCCTGTTTGTTTGGATCAAAGAGTTTCAGAGACTGTTTCCTATAACAACCGAAACCTGCACCTTCCACTTCAAAGTTGCTCGTTGTGCAGCGACGCAACCGCTGGCAGCGCTGCCGCCACGCTGTGAACGCTCCCTGGAAATCTCGTTTCTGTGAGTGCGTCACGCTCCGTCTGTGATGCGAGCTGGATCTCCTCCGCCGAGTCCAAAACGACAAGTCTTCAGCTTCAACTTTGTTTCAGGAAACAGAGAGAAGTCTCAGGGAGACATGTCCACTGATAAGAGGGGGGGAGATACGATTATGATTATGTTTTCAACACGCTGGGAACCTGTTAAGATAAGATAAGACTTTATTGATCACACAGTGGGGACATTTTTTTTGGTCATTTTTGTTGTTGGAGAACCCTGTTGTCATGGCAACACAGTTCAGGTGGTTCAAAGTGAACGTTTTCCCCTCAGACGCCTCAGGAGGTCCCAGTGGAACTCAGTGTTGACAGTCTGACTTTGGGGGACGAATTCACGGGGACACAAAGAAAACCCACCTGGTGTCTCCTGACGTGACGCGCCTTCCTTTTCTGGTCTCTGATAGTGAAGCTCCGCCCCCTCTTGAAACGTTGAATGTACCTCAGAAACACCTCGCCCGGCTCGTCGCTTCATCGCCGTAGACTTTCTGATGCATTTCAAGGGTCTCTGTTGACCGTTTACAGAGGTTGACACACAAAAAAGTAGTAGAAATGACTGCATGGGCTCAGGAACACTCAGCTGTGAGCAGGCTTGTTAAAGATTTTCTATTCCCCAAAAATTTGACACCAAAGTCTGATGTTTCTCTGCTCCAGTTTCAGGTCCACGGTGAAATCACAGATGTTCACGTTAACGTGTGGAACTCAATGATGATGTTGAACTCTGAATACTTCCTGCTGCGTGTGCGCATCACTGTGCTGCGTTCAACAGGAACAGACTCTGAACTTTAAAAGCTGACGAAGTACGAGGACGGATTTAAAGGTCCATCATAAAGTTTGTTTATTCTGTTATATTCTGTTTTTATTTGATTTTAATAAATGATTACAGAGATCTGTGGAGGGGACCTTTGGTGGGATGTGATTCATTATATTCTAAATGGTAGACTTTCATTTTGAATAACCTCGTGGCTTTGACTGCTGCTTTGTGCCATTGGACTGAAAATGAAATACTCAGTGTGCTTATCCTTTCAGTGAAAGTCAGAAACATGGTGTCGGGGCTTCGGAGGGTGGAGGCCGCGGTGAAGGACGCTGGCAGCCCGCATAAAAAAAAGCCACTTTTTAATGATCCATCATCTCATGGACGCTGCATAACCTCCACGGCGATGGCTCCCAGACACAAATTCAATCTTTTATTCTCCTTAAACGGACATGTTGAGAGAAAAGTCAGCGTGTTCTGCCATCTGATAAATGTTCAGGTCAATGAAATCATGTAAACTCACACGTGTTGTCTCCTTTTCAATGTTCTTTGTTGTGACGATAAGCTGGCGTGTTTTTGTAATGAATCGCTGACGGGCTGGCGGGCTATCTGATTCTTGTTTGGCCGCTGGAACAATGCGACCGCCGTCCACAGCTCCGGCTCGGCCCACTGTGTTTGAGAAGCGCCCCGATAAAACCGTGTGATGTATCACGGCTGGTTTTGTGTGTGTCAGGTGACAAAGATAACGGCTGCCACATCCTCTCAGAGGACGATGTCCTCGTGCTCACAGATAACAAAGGGATGTTGTCTTTAGCTCCTCGGCCCCATTATAGCAACCCGATCTGAGCCGCTGCTGCTCGGGAGGCTGCGCACACCACTTTTACAGGATCCTAAAAGTCGGAGCACGACGGAGACGCTGCATAATTGCCCTGAATTCTGCGAAATGTTCCGTTAGGCTTCCAGACAACACGTTTCACACCCTCCAACATTAAACAATCTGCAGCAGCCTGACGACCGGCGATAAAAGGACATGAGATAACCGTTCTTTAAATCTTTACCGAGCTCCGCGACGGATTTGGAAGGGACTTTTTTTTCCAGCTGAGAGCGACTTCACGGTGGGAAAACGTTGCTTTAAAGAGAAGAAGCGGGAGGTCTCGTCACAAAAGAAGTTCAGCACCGGTGTTGCTAATGTTGATATCTTTCCATTTAGAAGAAAGAAAAAAAATGAATGGGAATTATTAACAGCTCAATTAGCGAACAAATGTCCACTGGCGATTCGGCGGATGTCTTGAGTGTTACCGTGAAGGTGCACCACGCTGTCATTTTAAAAATTCCTGCACATTTATGCTAATGTCGCCTTTCCCATGAATACAGAAGACAGTGCCGACCCGGGAAACGGGTGATGGATTCATCACAGAATAGATGAGGCAGAACTTCACTCCGGGAGCCCAGAATTAAATCCCAGTCTGAATGTCTGGCTTTCTGTCATTATTTGAAGTGGTATCCCTGGGAGACATTCTGCAATCTCTCCATCTGTCTGCCTTCAGCCTGATGGAGCCTCATTCATTTCTATTTTTTTTTGTACAAGTGTTGATGCAATGCTTGTTGCTGTCTACCATTCTAATTGTGATTAATCTGCGTGAAGCACAAATTGCTTATTTTTCACTCTTATCTCTAATTAAGTGTCTTTACGCCACAAAAAAAAAAGTTAAAAAAAAAAAAAGATCTGAGTCACTGCGGAAGGAAGTAAAACAGTGCTTGAAGAGGAAAAGTAGCTGAGGAATCTCACAGTCATAAACTCTATGTTTGAACCAGGTGAAGAAATACTGCCGAGGAGCAGCTTCATCGCCTTTAACAAGAAAACAAATGATGAAGATTTGATTTGAGGAGAAACACGCGCAACAAAAAAAAAAAAATCCTGCACGGCCAACCGTGCTAACGGGAGGCAAAGAGGCGTAGACGGAGGAAGAAGCCGGCAAGATGTCGGACGCCCACGGCCACAGCTGCTCAGCCCGCGCTCCTCCAGCCAGACGCTCCCCGTTCTTTAAATATCATAGCGATCCTGCCGCTCACACCTCCCACAACACCTTCCACGTCAGCGCCTACTCCTCCAGGAGGTCCGAGGGGGATTCGGCTCGGAGCTGCCGGAACACCTTGTGTGGGTCTGTGAGGTCAAACTCATGCGTTGGTACTTTTTTGGTTGTTGCTGCAAAGCGTATCTGAAATCCAGTTTGGTTCGCATCCGTGTTTTCTTGTTTGTTTCCTCGCTGCTTCATTTCTTGGCAGAAACAGCTGCAGAGCTCAACAAGAGGTCAACGACAAAGATGCTGCACGGCGATGGAATTTAACCGCTGAAGTCTTTTATCCCCCGACGTTCGTTCACTCCTGATGATCCGTCCTTATGGAAACAAGTGGAGACAACAAATATTGACTCGACCGTTGCCGAGCCCCTCCCCCGGGACGGAATCAAGTCTACTCTACTGGAAGAGGCTTCACAACAACGTCTGATGTCTGAAACTGAAATATTTACTGGCATACTCGATGGAGGAGAGTCAGCGTATAGGTCAGCGACTACACCGTGACTGTTGTTCCACGCAACGTTTTACATTTCCAGACGATTTCCGTCTTGTCAATTAAAGTATACGAATGAAAAGCTGTGGTGGAAATCGTGGCGCTCGTCAACCTCAGACGACTGTCTGATGTCTAAAATGTAAATATTTATTGACGATATTTCCTGAGCTCTTTTTTCCTTCGTCATCGTTGATAATGTCACTTAGACAATAAGAAGAGGCGTCACTCTCATCTCTGTGTCCTTTATCATAACAGCTCTTGCATGCAGGAGTAGTTGGCCCTGTCTTTGTCTATAGAAACCTATTGATTAAGGGAAAATCCACAACCACCTCTGAAGTTCCTGTTTGAGTAAACATCTTGAAGCTGCCGTGAATCCTGCTGAATGTGCGTTCAATACAATGCAAGTATCCTCTCACGGCTCTCTGTAGACATTCTTCTGTCTGGGATGAATCACCGTTGGTGTTGCCGGCTCAGAACGACGCCTTCATGTCCACGGCGCATTTATTTATAGAAGTTACATGCGCAAAGAGGACACTGTTCACACATTCTGCTGTGAAATACGTCGGCTAAACACTGAAAACACTGGCGCAGTCAACAATGCAGCTCGGCTGTCTGAAATCACTCGTTTATCACTCCCTCCTCACTGTACAGGGGAGTTGTATGTAGGGCACGATACAGTGAGCTCGTTGGCCAACTGATAAAACACTTTCTGACGCTACATGGATCAATTTGTTGCAACCTAGAGATATGTGGATGTTATAAAGTTCACTTGCAGAAATATACTTTGTACATTGTTTAAGATTATTCTTCGTGCTTGATCCTGTTTTGGTTTGTAGTGGTGCTTGTTTAGATGCTACTTTCCTGATGCATTGTGGGAACTTTGAGTCCACTATGACGTGAACGGAGGAATTCACTATAATATTATTAGATATGTAGACAGCACTACAAAATGGCAAACCCCCCCCCAACATAGTGCACTACATACGGAATATTGAGTGATTTCGGACATGAAAATACAAAATAACTCACATTTTTACAAACTATCCCTTTATTAACTGTTTGCAGGCTGTAATTCTTGTTCTCCGTTTAACTGTGTTTCTGAGGGACTCACTGTGGGGAGTCAGGCCCTAAATGCAGTTTGTCATATGAAATAAACAAGACCTTCCCTGAAAGAGACGTTGTCTGGATGGCAGTATATGTTGCTCCAAGACCTAGATATCATTCAGCATTAATGGTTCCTTCCAGATGTACAAGCTACCCATGCCATGTGCATTAATACATGCCTGTACCATCACAAATTCTGGCTTTTGAACTGAGTGCTAATAACAAGCTGGATGGTCCCTCTCCTCTTTAACCTGGAGGACACAGCATCCATGATTTCCCCCAAAAATTCTCAGATTGTGATCCATCAGACCACAGGACAGTTTTCCACTTCACCTCCGTCCATCTTCAATGATCTCGGGTCCAGAGGAGGCGGCGGTGTTTCTGGATCATGTTTCTACCTGGTTTCTTCTTTGGAGAGTTTTAACCTGCATTTGTGGACGCAGCGATGAACTGTGTTCACAGACGACGGTTTTCACAAATGTTTCTGAGCCCACGCAGTGATTTCCACTCCAGAATAGTATCTGTTTTTAATGCAGTGCTGCCTGAGGGCCCGAAGATCACCACCATCAAATATTGGTTTACAGCCTTGTCCCTTGTGTTCAGAGATTTCTCCAGATTCTCTGAATCTTTTAATGATATTATGAACCGTAGATGATGAAATCCACTAATTCTTTGTAGTTTTATGTTGAGGAACATTATTCTTAAGATTGTTGCACTATTGGGGCCCCCACAGTTAAAAATGCACTACCTACATCATTATTTTTTAAGTAAATATGGATTTATTATAAAACTTTGTTTATCATTTCGCAGAATATTTGGAAACTTCACCAAAAAAAAGACAAACAAGAAGAGACACGAGGTTTTGGCAGCTCCTCCGTTCAGTTTTTAAAAACATTTCTTCTAACAGATTGAAGTCACATTATTTACGAAAATGATATATATATTCAGTTAAAGCGGGTCGAGCAGATTCGCAGTTACAGTTTTTGAGAAACTAATAAATAGACTCTTGTCTCCACCATCAGTTACGCACAGTGGGGGTGAGGTATTAACCCCTTAAAGGCCGCACTGTTTTCAAACCCAGCATCAGAGCTGAAAAATAAAGGTGTTAAAAATGGACATTCAATAATGTGGATGTAATTAAGGTCACAGTAATTGGTGATGCTTCCTAGGAGCCAAATTATCACCCATTTAGCTGAAATTGCTATTTTGTGTTTCACATACTTTCTGTAAATGACTGTATCATCTCCTTACAGCTCTGCAGAGGTTCAGTTCACACTTTTAATTATGAGTACAATCCACAGATGATTCCAAGTTCGTGGTTAAAGAAAGAGTCATCCATGTTATATACAGAGAAAAAAAACTTAATTTCCCCCCCCCCCCCCCCCCCCCGTATAATATATTTAGAAAAGCATGACATGTTAAATTGACCCATACGGAAGGGAGGCTCTCTATGTCTAACACAAGGATGAGCGCGCGATCAGTCAGTTGAAGAAAGGAGGTTGTCGGCTTCCATTTCATCTGCCATATTTACCACTTAATCCACTGAGGGCACTTAGAGAGGCTATTAGGAGCTCAGTGCAGTCATGTACTTTCTGTGCTGGAGTGAAAGTTGCAATTACTAATCCAATTTAGCGGCAGACGAGTCATGTGCTGTGTGTGCGTGTTAATCTGGGTCCTGCAGCTGCCTGCTCTTGATGCCTATGAAAGGGTTCCTTCACACACATCACAAACAACACGTGTCCTCAGTAACGCCCGTCAGCTCAGGTCATTTCAGTCAGTAAAAGGACATTTGTAAAAAAAAAAAAACGACATCAGCAGCCTCTTTACTTCTGCTAATCCTCAAACCTGACTTTGAAGACTTTGTTTTTACTGGAACTATGTTTTATTGCAGAAGCAGCTTCTCAACGTTCACCTCTCTGTTTTCCATTAAGGGATTTCACTGCTTTTGTTCATTTCACACAGATTTTCATCAAACCAAGAAAAGAAAAAAGAAAAAGAGCGCTGAATGTACCTTGGATCAAAGATTTAATTAAAATGGAAATAAATCTGACAGGGAAAGGGAAGATATAAAACACTCTAAACACCAGTTTGTGATGGATTTAAAAAATATTGAAATGTCTTTCAAGGTTATGGACTGAAACCATAGACTGTTTGACAAAGGGGCAATAATAGACGTCACAGACTGTGATGCAGGATGATGATGTTCGAATCCAGGAGGCGACAATGTTGTTGTTGTTGTTTTTTGTTTTCTAACCCCAACCATGTGTTTTAAGCTGTACGTTTCATTTTCCTGTAAATCACATGACTGTATGCAATAGGTTTTATTTCGGGAAACGTGCAACTTTCACGCCTAGATAGCAAAAAGCGTGGTTATTTCACATTTTTCCGTGATACCAGGTTCAATATTGATAATAGGGAGTAAAGAAATATCAATATATTGGCAGAAATGTGGTTTTCAAACACTTGTAATGGACGCAGGATATTTGAGTGATAAATGTTATCGTTCAAAATGACATCAGAGCACTGAAATGGCAAACTTCACTGGAGAATATAAATAACTAGAAATTGTTCTATTTGTGTTTTTATATGTGTGTTTTTCTTTATAATTTCTTTATAATTCTAATATTAAAAAAAACTAAGACTTTTCATGCCAACACATCAGAGTTTTGATGTGTTTTGCAGTTGGAGGATGTAATTAAACGTGCAGCTCTTAATTACAGATTAATTAGGGACTCTTGTGTCTGAGCACCCTGAAGGTACTCAAAATATTTGTTTGGTTGCTGATATGATAAAACAGTGGACGTAACATTAAACTGCTGTTGGACTGTTTTAGTAGGAATAAATGAGCCGTGGAGTTTCCGGATCACGTTTAAATTTGCATGTAGATAGAGTGGGTGTTGATTCCCAACAAGTTGTGCATCACATGAGCATAATGACTAATAAATGACCGGGGTCAATGAAGAACTTCATCCGCCCATTACCGTTAAACAACTAATATTTGCCTCTCTGTGCTGAGCATCATGAAACGTGGCTGCAGCTTCCTGCAAGCTCGTGTTGCTAGGCAACAGCCAGCCAAACAGTAATGAGTGCTTTCTCCTGGACCAGAGGGTTTTCTTTGTTTCACGCTTTTTTATTTGGTGCAATGTGACAGTGAAAAGGGACAAAAAATAACATCGAACACTGGTACAACAAAATGTACTGATAACAGGAGGAAGCCTGACACAAAACAAAGCTATTACATGAGAGGTCACGTGAATACACACACACACACACACACACACACACACACATATATGTGTGTGTGTGTGTATTTATCCAGCCCCACCACACTTTTTTCCATCTTTTCTTTTCAGTCTATCAGACTGTGATACAAAAAAATAAAATTTAAAAAAAAAAAGTATCTTTGGACATGCAAAGTTAAGCCAATGCAGGAAGTCCCCAAATCTCCAATAGACTCCCATTCAATAGCATGAAGTTCTCTCCTGAAATACAAAGAAAATAATTGCAGTATTCATTAGATATTAGTACTCAAACACAGCTATGGTTGGGGGCATGTCCTCAAAATGTATTCATATTGTGGGGCAATTTGCTCTCAAGATATAAAACGTTTCGTTAGTACGATCTCCGTTTCCATGGCAACACATGGGCAAGGCAAGGCACATTTATTTGTATAGCACATTTCAACAACAAGGCAATTCAAAGTGCTTCACATAAAACCATTAAAAGCATCAAAGCATGAGGCAAAAGAAAAGGACATTTAAAAATGAATTAAGAACAGTAATTAAAACATTAAAAACAGTCATTAAAAACATTAAGCAAGCTAAAAAATAAGATAAAAGTTATAGTACAGTTTAAGACATCCTCAGATCTGGTTCAGTGAAAGGCAGCAGCAAACAGAAATGACTAACAACTGGAAAACAATCAGTCGCGTCAGCAGACTCTTATGTATCGCATGCAATGTTCACTACTCCAGGAAGTAGTCCGACCCTTATCAACCACCTAGTAACAGAGAGGATTTCTAATAAATACAGAACATAGAAACACTAAACTGCTAAAGTAGCTCAAACTGGTTGGAACCAAGATATCTGATGAACTGAGATATCTGATGAACAAAGATATCTGATGAACAAAGATATCTGATGAACAAAACATCTGACGAACAAAGATATCTGATGAACAAAGATATCTGATGAACAAAACATCTGATGAACAAAGATATCTGATGAACAAAGATATCTGATGAACAAAACATCTGATGAACAAAAATATCTGATGAACTAAGATATGCGATGAACAAAGATATCCATGGACTCTGCACGTGCACCGGGTGTTAAAACCAAACCGGTCCAGGTAGCTGCCGCTAAGATTTGAAGTGCGCAACTATCCGTGGTGTTACGGTACGGGTGTTCGGAGCGACCAAAAAGGACCAAAAGATACCAAATAGGTCACATTTAATAGACCTTTAACAAGTAGAAACTACATTATATTACATAGTATATGAAATTTTATTTCTAATTCTATATTCCCATTGAAGAAGTGGAGTTATATTGGTCGTGATAAGCAGGATGTGATGTCATGATGAATTGTTCCAAAGGTTCAGTTTGTGTGATGGAGGATAAAAACTCCAGTGTTTTCATCGTGGGGTTTTTGAAACTGTCCTCCTGCAGTGTGCTTCATGTTTTACGAGTATTGGTGGCGTCACAGCTCCACACAGCCTCTTTTTTTTTTTTTTTCTGTTTTCTATCTGAAAGCCTTTTTACTTATTTATAAATATGTATATTTTATTCTTAGTCGTGATCAATGGTTTGCAAACTGTCAGCGGGTGAGTTTCAGACGGTGCTGAATTCAAACAGTGGGTCAGACGTAACGTTTACAATGACAAAGGCAGGAACAAAATCAAAGTGATGAGAACACAGTGATGTTTCGCCCAGACAGGGCTCCAGTTGTTAAACAGGCTTTTGATCAGTGTGAACGGGACAGAAACGCAGAACCGTTCTTGTTTCCAGTCTCTTTGATGATGTGTGTTTTTTTGTTGTCTCTGTTTGCATTTGAATTATGAAGTTGTGAACTTCACCAAGTTATTCTGATCTTCAAGTGTTTGATTGTGTTCAGTGCAGTAAACAAGGTCCACCGGCGGCGAGCACGCCTCAGAATATAATCAGCTAAATGAAAATGGAAGGACTTTAGCTGATCTGCAAGTCATGAAAAGACAATAAATGATGAAACTCGGGTATTTGACTTGCAGATGCGTTTTTTTGTTCTAATCCTATTGTCATGGGGTTTTGGGCTTTCTTGAATTCCATAATATTGTTATTGTAGTGTGTGAGAGGGGAACAGAGAGCACAATAAACAGCAAACAGGTCTGTGATTGTCTGTGACAGAGCGAGACGGCACGGATATAAAACTATTTCCTCTTTTCTGATTATCGCGTCGCAGGGTGCAGCAGCGTTCCCCCAACTTGCAGCCTGAATACTTTCAAACTATTAGGGATGTTTTCCCAAACAGAATTTTAAAGCTTCGGACCGGGGCAGTTGGGAAAGGTGAGGACAGAATAGCCTTTATGAAGCCTCTGCCATTTTGCTAGTTGGGAGCGGTTTGCTTTCCCGTCTACACACGACTGTCGACAATAGCGTCTGGTAAATCAGCTCCCAATCAGTGTTAGCATTTGCACAGCCACTCTGAAGGGCGGGCCAATCAGAGACCAGCATCGCTGGTTAAACGCATTGGTCCCGCCCCTCCTTCACCGTGATTGGATGGCTGTTGACAGTAACGAGCGCAGCCTTTACGTTTTTCAACGATTTGTAACCGGAAAAAAAAATTACCAAATGTTCAGTGCAGAATAAAAATAATTAAAATCAACTTTAAAAACATGCTGTACTCAGGAAAAAACACTTTGGTGGACACGGTAGGCAGCTGCAGCGGTGGCAGAGGGTCGGAGGGTTTTGCCGCACGCTGATTGGTTAATATTAATCCAAGGTCTACGCCCAGTAGGATGGAACGACTGCAAACTATTCTCTATGGCGGGTGACAAGACCCATATTCATGGATCGCACCAGGTGAGTGGTGGATCCCAACGACAGCGGAAACCCCCCAAAAACAGGTCTTTTTGAAGCCTATTTTCTAATGAATGAGGGATTATTTTCAGATGGACCTCCAGAACACTAGTAAGAAGGAGTGACTTTAGCTAACAACACCGAGATAACTGCTGGAGACATTTTATTGACTTTGTGTTTGATGAGAGAAGTTGAATGGGAGTCTATGGAGCCGGAGGCTTTTTGGAGCCGACCTCTAGTGGCACTCTGTGGTATTGCAGCTTAAGACACTTCTGCATTGGAACCATTTTTTAAGATCTCGAAACTATGTCCACTTTTATAAACAGTCATTGGGAAGGACAGGGTTACTAGGAAGACCTTGTCCGGTTTAGCTATCTTCGTCTTGGCTGCTCCTCTGTTGGACATGTGGGGGTTCCTCAATGAACTAAAGATGTTATTATTATTATCATCATGAATAAATGTTTTCTTCACCTACTTGAGCCCTCTCAGCTCACTGATACATAAAACCATTCTAACAAACAACCTGCAACAGGTTTTCTTCTTCATCACTTATCGTTGGATCTTCAGTTTAATCTGCCTATAAAGGCCTTTTTCAGATAATAACTGTAAAAACATAAGAAAAGGATATTTCTGTCAAAAGAAAATACCAATGCAAAGATATAAAAGGTGAAAATGGAGTTAGTCACCTGCTGAGTAAGCTGTGCTCCGACATCCACTGTGTCATGTGCTTCATATGACTGATTGCTTCCCCTTTTTTTTTCCCCATGTCTTTGAGAACATCATATGTGAGATGCACTGACTCTTGGGAATGAAAACACTGACTGTAGTGGTTTCAGCTGGATAGTTTCAATCATGGTAAATGGATTTTCTAAATGCCAAAGTAGCTGCTTTATAGATTTAGCTTCCCGGAGAGGAGAGTGGACTCATTTAGCCGGAATATTGCTGACTGCCCCTCGTGCATTCACAAAGCAAACCGAGAGGAGGGAGGAGGAAGGATTTTTCCTCCGTCACTTTGTGATACACACACTTCCACGACCAATCTCTGACAGATCACTTCCACAGCCATCTTGATGCATCTCAATTACTGTCAGAGGTACTATTTACCGTAGCGCGGCGCCTCGGGTGACCAACAGCCTCCTGTGTTTTCTTTGATTTGGTTTTCGGCTCTATCCGTTCTTCTTCGGTCTCAGTGAGCTGTGGACATGTCAAACAACCCTGCTCATTATTCTGTAATCCTCTGAAGAGGTGTGATGAGGAGAAAATCTTTGTAATTACATTAAAATATGCAATTTTGTTAAATTACAGTCTGTCAACCTGACACGACACATTTGTAGCTGAGAGGTATGAGATGGTGGAAGGCTATAAAGATGGAGGAGGGATCACCAACAAGGACGTCACCTGTTGGTTTGTAAGCTACCATTATGGAGTCTCGAGTTCGGCTTTTTGTCTCTTACCCTTTTGCTCATTTGGAGCAGGAAGTGACCATATTTGGACAATCTGAGGAGGTGCCAGTGGTGAATCTGACTCAATCTAATTGGGAAACCAGGGACACCAGGCCCTGCCCATCGATAGAGGAAACCTGACTGCACCACAGGCCTGTCAATCAAACAGACACGCCCCCAAAAACACCTCTTTTTGAAGCTTATTTTCTAATTAATGACAGATTATTTTCAGTTGGGAGTTTATGGAGCCGGAGGCTTTTTGGAGCCGACCTCTAGTGGCACTCGGTGGTATTGGAGCTTGAGGTACTTCTGTATTGGCCTCATTTTTTAGACCTGGAAGCTACAAACACTTTTATATTCAGTCTGTGGAAATCACATGAGAGATATATAGAATTAGGTTATTTCAGGGAATCATGGTGCATCGTTCATGCAACTTGAAAACAATGACATCGTTGAAAACACGCTCACATCGCAGACTCTAAACCGTTGCTGGTACCCGGGCCATCGGTTATGTTGGACTCTGACACCAGCATCATCCTTCAACTATGTTAAAATCACCAGCACTTCAAATCCTAAAAGAAAGTGCTGCAATTTACTTTAAAAAATAATTAAGAAACCGGAACAATCAGGAAAATTTTCACTTTTACAGAAAATACTGAAAAAGTGTAATTATAGAAGCAAAATGAAAGTCTTTCGCCACATAGAAATATTTTCTGCCACAACATGTTTTAAGAAATCAAATTCATGATGTGACAGTGCAGCGGCTAAGATAAACACTGTGGTTTTGTTTAAATGTATTACTTTATTAAGTTTAGAGGTCCTTTGTTGTCATGGTTACAAAGTTGATGAGTCGAATGATCTGTTGGAGTCGGGTCAGTTAGAGAAAGCTTCTTTAAAAACACATGTTATCTGTTAGTTGGAAACGACCAGCGGTCCACCGCGTCACAGCCGGATGTTTGGTTGACCCATCCATTGACCCCACATGCTCATTTGCTCATATTCAATTCCGTTTTTAGAGGGCTCTTCTCGCTCGAGCACAAATACATGCTGCAATTAAAAATGCTGTAATTAAAAGGAATAGAGCAGTGCATTAATACATTAGAGCTAAATGAGACCGAGAAGCCTGTTCGCCGACGCCATGTCAGCTGGAGTTAAATGACCCTGAACGGCGGCGCGGCTGTCACTCAGGTGTTAAAACGATCATCAGCGCAGACACGGTGATGAGAAAAGCACTGAATAATAGTGATTACGTGGAAATGTTGTGTCAGAACACAACATTCCTGCAAAGGGCATCGTTTTTCTGTCGATCGGTGCATTTTACTGGTTTTTAAAAGCAACACGTCTGCATGTGTTTGCCATCAGTCTGGCCTCACTGCATGAAGTCCTCCCAGAGAGAAATATTTCTGTGTGTGTGATGCTTGAGTGCTTTATGGACATGAATGGTGAGACATTTCAATTTAGACCAAATGGGAACTATGGATCAAAAAAAGCATTCGGACTCTGTATTTTCATCTGTTCACGGGGGTATCGAGGACAGATTCATCAGGGTGTTTTTCCTCTCTGCTGATTGGGAACGAGCTGCCAGCACACATGCATCCCTCAGCTTGTAATAACACCAGTGTGGACGAACAGGCCACCTCTCCTAAAACTGCTACCAGGAATCTGTTGGCAGGGTCATGCTGCAGAGAGAAAACTGTTCTCCCAGGATAAACTCTGATATTGTAGCGCGGGGAAACATCCATTTCTCAAAAGGCAATTTCCTCACAATAGAGTGTGATTCCTGGGGAGATGCTAACGTCGTTTGAGAAGAGCTCAGCTGCTCCTGATTAATTGTTATGGAAAGAGAATGTGATGTGACGATATCATATTCACAATGAATGAACGAGGAAGGATTATTTTCGAGATGCCTGAGTCCCACATTCATGGATGTAGTCTTCAGTTCTGGAAAGTGAGGCCAATGCACAAGTGCCTAAAAGTGCAGTACCACTGTGAGCCACCAGGGGCTGGCTCCAAAAAAACATCTGTCTTCAATAGACTCCCATTGAAAAAGCATCAACCACAAAAAAAAATATTTCCAGCATTCATTGGATATCAGGTCTCAAACATATGTTTGGGGTCGTGTCTGTTTAATTGACAGGCCTGTGGTACAAGTTAGGTTTCCGGTATAGATGGGCGGGGCATAATGTAAGATTCCCCCCCCCCCCCCCCGAGCTCGTCCAAATATGGGCACTTCTGGCTCCAAAAAAAACCAACCAAAAAAACGAGAGGCAGAGGTGATTTGTTTCTGATCGGAGGTTATTTTTCTAATCTATTAAAGTTTAAACCACCCTCAGTTGTTTTTTTTAAAGCAAATTCAGACCAAACAAAATTTACAAGATTTAAACTATTAAGGAAAAAGTTGGCAGAAGTGGGAACTGGCCCTGGCTGAAACCAGCCGATGATGTCCTCTTGAAACTCAGCTTGCCTAGTCATCAGTGGGCACATCACCTCTTTCAATCAGCTTGTAACAAAGTCAGCTGCAGTAACCGAGTGAACTGGCAGCATTTCGTACAGAAGAACTCAAGTGTTTGTATAATTTAAACCATTTTTCTGAGGAGACACAGACTCCTCTAAACGACCGAACCGCTGTGGATAAAAATAGGTGACAGAGCAGAGGGGGATGTCCTGTCTCCAGTTAAGTGCAGGTGTAGTGAGGAATTCCTTGCCGAGTCTAAAACACCACAGCGGGCCAGATGTTGATGAATGTGCAGCCTCAGGTTTGAGGAGTGGAGCGTCAGGGCGACATGCCGTTCCACACTACCGCCAGCCTGTTGTGTTTGCCTTCATTAAATCATGTGCAAATACGGCCAGCGGCTACGAAGACGCTCCGATCGATGCTCCCCCACATCAGTGCGGTCCGATCTGCGCTCGGCTGTTTGGACGGGAGCCGCCGGGTCACAGCGGATCATCCGTCCTCTGTATCGCTGCCTCGTCTCCAACTTTCACGTTTTATTTGTTGACCGTGCAGATTTGTGTCGTGTCACATTTTAATAAGGTGAGATGCACTTTAGAAATTAAACTGCTTGGTTCTGTACGAGCACATAAACTTCCTCATCGGAACGTATTTGTGTCTATAAACCCACACCATCTGGCTGCATATTTGCGGCACTGCGTGCTCCCCAGTCGGATTTTCTGCAGAGCCTCCGCTTGTTTGTTTAGCTGTCTTTGTTGCTTTGATCGGCTCGGCTGGTTCAGGTCGAAGAGAGCAGCGACGTCACCGGCTGAGACCGAATTTACTATTCACACAAACCATCGGACTTATATTTAACTTCAGGAAGGTCGAATGGATATCCGGCTGCTCGTAGAACCACAACAGCAGGTGATATTGGAGAATTCTGCAGTCTGGGGAGCCGAAACCTCTGACTTGTTATTGTTCTCGCACGGAAAAAACGGCAGCTGAATGTTTGAGGTTTTTTTTCTGGGCGTCGAGAGTTGAAAAATGTTCAACTTTGAGTTGGCGGGACCAATGCACCCCCCTCCACCCCCACCCCACGACTCACTTCAGAGGATACCCGGTATCATAGCATCTCCAAAGCACCAGCCCAGTTTTCAGAAGAGCTGTTCACAGCAGACATAAATGCCAGCACCAAATTGCATCGTCATCCATCCAACAGCTGTTGCAGAACCACATTGCATCCACGTGTTGTCGGCACCAGGGGATACTGTGGCTCAGGAGATCACCAAAGACACTAAGATCAACGGGAATTCATCCAATAGTTGCACCGGATTTTGGTCTGAACCAAAGTCATGGCTCAACCAACCATATCGATTTCAGAGGTGCCTGATACTCCGTCGTTGTGTTTCTCCAACGGTCACGAGACCTCTTTAATGAGTTTATTTAGTCTAGTCTTCATTTGTAAAGGAATACGTTGCAGTTTGCTAAGAGAGATCTTTATGATTACTCTTATCTGCTCCTTGGAAGCTAACTGGTAATGTAATTAAGAAAGAGACGCTGATGTTAATTAACTTTGGTAGGGGTGAAGGAGCTGAGAGCTGCTGTTGTTTTAACTAGTGTGAACCAGTGTGTCTCTGCAGTGATTAATCATCGGAGGCCTGCGGTCTGTCGGCGAAAGCAGAAGGACACCTTGGCTTTGCGCTGATACAGGTGCCGTAAAGGAAAATATGAGCCCTGGGCTTGTTCTGCCCCGTGGGGTTTCTTTTCCGAAGTGAGCCTGATGGGGTTCCAGCTTCCTCACACAAATGTCAAGCAGAGGGCATCTGAGGATTTAATTTAAACACAAGTGCAGGTGTATCCCAAAGGACCCAAGTGATGTAATTACATGTTTTCCCATTATTCATATGCAGTCATATGGTATTCCTCATAACAAGGTTTGAGACGGTGAGATAACTGAGACGGTTCCTCACTCTGGATGCTGTAAATAGAAACCGTGGTGCGGTTATTTACCTCTGTTCAACCCACAGAATGTTTATAAATGTGTTTGTCGCTTCCAGGTCTGAAAAATTAGTCCGATGCAGAAGTGCCCTTCAGCTGC